>NC_136419.1:52580000-53780000 GCF_052625555.1 Lactuca saligna
CAAATCATAATTATCTTATAATTACAATTTCAGTCCCTTAAGTTTAATTAATCTCTTTTAGTCACAAAACTAATTACCAATTAATTATTGACTAATATTAATTAAACAATATGATTTCTCCTTTAATATATTATTCCCATAATATATTAATAAATCATATTTAATCCTTTCTCTCCATAATTCATCCTATCAAGTTGCTTTGGTGAAGGCAACCCAAAAGGACCATGCACCATCGGGTCAAGTACATACCAAAATAGTTATGGACTTAGACACTAATCCAACAGTCTCCCACTTGGATAAGTCTAATAACTATTATGCATATGACTTCAGATCCCGATCTGCAATCGTAGCTTTCCAAAGCCGCTGTCAACTCTGATCCTATCAGATACGCGTTCCCTTAGATAAGGGATCATATATTCCTCCATTCTAGATATCGTCTAAGATATGATTTTTAATCATTCTCTTTGTACTATATCTCGATTTCCGATTTATGACGACAGACTAATTGAACAAATCAAATTAGCCCTAGCCCGGCCGAGTATTTACGTTTGTCATCACTAAACCATCGAGGGGCCCAAAAGATATCGCTTTTATCCTTCTTTGGATAAAAGGAACGGATAAACTTTGATACAATGCTTGCTTGCACTCACTAACCAAATCACACACAACAATATATTTTATAACACCAAGTTACTAGTGCATTTACATATTATCAATGTGCAACCGATTAGGAAGATACAACTCACACATCTCGGTTTCAAGAATATAAGATGTTATCGTCTCACTAATCACTCGAGATAGTGATCCAAGTGAGCGTGGGTTTAATCCAATGCTCAAATCATATTCATAAGCACTCATGAACGTTGCAGCAAACATTTGCTTATGTCTAATACTCTTTTAGACAATCCACACACCAATTCACGACAATCTTCATTCATATCTACTTCCAACATATGAACGACTGTGGCCCGTTCGAATAATTCGATTATTCTTAATAAACTCAATTATTCTAGAAGTCAAAACATGCAAAGTGAAACACAAGAATAATACTAATCCCATATGGCCTCAACCCTTTGAGCATAAATAAAACACGTTTTATTTATCACCATATCGATTACTCATTATTTGTCGTTTCGGGTAATCAACTTCTTACTTGAATTATTACACTTGTCCCATGCTCCTAGCATGCACACAATGTTTACCTATGGTTCTTACTTTTGTGAAATAGACAAATTGAACACATTTCCAATCATTCTCATTTCACAACTCCAAATCCATTTTCTTAAGTGTAAGAATATCAAATTCTTATTACTTATAGAGTATACTAGATTCTAACACTTTATGCAATGATCCTTTTGTAATGTCACTGCACCAAAGTCTCAAAGACTATTGCCAATGATATTCCAAAGTCCTCTAACGTAGATTGTTACAAGACAATTCCTTAGATATGATGTCTCTCACTCAAAGTACATTCCTTTGAACATCCTTTTGCATAAAAGTTTCTAATCTAGACATAGATTTTCAATATTTACTTCCCAATATGGACACGCTTCCATATGTTCCATATGACAACTTATTCTTAATAAAATCTTATCTATTCGTAATGATGTCGATATTGTCCATCCAACATGGAAACGTTTCCATAATTTCCAATACTATACTTCCAACTACTCACAAGCGACCAATTCTCGTCGAACTTCGAATCGTCCTTTGATAGTTGTTTAATTATTTTAGTCAAAACCAATTCTAGTCCGTTTTCCCTCTAAATGCGCTGGATATTTGGAAAATTTTAGAATGGTCAAACATTAAAAAATTTGCAATCGATCCTATACCCGAAGCGTATGGGACACGACGCACAATGTTTTATTTGCTATGTTCTTAAAATTCGAATTGTGAAAAAGAAATGCCGTAATCATAATCGAAATTTTAAGAACACACTATGTACCTTTGACTAAATTTATTAACATTTCTCAACCTAAGCCTTTAGATTTTAAATGAAGCATAATATTATCTCCCTTAATTATAGCAAAACAACTATACAACACTTACGACTTTGCAAGGTATAACTCTTGTTTTCTATAATTAATATTGCCAACTTGCAAAAGTTTCCATAATAATCATACAATCATAACTTTTATGCTCCCACTATCATGATGATTACTATAAAACATAACACTTATGCTCCCACTATCTTCGACATGTATTCATAAACATCTTAACTTTCAGAAAGACAATACCTATTGAATTTCTTAAGTCCATGTTTTTAATACTTAGTGCTTTGATAATCTTTTATCAAGGCTTCTTGAACTTATACACATTTTCCTTAGATAGTTGATATGTGTGTCTTAACAATTAAGACTAATTGCCAAACCTCACAATTCAAATTATGGAAAGGGATGCCGTAACCATGATCGAATTCGAGAATGCAATTTTACAATCACTATCTTTTTAAAATCTTTCTTAGTAAAAGCATTTCCTCACAATCATTTTCATGAAGTATGAAATCTTATGACACTTAGATTTAAATGGTGTATTTGTTCCTATCCATGTGAATTTGTTAAAACCAAAGTTTACGACAAATTCAAACTCATATGGACTGAACTTTCTTAATCTTGATTTCTTGCCTTATGGTAGCACAGCTGCCCACCACGTCTTCCAAGTAGTTAAGCATCTCACCTTTTTCCTATCAATGGACCTTTCATTGATTAATGTGCCTTGCCTTTTATGCGTTCAAAATGAGAACTCATAGGACTCACATGCATAATTAACTCAATTGGAACGGCACAGAAAAAATAATAATGTCAACACGATAGGTTGTAAACCTCAACTCGTGTGCTAGTGATGATTGATAAGGTTTATTTGATTTGTTATTGAAACCTTTCAAGACCATTAAGACTCCCACTGACTCCTTGACATATACGATTCTCTTATCAAAACATTTCTTGACAAACAAATATTCAAGAGTTAGTGTAGCTTTTATCAAAACAAAACACTTCATAATTTTGGTCTTAGTTGGTCTTTGTCTTATCCAAGACATCACAACTTTCCACAATTGATGAATGTTATAAACCTTCTTAATACTATTCACTCAATGTCACAATCTTGACTTTAAGACTTGTTTTGGAACGAAGTATGATTGACTTCTTGATTTGGCCATTTCTTCAATCTTTGAATCCTCTTCTTGGACATACAATTGTACCAAGACTCACTTAGAGGATCAATTGAGATATGGTTCTTAATCATTGAGACCTATCATAAAGCATAAAAGGTACTCTCCCTTCTTCTTAGAATGGAGAAACTTTTATCTCTCTGCCTACTTGATTCTTGTTATTCGTTCTACTATTGATTTAAACTTTTTCAATCAATTCAGAATTACACTTAATCTTATAAGTATAATCATATTTACTAAACCTTTAGTAAATCATGACGAATATCTCGTTACTCTTATGGTGGACTTTGATCAACACACAAATTTGTGTGCTCGATCTCCTAGTCCTTCACTTGACACTTTGTCAATGAATTAGTCTAATTTCCAAATACGAAATTTCTCATTCATCGTGCATCCACGTTGCATGATTCCAAGTTTCTGTCCAATTGAAACTTGGGCGATGAGAAACTCTCCCTATTTGGTAAATTCTCGACTTTCCATAAATAACATAATAAGAACCAAATCCATTATTGCTAATAATAGAAACATTTTAACATCAATTTTTTCATACACGCCATTGTAAGGATAAATAAATAAAATTTAAAATCAAAATTTATTTTATTGCGGAAAATTTTTTCCTTACAATGCAGCTCATTGAATAACTTATGCTAATACATCTTTCTTAGCAATCTAATTCTAACTCTAAGTAGTAGCTCAAGAATCTAATCTTCGAGAAACGCGATCGAAATCCATTCCTTCATGGTTAGATTCTGCTCACTTCTTCTGTCACACCCCCAAACCAAGGATGGCGGAAACGTCTGGGGGTGGAGGACTTCATGTACAGTATCACAACAACGTGTATAATAGTGCTCAAAGTAAAAACAACCACCATATATATAATTGCAAAAGTTACACCAAAGTATATGTTTACATGTTTCAAAAGCAATTACATTATGATGACAAAGTAAATTGTTGACGGTTTAACGTCCCATCCTCAAAGCGATGATGTTTTCCTGTTTCACTGATTTCCTGAGAATACAAGTAGTTTTAAAAAGTGTCAACACAAAGGTTGGTGAGTTCATAAGAGTTTTGTTTGAAGTAGAAACCGTTTTTCCTTGTAAAATCGATATAGTTTGATTTCCAGAAAATCCAATATTTTCTTAGTTAAGTGTGAATAGAAATATTCCTATATGATGCATTAATGAACCCTAGAATGACCCGTAGAGTTCCTCTATAATCGTCCAGTGTATATAAGTTATATAAGATCTAAATTAGATAAAACGTTGAATATAGTGGGTCTGCCCTAGGTCCACAACCCAACGAGGAACAGGAGATGAGGCGGGCACCACCAATTCTAGGCCAACCAAGACTAAATTCTTATATGACTCAAACATATACGCTCAGCGACTATAGTTGAAGTCTAACAATTCTAGAGGAAGTATAGTTTTGATATCATAATAACTTTGTATAGAGACCCGACACTTTGTATTTGTACCCCTTTTTGTATAGAGACCCGGTACTTTGTATATACGTAGTCCTAAATTAGAGGACTGAGAAATAACAAGTATTGACCATACTTAAAAGTATAAATGTGGTTTCAAATGATGTGTAGTCGTAACTACCAAAACCAAAAGTGTACAGTAATATTTGTACTCATAGAGATGAAAAGGTGATTTTAAATCGACATAAAACTCATTTAGATTTTTAAAATAAAATCTCGTAAACTTATGGATTGTTACATCCCTATGTGAGTCGTTATAATCATACTATGACTATGTGAACCTGCCACGACGTTCTCAGTGTCGCGAAAAATGAAATGACATTTGTCACCCGTAGACCTGCAGGTCCAACTGTAGCTAGCAGCAAGGTGTGGGGTGTCAATCCCAATATAGATCTATATACAAGTATCACGTTCTCCCTCAAGGAGATTTTGATTATAACTACCAGGAATTATATCCCGCACTCGGACGTACGGGGAGAGAGAGAGAGAGTCTCACAATATAGGGTAACAAGTTTACGTGAAATGTGTGTGAATATAAATATTTCTTGTATGAATGTACCCTTCTTGTACGAGTGCGTAGAGTGATGTATCATAAACTATACCTATTATAGTTTATCTAAAATGTATGTAATATGTATGAAATCTTTTATGGAAATGTATTAGTGTTGTGAATTTATCAAACCATAGATTAACAAATTTACGTGAAATGTGTGTGAATATAAATCTTTCTTGTATGAATGTACCCTTCTTGTACGAGTGCGTTGAGTGATGTATCATAAACTATACCTATTATAGTTTATCTAAAATGTATGTAATATGTATGAACCCTTTTATGGAAATGTATTAGTGTTATAAATATATTCAAACTATACTTTTTATAGTTAAATAATACGTGTTCCAAAATGAATGAATAATATTTAATATGAATGTCTTAGTTTCAGTTCATAATGATAAACTAATAAGGAAACACATTCAAATATTAGAACTTATGATTATACACTTTGCACAACACAATACAAAGTGTTATGATATTTACATGCTGTTGGCTAACTTTAGCCATTCTGCCATGTTTTTGGAAAAATCATAGAAAAACATACGAAGTCGAAAACTAGATCCGTAAATTCTGAGAGTTCACAAAATGTGTCTAGTTTACTCATAATGTTTATCACGATTTTTAATGACCTCCAACTTGGGTGAAAAAGTCCAAAATCACAGACTGGTCCGGATTGTTGTTTGAAATGATAGGCAGTTTTGTAAAAATCACCATAAATTGTAGAAAATTCGTATGGAGATGTGCAAGTAGCCATTTTAAAGCTAAAAACTTGAACTATTTGCACCTTGTACAGTTTTGAAAATAAAAATGTTTAAGATGCCCAAAACAGTCCGTGAATGGAGTTGAACTTTTCTGATGAAGGCTGTTAGAAAAATTTAGTTATGTTCTTAGTGTTTTAACTTGTATTCCCCCCCTGAAAACTTGAGAAAACATGAAAATGTAGGGGTATGAACTCACCTTGAGTGATTTTAGTAGATGATTGTTGAAGAAGAGAAGTGTTCAACCCAAGAACACTTGAAGAATCACTTGAAGATTCGAAGCTCTAACGCCAATATGATGGAGTTTGTGTAAGATATTCATGATTTGAGTAGAATGAAGTGAAATAATCATAAGGAGGATGAATTATACTTACTAAGAGTGGAAGAACACGTGAAGATCAGCCTTGAATCTCGAGTTTGGAGTGGGAAAAGTTTGAGAGAAAGTGGTGTTTGATACTTAGTGAAATGAGGGCAAATGAGAGAAAATGAGGAGAGAGGATGTTTGTTCCAGCTCTAAAAACGTGGGAATGAGTGTAAATTGGGTGGAAAGGACTTTGATGTGACCTAGGTAAGGTGGAGAGGTGTGGTTAGTCAAAGAGTGGGTGTGGGGTGGTTGCTTGTGACATTGGATAAGGCAAAGTCAACACTCCACCTTTAATAATTCACCCATTTGATTTTTATTATTTAAATAATGATTTTCATCAAAATATGTTTAAATTATGAATATTTAGAGTTTATTATGTTAAAATATAATTTCTGGAGAAAATCCCGCTTTAAAATCACGAAAAACGGGCTTAAAATGTTAAAAATATAAAAAATGGGCTAAAAATGACAAATATGCGAATTTCTGGCCGAGGCTCGGCCTTCTGGTGCTGAACCGAGAGAGAGAGGGAGGCAGAACCAAGAGGGAAGAAGGAAGAGGGAAGGAACCGAGAGGGGGAAGGAGAGAACAGAGGGCGCGAGACAGAGACAGAGCGAGAAGAAGGGAACAGAGGGCGCGAAACAGAGGGGCGGAGTAGCGAACAGAGACCGAGAGGAGCAGAGCGTGAAGCGACAGAGGCAGAGGCTCGGTCTCTGGTCTCTGGTCTCTTAGCCACCAGAGGCTCGGTCTCTGGTCTCTTAGCCACCAGAGGCTCGGTCTCGCGTGCTTAGCCACCAGAGGCTCGGTCTCTGGTCTAAGAAGCCTCTCACTTCGGTTTCGGTTCCTAAAGCCTATTTTTCTCGTTTTCGCCCCGTTTCAAGCCGTTTTTGACCCGGTTAAGGGCCGGAATGACCCGAATGATTCCAAAAAGTTACGGGAAACTTTTGAGAGAGATTTGGGAGAGATTTCTCACACTTGGAGAGATTTGGGAGAGATTTGACATTCTTGGAGAGATTCCTCATACAAAGAGATATTTGAGAGAGGTTTCACATACTTGGAGAGATTTGGGAGAGATTTGACATTCTTGGAGAGATTTCTCATACAGAAAGATATTTGAGAGAGATTTCACATACTTGGAGAGATTTGGGAGAGATTTGACATTCTTGGAGAGATTTATCATACAGAGAGATATTTGAGAGAGATTTCACATACTTGGAGAGATTTGGGCGAGATTTGACATTCTTGGAGAGATTTCTCATACAGAGAGATATTTGAGAGAGATTTCACATACTTGGAGAGATTTGGGCGAGATTTGACATTCTTGGAGAGATTTCTCATACAGAGAGATATTTGAGAGAGATTTCACATACTTAGAGAGATTTGGGAGAGATTTGACATAGAGAGAGATAGAGTGAAAACGATTGAGAGAGGATCCATGTGTGACAATTGTGAGTGTCCGGCATCGCAATGCATGGTTCGTAAACCCTGTTAAGCCTTGTTTAAGGATCTTACACACTCCCGATGAGTATGCATCATTGTTTTATCAGTTTGGCTCGCCACGTACTACAGTTTTTAGGTTAAAGAGATCTAGTTGTACGTACTTTTCGATTCATGTTTTCTTATTAGAATAGCGAGTTGTTTAGTAAATACTGAACGTAAGTCCAAGTACACAAGGGTTAGTTGAGCTGACCGGTTTGACTTGTTGACTTTATTTGACTTTGAATTGACCAGAATTTGACGGTTGTCACATCATCCCCCCGTTAAAGGGAATTTCGTCCCGAAATTTGCATTTCGAATGGGAATCCAGGGATTTAGGGGAAAGATGGGGATGACTTTTCGTAGTACAAGAATTTGATTATGGTGAGGAATAACTCGCCCGATGTCACATGATTACTACTATGCATGCTTTAATCGATGCTAGATTTAGCATATAAAGAAATTCGGGATTTAAATGTCGATGTTAGAAACACGTACTGATATTTGCGGGCGGTTCCGAAGTGGTTTCTCCTGCGGTAGTGATCCTTAGTATCCTCCCGTCTGCACCAGAGTTCTTTATGATTGGACAGTCCTTTCTAAGGTGTCCAATCTCGCCGCATTGATGACATATCTGGCTTGCACTAGCATTGGTGGTGGAAGTGAGGTGTTTAGTTAGAGTTACATGGACACGGGTGTCCTCCTCATTCATCCACTTCGAAACTTTCCTTTTATGGGGTCCGGTTTTCCCATCAACCTTGTGTGCAGGGTTTGTCCCGATGCCATGGATTTGAGGAATTGGTCGTGCTGCTGCTGAAGGGGCAGGAGTTGCCACTTGTTGCTGTTGCATGGCAAGTCTTTGGGATCGTTGACGCTCCTTTTGAGCTCGGCGATTTCGTTTCCTCTTCTCGGTTTTACGACTTTGTATGTCCGAGACTGTTGTCCTTTGTTGGCTTCCAAGATCGATACAACAATCGAAATTTTCAATTCCCTTGTCAGTCGTGGTTGCGTCGTTAGTGTGGAGGTTTGTAAGGACAGCTGTCACAGCAACTGTTACCGCGGCTTGAAATGTTGCGGCGTCGATATGAAGGTTAGGGGCTTCATTGCTCGGCTGACTATTTCCGGATGATGACATGACTCTGTAATACGAAAGACAAGGAAATTGTGAGTGACTAGGGTTGGCTCTGTATTATTTTGGTTCTGACTAAAGATAAGTTATTATACATGAAAACTTAACATATACACATTATGATATAACCAAGACTGGGCGGATAGTAAAATGTGTGATTCTCCTTTAGTTTCACATCCCAACGAGGAAAAGAAACTAGGTTAGAAATCTCACATTCTATTGTCTACCAAGTCTTCGTTGTATATAACTGGGGAATGTATATGTGAGGAAATCATAACAAATAACATTCTTATTAATCCCTCTTGATGAACTAGAATTCCTAGTAAGGGCTATCATTGAACCTAGATGTATTTCGATTGTCCACCTATAGAGTAGAAGTAAGATCAGAGAATGATCTAATGACGTTTGTCGTTCAAACCGAGTTCCATTGGTTGGTGAATAACATGATTCAACCTTTGAAAGAAATTGGGAACGATCCCGGAGCTAAATTACTCTAGTCCAACAACTTGACTAAAGTGGGCTTCAGATAGACTCATCAGGAAGTATTTGAACAAAGAGTGTCATGGAATTCTTCTGACTGAGGACGTCATTGATGTTTAAGATGTAGCAAATTGGGGAAAATTGACCTTGGAGAGGGTCTTACATCACATCCGGAGCAGGAGAGTTTTGGCCGCCTCAAGGCCTAACTAAAAGTACTTACAGTACAAGATGGTTTCATATAGAATGCCACATAGGACATAGATAGGGAAAAGAAAAATTTCTTGTTAACAGGGAAAAGGAAGTAAGGCATCTACTACTAGCGGCGATCATCCCTTTAGTGAACCCTCAGTTCAACTAGTTGCCACTCCATATCAGGCAGGTGCCTTTTGTATACCCTCTGGTGTACTCAGAGTTCTATAACTTCGGTTCGTGTTTCAGCCTGTGCTCGCAGCAAGGTTTCAGGGTCTCTCTTAGACAATTCACGAGTGTGCTCAAGGCGATTGGTGCGGATCGTATATATTCTTGCATTTGCATCAACCTCTGCGATACTATGGAGAGTTGTTCTACCCAGAATCTCGTTTCGGGCAACTCTATGGACCAGGATTGGAAAATTTTTATCTGCTGAGCTTCCTTCATTTATGTTGTAGAAACTTCGTTCTCTATTAAACGACATATGTTGGTCTCGTTCTTCGCTCCAGGTTTCCGAGCACTCTACCCAAGGAGGCGTCAAGCCTTGAAAAGTTGGACAAGGGTTAGGATTCGGAACAAGAGTCATCGGGGTTAAGTTCTCCACTTCAAGGTTGGAGTCAGAACCGTCAGCATAGCCTTCAGCTTGGTGACCATCCACAGGGGTTGGGTAATCATTCTCTGGCTCCTCTCCGAGCCATTTGGTATTGTCGTGGTTAGGGTAGTATGGGTCGTCGTGTGGATGGAATCCAGCCATGATATCTTCGCGAGAAATGGGGATATAAGAAATAACTAAGCAAACGTACTAATTAGCTAATTATACGATGATCTTTATCAGGTACTTCAACAAATTGTTTAGTGCATACTAATTATATGTATTCGGGACAGGATAGACCTTCGAATAAGCGACCCTAACTCTAAATCCCCAATCCAACGAGAACAGGAAGTAGAGCAAAGATCCACAGATTCTAAGTCTATGACGTCCTGGATACATAAAATTTTAATGTATCCACTAAGCAACTATTGACCTATTGATAAAGATCTATTTAGTTCTCACATATGTAATTTTAATAATGCCAAAATACCCCTATGGTATTTCATTGTGGTAGTGTTGGTAAGTTTTTAGACTTGTTGCCACATCACAACCATTCTTGGGCATTTGCTAATCACTCCTCGGACCAGCATAGTTGATCAGGCTATGCCACTCCCAAGACTGACCATACATCCCCAGGCTTACCTGTGATATCCAACAATCATTACTTTTGTTTTGTCCTAAAATGATGCTGACCTTAGTATGTATGCATGCATGTATACTTTTAACAAAAGTTATTTACTCTTAAAGGTATAGTGGTTTTGAAATCTTAAAATCACAGACCTTAGTCCCAATGCATTTATAGTTTGTATATCTTATGTGGTTCGATATACTTAGTTCACTATAAACAATGCTCTGATACCAATCTGTCACACCCCCAAACCAAGGATGGCGGAAACGTCTGGGGGTGGAGGACTTCATGTATAGTATCACAACAACGTTTATAATAGTGCTCAAAGTAAAGACATTTAGTTATGTTCTTAGTGTTTTAACTTGTATTCCCCCCTGAAAACTTGAGAAAACATGAAAATGTAGGGGTATGAACTCACCTTGAGTGATTTCAGTAGATGATTGTTGAAGAAGAGAAGTGTTCAACCCAAGAACACTTGAAGAATCACTTGAAGATTCGAAGCTCTAACGCTAATATGATGGAGTTTGTGTAAGATATTCATGATTTGAGTAGAATGAAGTGAAATAATCATAAGGAGGATGAATTATACTTACTAAGAGTGGAAGAACACGTGAAGATCAGCCTTGAATCTCGAGTTTGGAGTGGGAAAAGTTTGAGAGAAAGTGGTGTTTGATACTTAGTGAAATGAGGGCAAATGAGAGAAAATGAGGAGAGAGGATGTTTGTTCCAGCTCTAAAAACGTGGAAATGAGTGTAAATTGGGTGGAAAGGACTTTGATGTGACCTAGGTAAGGTGGAGAGGTGTGGTTAGTCAAAGAGTGGGTGTGGGGTGGTTGCTTGTGACATTGGATAAGGCAAAGTCAACACTCCACCTTTAATAATTCACCCATTTGATTTTTATTATTTAAATAATGATTTTCATCAAAATATGTTTAAATTATGAATATTTAGAGTTTATTATGTTAAAATATAATTTCTGGAGAAAATCCCGCTTTAAAATCACGAAAAACGGGCTTAAAATGTTAAAAATATAAAAAATGGGCTAAAAATGACAAATATGCGAATTTCTGGCCGAGGCTCGGCCTTCTGGTGTTGAACCGAGAGAGAGAGGGAGGCAGAACCAAGAGGGAAGAAGGAAGAGGGAAGGAACCGAGAGGGGGAAGGAGAGAACAGAGGGCGCGAGACAGAGACAGAGCGAGAAGAAGGGAACACAGGGCGCGAAACAGAGGGGCGGAGTAGCGAACAGAGACCGAGAGGAGCAGAGCGTGAAGCGATAGAGGCAGAGGCTCGGTCTCTGGTCTCTTAGCCACCAGAGGCTCGGTCTCGCGTGCTTAGCCACCAGAGGCTCGGTCTCTGGTCTAAGAAGCCTCTCACTTTGGTTTCGGTTCCTAAAGCCTATTTTTCTCGTTTTCGCCCCGTTTCAAGCCGTTTTTGACCCGGTTAAGGGCCGGAATGACCCGAATGATTCCAAAAAGTTACGGGAAACTTTTGAGAGAGATTTGGGAGAGATTTCTCACACTTGGAGAGATTTGGGAGAGATTTGACATTCTTGGAGAGATTCCTCATACAAAGAGATATTTGAGAGAGGTTTCACATACTTGGAGAGATTTGGGAGAGATTTGACATTCTTGGAGAGATTCCTCATACAGTGAGATATTTGAGAGAGATTTCACATACTTGGAGAGATTTGGGAGAGATTTGACATTCTTGGAGAGATTTCTCATACAGAGAGATATTTGAGAGAGATTTCACATACTTGGAGAGATTTGGGTGAGATTTGACATTCTTGGAGAGATTTCTCATACAGAGAGATATTTGAGAGAGATTTCACATACTTGGAGAGATTTGGGAGAGATTTGACATTCTTGGAGAGATTTCTCATACAGAGAGATATTTAAGAGAGATTTCACATACTTGGAGAGATTTGGGAGAGATTTGACATAGAGAGAGATAGAGTGAAAACGATTGAGAGAGGATCCATGTGTGACAATTGTGAGTGTCCGGCATCGCAATGCATGGTTCGTAAACCCTGTTAAGCCTTGTTTAAGGATCTTACACACTCCCGATGAGTATGCATCATTGTTTTATCAGTTTGGCTCGCCACGTACTACAGTTTTTAGGTTAAAGAGATCTAGTTGTACGTACTTTTCGATTCATGTTTTCTTATTAGAATAGCGAGTTGTTTAGTAAATACTGAACGTAAGTCCAAGTACACAAGGGTTAGTTGAGCTGACCGGTTTGACTTGTTGACTTTATTTGACTTTGAATTGACCAGAATTTGACGGTTGTCACATCTTCCCTTAAGCTTCCTTTCTTTTCTTCAATCCTACAAAAACATTAATTGTAATCTTATCACATTATGTATTCAGAATCTAGAATGAAGCTTAAAAGAGTTAGTCAATGGATTTTACCTAAATTAGAGCCATACGTTTCGACTCTCCCATCTCTTAGATCTCTTAGGTAAATGGGTCAGCTTCGTCTCCAATGCCCTTCTCTTGGCAATAAAAGCAAATCGACTCTTTTGGAACAGGACATGGAACTACTTCAGACATCGCCTTTCTCTTATGATCAAACTTTTCGAACATAGCATGTCTTTCCTTGCCGTTGTCTATATCCATAGAGGTCTCGAAGGCAGATTCACCAATCAACTTTGCTTTTCTATTGCGCCAAATCATTGCAGATTTTGCAGCAATAAGCATATAGGTGAGATCTATAAGGGTCACGTCGTAGCTCATCATATAGTACTCTCTTACGAACTCACTATATGAGTTGGGAAGTGACTGAAGAACCCAATCAACAGCCATTTCCTCACAGACAACGGATCCCAACTTTCTTAACCTATCAATGTGTGACTTCATCCCTAGGACGTGTGCACACACAGACTTTCCTTCCTTATGCTTACTTGCTAAAAGGGCTTGAGTGATCTTGAACTTATCAAGCCTTTGAACTTGTGGGTTAGGGAGAATAATTGGAGGAGGTAGACGAAGTGAAGCATGATTTCTTGTTCCTCGATCGAATTGTGGAATATCATCTTCATGTGGAATGCTTGTTCCACGGGATTCGGGAAGACGATACTTGTCGAACTTTGACATCTAGAAAACGGGAGAAAAACGAATTCAAGTTAGTTGATTGATTGAGTCCTTGGTAAATCACCCAAATGAAATTCCAAGGCTAGGACCCAACACAATATTCTACAACTCGGGAGAGGGATGTCGTAACCCAAATTGCAGAACATTTAAAGGTAAGTGAATGACGATTCACTAATTTCCACCATGAAAAACGAAAAATAATTTTAAGTTTTAAATCTATGAAAACTCCTAGATCCTTTGAGATTCATTGAATATTTCAATGGCATGTTTAAATCTCGATATGCCCCTCTTGTTTGTGACTGGGATGCCGAGGATCACAAAGCGGGTGTGAATAACCATGCAAACTACATGGTGCCCTCACATGTTACAATCACCTATTCTATGTGCCGGTAAACCACACACGCTCCACTGAGCTATGACAAACATTGAGTTACCCTTTGCTACCTTCGCTTAGAACCATTTAGTGTGCCGGTAAACCACACACGCTCCACTAACGTCTTCGCAAGGGAACAAAGTGTAATTTCATGAAATTGCATCAATTCACTTTTGCCTAAGTAACTACGATTAGGAATTTGAAAAACATTTAGTTACTTTCATTATACTTATAATGGAAGGTTTCGTCCTATCCTACCTGTTCGGCTAACGACCCTCCACTAGTCAAGAGTGCGGTGGGTAAGAGTGGATACCCATTCAATCGCCATTTTATAGGCAATTTCCTTAAACACCCCTTATAGACCAGCTTCGTGAATGAGGCCTACTAACGGTAAGACTGACTTTTACTCATACATATATATATATATATATATATATATATATATATAATGTTAGACTTTTAGTGTTATATATATAGTATAGGGTGTATTTTATACTTTTAAAATACTATGTGGTTAACTTTAACAATTATACTTTTAATTCAATTGTAAACCAAAACTTTATGGATTTATTAAACCTCTTTTAATTATACTCCTTATTTAATTAATAAAACCATAAGGGTGTGATTTGAACTTTTCAAAACATTACTAGGGTTTTAGAATTTAACATTCCTAATTAAACTTTTAATCAACTTTTAAATTCCAAAACTTGAGGGCAAATTTTGAAACCTTTTTCAAAACATTAGGGTTTTAACTATTTAAATTTCAAAACTTCAAAACTTTTGGGTTCAAATTTAAACTATAAAACCTAAAGGGAAAAATATGAAACTTTTCATAACAACAAGGATCAAATAACAAATAATCTGTACTAACATTTAATTACATAATTATCCATATTTGATTTGTTTAATGATTTCTTGCAAAACAATTTATCAATTTACTCAAAATAATTAATCAATTATCTTATAAGGAAACAATTATCTTATTAATTGATAAGTATCTTTAATTAGATCAAGAATATAGTCATATATATATATCATAAAATCGGATTTATATTGATCTAACATGATAAGGTAACTATCCATATGCAAAAACAGCAAGAAATCCCGAGATAAGCATTATCTGACGAGTTGACTCGTCGAGTCAGGTATGGACTCGTTGAGTCTGCATGGACTCGGCGAGTTCAGCCATGCACTCGGCGAGTCCAGCCTCCACAATCCAAAAAATCGAATTTTCCAGTTATACAATGCATCAATACAATTGAAACCAAGCTAGGCTCTGATACCACTGATGGGTTTTGGTCATAAGACATCCTATATGCTCATACAAACCCTAATGCTTGGATCTAGGTTTCTCTATTGTACATGTTTTGAATCCAAGACTATAAACTCTAATTCTAGCATTCAAGTAATCATATTAATATGTAATTAGGTTTAAGATCATACCTTGATTATTATGTAGCAATAACAATCCCAATTCCTCCTTGAATTGGCTTTGGAATGCTTAGAGTCACAAGTGTCACTCCTCTAATGGTTCACAAACACCATAAGCAAGAGGATGAAGAGAAGAGAGGTTGGAGGCTGCCCAAAAAAACGTGTGAAACCCTAACAAGAAGCTTAGCCACGTTTTTGAGCCTTAAGGGATCTTTATATAGTTGGGCTATTAGGGTTATCTAACAAGGAAACCCTAATATGAATGCTTAAGCCCTAAGCAACCCATAGACTCCTTTAATTAAGCCCATGGACGATTTCCTTATGGGTTTCCCATTAGAATTCGTCCATCCCTTAATTTAAGGCAATCCATGGCCCAAATCATAATTATCTTATAATTACAATTCCAGTCCCTTAAGTTTAATTAATCTCTTTTAGTCACAAAACTAATTACCAATTAATTATTGACTAATATTAATTAAACAATATGATTTCTCCTTTAATATATTATTCCCATAATATATTAATAAATCATATTTAATCCTTTCTCTCCATAATTCATCCTATCTAGTTGCTTTGGTGAAGGCAACCCAAAAGGACCATGCACCATCGGGTCAAGTACATACCAAAATAGTTACGGACTTAGACACTAATCCAACAATGTCAACCCGTTACTTAAACATGTCGAAGCCTATTACCTAAAATCGTTAATTTCGTGTCAGATTGTTGTGTTGTGTCATATTTTGTTAGGTTTAGAAGTATCTTTTAAGTTTTCATGATTTTTGGAGATTTTTTTTGTTATTTATAAAATTATATATATATATATATATATATATATATATATATATATATATATATATATATATATATATATATTCTAATTTTTGTGATTATACTCATTTTATAAGGAATTAAATTTTAAGAATTTTGGTCTCTTCATATTTCTTTTTACAAAAAAAACAAAAAAAGAAAGAAAGGCCAAAAACAAATTAGGGTGAAAGATAAAGCATAAGCCAATAGGCTGATAACACGTGGCTCCGCAGAAGACATTCTGAGTCTACAAAAGACCATCTACAAACTACATGGTCGTTTTAAAAGCCTTCATTCCTTAGTCATTTTTAACACTAATGTGTTGTTTGTTTTTTCTAAAAAAACCTCTTCTGACCTCTTATTGTTGCACTGCGCAGTACACGCGCATCACTTGACCCTTCGCAGCTGTTTGTTTTTCAGAAGACTTCTGACTTAAAAACTGTTGCGCGTGTGTTAAGTGGATCAACACTAAATCATTTGCTTCAAACCTCTTCACGTCTTACTTTAAGTTACTGCAACAATTTGCAGACGTTAGAAAACAAACCGATTTTTTTTAAATGCTGCAGCCGTTTGTTCCACCCCTTTTGCTACAAAGGGTTGCAGAAGTTGTCCGCAGACTTCATACATATTTACTTCGGAAAAACAAACAACACTGAAAAGTTATACAATGATTATTTTTGAAAATTTCTTATAATTTAATATGTGTCCATTAAGGTTTGGCGGAGTGGTTTGATAAGGAGTTCAGTGTATCCTAGTTGGCTTCGACGCACACAGCACCGCGACTTCGATGATGACAACTCAACAAGGGAACTCGGCAATGGCCTATCGATGACAGGAAAGGATTTAATACATGATTTTTTTTTCATTTTCAAAAAATACATTATTTTCAAAAAAAATACTTAAATTTCAAAATATAACTTTCTTTTTTTTTTTCTTTCAAAAATTTAAAATTTAAACCTTCAATCATCTGCTATAAATATCACCATCCTTCTTCATTCGTTACCAGATTCAATTTTTTTTAATTTAGTTCTCTTAACCTTCTTATTTTCCATATTTTTCAAAACTCATCACTAAAAAATAGCTCGTGTTTGGTCAACTGATGATGAGATCATATTGTATCGTTTAGGGATTGATGTAACAGAAGACCCAATCAATATTAACGTCACTGTGACTATTTTCTAGAGTAGAATCGCTGGAAAATTCAACTGTGAAGCCGCTTTACCTCGACATGAAGATCAAATCTTCTCCAAATGGAGACATACAAGTGTAATTTCAATTCAATTTAACAATGTGTTTCATTGGGTGATGAGTGAAGTCGAACAAGGTGAAAATAGAAGTACTTTGTTTGTGAATGCTTTCGAAACTTCCGTGAAGAAACTAACAAACTTTTCCGGCATGTTGAGTTTTGACAAATTGTAAGACGGTGAGACAAATGACATTCACTTTAAGCTCGTTGTAATCTAACTTCTATTGGGTTTTGTTTTAAATTCAAGGTGTGTTGTGTGTTTTAATTTTTAGTGGGTTGTGCATTATTATTTTTTTATTTATTTTTTATTTTTTTTATTTCAAGTGTATGATTTCCTTTCAAGTTAATGGAATTTAAGATTTTATTAAAATAATTGTTTATATTGATTTCTTTATATAAATTAAAAGACTAAACTACACAAATGGTCCCTGTGGTTAGTCGAAAATTACCACTTTGGTCCAAAAAGTTTTGAATTAGCACCAGAGATCCAAAGTTTTCATTTTGTTGCGGGTTTGGTCCAATTTTCTTCAAACTTTTTCATAATGACAATTTTGCCCTTACTTTTATATTTTTTAGTTTTTAATTTATTTAAATATTTTTTTTCTGAAAATAAAATCTGTCTTTTCTACTTGATTTTTATAAATTTTTATAAAGAAATAAAAATAAATAAATAAAATATGCAATCTCTCTCTCTCTCTCTATCGCTCTCTTCTCTCTCTCTCTCTCTCTCTCTCTCTCTCTCTCTCTCTCTCTCTCTCTCTCTCTCTCTCTCTCTCTCCAGCTAACAAGAACACCGGAAAGTCTGAACACTACCATCGGAAAAGATAAATGCCACCACCGAAAATGATGAACGTCACCACCACCACGACAGGTCAAAACATCTAGCCAATATGACCACTGTAAGTCAACATCACCACCATCTCCTTGAAAACCTCATATCTAAAAAGTATAATCTGAAACCACCGCCACCGCTACCATTTCTGTGGCGACTCCGACAAAAGGGTTCTAATCCATTTTTCCAACACCCATTTAGCCGGACCACCACCATCGATGACACCTATTTTTCCACCACCTGGTAACTTAAAACCATGACAAATCTTATCTGCAACTTGAAGAAGGGAGGCCCGACGCCATCTTCCTCATCAAATATTAGGTCTCCGCCGCCTTCGTTTCTCTACATCTTCGGCGCTTCGTCGTTCCTCAAATATGAAAGCCTCCACCAACCTTCGACAGGAAAACCCTCATATCTTATAGCCTCCACCGATGTTTGGGAACACTAACCCTAGCGCCGTCAAATCTGAACCAAGACGAACGATATAGCGAAGTAGAGACCCTAAACGGACGACTGGAGTAGTGTCGCTAGCGTTTATCAATCTCGTAGATTGAATCGTCGTAGAAGAAGGATAGAGATGAAGAGAAAAGAAGGCAGAGAAATGGGTGACATCGGTATGTGTTTAATGGGGGTGAGTTTGAATAGGCCTCCATCGTCTTTCCAAATTCGATGAGAATGTGTTACACCAGACGATAATGACAATAGAATGGTGGTGCTCCCCCGAAATCAAAGTCGATGGTGTCGTCGGAGTTGGAGTCGTTGGCGGTGCCGAAGAGATGTCATAGGTCTGGAGCTTCAGAGTGGGTTGAGGTGAAAGAAGAGATGGTGGTGCTCCAGACTGTAGGTAATACACGGTGGTGGCCCCCGAAACCCTTAATCACTGGAACACTCAATCACCGGAAGCCTAAGTCACCGATGATTGTATTTTCATTTTCAGAACGTTTGAATGAGGAAGATGGATTTGTGGAGAGAGAGAGAGAGATGGATTTGTGTATTTATTTTTTATTTTTATTTTATTCAGAAAACATTAAAATAATTAGAAAAAATGAAAAAAAATAGAATATCAAGGGCAAAATCGTCAATATAAAAAAGTTCAAAACAAATGGGACCAAATTCGCAACAAAATGAAAACTTTGGACTTCTGGGGCTAGTCCAAAACTTTTTGGACCAAAGTGACAATTTTCGGCTAACCACAGGGACCATTTATGCAGTTTTGTCAAATTAAAAAAAAAAAAAAAAAAAAAAAAAAAAAAAAAAAAAAAACTTAGCATGACAACCCATGCATTGTAAGGACAAAAATTTAAAGCAGTGTGACAAACCATAGTTAACGTCTACATACATTTTGACAAATTTGACACCACTCATTTTGGTCGAATAGACGACTATGTGTTTCATATTATACTTTTGGCGCATTTCAACAACCTTCTAAAAATTGTCGATAGCTACAAGTGATAAAAGGGGCTATTCAAATGCAAGTAAAGTGACAAAATTTAGCTTTGGAAATAAGTGTGGTAATATATTTTTGACTAAATTGCAATTTTTGTCCGTGTGATTAAGAAAAAAAATGTGGATTTATGAAAAAAAAAAACTATGGATGGAATCCAAATTTTTTTCAACTTGCATCATTGGTCTAAAAGCAAATCTTTTTATATTTTTTTTATTATTTTTTTGTGGTTATAGTCCCTATCAATCATAAAAAAAACTATCATACCCTTTTAAATTGTTTTTTTATATACTTTTATGCATATTTTAATATTATTATAATTAGAAAATAAAATAATAACTCACCCTAACACACCCAACCCATTAAAAACGTCTCTATCTTTTTCTTTCTCTTAGTTTTTCCTGCCGACATCTCACACCATGCACCTATTTCCACTTTCTTCGCATTTATCTTCTCCAGTGACCCGCCTATCGTGCCCCTATACTTTTTTGGGCAACCAACCATTGTACCACTCTAGCTTCTTCGACGACCAAATAACTATTCACTATCTCTCTCACTGTTTTCCACCCCTAGGCAAAATTGCAGATGAGCCAACCCTTATTCATGATCGCACATCTAATCCATTACAGCTCCATCAACATCACCACCAAACAACAAAAAATTGATTTATCTCTTGCAAACAATCGATTCTAGCTCATCAGGAATTTGATTTCCTTCTCAAACTTTGGGATTAAATTTGGTTGATCGATTCGTCTGATTGAGGTATTGTCTTCTTCCCCCAACCTTGATGCTTTTGTAATCGATGGTATTGGTATGTTAAGATGATGAGAAATCAGTGATGGTGGTGTTCTAATGGTTTTAGTATGCGAGGTGATTGTTTGGTGGTGTTTTAGCTATCATTTGGGTGTTGAATTTTACTAGTGGTTGGATGATGTTGGTTAGGTCAAAACAACGAGAACAATGGTGAAGATGGTGATGATGGACCAACTGGTAGTCTACGATGGCTGGGATGGTGATGAAGGAGGGTGATGTTGGGTCTCCCTGAACAGAGGGGAAGGACAGAGATTAGGGAGGTAGACATGATCGAACTAAAAGATTTGACCTTTTTTACATTGTATAATTTCTAGGGTTTTAGATCCCACCTCGCTGGAGGAGATGAAGTGGGGGCGGAGCTATGGCTGGAGGTGATGAAGTGGCGATAGTGTTGATAGGGATAAAAATAGGAAGTTAGAGAGGGGGAGGGGAGAGGTATGGGTGGTAGAAAATCCAACAAACTGTGGCAGATTTCATCTTCGGCTTCGATGATTCCTCTTTAGTGAAGAGGTGGGGGTTCCAACATTACGTTTCTGGTAGAAGAGAGGATGAAGAACGTGAGATTGAAAAGAGTTAAGGAGTGAGGGTCGGGTGGGGTTGGGTAGGGGGTTTTGTTTAGTTTTTAATAAATAATAATAATAATAATAATAAGGATACCTTGACTCCTCAAGACTACCTTGACTCCTCCAAATCACTCCTTCCCATCTAATACTTTCCTCATACTATAAGGTGTCCTACGCGCCAATACATATTCCAGGGACTTCCTTGGGTTCCTTTCCTCACCACTCTCTACTATCAGCTGCAGAAGGAACTCACACTAATACCATCTAACTACCACACGAATACAGTTACATACTATCGACACTAGATAATTCTTTGAGTGAAAGGTCCCACACTACAACAGTTGGACTCAAACAAGAGATGTGCAATAGAGTTAAACATATTTTTCTAAAATTATCTAATCCCAATAATATGTAATCCAATGCATTCGTCTATGAAAGGTCTAGTATGCTCAAGAATCGTATTAAAATGATATTGCTAATTAACATATAATACTAATGGGTCACATTAACAGTAACTTGATATAATTGATTATTTATTAGAAATTGATTTTAATAAATATTCAATAAAGTCTTATAATTAAATTGAAAATTATTTATTTCATGGAAATAGTAATTTTCATTAGCAATTATTACATAATTCATATGGTATGAATTAACAAATTATGTACAACTTTATGGACTAGTTGAAACCTTTTTGTCTTTTACTCAAAAGACAATTTGTATTTTATAAAACTTGAGTTTATAAAATTTAAACAAACTCTACTTTTTGTATATAATTTTCGAAAATTAGAGTAGAACAAAAGAGTTATGGGCTTTTGATTATTTAAATAAAAGAATGGCTCTTTGAATATTTAAATAAGAGTATGACATTTTGATTATTTAAATGAGAGAATGGTTCTTTGATTATTTAAATAATGACATGGTCTTGTGATTATTTTATTAAAAAAGTAAGAGTTGTTTCTACTATAAATACAAGACTTAAAGCTTTCATTTGGTTTCTCATTCATACTCTAAAAAACCATAACATATAAGAAAGGGTAGAGACTCTATCATCTTTTGTTCCTTTCTTGAAGTTACTTGCATCTTCATGACCTCTTTAAGTTCATATATGTTATGAAGTTAAAGCTTAAGGGTTTAAGAGTTTATGGACTAACATCTACATCAAGTTGAGTCATTGTTGGTGTCTTAAAGGTTTCACATTCTTCATCAACTTCTAAGCCTCCCAAGAGGACCTAAAGAACTGCAAATGTTGTTAATTCTTCATCCTTTCTTTAGTTGGTGCTTAGATCTTTTTATAACCTACAAGAAGATCCTTATTGGGTATAAAATGTTTATGTTATTTCAAAAAATTTAAAGTCTTCCGTTTGCTATATTTTGTAGTTTTGAAACTATTTTTGAATTAAAACCTAACAATTGGTATCAGAGCCACCTTGCAAGTTTGGTTAGATTTTTTGATTTGTGGAAATCTTTTTTTAGAGAATATGGATAACTTGTTTTTGTGTAGAAATAAGTTCATACATATTTTCTATGACAACTTTATATTTGTTATTTTATGTGACAAAAGTTTCATGCATCTTTTGTCATTTAAAATTTGTCTTAGAAAATCAAATGTTGTTTTATGTGTATTCTGATGTATATTGTGTGCATAAACTAGCCAAGAACCATTTATGATTGTTGTGTTATTGTGTTTATTGTTTATTATTATAAAATGGTTGTAATAATTTATTTATTCATATGATATATAATAATTAAATAGATTAGTTTTTCTTGTTTATTTTTGTAAAGTAATAGATTGGTTTTTAGAAATAATTTATTTGTACAAAAATGTAACAATAAATGAAGTTAGAACCATTTTTTGAGGACAAAAGATCAATTTTCAAATCTAAAAGGTGTGCATGATTTTCAGTGACATTTTCTGAAAAGTGTCACTAATGTTGTTTACAATGGGTTGTTGGACTTTTAACAATAATTGTTGAATTTTAGCATTCAAGAAGTTTTTTAATCTTTTGCAAGCAATAGATGTTTACTCAAGTGGGAGCTTCTACAACAACATTACAAGAAGATTTTTGGTCCCCTTAAATATCCCTTAAGGAATGAACTTGGCATTTTTGTGTTGGCTCACAAAAAATATCATTAGTTGGTTATGTTTATGCACATATATTTTTATGCATGTTTGTATTGTTTATTTTATGCAATTATTATGTGTGGTTGATAAATTAGTTTTTTCACATGCTTAAATAATTTTGAACAATATAAACATAACATGGAGTTTGGGTTTTTAAAATTAGACATAAGATGTAACAAGTTATTATTTTAAAAATAAAACTCGGTTTTAGAAAATTGTTAATAACGGCAAAATTTGAAATATTCCATTTTAGGTTTTAAAATGGTGATTTTTATAACCTATTAAACTACAAATATATAAGTAATAAAATGAAGTTGTATTTAAGATATATAAGGTTCAAATGCAATCAAAATTAATACTGATTATTAAAATTGAATTGCATCAAATTATATAAAAACTAGTTTTTTATATAGAATCTTTAAAAGTGATTTTCTTCTGAAAATTGATACCATGGTTTATTAAATGTATGTAATAACCCCGATATTAATAGATTTGAGGTTTGTAAAAAGGATCTTTTTTTATGTTTCATTGAACAAAGTGCAAACTTTTCATTGATCATAATAGTCTTCAGTACATCTTTAATCAGGAGGAATTGAACATGAGGCAACGAAGCTGGTTAGAGTTACTCAAGGACTACGACTGTGAGATACTTCACCACCCTGGTAAAGCAAATGTTGTCACTGATGATCTCAATTAGAAAGTAAACCTTGAAAAGAAACGGCCAAGAGCGTTGAGAATTGAAGTTGTCTTAACAATTGTGGAAAGTATAAAGAAAGCTCAGGAGGAAGCTTCAGAAAAAAATGACCAAAAGGAAGAACATTTCGGCAAAACGTTAGTGTTCGGTACAAACAACCAAGGGTTGAAGGTATTCCAAAACAGGATGTGGGTACCTAAGAAGGGAGGATTAAGAGATCTTCTGATGGAAAAAGCTTACAAGACCATGTACTAGATTCATCCCAGCAACACAAAAATTTATAGGGATCTGAAACCCTACTACTGGTGGCCGACGATGAAGCTCGATGTTGCAAAGTATGTGGCCGAATGTGTGACATGTGCGAGGGTTAAGGCACAACATCAGAAACCATATGGGAGTTTAGAACCTTTACCTATACCTATGGGTAAATGGGAAGACATCACTATTGATTTTGTGACTAAACTGCCTAGAACGAAAAGCGGTCACAACATGATTTGGGTGGTCGTTGATCGGTTCACAAAAAGTGCACATTTCATAGCCGCCAATGAGAAGTGGTCTATGGAAAAGTTTGCAAATGTTTACATGAAAGAGATAGTGAAAGCTCATGGTGTTCCCCTGATGATTATGTCAGATCGCGATAGTCATTTCACGTCAAGGTTTTGGAGAAGTCTACAAGAGGAATTGGGTACGAAATTGTGCCTAAGTATAGCCTACCATCCGCAAACCGATGGTCAGAGCAAACAAACAATTTAAACGTTGGAGGATATGCTAAGAGCATGTACCCTAGAATTCCAAGGTAACTATGATGAACATTTACCTCTGGTAGAATTTTCCTAAAATAATAGTTTCCACTCAAGCATCAAGATGACACCTTATCAAGCTTTGTATGGACAAAAGTGTCGAACGCTGTCGCGTTGGCTTGAAGCTGGAGAAAGCAGTTTATGGGACTTGAAATACTCCATCAGACTGCTGAAAAGTTGAAAGTGATTAGAGAAATGATGTTAGCAGCTCAAGATCGTCAAAAGAGCTATGCTGACAAGAAACGACAACCGATAACATTTGAAGTTGGAGATTCGGTTTCACTTTAAGTCTCGCCGTGGAAGGGATTTATAAGATTTGATACAAGAGGAAATTTTAGTCCAAGGTTTATTGGACCGTTTAAAGTTTTGGATTAGTGTCTAAGCCCGTAACTATATCTGGTAAGTACTTGACCTGGTTGTGCATGGTCCTTTTTGGGTTGCCTTCACCAAAGCAACTTGATAGGGTGACTTATGAATAGAGAGGTTAATATGGTTTATTAATAGATTATATAAATAATATATATTAAAAGAGAAATCATATAATTAAATTAATATTAGACAAAAATTAATTAAGAAATTAATTATGTGGCTAAAAGATATTAATTAAATATCCAGGACTTAAACTGTCAAATCTGTGATAGTTGAGTATTGGACTGAGGAGCCTCTTGGACTAGGCATGGACGAAATTAGGATGTGTCCATCCATAATTTCGGCCATAAGGGCCTTATTCCAAAAGCTTCCTTTGATTGCTTAAGGCCTAAGTTGTCCATTAGGGTTTAGACTGAAACCCTAGCAGCATCAGTATAAATAAGACCCTAAGGTTTCCAATTTTTGGCAACTTGATACCCTAGAGAGATCATAGCCAAAATTGTTCCTCTACCCTTTCTCCATTATCACCCTCTTGCTTGTATGGTGTTTGTAAGCCATTGTTCAAGAGGTAATCATTTAGATCTGTTTTCTTATGTCAATTTCGAATCATGGATGCTAGATCTAGGGTTTGTAAGTCTTGGATGAATTTTATGTACAATACAGAAACCTAGATCCAAGGTTTAGGTTTTGCATGAACACATAGGATGTTATTTTTGTGTAAAACCCATCAGTGATATCAGAGCCTTGATTGGTTTCTTTTTTTATTGATTCCTTGCTTGTTCATCCTCTCTGAAAATTGTTTTTCCGCCTGACCTGACTCGGCGAGTCACTAGCTGTACTCGGCGAGTCCAGTTAGTGACTTGGCGAGTTGGAGCGTCAGACAGAGGGATTTTCGGGATTTCTTGCCGTTTTGGTGAAGGACAATTACCTAAATCGTTTTTGGCTAATAAAATCTGAATTTTATTATTGTTATATGATTATCCTTACCAAAACAAAAGATAATTACCAATTGTTTAAATAATAAATTCCTTACTTGATAATATTTGATTATTTAAATTAATTGTTGAATTATCTTGTAAATAAAATGGGATAGGTCAAATTTAGATAATCATTAAATTAAATGTTCAATTTTAAATTATTTGCTATTTGATCCTATGTGTTTTGAAAAGTTCAAAACTTGCCCTCAAGTTTTGAAATTAAAACATTTTTCTTAAACGTTTAACTTGAATTTTTTAAATTTCAAACCCTAGAATTTTACAAGTTTAAAATTCAACCTTATACTTTATTATATATATATATATATATATATATATATATATATATATATATATATATATATATATATATATATAAACCTAAATGCTAGTCTTACCGTTAGTAGGCCTCATTCACGAAGCCGATCTATAAGAGGGGGGGGGGGGGGGTATAAGGTTATGGCCTATAAAATGGTCGTTTATTGGATGTCCACCCTCACCCACCGCTTCCTTGATTGGTGGAGGGTCGTTAGCCGAACAAGTAGGATAGGGAAATCATTTCCTCATTAAAATTATAATGAATTTATAAAAGTAACTAAATGTTTTTCAAAATTCCCAATCTTAGTTACTTTAGGCAAAAGTGAAATTGACGCAATCCCATGAAATTACACTTTGTACCCTTGCTAAGACGTTACTGGAGTGTGTGTGGTTAACGGACACACTAATTGGGCTCTAAGCAAAGGTAGTGAAGGGTGACTCATTGTTTGTCATAGTTCGATGGAGCGTGTGCGGTTAACTGACACATCGAATAGGTGACTGTAACAATGAGGGCACCATGTATATTTGCATGTTTATTCGCACTAGCTTTGTGATCCTCGGCATCCCAGTCACAAACTTGAGGGGCATATCAAGATTTAAACATTCCATTGAAAATTTCAATGAATCTCAAAAGATAAAGGAGTTTTGAATACATTTAAAACTTAATCTCTTTTTCGTTTTTCCTGGTCGAGAATTAGTGAATCGTCATTCACTTACCTTCAAATTATTTGCATGTTAAATTATGGCATCCCTCTTCTAATTTGTAAATAATGTTGTTGGATCCTAGCCCTAATTTCTCATTTTAGTATTTAGTTGGGGATTCATCTCTAATCAAATTTGTCTTTTTCTATTTCAGATGTCGAATGTCAAAAACAACGCTTCCAACTCAAATTCCCCCGGTTCATTCTCACTCATAAACTTGTGTGGGGGAGTGATCTTTGATGGGTCCAATTTTAATGATTGGATCCGCAACATCCGAATGGCCACTTGTTATGAAGACAAGGAGTATGTCCTCGATGAAAAGCTGAAGGAAATCAACCTCAACACTGCCACTACTGATGAGATCGCTGCCTTTGAGGCCCATGAGCTTGATGCTACGAAAGTCCATTGCCTCATGCTAGCGACTATGACTGTAGAACTCTAGAAGTCCTATAAGGACATGTATCCCTATGAGATGCATTAAGACTTGCTAGACCGGTACCACCAAAGTGCTAGTCAAGAAAGGTACAAGATCATCACTTTGATGATCACTGCTAAAATGGGTAATGGAGAGCCCCTTACCGCTTATCTGCAAAAGATGCAGAGATATGTTTATCGTCTGCTGAAGTTAAATGTTAATTTCGATGAAGAGCTGGCAATTTCCATCATCCTTCATTCCTTGCCTCCCTGCCACAACCAATCTGCATGACCTACCACAAGAATAAGGAAGAGGTCACTTTGAGCAAGCTTCAAGGCTTGCTAAGGACTGTTGAGAGCAATCTCAAAGATAAGTTTGTTGCATCAACTCCCACTCCCGCTGCTGCCCCTATCTTGGCAATAGGGCAAGGGAAGGGTAAGAAGAGGAAGGCTCCTTCAAAGAGCAACCACAAGGGAAAGTCCCAAGATGGTACCTCTTCAAGTGGAACCAAAGTTGGTTCTGCTAAACCCAACTCTAATCCCAAAGAGGCAGAGTACCACCACTTCCACAAGATAGGGCATTGGAAATGAAGCTGCCCAGAGTATCTGCAAGCTATCAAGGATGGGAAGATCAAGCCATCCTTCGTAAGTATTTACACTATTAAATCTAGAGAATCATCGCATGCTATTTCTTGGGTTCTTGATACATGATGTGGTTTTCACATATGTTTTGATTTGCAGGGACTAAGAAGAAATAGGGATGTGGAGCATAGGAAAATAAACTTGATCATGGGAAACAGAAGATCGTCATATTTTAACAAAAAGGTGATAGAAAGCCCTAATCATCAAATTATAGGATCTAATCACCACAAGGAGAAAGGTGGTAACTTTTACCTTCTCTAGAAGCTCTTAGATGAAATAACATTGATCCACTGGCTCCTATTCTTGTTCCTTGATGACTCATTCCCTCCTCTTAAAAGGAAATGCACCACAAAACCCCAAAATTAGCTCCTTTCACACTCTCTAGCTTAAAAGGACATTAGGGTTTACTCTCAGGGGTGTGGGGTGTGACATCCCAATTTTCACGACCAGAAAAGACCGATTTTTTTATGCTTTATAAAAATCAGAGTACCTCTTTTAATAAAAATGTTGCGGAATTTGTTCCCTAAACTAAAGGAATAAGGCTACCCAAGCCCAAAACTCTTATGCGTCATGCTCTGACTAGCGAGTACTACAGATCCCTGTTGTATCATAACATTCCCTCACACTAACCCGAGAAGGCTATGGCTCCCCATAGGCCTACGACAATCTCGCACTAACTTATGAATACTACGACTCCCCGCAGTATCACAACACTCTCTCTACTGACTCACCATAGGCCCACTCCATGGTTTTCCCCTGATAATCCGAAGTGATTACTCCCACTCCCACTCCGACCCACTCACTCTCTTATCACCCCATAATCTCATCTTCGTGTCATCACCCTTCTGAGTTCATTATCGAATACTCCATGGTCCAACATAGATAGGTACACATACCCACCCAGGCTAACCATCACCACTCCTGACGACAACCGTCATGATTGAACACTTTTTCTCGCTGCAATTCACATTCCTAGATAATCACGCTTGATGTCAAGCAGCCGAAGGGCTCCCACTGGAACCATAGATACTAGATACACCACTTTCCATCTCAAACTCAAGACTCAAAATACTTCAAAATTTAGGACATCATACCCGGATACCTTAGTACACCATCACAGATTCTAACGATATCTTGCCTCAACCACAAATCTTATAATCACAACATCATACTCAGATATCGTGATGTATCCTCTTAGAATCTCATAACTGATCTTCTCCTCTCAAAACTTGTAACTTCGGAAAATTCCCAACCTACAAATTGAAACGCAGAGGAATCTTCAATGACTGAAAACACTTTGATGAAATCCGAAGCTTCACCCTCTACTGATCACCTCCCACACGAGCTACTTGCACCGACTTTGTAATTGGTTGAAGAATCAATTGCTGGCCGACCTGGAATATAGATCACATTCTATACCTATCCCCACAAATCCTAACCATTGCACCCTGAAATCGACGACCCAACCGCCTCGAACTCAACAATTTTAATTCCATAGAAAATCCCTAGTCATAATAAATTCTCTGGCCAATGGATATATGTCGTGGATTCACTCATCCTTCCTTAGGCACATACCCATACATCGAACCAGAAATTCTCAGCCGCCGGAGATATCCTTACGGGCCAACCACCTTGAATTTACCATTACAACCTCGAAGAATTCCTAACCACCGCAAGGTCTCCGACCAACGGCTACTTGCCGTGGAGACACTCATCTTTTCCTGAACATGTACAACATGCATTATCTCGCTTTGCACCTCACCTCGACCACCAATAATCCTAGTCTTATGTATCCATACCGTAGGTCTCTATATCCAGTTCTCTAACCACTCTTGAAGAAATATCTGGTACTCTCAATAAAATACCCGATTCTCCCCCACTCAGGGTTCAAACCATCACCATTTGGTACACCAACAATCTATTCCACAGACTGTTTTACCAGGTACATCACACTTACTCTTGGAAAGTACCACATAACACTCGATGATCTTCCCAATAGAGACCAAGCAACTCCAAGCATCCCGAATCTTGGATAAAATCCTCAAAACTTCCCATCGTGTCATCCAAAATCTCACATTGATACACTACCAGACATCTCAACTGTCCCGTAGTAGCCATGACTCTCAGTCTGACTATAATGAACTATCACACTCCTCATCTTCGACTCCCCAGCCAACGCCCCATCATGAGAATTATCACGAAATCAAAGACCTCACTCCCACACTTGATATCCATCATAGACAATGAGAGCCACCGCCCCAATGTACTCTTCTTGATCACCCGAAACTGCTGCTAACATATGCCCTACTATACTCAAATAGGGTGTATCCTTGTCCTTGACCATCTTAGTCCTCACTGTTGACCCTTTCATGCGATAATATTACCTTGAGGCAGACATACTGCCCCAGATACTCTGGTGAAAGATCGCAACCAATGTTACCCCATAGGGTTATCTTCCAAGCTCAGAAACCGGAAGCTCAATATCTCTTCTGCTCCTTATGGGAAACGAAAATAGCACAACTCTGATCACAGAAAATGACATCTCTACTATCGGCCGATTGCTTAAGTCAGACCGTAATCCTCCATAAGGCACCATCTCCACTCATCCTTGAGTCTTGCAGCTCCAACTGGCATCTTACCAAAAATCTCTCGAAAACTGACTCGATTTCACTCTCAAGGTATGCTCTATTGAGACTCATCTAAAATGGCCCTTAGTCGCCACACTCTATCACATCTGATCCCAGTCTAATCAATCACACTGGATAACTGATAAAACTCGAAGCACTAACCGCCACAAAATCATGGTACTCAAACCATGTGATCATCTCTCGACCTGCCACGAATCATGGTACCAGAACCATGTTATTTCCTCTCAATCTGCTACGAATCATGGTACCCGAACCATGTTATCTCCTCTTAATCTGCTACGAATCATTGTACCCAAACCATGTTATCTCCTCTTAATCTGATACGAATCATGGTATCTCCTCTCAATCTGCTACTTAGAACCTCTGGAATTCTCCCTGTTTCAAGTATGGGTCATCTGCTTTCAGGAGTATGGGACCATACTACCTACCACATCTACCCATACTTTCCACACGGATCGTCCCAGATTTCTTAAGTAGCTGCTCAACTTTCTCGATCACCAATCTCATTACAAACTCTCGCCCTCCAGCACATACTCTTCCCCAACAGCGTACTCATAGGACTCAAATTACTCACTAGGATCCCTTAGGTTCTTACATTTCTCTTCCATCAGCTGCTGAAGAACTCCTTATAATGCCAACCATGACCTTCTGAATATTGTCATATTCACTTGGTATATGACTCCCATTATTAAGAGTTCCACAAAGCACAAAGCAAGCAACATTCGGGCATTGAATAACCTCCACCGATACTAACACACCACTCGAGCACACAACTCCACTTTCTCTACTAATGACTCAAAGGCATCACTGAACTCAGGGTGTCTCACCTCTCATGGTATCTAATTACTCTTCTCAATAGAATCCTCAAATGCTCATCTAGGTATCTCTCCTAGATTATCCCTCGACTCAAAACTACCTCACTAAATGATTCCTGCTAGATACTCTTACTCAGCATATACTCAGAGCACATAACAGATAGCTACAATCCCTAGGCTAAGGCATCACAAATCGGGCATCTTTAGTCCTAAACATGAATTAGCTAGCCTACCCTCTAACATGCATAATAATATCTTATAACATCTCATAAATATTTCATAAAGTCAACACTTTTTGGTATTTTGGCAAATCACAGTTCGGGCTCTGGCTGATTGTACACACTGCTCCTTCTCGTTTTTCTCTTAGAAACTCTTACTCGTTTTAGAAAAATCTTTCCTTTTGAAATTTTTTCTCAAATCCTCAGTTTGAGTCCAGACATACCCAAAGGTGCATCCGAATCCCTCAAACAAAGGCTCTGATACCAACTTGTAACACCATAAATTTTCTAATAATTTTTTTCATTTAAAATCGCATATTTCTCATAACACATTTCACAAAAATCTCATTTATTTAATTTACAAATCACAACTGCATAATTGTTTGATTAAAATCTAAGATCTTCAAATCGTAACTCTTTCCCTGGTGTGTACAATCAAGTCGGTGCCTTCCCACGATCCTGAGAAAAACCTGAAACATATAACACGGTAAGCACGAAGCTTAGTGAGTTCCCCAAAATACCACACACACAAATCATTAGCCACTCGATGCTATATCACTGTAGGACCCTCCGGTCAATGTGTCTCAGTGGGACCCTCCAGTCCTACGTTTCGTTGGACCCTCTGGTCCGTTTTGTAAAGCTCCACATAGCATAAATCAGAAAGACATAATGCACAACATACAACATAAGGCAGGATAACATAATACTCAATATAAGCACATAAGAACCTCCGGTCACACATAAGTACCACTCTAGGTAAAGTATAGTGATAAGACTCACCTTGCTAACTGCAAGCAATTATCCTCAAACTCGAATCTCAAACCAGCCACCGCCTAACACATAAGGTAATTATGTCTAATCAATACTTGAATTCTCAACTCTAAGTAAAACAAAGGTTACTCTCTCTCTCTCTCTCTCTCTCTCTCTTTCTCTCTCTCTCTCTCTCTCTCTATATATATATATATATATATATATATATATATATATATATATATATATATATATATATATATATATATCTAACTCTTGAAATGGATAAAAGACCATCTTACCCATCCATGGTCTCCATTACTCATTTATGCCCAAAGCCTAAAGTCAACATAAGTCAAACTCGAGTCAACAATCCTTATTTGACATGACTCGTCAAGTGCACTCATGCAACTCGTCGAGTCTACTCGTATCCTTAGAAGTCTTGTGAAGGTTCCACTCAGCTCGTCGAGTTGACCCCTAACTCGACGAGTTATCGCTTGGCTGTGAATTCCGAGACGGACCCGAACCGACTCATCGAGTCAGCTCATGGACTCGACGAGTTTATTGAATCAAATTTTCCATTCAGATGTTCCAAGTTAGATCCATTACTCCAAACCCTAGATCTAGCCTCCTAAGTTCCAAAAGTCATGTAAAGTTTTGATCTTTATGACCATGTATGGCATATATTGCTCTAAATGCCATTACAACTCCAACAAGGGCACCAAAACACATTAACTCTTTATTTGACTAAATAAAGCTCGAGTCTTTGGACCCTTTTGACCTCACATGGTCCAGATATGAAGTCTAGACCTAGAAAGGGACTCCATGTACTCATATTTCAACAAAAAGGTGATAGAAAGCCCTAATCATCAAAACATAAGATCTAATCACCACAAGGAGAAAGGTAGGAACTTTTACCTTCTCCAGAAGCTCTTAGACGAAATAACACTGATCCACTGACCCCCCTTCTTGTTCCTTGATGACTCCTTCCCTCCTCTTCAAAAGAAATGCACCACAAGACCCCAAAATTAACTCCTTTCACACTCTCTAACTCAAAAGGACGTTAGGGTTTACTCTCAAGGGTGTGGGGTAACTAGTGAGACGGAAATGGGGGCGTAGGTTGTAACGACGTGAATTTAAAAAAAAAATTCATTTTTCAAATAAAATAAATCTTATTCAATATTCTCAAATCTCAAATTTAACAAATGTCATCATGATAAAACATATCCCAATATCATAAAATAAATCCTCTGCCAGTGTGTACGGATCATGCCGATGCCTTCCCGGGATCATCGCTAGTACCTGAAACATATAAGACATAACACTATAAGCATACAAGATACTCTGTCACATAACTCTAATTACCGCTCTAGGTAAAGTATAATGAGAAGAATCAACTTTCATGATGTCTAGTAAACCTTCTGGCTTGATAACCTCGATCGAGCCTCCGCCTAACACATAAGGCAAACATATCTAATTAATACTTTCTCTAGACCTCATCTCTATAGAATAGGTAGAAGACCATTCTACCCCTCCCTAACCTCTCTTCAATCAGTATGACCAAAACCCTCAGGTCAACTAAAGTCAACTCTAGTCAACGGTCAAACTTTGACCAAACTCGTCGAGTGCACTCAGGTGACTCGGAAAGTCCATGCTTGTCCTCTAGATCTTCCTGAGGTCTCACCCGACTCGTCGAGTTAACCTTTCACTCGACGGGTTACCACTGGTCACGAATCGCGGGCCAACTCGACTCGACTCATCGAGTCCTCTTATGGACTCGACAAGTTTCCTCCATGGCCACACTCAAATGACCTTCTGAGGTCAGATTTGTTTCCCCAACATATAGATCTGACCTTCTAACACCCAATAGTCACGTAAAGGTCCAGACTTTATACACATGCAACACACATATAGCTCTATATGGTGAAATACCTCTAAAAATGGCATCCTAGATTCGTAACTCCAATGGAACTGCATATAGCTGGAAGATTGGGACTCTCTAGACCTCTTAAAGTCCATATATAATACTTATTCCACATTGGGACCTCATATGCATCATATACTATCCAAGAAAGGGTAAAGAGAACCTTAGATTCAAGGATTCTTCACAAAAACATAAGAAAGGGTCGAATTACTACCTCATAATGGAGATCCCTGCTTGAATGTCTCAGAATGACATCCCCCTTTGGTCCTTCTAACTGGATCCCTTCTCTTCCTTTGCAAAATCACAACAAAATACTTGATTTCATCATAAGAACTCACCTTTGGCTCCAATGGCGGCAGGAGATATGAGGCGCATCCAAGGTCATAAGTTCCTTTAAATAGGCTCCAACCCCGGAACTTATGGTTTTCTCTGCCCAGCACCTACTCGGCGAGTCCATACTTGGACTCGTCGAGTCCTCTCATAAAATACCCACAATCAACTCGATGTGACTCGGCGAGTCATACTCTCGACTCGTCGAGTCCTTCTTAAATCCTCAAAATTTGAAACACAAACTAACATACCCGAAATCCCAAATGTTACGATTCTCCCCCACTTACTTTGATTTCACCCTTGAAATCGCTCCTCAAACCACATAGAAAGAAACCAAACATCCAAAAATCACCCCTGAAATAATCTCACACCAAAACGTTGTCTCCCTCTATGGATACCTGGAACCGACTAGGAACTCCTAAATTCGTAACAAACCAGCCCCTCTGCTGCTAAGATATCCCTCCTGACTTTCCAACTATAAACATAACAATCGAACACATATCACCCATCCCATACGTACCAAACAATCCCAAATATACTTTTATAGTCGAAAGAGGCACATTACACCAAAGAATCGTCTCCTGCCCCGAAATCAAACCCCACCGGTTCAAAGAAATTTCAACACCCCACCTTCAGATATAAGAAATAATCATGCTCCAACAAAATGTCTTATAACATCTATAATCATAAACCCCAACTTACTCTCAATGATCCCTTCTCCACCCTGGGTATTAGGTCATCTCTCAACCAACCATTAACTTACAAAGGTTACTTATAACATGTTCCCAGTGTCTCGATGACTTCCTTCTCACATCGACTATCTCGGCCCAGTGACACACAAGTCACAAGTTCTCTTTATCCCAAACGAATACCATACTCCCATCGAAAAAATCACCTCACCCTCGACCTTAGCCGAATTAATACTCACTTGTCTCATGCACCTACTGGTATTTCCCGTACTAACGAACTGACCCCACCAGGTCTAAGATATCGGGTGACAACAATACCCCTCAACCAATAATCCATCTCGGAATCCAAAATCTCCTCTTGCCTACCCAACGCACTAACAAATAGAAGCTCAAACTTGAGAGTTTGGTCCGACCCAAAGTTGGAACCACTTGTCCCAATGAAATAATCATCTCATGACTCAACCTGCAATCCACGCTAATACCACTTTTTCAATTCCCTCCTGCTGCGACAACCACCACTCAAATTAGAATATAACGATTCCTAACAAATATGGGGACCCCAGTCTCTTCCTTGGTTCGACCGCCAGGCACCCCAAAACTCAACTATTAGGGCTAGTCTAGCCTAAAACTCTTCAGCGCCGTGCTCAGATCAAAGATTAATTCCTCATAACGACCTTTCGCTGACTAGGAAGTACTATGACTTCCCGTAGCATCACAACAATCTCCCTCTGACTAGTGAGTACTACGGCATCCCATAGCATCACAACAACCTCTAACTAGTGAGTACTACGGTTTTCCGTAGCATCACAACAACCTCTTACTAGTGAGTACTACGGCTTCCCGTAGCATCATAAAAATCTCTCATTCTCACGTTACCGCCACCCTGCATCCACTAGCACATGCTCCATGGACTAACATCAATAGGTGCCCACACTTATCCAAATCACACATCATTATTCCTGAAGACAACCGCCATTGCCAAGACACCTCTCCCCGCTGCAATTCTCATTCTTAAACAATTCCTCTTGATGCCAATACCCAAGGGCTCCTACTACTATCGCAGATACTCAATACACCACTTGCAGTCTCAACCCAAGACTCAACATTAATCTGAATTTTAGGTCATCATACTCGGATACCTCGGTAATGACCACAGAACCTTACGACGAATTGCCTCAACCCCTGATCTCCTTCTTTCATCATCATACATAGATACACCCATGCATTTCCTTAGAATCTCACAACAAATCTTCACTTCACAACATGCCACTACAGGGTATCCCAACTCTCAATTGAAACATGAAAGAATCGTCAGTGACTCAGAACACATTTGCGACAATCCGAAACTTCCTTCTATATTGCTCAAAACTCATGTAATAATACTGATAACGACCCTGAAGTTGTTGCTAAATCAATTCCTGCTCTCTCTGAACCGTACAATCGCCCATACAATGAACCATAGTTCTCTCCGTTGTCGGAATAATCTTACGAGCCAACCATCTCGAGTTCTCCATAATAATTTCGAAGAATTCCTAACCACCTCAAGGTCTCCGACCAACAGCTACTTGCCATGGGGACACTCATCCGTTCACAAACATGCACTACATGCATTATCTCGCTCTACGTCTCGCCTCGACCACCAATACCCATGATCTCATGAACTGTACCGCATATCTCTATATCCAGTTCTCCAACCGCTTTTGAACAAATCCCAGATCTCCTCAATAAAGTACCCGATTCTCCCCCACTTAGGGTTCGAGCCAACACCAATTGGCACACTAACAATCTATCTCGCAGACTGTTTCCACCAGTAACATTGCACCTACTCCTGGAAGGTGTTACACAACATTCGATGGTCTCCCTGATAGGGATAAAGCAACTCCAATACTCCGAACCTCAGATGAAATTTTCAGAACTTTTCATCACGACTGCCTCTTAGTCATTCAGAATCTCAGACTATTCCACTACCAGGCATCTCGATCATCCAGTAAAAACCCTGACTCTTAGTCTGGAACTAATGAATCATCATACTCCTCATCCTCGTCTTCTCAACCAACATTCCATCCCATGAATCATCACAAAAGAGGGACTCCATTCCCACACTCGATACCCACCATAAACAATAGGGCCACCATCCCGATACACTCTTCTTGTTCATCCGATGCCACAACTAACATACACCCTACTATACTCAAATAGGGTGCACCCTGGTCCTTGACCATCTTAGTCTCCATTGATAACCTGATCATGCTATATCATTATCTCACGGCAGAGATACCGCCAGATACTCTGGTGGAAGATCACCATCAATGTTAACCCACAGGGTGTACTCCCAAACTCTGAAACCGAAATCTCAACGCTTCTTACGTCTCCCACAGGAAACGGAAATAGCACTACTCAGGTCACAAAAACGACATCTCTACTATCAGCTGATTGCTCAACTCAGGCCACAATCCTTCATAAGCACCATCTCTATTCATCCTTGAGTCTTGCGACTGCATCTGTTATCTCACCAAAAATCCTTGAATTTATCTCAACCTCCCTCTCAAGGGATGCTTCCTTTGAAACTCATTCAACATGGCCCTCAGGCCTAATACCCTATCGCATTCGGTCTCCATCTAATCCATCATGACGGAATAATCCGGAAAAAGGTACAAGCATTATCTGCTACGAATCATGATACTTGAACCCTGACACCACATCTCACTCTGCCACCCACCATTGAAACGACCCAAAAACACGACCCAAAAATTTTCGTTTTTCAATATAATCTAAACCGTAATATAAGTATCATAACATAAAACATACGCGATGTATCCCCAAAACATAATAAAATATTGTGCGGAAAACTGTATCATACAACATCAATCCAAAACATCAAAAGACATCCCCAGGATAAAAGCTATGCTGTGGTGTGTGCGATGCTGTCACCCCGAGCTCTTCCCTTTGCTTGCGGAAGTACCTGAAACCAAACTGAAACTGTAAGCACGAAGCTTAGTGAGCTCCCCCAGACTACCACATACCATACAATAACATATAAACACATATTGGGCCTTGCCCACTGCATCAGGCTGAAGCCCGGAAACTGCATCGGACCGAAGTCCGGAACTGACTGGGACCTTGTCCCCTGCATCGGACCGAAGTCCAGAACTAACTGCATCGGACCGAAGTCCGGAACTGACTGGGACCTTGTCCCCTGCATCGGACCGAAGTTTGGAACTAACTGCATCGGACTGAAGTCCGGAACTGACTGGGACCTTGTCCCCTGCATCGGACCGAAGTCCGGAACTAACTGCATCGGACCGAAGTCCGGAACTGACCGGGACCTTGTCCCCTGCATCGGACCGAAGTCCGGAACTAACTGCATCGGACCGAAGTCCGGAACTGTCTGACTGAACATGGCATCGCATAACAGATCAACTAGCATAACACATAGTACTTAACACATAAAACATAGCACACAAATCCTGTTCGAACCACGAAGGCATCGAACATACCAACTACTGCATCGGACCTAAATCCGGAAACTACTGCTAACTGAACGGGCCGACATTGTGGCCTTAGACCCGTTCCTACTGGAAGGAAACTCACCTCGTAAGCTGGCTGCTGAGTGTGTGGCTCGGGAAGCTAACGGCGGCTGCTCTTGAATCTCCTCGGCTCAATAAACTCTGATTTGGCCTTGGATCTTTGCACTACAACCCTTCTCCTTGCTTCTTTCTTCTTCTCCTTCTTCACACCTTCACAAAGAGGGCACCAAAACACATATAAGATCTTCAATGGAGGTTTGGGGCTCTATCACTGCGTTCTCAGGGTGAGGGAGGCGAGAATGGGGGCTATAAGGTGGTATAAATAGTGGGCAACCCGGGGATTTTAGGGTTTCACCCAGACAGATGGACTCGCCGAGTCGGGGATATGGACTCGTCGAGTCCCCGGCTCACGCGTGCCCTCAGACGCGACCCTACTCGGCGAGTCAGGCTAGAACTCACCGAGTCCTTCTTGAAAAACTCACTATAATTACAAATAAATCAACATAACAGGAACGGGTCGTTACAATTCTCCCCCACTTGTCTCAGACTTCGTCCTCGAAGTCTGCTACGGCTGGATCTGCAAATAACTCCAGGTAGTGCGCTCTCATCTCCTCCTCAGCCTCCCACGTCCATTCAGACCCCTTCCGGTGCTGCCACTGCACCTTTACTAGCTGAATTACCTTGTTCCTCAAGGTCTTGGTCTTCCGTTCCAGAATCGCGACCGGCTTCTCGATATAATTTAGGCCGCTATCAACCTGAATGTCCTCTAAGGGAACGACTTCTGTCTCATCCACCAAACACTTCCTCAACTGCGACACGTGGAAGGTGTTGTGTATCAGACTAAGCTCCTCAGGAAGATCTAACCGATAAGCAACCCGACCCACCCGGGCCAAAACCCTGAAGGGACCAATAAATCTGGGGCCCAATTTTCCCCTCTTCCGGAACCTGATGACACCTTTCCAAGGTGAGACTTTCAGAAGAACCATATCTCCCACCTGGAACTCCAAGTCCGAACGCCTCCTGTCGGCGTAGCTCTTCTGCCGACTCTGCGCAGTCTGCAGCCTACTACGGACCTGCTGGATCAATTCCGTCGTCTTGAGCACCACTTCGGTGCTCCCTATGACTCGCTGACCGACCTCGCCCCAACAAATCGGGGTCCTGCACTTCCTGCCGTATAACATCTCAAAAGGAGGTCGATCAATGCTCGCATGATAACTGTTGTTATACGAGAATTCTGCTAACGGAAGATACGTATCCCAACTGCCCCCAAAATCTAGAACACATGCCCTAAGCATGTCCTCGAGAGTCTGAATCGTCCTCTCGCTCTGCCCGTCAGTCTGAGGATGAAAAGCGGTGCTGAAATGGAGACGAGTACCCATCTCGTCGTGGAATCGCTTCCAGAATCTGGACGTGAAACGAACATCTCGGTCCGACACCACCGATACCGGCACTCCATGACGTGCCACAATCTCTCGCACATAGATATCGGCTAACTTTTCCGCCGATATACTCTCCTGAATCGGAATAAAATGGGCACTCTTCGTCAACCGATCCACTACTACCCATATCGAGTCCACCCCGCGTGCGGTCCTAGGGAGTTTGGTGACAAAATCCATGGTGATGTCCTCCCATTTCCACACGGGAATGTCTAACAGCTGCATCTTGCCGTGAGGTCTCTGGTGCTCCGCCTTGACCTTCCGACAGGTCAAACATCTCTCCACATACCAAGCGATATCTCGCTTCATGCAAGGCCACCAATAATCAGATCGAAGATCTTGATACATCTTCGTCGCTCCTGGGTGGATAGAAAACCGAGACTTATGAGCCTCGTCCATCAATACTTGTCGTACCCCACCCCAGTACGGTACCCATATCCTACCATGAAGTGTCAACAAACCCCGACTGTCGTAATCAAATGAAGCTACTCGGCCCACTATCCTCTCACACTTCTGCCTCTCCTCCTTGAGACCCTCCATCTGAGCCTCCTTGATCCGCTCCAACAAGGGAGTGATCACTGTCATCCTCATACACATATCTCTGATAGGGGCCGTCGACACCTTGCGGCTCAGGGCGTCGGCCACCACATTGGCCTTCCCTGGATGATAAAGGATCTCACAGTCATAGTCCTTCAGCACGTCTAACCATCTCCTCTGCCTCATGTTCAAACTCGGCTGATCCATAAGATATCGCAAACTCTTGTGATCCGTGTAAATAGTACAGCGAACCCCATAAAGGTAATGTCTCCAAATCTTGATGGCAAACACAACCGCCCCCAGCTCCAAATCGTGGGTAGGATAATTAGCCTCGTGAGGCTTCAACTGTCTCGAGGCATAAGCTACTACATGGCCTCGCTGCATCAATACTGCTCCCATACCTGTGATCGAAGCATCACAATAGACTACGAAATCCTCTACTCCCTCTGGCAAGGTAAGGATCGGAGCCTCGCACAATCTCTGCCTGAGAGTCTCGAACGCCGTCTGCTGCTCAGGCCCCCAACGAAAAACCACCGACTTCTTGATTAGTCGGGTGAGCGGCACTGCTATCTTTGAGAAGTCCTGAATAAATCTCCGATAATACCCTGCCAACCCCAGGAAGCTCCGAATCTCAGATGGAGACCTCGGGACCTCCCACTGCATCACGGCCTCAATCTTGGCCGGATCTACCAAAATACCCTTCTGGTTGACGAGATGACCAAGAAACTGCACCTCGCGCAACCAGAACTCACACTTGGAGAACTTTGCGAAAAGTCTCTCCCTCCTCAAAGTCTCCAACACCTCCCGCAGGTGCTCCTCGTGCTGCCCCTGTGTCTTGGAATACACCAAGATGTCATCTATAAACACTATCACCGACCGATCCAGCATCGGTCTGCAAACGCAGTTCATGAGATCCATGAATGCGGCTGGGGCATTGGTGAGCCCAAATGGCATCACCACGAACTCATAATGACCATACCGGGTCCTGAAAGCAGTCTTCTGTACATCCTCATCTCTAACCCTCATCTGATGATAACCGGAGCGTAGATCGATCTTGGAGAACCAAGACGCTCCCTGAAGCTGATCAAACAAGTCATCTATCCTCGGAAGTGGGTAATGGTTCTTCACCGTTACTTTGTTCAACTCCCGATAATCAATGCACATACGATGCGACCCATCCTTCTTCCTCACAAATAAGATCGACGCTCCCCAAGGCGAACTGTTCGGCCGAATGAAACCCTTGTCTAACAGCTCCTGAAGCTGTGTAGACAACTCCTGCATCTCAGGGGGAGCAAGTCGATACGGTGCTTTGGCTATCGGAGCCGCACCAGGAACTAGGTCGATCCTGAACTCAACCTGCCTTTCTGGAGGTATCCCCGGCAAATCCTCGGGAAACATATCCGGGTAGTCACGAACAACAGGAACATCATCAATCGCCGTCTTGCCCTTCTCCCGGGCATCCAAGACATAAGCTACAAAACCGGCGCAACCCTGCTGAACATAGCGCCTCGCCCTCGCGGCGGAACAAAAGATCGGCCCTCGCTGGGGCCTCTCGCCCTGAATCACTATCTCTCCCCCACTGGGAGTGCGAACCCTCACTAGCTGTAGCTCACAATCAATCACCGCCCCATTGGGGCTCAGCCAATCCATGCCCACAATAACTTTATTCCCACGCAGGGGAATAGGAACCAGGTCCACTGAAAACCGCTCATCAAATATCTGAAGGGAACACCCTCTATGTACTCTGCCGACCCTCACGGTCCTATCATCTGCTATCTCAACCTCTAGTGGACAATCCAGCTCCCCTGGAGTTCTGCTAAATCTCTTGCTAAGCGCAAGCGATACAAATGATCGGGTAGCCCCCGAATCGAACAATACCAAAGCAGGGATGCCGTTCACCGAGAACGACCCTAAATAAAACATATCATCAAGTAATATTCAAACGATATAATAACAATTAAAGATGAAGGAAAGATTCATACCCGTCACCACATCAGGAGTCGCTCGCGCCTCCTCTGCTGTCATCTGAAATGCCCTGCTCTTCGCCATCGGCGCATCAGCTCGGCCCTGCCGGCCATCCGTAATCCTCAGGGTGGCAGGGGCAGGTGCAACCACCTTCCCTGCTGCAGCTAAACTGGGACACTGGGACCTTTTATGTCCCCTCTGATTGCACTGAAAGCAAATCAGATCTGATGCTGTAACCGTAGTAGCAGGGGCCGTACAATCCCTACTCAAATGCCCAGTCCGACCGCACTTGTAGCAGCCGGAACTCCCTGCCTTGCACGCCCCCTCGTGCAACCTCCCACACTTGCCACACCGACCGAGGCTCTGCTGACCCCTGGACATGTGATCTGAAACCTTGGGCTTTTTGCCCACACTGCCTAAACCCGAAACCGCCTCCGGTTTCCTCTTCTTCTCCATCTCGAGATCAATCTCCCTCTCTCTGGCTCTAGCAATCATGTCGTCCAGCGTTTTACAACTGGACCGGCTCACAAACATGCGAATGTCACTCTGCATCATCTCATGATAACAGGCCTTCTTCATCTCCTAATCGGCTGCATACTGAGGAACAAGAAGGGCCCTCTCCCTGAACTTGGCGGTGATCTCCGCCACTGTCTCGGTAGTCTGGGAAAGATCCTGGAACTCCCTAGCTAACTGTTGCACCTCGATGACCGGTGCAAACTCCGCTCTGAACCTGGTAGAGAAATCAGCCTAGGTCATGGCATCCAGTGCCGCATCATCCCCGATGGCATGTCCGACCTCCTCCCACCAGTCTCGTGCCCTGTCCTTCAGAAGACAGGACGCCAATCTGACCTTGTCCCCCTCGGGACATCTGCTAGTGTGGAATGCGTTGGCCACATCCGCCAACCACCTGGTACTCGCTATGGGGTCCCGTGCCCCATGATAGTCAGGAGCCCCGCATGCCCTGAACTCCCTGAACGTAAGTGTGCGCGACCCCATCACGGCCGCCATCTCGGCACGGAAAGTACTCAATCTCTCATCCATCAGCTCTAAAATACCCTCCTTGATCGAACCGAAGATCACAGGAGTCTGCTCTAGTATGATGCGGGTAACCTCAGAAGAAAGGAACTCCCTAGTCTGCTCATCCATCTGCCCGGCCTCCGGGCCTGACCCCGATCCTGATCCCCCTCCGGCATCTGAACTGCCGGCTGCTGGCCTCGGACGCAAAACTACCATTCTGAAACATATCATAACAACATCAGAACACTGAAATATCTCAAGGGATCATGATACTACTACTAGCTTCCTGGTCTTGTCTTGGCCTTCCTTAATTCGAGTACGGATCCTCTGCTTTCAGTAGTATGGGCCCCTACTACCTTCCACATCTATCCGTACTTTCCTCAAGAACTGCCTTGACTCCACCAAGTCACTTCTACTACTGCCATTCTCTGTTACCCTCATCCTAGGCTTGCCCTAGGGAAACTTCAAGCTCAACGCGACTGGTCCTCAGCTGCTGTAGGTCTCCTCATAATGCCAGTTAGCCACCACCTAAACACCATCACATGTGATGAGGATCAGATAATCCTTCAAGTAAAAGATCCGTCCCTACAACGGTTGGACTCAAACAAGAGCTGCGCAGTAGAGCCAGTTCCAGCACTCTGGGATTATTCAAACCTGATCACATGTGGTGTGACGTGTTCACCTAATGGCTAACTCCCACTACTCAGAACCCCACTAAGCACGAAGCAAGCAGCATTCGGACACGGGGAAATAGACTCAGGCAAAACTATTCTTATAACAAGAAACTGCACTAGCATAGGATGCTAAGCTCATACTATCAGGCATAACCTAAACATGCTATCCTACTGCTGTCTACTCAATTCTAGCATGCAATACTCATAAAGCTGTAACACATAAGCAGGCACATAAGGCATTCTCCTAGATCCTTAGCCCTATACTAGCATGCTGTTCTACTGAAACAGAAACTGAACAAATAACTTGTATGGGTAATTTGGGAGTACTTACTTGAGCTCGGCTGACCACATGCACACACCTCTATCTTGTTAAAAACAATTCTTTCTTTCCAAGTGCTTTCAAAATTCTTTTTGTAAAACATTTTTATTTTACTAAAATCTTTTATTTCCCTTAGTTTGAGTTCAGATACACCCGGAAGTGTATCCGAATCCCTCAAACCAGGGCTCTGATACCAACTTGAAACGACCCAAAAATTTTCGTTTTTCAATATAATCTAAACCGTAATATAAGTATCATAACATAAAACATACGCGATGTATCCCCAAAACATAATAAAATATTGTGCGGAAAACTGTATCATACAACATCAATCCAAAACATCAAAAGACATCCCCAGGATAAAAGCTATGTTGTGGTGTGTGCGATGCTGTCACCCCGAGCTCTTCCCTTTGCTTGCGGAAGTACCTGAAACCAAACTGAAACTGTAAGCACGAAGCTTAGTGAGCTCCCCCAGACTACCACATACCATACAATAACATATAAACACATATTGGGCCTTGCCCACTGCATCGGGCCGAAGCCCGGAAACTGCATCGGACCAAAGTCCGGAACTGACTGGGACCTTGTCCCCTGCATCGGACCGAAGTCTGGAACTAACTGCATCGGACCGAAGTCCGGAACTGACTGTGACCTTGTCCCCTGCATCGGACCGAAGTCCGGAACTAACTGCATCGGACTGAAGTCCGGAACTGACTGGGACCTTGTCCCCTGCATCGGACCGAAGTCCGGAACTAACTGCATCGGACCGAAGTCCGGAACTGACTGGGACCTTGTCCCCTGCATCAGACCGAAGTCCGGAACTAACTGCATCGGACCGAAGTCCGGAACGGTCTGACTGAACATGGCATCGCATAACACATCAACTAGCATAACACATATACGACATGCTACATCGGGCCGTGGCCCGGAACACATAGTACTTAACACATAAAACATAGCACACAAATCCTGTTCGAACCACGAAGGCATCGAACATACCAACTACTGCATCGGACCTAAATCCGGAAACTACTGCTAACTGAACGGGCCGGCATTGTGGCCTTAGACCCGTTCCTACTGGAAGGAAACTCACCTCGTAAGCTGGCTGCTGAGTGTGTGGCTCGGGAAGCTAACAGCGGCTGCTCTTGAATCTCCTCGGCTCAATAAACTCTGATTTGGCCTTGGATCTTTGCAATACAACCCTTCTCCTTGCTTCTTTCTTCTTCTCCTTCTTCACACCTTCACAAAGAGGGCACCAAAACACATATAAGCTCTTCAATGGAGGTTTGGGGCTCTATCACTGCGTTCTCAGGGTGAGGGAGGCGAGAATGGGGGCTATAAGGTGGTATAAATAGTGGGCAACCCGGGGATTTTAGGGTTTCACCCAGACAGATGGACTCGCCGAGTTGGGGATATGGACTCGTCGAGTCCCCGGCTCACGCGTGCCCTCAGACGCGACCCTACTCGGCGAGTCAGGCTAGAACTCGCCGAGTCCCTCTTGAAAAACTCACTATAATGACCAATAAATCAACATACCGGGAACGGGTCGTTACAACCATGGTACTCGAACCATGACATCACCTCTCAGTCTGCTACCAATCATGGTACTCGAACCATGACATTAGCTCTCGATCTGCTACCAATCATGGTACTCGAACCATGAAATCACCTCTCCTGAGGTTCAGCCTCCTCCATGGTCTAAGTCCCCAGCTCAATCTCCCTTCTTCCGAGCATTTACCTGGAGGCTCGGAAAATTTCCGGTACATCGAGTTCGCCACAAACTCCCGTATATCTCTCCATAAAATGTTCAAATATCGACTAATGCGTGCCTGCTCAGAAGACACATGCTCAGGGAAAAAGCGCCTTCTCGTGAAACATCTGTGTAACCATAGTCACGAACTCCATCCCCTTCCTAAAGGACCAGGTGTCCTACGCCAACCGTTCCCTCTCCACTAGGGAACCTATTCGTCTCGAAACATGATGGTGAACTTCTTCCAAGTCACCACTGCAATCTCTGTAGGAGTAAAGTCTTCCGACACAAACTTCCACTAGTCTTTCGCTCCCAAGTGGAGCTGGTTCAGTGCGAACCGTACCCTCAAATTTTTCGGACACGAACAGGTGTAGAAACATCCCTCAACGTCAGAGGCCCACCTCATCGTGAGTCATCCTGTGAATCTCATCATCGTTAACTCCGCTGATCTCTGGTATGACGTGTACTCACCATGATGTCTCTGAAACACAACACAAAGATACCAGAGACTCGATTGAGTATGCTCGCACTCGATTACCCAATCCTACTTGTTCTTTGGTACCATAAGGATTCTTACTTGGACTGCACACTGATCCGATATTTTCAGTAGTACAGTCCCTATACTACCGTCTATACTGCATCAGTACTCACCCTAAGTCCTCCTCCTAGGATCCCAGATCACAAGTACTCTACTTCTCGCTAAGGACTGGTTACCCTTCGGTAGGCCCCTTACAAGCTCCTCACTGCTACCTACTCACTCTCAAGCATCTCATAGCAACAGTAATCTCCTAGGCTAAGGCATCATAGATCAGGCCACTCTAGTCCTAATATGAATACCTAGCCTACTCTAGCATACATAGCATATCATATCATATCATATCTCATAACACATAATGTAAGGGTATTTTGGGAAATCACCATTCAGGCACTGACTGATCGTACACACTGCTTCTTTCCGCTTTCTCAAATTCTTTTACTTTTTAGAAAAATTGTTTCTTGTATGAAAAATTTCTCAAATCATCAGTTTGAGTTCAGATACGCCCGAAGGTGCATCCGAATCCCTCAAACCAAGGCTCTGATACCAACTTGTAATGATGTGAATTTTCAAAACAATTTTTCAATTTTCAAATAACATAAATCTTATTCAATATTCTCAAATATCAAATTTATCAAATTCCATCACGATAAAAGATATCCCAAGATCAAAAAATAAATCTTCTGCCAGTGTGTACGGATCATGCCAACGCCTTCCCGTGATCATCGCTAGTACCTGAAACACATAACACGTAACACTGTAAGCATAAATTCTTAGTGAGTTCCCTAAAGCAGCACATACAACACATATTAGCCACTCGAGGCTATAAATCTATACGACCCTCTGTTCAATGTGTCATAGTGGGACCTTCCAGTCCCATAACTCTGTGGACCTCTGGTCCTAACTCTGTGGACCTTCCGGTCCTAACTCTGTGGACCTTTCGGCCTTAACTATGTAAACTCTGAATCACACATAGCACAAATCACATAGAAATCACATCATACAAAAGCATACAAGATACTCTGTCACATAACTCTAATTACCGCTCTAGGTAAAGTATAGTGTAACACCCCGTTCTTAAAATACTTATTTATGAGTCCCTAGGATTTAAGAAGAAGTGTATTTTGGTCCTTTTATGGGAAATAGGTTTCATCAGAGAAGGTTTTGGACCAGGGCATGTATCTAGAAGCGTAGGGCTTCTCGCCACCTCTTCGTGTATATAAAGTTCATCGAAAACGGAGCTAGTATGAGGGAGTTATGGCACTTTGAAGATTTTCGCATTTATGGCCCTTAATGGAAAAGGTTGTTAATGTGAGCCATGCATGCATGAGACATGCGTGGGTACCCCCAGTGTAGGCTGGGATACGCCCAACGTAATGAGTAAATGAACGCGGGTGCAAGGTCGAGTACGCCCAGCGTACTAGAGGTACGCCCAACGTACTCTCAGAATCCTAAAACCCTAATTTTAAGGGCAACCACTATACAAGGAACATAAAGGTTTCCTCCTCAGCCTCCATAGACTCACTCTTACCCTCAGAAACCCTAGATATCCGTCTTACCTCCATTTTTGGGTGTGTTTGGCCTTGGAATGCTTGGATTAGCAATGGAAAGCATAAATGAAGAAAGGAGAAGTTGGCAAAGAAGGAGTGGAACGGCTGGAGCTTATAGATCTGGAAAGAAATCATCCTTTGGAGCCTATCTGAGGTATAAAGCTTCTTGCTTGACATTTATATTGAATAGATCTATGTGTTGTGAGATTTTGACACCATTCTTGTCCCAAAAGTCTTCATCTTGTTGCATGTTTCGAGTTGGTCGAGATTATGTGTCCTTTCAGACCTTAGGAGAGCTCTTGAGTGAGAAAAATGAGGTCCCAAGGGCTGTGGTTGTTCCATGTGTGAGATAAGTAGGTCTTAATGGATTAAGACCTTGGGTTAAGAGCTTTATAGACGTCCCAAGCAATAAAGTTTAAGACTTTATGAATCCCACGTGTATTTGGCCTAAGGATATGAAGTTTGGGCTTAAGAGCTTAAGCCATTAAGAAGTTTTATGGACTTGTTGAGCAATGAAGTTACGCCCCGCGTAACATGGGTGTACGCCCAGCGTAGCGGGCCAGTGCCCCGATCCCAATTTGTGAAGCATCGTTGTACGCCTAGTGTACCAAGAAGGGTACGCCCAACGTACCCCCTTCTGTTGCATTTTAATTTTTGGGCCTTGCTTGTTTGGGCTGTCATTGGGCTAATAAGTTTGGGCCTTGATTGAATAGTATGGATAGAGTATATTGGACCCAATTATTAAAGGTGGGCCTAATTTAGTAAATTGGGCCAATATTGGGCTTTATAGGTGAATTTGACTTTGGCCTTGGCCCAATAAGTGGATATATGTTTGGCCTAATGATTATTTTGTTATGTTGGCTAGTTCGGGATTTTTGGTGAGTCGGTGATTTGGGAGTTTGCTTTTCAAGTTCAGAGTTTCAACAATTGCAAGGTGAGTTATCCTCACTATATCAACAGGGTCTAAGGCACCAAGGCCGACCATTTATTGGATTGTAATCCAGGTATCGTTGTTATGTTGTTGCCTTGCTATGTTTGCATCCGGGTATTAGGATCGTATATTCTAGTGACCTGTTAGGTCGGTATCCTATTTAGAGTATGTTATGATACGTGATCTGCTAGATCGGTTTGATTGGATGTGAATTGTTATATGATTGTATGTTTATGTGCACATGGTTGTTTGACTGGGGTTGGGTTGAGGCGGGTCCTGCTTTGTGCTGTAGGCCAACATACCCATGGCGGACCGGTTATTCCGAAGGCCCAACGAGCGGTTCGAATAGGCTGTAGGCCCCACGAGGGCAGACCAGACGTGTCGAGGCTCGGAGAGTGGACCAGGCCGACTGAAGGCCCGGTGCGGGCAGACCAATCATACTGTAGACTCAGAGAGTGGACCAGGTGGGTTGAAGGCCTGGTGCGGGCGGACCAACCACACTACAGACTCAAGGGACATGACTAGACTCGGAGGGTGGACCAGGTGGACTGAAGGCCCGATACGGCGGACCAGTCACACAGTAGACCCGCAATGCATGGTTGTTCTGTGATTTGTTATGATATAGCATGTTATGTGTGTATGGTATATGTGGTTGGTATTTTGGGGGTATCTCACTAAGTTTTTGGGCTTACAGTTGTGGTTTAATGTTTTTCAGGTTCTTCAGGAGACCGTGGCAAGGCAAAGGCGTGATCGTACCGCTCCTCATGTTTATGTTTTATGTTATGGTTCTAGGAATAGTGTGATAATAAATGTATTGAAAACCTTTTTGTATAAACTTAAAGAAATTGGAATGTTTTTGAAAAGTTTAATTTGTCTTGAATTTATGGTCATTACAAGTTGGTATCAGAGCCTTGGTTTGAGTGAATTGGAGGAACATTCGTGTGAATCAAATCTCAAATCAGGGAGAGTTTTTTGTAGAAAAAAAAATAGAATTTAAAATGGTTTTCAAAATAAGTAAAAGGAGGACGCGGAGGTACGATCAGCCGGAGCCAGTAAGTAACCCCAAAATACCATACATGATATTTGTTTTCGAGCTTTGATAGAACAACATGCTAGTACTAGGCTAGGGATCTTCAGGACTTCATGATAATGTTGCCTGTTTTATGATGTCTGCTAGCCTAGGGTTTCTTTCTGTATGAGATTTCCAGTGTTCCTCTAGGAGTGAGGATTGAGCGCTTGTTATGTATGTTTGTCACTAGGGTGTTGTGGTAGTACTTAATACAAATATGGGTAGGTGTGGAAGGTAGTATGGGCCCGTACTACTGAAAGCACAGGACCCATACGCGTATCAGGGAAACCATGATCTCTAGGTTTGAGTTGGGAGTTGGTTCCCGGGTTAGTGGGAGGTGTCTGAGATTTTGTGGTGTTTTTCAGTATGGTGGTCGCGAGGCATGCTGGGAGCAGATCCGAGTCAGGATCGGGAGCAGGAGAGGGAGGTCAGGGCGAGTCAGTACCGCCCGAGATTATTGGTCAGATGAGCACAGGCGAGTTGGATGCTAGGATTCGTGAGATCCTGGATGATGAGGTAGTTGCGTTGTTCCGGGACGAGCTGTCGGAACTGTTTGGGTCGATCAAGACCGCCATGGTTGATTATTTTGATAAACGCTATGCGGCTCTCACAGAGACGGCTGCCGCGATGGCTACAACGGTTGTAGCAGCGGCAGGAGGAGGAGCTGATAGAGGTTTCCAGTATCGGGACTTCAATAATACGAAGCCCCCTACCTTTGATGGAGTTCAGGACCCTATTGTTGCTATGAGATGGTTGTCAGACGTGGAAGGGTGTTTCTTCACGTGTTCATGCCCTGCTGATCAGAGGGTGAGGTGTGCTCTGAACCTGTTGAGGCTTGGGGCGAAGGATTGGTGGAGATTGACCACGGGATCATATTTGGATATGCAGAGGGCTGCAGTTTCATGGGATCAGTTCCAAGAGATGTTCAGCACTCGTTATGTTCCACGGGTTGAGAGGGAGAAATTGGCTCAGGAGTTCCTTGAGATGAAGCAGGATACGGAGTCGGTGACGGAGATCACCAGGATGTTCACTGAGAGGGCGATGTTTTGCCACGAGTTTGCTTCGGAGCAAGCTCAGATGTCCCGATATCTGAGTATGCTCAAGAGGGATATCAGATAGTTTGTGTCTACGCAGAGGTGCGAGACCTTGTTAGAGTTGCAGGAGGCCGCCAGGCGGCGTGAGTTGGAGATTGAGTTGCAGTTGCGAGAGCAGAGGCAGGCTCCGGTGCAGTCGCAGCCAGCGCTGAAACGGTCTAAGACCGTCGATTCTAGATTGGGAGATCAGAGCAGCCACACTTGTGGGAAGTGTGGGAAGGGTCACACTGGAGTTTATAGGTCCGGTGGTGCATGCCGCAAGTGCGGAAAGTGTTGGGTTATGAGCATTCTAACACTCCTAAGTGTACATGCAACCCTAAATACCTTGGATCTATGTTTTCTCTATTATACATGCAAATATGAACATCCAAGGTATTATCCTAATCTAGCATACAATATTATCAATATAATAAGATAGAATACATACCTCTTTAATAGTGCTTGTCTTCATGAAGCTTGAGTGCCTAGTGCCTCAAGTGTGACACCTCAAATGGTTCACACAACACCATAAACACTTGGAATAACTTAGAGAGAATTCTACACTTCATAAAATCGGCTAGCCCTCTCTAGAATCATCTAGTGACAGATTTTGGGAAGAATAATATCTTTATATAGTGTTACAATTAGGGTAAACCCTAATTGTCATGACTTTCCATTTCCTTGGATCCATGGGTTCAAATACACCATGGAGCATCCATGGAGCATCATATGGGTTTTGGCCCAACTAGATAATCCATGGAGCATTAGCCCACTATATAAGTATGGATGATTTACACAATCAACCCATATATTTAATTAGTCTTCTTTTGATCACTTAATTAATCCTAGATTAATTCTTGATCAATACTAATTAAATAATCTTATTATTCTTATTATTAATATACTAGAACTTATAATATATTAATAACCATAAGTATCTTATTTCTCTCATTATAGTCTATCCAAGTGCATGATGCCATGCAACCCAAATGGACCATGCCGGGTCGGGTCAAGTCTTACCAATTATAGTTATGGACTTAGACATTAATCCAACAGTCTCCCACTTGGATAAGTCTAAAACTATTATTGCGTATGACTTCAGGAACCAACTAGCAATCGTAGCTCTCAAAAGCTTCTGTCGAACTCTGACCTTGTAGATGAACTCTGTTTTTTGTCAACGACTTGTCCATTAGATAAGGGATCATATATTCCTCCATTCTAGATATCATATGGACTGAGACATGGATTATAATCATTCTCTCTGTCCATTAGTTGTTTCCCGATTTCCGATTTATGACGACTGACTAATTGAACAAATCAAATCAGTCCTGGCCCGGCCGAGCACTTCCATTTGTCATCATCAAATCATCGAGGGGCCCATAGATATCGCTTTCATCCCGAAGGTAAAAGGAATGGATAAACTTCGACTCATATGGCTTGTTCTACTACTTGTTGAATCATACATAAAGACACGTTTTATAGCACCGAGTTACCAAATGCAGTTTCGTGCAATTAATGTACAACCAACTCATAGTAACAACTCATATCTCTAGGTTTGAAGAATATAAGATATTATCGTCTCATGATCACTCGTGATAAAATCCATGAAGTGATTCCAATGAGCGCGGGTTGAATCCAATACTCAGAACTTATGAGCACTCATGAGTGTTGTAGCCCTTTGTCCAACAACTTAGACCTCTACAAGCCAACCCATGACAGTCTTAATTCATATCTACTTCCAACATATGACCGACTGTGGATGGTTTGAATAACTTAGTCATTCCGAAAGAATAACCTAGTTTATTCGGGAAGTCAAAACATGCAAAGTGAAACACAATAATAATCGAATCCAATATGGTCTCAGAACTTATGAATATAAATAAAACTCCTTTTATTTATCACCATATGATTACACATTATTCATTGTATATTGTTTCAGCTATCAACATTATTCTTGAATATAAAACAATAGTTGTCCCATGCTCCAAGCATGCACACTATGTTTTTCTAAACAATAGTCATGCCATACACCAAGTATGCATAATATGTTTGTCTATGATCTTTATTTTGTGAACTAGATCAAATGAACATAACTTCAATGATTCTCTTTTCACACTCCCAAATCCTTACTGCAAATGCAAGAATTCCAAATTCATGTCATTTACTGAAATCTGTTAGATTCTAAACTTATATGCATCGATCCTCTTGTAATGATTATGCACAAAGTCAGAAAGACTTAACAACAATCATTACAGAGCATTCCAAAGAAGATCAAGTCCTTGGAACCATCCTTCTTGCATTAAGTTTCCTTAATCTTACACAGATTGAAAATTCTAACTTTGAAACATTTCCAGATTCCATTTCGACTATCACTTCTGAACAAGAGTTGCCTCCTTACAGATTATGTCAATATGGTCCTTCCAGAATTATCACTATACTTCCAATTGTCCTTGAGAAACCAATCTTTGGTAACCCTTAGATTGTCCTCGACAATTGTTTAATCCTTTTTAGTCATATCCAGTTCTAAACCTTTTCCATTCTTAATGCCCTAGACATTTGGAAAAATTTTAGAAAGGATGAATATAGCACATGTAATCAATCCTATATCCGAAGCATATGGGACACGATTCATGATGTCTCACATAAAGACTAAACTAGTCTTTTGCTATAACATTTCCATTTCTATTTGCCAAGTTCTCATAATTCAGATTAAGAAAAGGTATGCCGTAATCATAATCGAATTTAGGAACGCAAATAATGGACCCATATACAGAATTTCCTTATGTTGATCCATTCCAACATGAAATTCATATATATCCTTGACTAAATGATTAAAACCTCACGATCTAAACTTATAGATTTGAGATGAAGTATAATTTCCTCTCCCTTAATTATAGCAAAACAACTTTTTCCCAATTGAAACCTTTTGTTTTCTATAATTAACATTGCTAGCTTGCAATACTTATCGTAATTATCATACTCCCACTAACATGATGATTATTAGCATAACACTTATGCTCCCACTAGCTTTGACATATACTCAGAAAGCTCGACTTCTAGAAATCAATACTTTATTGACTTTCTTACCAAAGTTCAGATTTCTGATACTAGATTGTTTTTGATAAGACTTTATCAAAAAACATACACCTTCCCTTAGATAGCTCATGAGTGTGTCAAAACAATTTTAAGAACTATGAAAAGGGATGCCGTAATCATAGTCTTGATCGTTTTGACCTTTGCCATTTCTCACAAGTCCAAGTTAGTGTGCCGGTAAACCACACACGCTCCACTAACGACTTTGAGAATGCAAATATCACAATTGCTATCTAACTAAAATCTACTTAGTCAAAGTGTTTCCTCACCATCATTTTTCATGAATCGGAGAGAAACCTTATGACACTTAGACTTAATGGTGTATGTGTTCTTACCCATATGAGTTTGTCAAAACCATAATCACAAGACAAGGATAATGACAAATCCAAAACCATATGGATTGAACTCAATCTTAATTTCTTGCCACCTGGCAGCTCAAGGGCCTACCATTGCTTCCAAGTTGTTGTGCAACACATTGAGAACTCTAAGAACTCATATGTAAAGCCAACTTTAACTAGAATGGGCACAGAATATGTCAACACGATAGGTTATAAACCTCAAGTCGTGTGCTAGTGAAGAACTTCAGGTCTCATTCTTGATTAGTTCTTGAGACTTTCAAGACCTTTAAGACTCCCACTGTCCTCTTGACCTATAAGACTCCCTTGTCAAACATCCAAGAGATAGTGTGGATTCTAATCAAGACAAACACTTCACACAATTGGCCGAAGTTGGTCTTTGTTTTATCCAAAACATCACAACTTACCAATTTCAAATGTACAATAGTAGAAAACTTTTACTCTTACATTTGTCAAGTGTTTTAAACCTTCTTTAAGACATGTCACTCAAATTACAATCTTGGAGTATGACTCTAAGACTTGTATTGAAACGAAGTATGACTCACCTTCTTGATTTAACCATTTCAACAATTCAAGATCCCTTCTTCTTAGTCATAAGAATGCACTAAGACTTCCTTAGAGAACTAATTTTGATATGGTTTCTTAATCATTACGATGATCACAAAACTGATACTAAAGTACTCTCCCATCTTTTCAGATTTGAGAAACTTTTATCCTTCTGCCTAATTTGATTCTTCTTATTCGCTCTGCCTTACATTGGAACCTTTTCCAATGTCTCAGAGTTACACTTACGCTTGTAAGTATAATCATATTTACTGAGCTTTAGTAAACTATGACGAATAGCCTTACATCTTTTGTGGTGGACTTAATCAGTGCACATGACTATGTGCTCGATCCCTTAGTCCATTACTTGACTCACACATCCATGTGAACAAGTAATTAGTCTTAATTTTTCCAATACTTGAAAGTTCTCATTCATCATGCTATACAACTTGCATGATTCCAAGTCCCGGTCCAATTGAGACTTTGGATGATGAGAATCTTTTCTTATTTGGTAAATTTAGACATTACCACAAATGAAGGAATCAATTTCATATTTCCACTCTTGCTATTAATGGAATCATATAAGCAACAATTTTTCCTCAAATGCCATTGTAAGGATATTTAAAATAAATAAAATCAAAAATTTCTTTTATTTTAAAACTATGCGGAAAAACTTATCCTTACAACCCATATGAAAAGTTGTTTGTTATCTATTCCTAAGCAATATCTCATAACTCCTAAGAATTAGCTCAAGAATCCGATCTTCAAACTATGCGATAGAAATCCATCTACGCGATCAGATTCAGCATATTCTTTCTTTAAGTTCCTTTACTTTTTCTTTGATTCTTAAAACATTACCATGTGACCCAGTCACATCATGTATAAGGAATCTCAGAATAGAAACTTAACAGAGTTAGATTAGTGGACTTTACCTGAAGTAGAGTCAATCTTATTGACTTTAACATCCTTAGGTAAATTAGGCAGCTTCGCAACTAATGACCCTTACTTTGGCAAAATATAAACATATGGACCCTTTGATAATGGTACACAGGACTATTACAGACTTAGCTTTTCTCTTTACCATTTGTTCAACCGAGTTGACTATGGCCGATCCCTTTCCATTGGGAAGAGAATGCTTTTTCTGTATTTCCAGTGTCACCATTGTCAATGTCCATAAAGTTTCAGGAAGTTGATCTTAACAATAGATAAGATCATTAAGGGTCTTGTCATAGTCTATTTCATAGGTGTCCCAAAGGAACTCACTATGTGACTTAGAAAGTGATTGAACCACCATCTTTCTCAAGACTTTGACACCCAACTCTCCCGGCTTGTCAATATGTGACTACATCTCCAAGATGTGATCACACCTAGACCTTGCCTTGCCATTAGGGCTTGAGTGATCTTAAACTTTTCAAGAACTTGTGGGTTAGGGAGAATAATTGGAAGAGGAGAGAGAAGTATGATATCCATGGGACATCATCTTCATTTAGGAAAGCTTGTTTCAAGAGATTTGGGAAGATCATAAATGTCTAATCCAGACATGTTATGGGAGATATTCAAGATAGTTGATCTTTGAGTCCTTAATATGACACCCAATATGAAAATATTAAGGCTAGGACCCAACAAACTATTTTATAACTTAGAAGAGGTATGCCGTAATCCAAGCTATAAAACAATTTGAAGGTAGGTGAATGACGATTCACCAATTTCCACCAAGATAAACGAAATGCATTATTAGGTTTTAATTGGTTTTGAAACTCCTAGATCTTTTGAGATTCATTGAACTGTTCAATGGCATGTTTCAATCTCGAGTGTGCCCTTCAGGTTTTGTGACTGGGATGCCGAGGATCACAAAACAAGGTGTGAAGTAACCATGCAAATTACTGGGTACCCTTAAGTGTTTATCCCTCAATCGATGTGCCGGTTAACCACACACGCTCCATCGATACTATGATAAACATTAAGTTACCCTTTGCCTACCTTGTTAAATACGAGTTAGTGTGCCGGTTAACCACACACGCTCCACTAACCGACTTAAACAAAGTGCAAAGTGTAATTTCATGGATTAGCACCTTATTCACATTTTCCTAAGTAACTAAGATTGGGTATTATTTAGAGTTTAGTTACTTAGTATTTATCATTAATACTTTTAATGAAGGGAGAATTATAGTCATGTCAAACCCGTTCGGCTAACGACCCTCCACCAGTCAAGCGAGCGGTGGGTGAGAGTGAACACCCATTAAATTGCCATTTTATAGGCAACAACCTTATACCCACCTTATAGACCGGCTTCGTGAATGAGGCGTACTAGCGGTAAGACCGACTTTACTCTTATACATATAAATATTATTAACTTATAATATTATAAAGTATAAGGGTTGAATTTTAACTTTTAAAATTCTAAGGGCTAACTTGGAATTAAAGTATTCATAAGAGAAAACTTTACAAATTCCAAAACTTGAGGGCAAGTTTTGAAACTATTCAAAACTAATTAATTCCATAACTTATGTATTTAAAGTAGTTTTAATCCAAAAACTCTTCAAGTTCCATAACTTGTGGACAAATTATGGAAGACTTTAAACTAATAAAGAATTAATCTTTTCTTTATTTTATAACTTATGGAATTAATTAAGGTTACATATTTTATTTATTTATTTATTAATGAAGTGACTCTTGAACCTCCATAACTTAAGGACAAGACTCTTCATCTTTTTTGTAACCTTTGCCAACTTTATGAGTTTTATGAGTCTTTAATGTGACTCTTCATGTAACTTAAGGATAAGTTACACAAACACATTTTATACTCAACTCTTAGATTAATTTGGATTGAAAACAACTTTTTCACTCAACTTTTCTATTAATCTAAGCAACTCATAAGAACAAGATAATTCAAATCAAACTTTTTCATGTAATTAGTCTAACCTTTAAACTAATACAAAACATGAATCTATTGACAATTATCTTAAAAATGGATTAGCATGAACATTACCACATTTAAAAACAAGTTTATAAGTTCAAAACCACTTAGGGTAATGTTCCTAGTCCATTTCTAGCCAAAAACCTCGAAGATATGCTGTCTGGGGTCCAACTCGTCGAGTGCATGAACTCAACTCGGCGAGTTGGATGCATTTTGCCTTGGACTCGTCGAGTCCCTTTATGGACTCGGCGAGTCAGCTGGGCTGACAGCATCAAAACTCGATTTTTCAGCTTCTATTGCAGGTATAACAAGAAAACAAGCCTAGTCTCTGATACCACTGTTGGGTTATGAGCATTCTAACACTCCTAAGTGTACATGCAACCCTAAATACCTTGGATCTATGTTTTCTCTATTATACATGCAAATATGAACATCCAAGGTATTATCCTAATCTAGCATACAATATTATCAATATAATAAGATAGAATACATACCTCTTTGATAGTGCTTGTCTTCATGAAGCTTGAGTGCCTAGTGCCTCAAGTGTGACACCTCAAATGGTTCACACAACACCATAAACACTTGGAATAACTTAGAGAGAATTCTACACTTCATAAAATCGGCTAGCCCTCTCTAGAATCATCTAGTGACAGATTTTGGGAAGAATAATATCTTTATATAGTGTTACAATTAGGGTAAACCCTAATTGTCATGACTTTCCATTTCCTTGGATCCATGGGTTCAAATACACCATGGAGCATCATATGGGTTTTGGCCCAACTAGATAATCCATGGAGCATTAGCCCACTATATAAGTATGGATGATTTACACAATCAACCCATATATTTAATTAGTCTTCTTTTGATCACTTAATTAATCCTAGATTAATTCTTGATCAATACTAATTAAATAATCTTATTATTCTTATTATTAATATACTAGAACTTATAATATATTAATAACCATAAGTGTCTTATTTCTCTCATTATAGTCTATCCAAGTGCATGATGCCATGCAACCCAAATGGACCATGCCGGGTCGGGTCAAGTCTTACCAATTATAGTTATGGACTTAGACATTAATCCAACAAAAAGGAGGGGCACTATGCGAGGGATTGTCGGCAGGTAGCCCCGGATCAGGATTTGAGGATCTGCTATCATTGTCATCAGGTTGGGAACTTGAGGGTCAACTATCCATAGCCTGCTGTGGGACCGGTGCAGGCTCCATCACCGGCCACATTGAGGATCATGGGTGGAGGTCAGGGTGGAGCGGAGCCCCTAAGGGCTCAGGGTTGTGCTTTTCAGCTTACAGCGGAGGAGGTCAGGGCAGTGCCGGATGCAGCTGCGGGTATGTTTCTTTCTTGATGTCATGTTATTTTATGATTATTGTGGAGTATTGTTTATCTGCTAGTCTCGTTGTGTGGTTTTCGGTATTGTATTCATTGGTTTTTGAAGGTTATGGCATGGTTATGGGTTTAGTGTAGGGAATTTCGTTGGTTATCATTCATGAGGGTTATTAGTGGGAATCGGGTGTTTGGTCTGAATATTGGGTAGCATCTGCAGTCTGAGGAGTGGTTAGCTAAAGATTAAGTTTCTTTCGAGCCCGGGATGATCAGTGTTGATATGTGACTTGTGAAGGTTTCTCGTGTTAGTGGGAATCAGTTCGCGTGTAAGTGTTTGTGTCGTGAAGGGTTGTTGAGGGAGGTCGGTGATGGCGACCGGTGGCTGATAGTCAGTGCTCTAAGTGGGGGAGAATTGGAGAATTCTCCGGAAGATCGATGAGCATGAGAGGTTGTTTAGCTGCATGGGACTCATCAGTGTTTCTGTCAGCCAAAAGCGTAGGCTGGTATGAGTAAGTGGCAGGCGTGCGAGGCGGGATACAGACCAAGGGTGATTGATTGTGGAAGGCTTGGGATCGGTCCGGGACTGAGTATGTAGGATGTATGTAGAGTTCGGAACCCCTAGAGGGCTAGAACAGTATGCATGGGAGGAGTTTCTCGAAGGAGTAACTCAGAATGTTGATTGATAGTTGAGCGTCCGGATAGACTGAAGGCCGGTAGGCGTACTAGTCAGGACGAAGGCTCGGAGAACGGTCCAGCCAGGCTGAAGGCCCTGGAGGGCGGTCTAGATCTGCTAAAGGTTCTGAGAGTGATCCAGATTGGCTGAAGGCCTAGTAAGGCGGTCCAGTCATGCTGAAGACTCTACATGCATCGTTAGATCGGTGCGAGGAAATGGATTGAGTATGTCGCGATATGTTAGCATTAGAAGGTTTGGCCCCGGTTATTGATCATGGTGGAAGGTCCAGCATGGACTTGAGAGTCCTCGCGAGTGGATCCAGAGTATGTGTGGTGCATAGGATAGCGGTTATGCTACAATAGAATGGTGAAGTATTGAGTGAGCACCGTGGCACTTGTGGAAGTGTCGAGGCAGCCAAGTGGATTTCCTTGGTAAGGGAAAGGAGAGGAATGTAGCTCCAAGAGGGAGTGTAAGTTCACGGAAGTGAAAGCAGTAGTGCAGAGTTATGATTGGGGTGTTCCAATCATGGTTGATGAGTAGTGTGTCGGTGGCTGAGGTATGGAATCACGTCTGGGTTGGATGTTTGCTGAGGCTCGGAAGGAATGCAGGGATAGAATCTTGGATTTCCAGTTTGATTTTGGTTTATGTGGTGGAAATTCATCCTGGAAGATGTTGGGAGGTGTCGTCAGTGTATCGGGTTTTCCCAACCCGAGGATGTTAGAGCCAGTTCAGTGTGGGTATGAGATTGCGGTGGAGAACTCGTGGGAGTTACTCTGAGGCTGAAAAATGTGTCATCATGTCAGCAAGAAGGGGATAAGTTGGGTTTTGGGTTTCGATGGACGTGTCTTGAGGAACCTGGTCGGGTGAATTCCAGGTGGTGCATTGCGGGAGAAGTTCTGGAGTCGAGTTGCCGCAGGCTTCGAGGGCGAAGCCTAATTTAAGTGGGGGAGAATTGTAACACCCCGTTCTTAAAGTACTTATTTATGAGTCCCTGGGATTTAAGAAGAAGTGTATTTTGGTCCTTTTATGGGAAATGGATTTCATCATAGAAGGTTTCGGACCAGGGCATGTATCTAGAAGCGTAGGGCTTCTCGCCACCTCTTCGTGGATATAAAGTTCATCGAAAATGGAGCTAGTATGAGGGAGTTATGGCACTTTTAAGATTTTGGCATTTATGGCCCTTAATGGAAAAGGTTGTCAATGTGAGCCATGCATGCATGAGACATGCATGGGTACGCCCAGCGTAGGCTGGGTTACGCCTAACGTAATGAGTAAATGAACGCGGGTGCAAGGTCGAGTATGCGTAGCGTACTAGAGGTACACTCAACGTACTCTCAGAATCCCAAAACCCTAATTTTAAGGGCAACCACTATATAAGGAACATAAAGGTTTCCTCCTCAGCCTCCATAGACTCTCTCTTACCCTCAGAAACCCTAGACATCCGTCTTACCTCCATTTTTGGGTGTGTTTGTCCTTGGAAAGCTTGGATTAGCAAAGGAAAGCATAAAGGAAGAAAAGAGAAGTTGGCAAAGAAGGAGTGGAACGGCTGGAACTTATAGATCTGGAAAGAAATCATCCTTTGGAGCCTATCTGAGGTATTAAGCTTCTTGCTTGACATTTATATTGAATAGATCTATGTGTTGTGAGGTTTTGACACCATTCTTGTCCCAAAAGTCCTCATCTTGTTGCATGTTTCGAGTTGGTCGAGATTATCCGTCCTTTCAGACCTTAGGAGAGGTCTTGAGTGAGAAAAATAAGGTCCTAAGGGCTGTGGTTGTTCCATGTGTGAGATAAGTAGGTCTTAATGGATTAAGACCTTGGGTTAAGAGCTTTATAGACGTCCCAAGCAATAAAGTTTAAGACTTTATGAATCCCACGTGTATTTGGCCTAAGGATATTAAGTTTGGGCTTAAGAGCTTAAGCCATTAAGAAGTTTCATGGACTTGTTGAGCAACGAAGTTACGCCCCGCGTAACATGGGTGTACGCCCAGCGTAGCGGGCCAGTGCCCCGATCCCAATTTGTGAAGCATCGTTGTACGCCTAGTGTACCAAGAAGGGTACGCCCAACGTACCCCCTTCTGTTGCATTTTAATTTTTGGGCCTTGCTTGTTTGGGCTGTCATTGGGCTAATAAGTTTGGGCCTTGATTGAATAGTATGGATAGAGTATTTTGGGCCCAATTATTATCAAGGACCTTGGATCTAGGCCCGGTTGTAAAGGTGGGCCCAATTTATTAAATTGGGCCAATATTGGGCTTTGTAGGAGAATTTGACTTTGGCCTTGGCCCAATAAGTGGATATATGTTTGGCCTAATGATTATTTTGTTATGTTGGCTAGTTCGGGATTTTTGGTGAGTCGGTGATTTGGGAGTTTGCTTTTCAAGTTCAGAGTTTCGACAATTGCAAGGTGAGTTATCCTCACTATATCAACAGGGTCTAAGGCACCAAGGCCGACCCTTTATTGGATTGTAATCCGGGTATTGTTGGTATGTTGTTGCCTTGCTATGTTTGCATCCGGGTATTAGGATGGTATATGCTAGTGACCTGTTAGGTCGGTATCCTGTTTAGAGTATGTTATGATACGTGATCTGCTAGATCGGTTTGATTGGATGTGAATTGTTATATGATTGTATGTTTATGTGCACATGGTTGTTTGACTGGGGTTGGGTTGAGGCGGGTCCTGCTTTGTGCCGTAGGCCAACATACCCATGGTGGACCGGTTATTCCGAAGGCCCAACGAGCAGTTCGGATAGGCTGTAGGCCCTACGAGGGCGGACCAGACGTGTCGAGGCTTGGAGAGTGGACTAGGCCGACTGAAGGCCCGGTGCGGGCAGACCAATCATACTGTAGACTCAGAGAGTGGACCAGGTGGGTTGAAGGCCCGGTGCGGGCGGACCAACCACATTGCAGACTCAAGGGACATGACTAGACTCGGAGGGTGGACCAAGTGGACTGAAGGCCCGATACGGCGGACCAGTCACACAGTAGACCCGCAATGCATGGCTGTTCTGTGATTTGTGATGATATAGCATGTTATGTGTGTATGGTATATGTGGTTGGTATTTTGGGGGTATCTCACTAAGTTTTTGGGCTTACAGTTGTGGTTTAATGTTTTTCAGGTTCCTCAGGAGACCGTGGCAAGGCAAAGGCGTGATCGTACCGCTCCTCATGTTTATGTTTTATGTTATGGTTCTGGGAATACTCTGATAATAAATGTATTGAAAACCTTTTTGTAAAAACTTAAAGAAATTGGGATGTTTTTGAAAAGTTTAATTTGGCTTGAATTTATGGTCGTTACATATAGTGAGAAGACTCACCTTTCATGATGTCTAGTAAACCTTCTGGCTTGATAATCTCGATCGAGCCTTCGCCTAACACATAAGGCAAACATATCTAATTAATACTTTCTCTTGACCTCATCTCTATTGAATAGGTAGAAGACCATTCTACCCCTCCCTGACCTCTCTTCAATCAGTATGACCAAAACCCTCAGGTCAATTAAAGTCAACTCTAGTCAACGGTCAAACTTTGACCAAACTCGTCGAGTGCACTCAGGTGACTTGGCAAGTCCATGTTTGTCCTCTAGATCCTCCTGAGGTCTCACCCGACTCGTCGAGTTAACCTTTCACTCGATGGGTTACCACCGGTCACGAATCGCGGGCCAACTCGATTCGACTCATCGAGTCCTCTTATAGACTCGGCGTGTTTCCTCCATGGCCACACTCAAATGACCTTCTGAGGTTAGATCTATTTCCCCAACATATAGATCTGACCTTCTAACACCCAATAGTCACGTAAAGGTCCAAACGTTATACATATGCAACACACATATAACTCTATATGGTGAAATAGCTCTAAAAATGGCATCCTAGATACGTAACTCCAATGGAACTGCATAAAGCTGGAAGATTGGGACTCTCTAGACCTCTTAAGGTCCAAATCTAATACTTATTCCACATTAGGACCTCATATGCATCATATACTATCCAAGAAAGGTTAAAGAAAACCTTAGATTCAAGGATTCTTCACAAAACAGAAGAAAGGGTCGAATTACTACCTCATAATGGAGATACCTGCTTGAATGTCTCAGAATGACATTCCCCTTTGGTCCTTCTAGCTGAATCCCTTCTCTTCCTTTGCAAAATCACAACAAAATACTTGATTTCATCATAAGAACTCTCCCTTGGCTCCAATGGCAGTTTAGGGTTTCTTACAGGAGATATGAGGTGCATCCAAGGTCATAAGTTCCTTTAAATAGGCTCCAACCCTGGAACTTAGGGTTTTCTCTGCCCAACACCTACTCGGCGAGTCCATACTTGGACTCATCGAGTCCTCTCATTAAATATCCACAATCAACTCGATGTTACTCGACGAGTCAGACTCTCGACTCGTCAAGTCCCTCCTAAATCCTCAAAATTTGAAACACAAACTAACATACCCAAAATCTCGGATGTTACATAGGTTCCCTTAAATAGGCCCCAGCCCCGGGAAATTAGGGTTTCTTTGCCCAACACCTACTCGGTGAGTCAGCTCTCTGACTTGTCGAGTCCACTCATTAATTCCACGCTGGCAACTCGTCCCTACTCGGTGAGTCGGACTCACGACTCATCGAGTCACTCTATAAGTCTCAAGGTTAAACACATATTAATATATCCGAAAATCCAGATGTTACAATATGCCACTTGCCTGATGCATTAGAGGAGAACCTCAGGATGTCCAGATGTACTTCACGAACTACCTTCGTAAATTTTGCAAGTATCGCATGAGATTATATGGCCCACGATATCTGCGCAAACCTACTTGTAGTGACATCCAACAATTGTATGCTCATCACTTAAATGTGCACGGATTTACTAGAATGTTAGGAAGCCTAGATTGCCTCCATTGGGCATAGGGTTGTTGTTCGAATGCCCATAAAGGGAATTACACCTGAGATGATCATGGTTATTCAACCATTATATTTGAAGCGGTGGCCTCACATGATATCTAGATATGACATGCATTCTTTGGCTCAGGTGGCTCCCTCAATGACATTAATGTTCTTAACATGTCTTTGTTACTCGATGACATGTATAACGTGACTGAGTCCAACTCATCCTTTAATGTAGCTGGAACATCGTATAGGAACAAGTATTATCTTGAGGATGAGATCTATCTAGAGCATGCTTGTTTTGTGAAGTCATTGTCTTGTCCAAATGATCGCAAAAGGTTGAAGTTTAAGAGAGTTCAAGAGAAAGCGAAAAAGGATGTTGAACGAGCATTTGGAGCTTTAAAAAACGTTGGCATATTCTTAAATATCCCGCCCCTTATATAGAGGAGAAGAGAATGAGTGAGGTGATGTATACTTGTATCATATTGCATAGTACGATTCTCGAAGACGAAGGAAATGCAATATGTGAGTGTAACGAAACGAGATCGTTCTACTGACACAAGCTTTTGAGGTTGGAAGTGCGGATTAGGGGTGAGCAAAGGCGGTTACCCGCCCTAATTCTTTGGAACCGGAACCGCAACTGGAGCCGACGGTTCTTGAAATTTTGAAACTGGAACCGGAACCGCCGGTTCCGATTCCGGTACCGGGTACCCAGTTCATAAATTTCTTTTTATAATTTATTAATTAAAAACCGTAAACTAACAATATATTATTAACTAAAATTTATTAGCTATCAATACGATTATCATTTTATATATATATATATGTTTAAAACCAAAAATCGTTAATAATGTTGAAAATTAAAAGAAAATTATTAGCAACTGTTTAATATTATATTGTAGTAACACACGTCAACACTAAGACGTAATAATTACTATTTTATTAACGGACCATTTAAATTATTAATCATAGTGGGGTTTCTGTAAATGAAAATGTCTTAACTCTTCAATGTCCAAAAGTTTAGCCAGAAACAAAACGTTTTAAATTATGTGCAAGTATTTAACATGTTGATATATATATATATATATATATATATATATATATATCTTTACTATATTATTAAGGATATTGCCCATTTCTTGAAAATTAAGAGGTACAAAACCTAATACATTATATACAAGCATGTTATGCCTATTTTTCATTACACTTACATATAACGTATTCATTTAATGTGTCAAACAACATCTACACAAAAACCCTAATCGGATGCTCCTCTTTTCTCCCACACCACTGTCGCACAAGCAGTGAAGCAACATCCATTCTCCAACCTCACAACACCCACCGTCTCATCCATCTCTCTACCCTCGCAATAATTTTCTAGCGACAAACCCCCACTACGATCCATCTCTAACTCTCTTCTCTATCCTAACTTACTATCCATACCTGACACCATTCATCGTCATAGATAACGTAATCACCGATGCCCCCATCTCCACCATCATCCAGTGGCAAAGCATCAACGACCATCATGCTTGGAATCTAGGATCAGTGACCTAACTCATTCAACCGAACCTAAAAAGGCCCTTTTGTTCTATGCTAATCTCACTAAGGTAAATTTCAAGAATATATGCTTTTTTTTTTGTTTAATTATTACTTATCAATGTGTATAACTATTTCTTGCATTTTACATTCGTGTCACATCCTTGCCCAACTCAATGGAGTGTTGATGCACCATTGTTCTTCCTACGCTACCACAGCTACACTCCTCTTCTCTACGCAAATAGACACACGTTGTTGATAGACCCACCTCCATTTCTTCTAACCGATTATTCTTTGGTATTATATTCTATTATCTCTCTGTGTGTGTTATGTTTTATTGGTTTTTGATCATAGATCAACATTTTGGGTTTTTGCTCTTAACTAGGTTTATGCAGGTCAAATGAGTAAAAAAGATTACTAAACATACTGATTGGATGAGAAATTGGGTATGTCTATACGTTTGACAAATTGGGTACCTGAATTAGAGTTTTTTTTTTTCAATACTATGCTCTTAAATAGTTTGTTCTACTTAAAATGTTAGGTTATCAGTTAATTATAGTAAAGGCTGAAATTTACATGAGGTAATTTCTAAATCAGGTAATTTATTTGAGGTTTTCTTTTTCCAATACTATGCTCTTAAATATATTATTCTACTTAAAATTTTAGGTTACCAACTAATTATAGTGAAGGCTGAAAATTACATGAGGTGATTTCCAAATCAGGTAATTTCCAACAGCATGCTCTTAAAATAGATTTATGCACATAACTTTCTAGGCTAAATGCAAAAACAGTAACATTGTCACCATTTTATTTTATATCAGATGTAGATGCAGGTGATGGAATCAATTTGGAGTTCTGGAGAGGTGTATCAAGCCTTGAAAAACTTGAATCTTAAGATAAATGAAGTTAGTCTTCACTGTTTAGGTTAATTTATATGTATTTACTTGCTAATATGATAAATAATTGACCTACATATTGTATTTTTTTAAATTTTGACTGGTTTTTTCAATTCCTTGCATATCTCTTTGTGCCTTATATCTTGCATTTGTTTTCTTAGTTATTTTCTTTATAAGTTGTCAGTATTTATGGTGCATCAATATTGGAAAACATTTTCTCAATTGGGTATAACCAATTTTATATACATTTTCTAATTTGTGTTTATTACAAAAATCATCTTCTAACATGGTCTACATTGTATTTTCACTTTTCTTTCTCAAAGACCGGTGGATATAGCCAAGACATTATCTCTATAGTGAGTTTTTCTTTATTAGACATCAATAAAGGTATGTGAATTTGATGGTCTTGAAAGTATATTGTGAATCTTGAGTTTGAGTATTAATGAAATGCATTTATTTTTGTTTTTTCATGCACATATATGCTCGGATAGGTGTATTAGGCCCCGTATGATCCTGAAAAGCTTTAAGCTTAAGAGAAATCAAGTTAGCCTTGACTGTTCACATGAAAATATGCAAATTCTGCCACAAATGTTGAATAACTACAAAGGCGAGTAACGAGGGCAGAATCGTCTTTGAGTGAAAAAGCGCATGAAAATACCACATTGAGGGACAAGGATTCAACCTAACCTGGTTAGGAACAACATACATTTTGGAGACTCATATGTACATGTATAATTAGCTTGTGATACAATAAGTAAATTCATGCTAATCTTCCTACAATTAAGTGATTTTAAAACCATTATTTTTGTTGTGGGGGTTATTTTTTTTTGGTTTGACGTTACGTATGATATAACCAAAGTGAGTACAATAAGATTCTAGAAGGTAGTTTCCCTTTGTAACAATATACATTTTTGCAGTTAATTCATGAGTTGACCTTTTTCTTTTGTTCTTTTGATTTTTGACTTCATGAGCAGGATTCGTCATGGTAATTAAGCGTACACATAATTATGTGCATCTTGTCATTCAAAGTCTTTGATCCCAGGTTTAACTCTATGGATCCCAATGGTTGCAATTTCCTTACTCCAGGTATGCCCAATTTTTTTTTTTTTTTTTTTTTTTTTTTTTTTTATTTTTTTTAAAAAAAACTTTCTTTTTTCGGCATTTGGTTTTTAAAAAAATGAAATCTCTAAGGGTATTTTTGGAAATTTCTTTGTTTCCTTTTGGTTTGCTATACGAAATATCTAAAAAAATAACAAGTTAAAACCATCTTTTTTGTATTTATTAATTATGTGTACATTAATAAAAATATATATGTTTTAAACAAAAAAAATACTTGTATTGATTTTATGGAAATTTCCATAATTCCAATTGTTATCTAACTGCCTTCTCCACCTACTGTGTGGTCTCGCAGCACTTTTTCGGTAACGAGAACCCACCTCTCTCTCTGTCTCTCTCTCTCTTGGTTCCAATGTGCCAACACCTCTAATGATGCTTTCCACATGTCTTATGATGTTGGTTACATGTTAATAGGATTTGATTTCTGGTTTCATTCATCGTTTAGTTTATTTTATCTATTTCTTTCGTTCACAATGTGCCAAATACTGCCTTCCTTTGTCTAGGTATGGAAAAATAAAAACCTTGTTGATGAACTTTAGTATGCTCTTTCTCCTTTGTCATGTATGTGTGGCTTAGTTTTCTTAATAAAGGAATATACTTTTGAAAGTACAATGCTACAGCTGGATTTACTTTAAAAGTAACCACCCAATTATAACATTGTACTTTCAAACCACAATAGTTTAATTAGAAAAAGAATAATTTAAAATAATAATAAATTCAGATATAGAACTTAAAGTAAGATGTTAAGATAATAAAAATACCTATTAGTACATTTTAATTTAGTTGTCTACTTAAAAATATTATTTTAATTTGATTAATTGTGGTTTGATTATATATATATATATATATATATATATATATATATATATATATATATATATATATATATTATTGTATTATTTATATTTTGGAATAATTTTGTTAAGGTTCTTTATTTTTTTGTTAAAATTTGAAGAAGCCTTTTGTTTGTTTCTGCCGGAATGTCGTATACCAGACAAACACAACCTGGTCTGTGGTTTGACTTACCACATCACAATGATTTGGTGATGCTATGGGTATGTTTCTTATTTCTTTTTTCTGAAATACAGTGTGTATGTTTACTCTATCATCGACTGTTTGGTTGATTTCTAGGTTTCATGTGCTTCCCATTTATTCTGGTTTTCCTTTGATTTTATGAAATTACGAGACATTCTTTAGATAATGAGGTCGAGGTTCTGTGTACGTGTGTCTATGAAGTAGATATAGTGGTGCTTACATCTCTGTCGAAACCCCTGTTGGCCGATTAATCGGATGAACTTTTCGTTTTTATTTTGTATTGACCCACCTCCACCATCCATGAACCCAAAATTTTGATATGTCTAATGTCTTGAAGTCAACAATCTCTCAAATTTCTTGAAGTTGCTTACATGTTGTGTGAATTGGATGGTTTAAACTAATGCATGTGGCTTACTTACACGAGGTTAGATAATAAGATTTCTTTTTGGGTGAAAATAGAATCTTGTAACATTAAAAATGAAAATAAGATTCCATATATAGTATGGTTTCTTATTCTGGTTTAAGTCTAAAAATCACATATGGATTTGTGGAACATATTAGGATTTAGCTTCATAAGAAAGTAACCTTTTATATGAATTAAACGAAACCTCTTTAATAATGTTAATATCAATTCATAACATATGTAATCATAATTTCACCTTTCATGATTTGATTTCTTTAAACAACTACAATAGCAATCAAAAATTCACAAATGCCCTATTGAGTAAGAAGTATCTCTTTCATTCAGTAATGCTAAAGGTAATAATATTCAAACAATGCTATTTTTAAGGAATAAAAATAATTGATACATGTATTTTTGTTGCAACGTCAAACTAAATAAAAGTTATCTCATCAATTAAGTTAATTATTTCCACCTGAATTTCACATATTGTTTTATACTGACAGAACTAAAATAATAAATCCAATCAATTTACTGATCAAGAACCAGTTTTGGTATACAAATATTAAAAATGTTAATGTTAATTGAAAATTGACAAATCCAGTAGATATCAATCGAATATAAATTTTAAACTTAATAAACATACTACTATAAATATAAAAAATATTTTTTTTAGCTAAAAATCCTGTGACAAAAACATGAACCTTTCTTCCCATGTTTTTCATCGCAAAAGATCAAAACATTAGAATAGTGTCTTAAACAAAGTCAAATTATTATTAACTTGCTCTTATTTTTAAATAAATACTATTACCGCTATTATTATCATTATTGTAGACAACCCTCCTCCCCCTCTCGATAAAAAATTCAAAGAGGCATAATCATTGATTTTCGATCATCCACCGCTATGGGTTCCACTGCGAATTTTGTGGCTATGTTGTGGAAGGTAATTAGTTTTTATTTGTTGAAGTGAAACTATTCATCATTTTTAGACAGGAAACCGTTCTTCAATTTCATTGAAAGCCTATATGACGAAAAATAAAACAATTGGCTGAAGTACACAATCTGCGGAACAATTCAAAAGTAATAGTAAAACCCAGCAAACATTTCAAAAGCACTGAAGTCTATACATTAAATGTGGTGTCTAGAAAGTGTTGCACGATTAATAATGCACAATCAATCATGTATCCATGTATATTTGTAAAAATCCTAACTTTTCATTTGTAATTGTATTTCTGCTAGCATTACTCTTATTTATAATTATTTAGATATAGTAAACTATTTGTGCAAAAGAGCTAATCGTCTATAGAAACTAATTTTTAAAAAAATAATTACACCCGTCGCTTGGCGCGGGTAAACGGCTAGTGTGTATATATATATATATATATATATATATATATATATATATATATATATATATATATATATATTGGTGTCAGCGGGTAGCAGTTCCGTAAAAATGAGAACCGGAAGCGGAACCACTTAAGGCGGTTCCAGTTTGGAATTGGCGGTTCCAATACGGTTTCGGTTCCGATAGCGGTTACTCGTTTTCTTTGCTCACCCCTAGTGCGGAGTACATGTTAAGGAGGGCAATAGTTCATGATGTTGAGATACATCATGTTTTTTATAGGGACTTGACAGAACATATTTGCAACGTCGACCAAATCAACCGTTACGTGGAACCGATCGACAATTTGGAATATCAACTTTTTGATGAAAATGTCCTTTAGGTCTATCTAGGTTTGGTAATTTTAGTTTCTATGTTTTTTCTTTTAAATTCTATTCTTTTGGTCTGTTTGTTGTATTTTTAAATTTCTATGTTTTTATTTGAAGTTTAATGAATATGTTTGAAATATTTATTTTGTATATTAAAAAAAAAAAAAGGTAGCATGGCAAATGTGCTCTGCCTAGCAAATGATAAATTTTGGCTAAAATGTGGTAAATATGATGTAACATCTACGTGGACCGTGACAAATATAACATAACACCCACCAGTCTTATTATCCTATTTTTTTGTAACATTATTTATAGAAATCCTTGTTAGATACTTGCATCAAGGAATCAAGATTCTCACATTTCCACGTACGTACAACAAATATGTAGACTACGTCATGTGCTTTTTATAGCTTTTCAAAAAAGACAATGTATCTACAATCAAGATTCATTGCACCTAACCATCCGACAAAGAACTACTGAAATTTCAATATTAGCAATACCTTTTGGTGAACCACGAAATATTTGGCATTGGACCGGATTGTCAAAAACATATTAGGCTTAGGGGAGTGGATGCGACATCAGTTTGGAATATCGTCCCTTCCCTGCGGTTTTGGTGTGGTAGAGACCGCACTGACACTCCAAAGCAGCACTCTTCTCTTCCTATTGCGATTCCAATTGATCGTTGAATGGTCAGATTTTTTTTAAACCTTTTAAATTAAATGTGGTACTGTTCAATCGGTGTGACAGTAAAATGAATGCTACTTTTATGACACCATGCACTCCTAGAACGACAAACAAAACAAAAGATTGGCAGACAAAGTAGATCTTGTACTGACAAGCAAATATATAGTATTCTTTAGAACCATAACAAGTTTCCAGGTTTTTAAAATTTTCAGAAACGATGCATCAACTTAAATAATCAAGTTGCAAAGGATATGCATGCCTTTAAAAGTATATAAAGACTGCGAGGCCTTACTAATCCCATTAACTCCACTTGAAAGTACCTTTTTCTTACATTATATATGATTCATGTATGGAGGAGGGTCATAATAATCAACGGCTAACCCCCAGAACATCAGAGGAGATCAAGGAAACGTTGTGGCGTAGTCAGATAGTTCATAGTTCACTGGAAAGTAGCCATGTGGTTCACAACTATATTGACTTTGACAAGGAGTTATTAGAAGTAGAGCTTCCTCCTCCGTTGCCGGTGCTAGGAACAATATGTACTGTAACGAGGGAAGATAATATGATCAGGTTCCACGGGGGTCAGTCTAGTGGCACCAAAAAGGAACCCTATGCTATTAAAGTAAGAGTACTACGTACTACTACATATATTCAATATAAGTGTCAATATATAATTAGTCCGTACGTCAGATGCCTGTATATCTGTGCCAAGTATATATGCATGCTAATGTTAAACACAAATTGATAAAGAGTGAGCCTACTGAAAAACTAATTAAGGTGTAAAGTACATGGAGTTGTGGCTGCTGTGCTCCTTGAACATCTAGTACATGTTCCAATAATTGCTCTCTCTTTGTGTACGTTATAGGGAAATTTCAAAAGCGAAAGTTTTAACTTATAGGGAAATTTCATGTTGTTTACTTGTTTATTATTTTGTTCAAACTATTGCTCACTCTTTGGATACGTACGCTATTGAAACAGAGTTGATATATCTGCATTGAGACGTATCATTAAAATAAAAATATTATCTACTAAGGCTAGCAAGGTTTAACTTCCCTTTATCTTTATGTTATATTCAAAGAAATTTTACTACTAGTTTATTCCAAGAACGGAATTAGCTTCCTACGAATAATTATGATCTTTTGCATTTCAAGAGACAATAGCAATTAAAAGGGAACAAAATCTGTTAAACATACATACAAGGTTAGCTTTAAATATGTTTTAAATATGTTGACTATAATCTTTTACAATTATTATTATTATTATTATTATTATTATTATTATTATTATGCTCTTTTACGATTATTATGTTGACTATGATCCTTTACAATTATTATTATTTGAAACGGCAAATCTAACATATGAGATTTGAACCTTCAACCTTAAGGGTAAAGGCAATATCGGATACCGTTAGGCTACAAGCCCAGTTATTTAGTCGAAATATTTAGGTTTCATTAAAAAAAAGACAAAATTACATAAATGATCCTATGATTTACCAAAGACCACAACTTTAGTCCTTTTTAATTTTTTTCGACGCTCCTTATGTTTTTAAAACTTGCAACGTTGTTCCTTGAACCACATCAAAATATATTTGACATTTTCTTTTATTCAACTTTAGTTGGAGAAAATCTCTCTCTCTCTCTCTCTCTCTCTCTCTCTCTCTCTCTCTCTCTCTCTCTCTCTCTCTCTCTCTCTCTCTCTCTCTCTCTCTCTCTGTATGTGTGTGTTGGGGCTGAACATGGTACGGTACCAATTTATTTTTAATCAAACCGTGTACCGTACCAACTCTATTTGGTATAAATTTTTTGCTACCGGTACCGTACCAAGTAAAATTGGTACCAACTTGTTTGGCTACCAATAAGTTTGGTTGGTACAGATTGGTAACGGTACATTACCAAATTTTATCTATTTTTCAATTGTAATAGTTAAAAATCCGCAATGACAACATGAGACAACTTTCTTGTCTAGTAATATAAATTAGTAAAATAACTATATTAGTTACTAAAGAATTTTATTAACTTTTTAGTTTTTTAGTTTAATGTAGTAATAACTATTGAGTAAGTGTAATGACTAAATTGTAAAGGAAAATATGATTTTGTTTATATATATATATATATATATATATATATGAATTGGTTGGTACGGTAATACCGTGACATTTAAAATTTAATACCGTACCAAGTTTACTAAATTGGTATGGTACTACCAACCAAACATATGGTTGTAAACGAACCAAACGAACACGAACAAGGTCTTGTTCATGTTCGTTCGTTTAAGTTAGCCGAACAACAAACGAACACGAGCGGATAAACGAACGAGATTTTCTTGTTCATGTTCGTTCGTTTAACAAATTACTTTGTTCATGTTCGTTCATTTATGTTCGTGAACATGCTAAACGAATATAAACGAACAAAGATAAAAAAAACACAATTGAACTTATATGAACATAAACAAACATATAATATAGCAATATAATAAAAAATAATTGAATATAGATGAATATAAATAAACTTAAATGAACGAACATAAATGAACACCATAAACGAACGTTCACGAACAAAAATTGAACGAACGAGACCATTGTTCATGTTCGTTCATTTAACTAAACGAACGATAATTTTTGTTCATTTTCGTTCATTTATTAAATAAACGAACATAAACGAACTTCCCGTTGAACAGTTCACGAACGGTTCGACGTTCAGGTCGTTTACAGCCCTAACCAAACATATTGGCTACCGAACATATTGGTAACCAACTATCTTGGTTCGGTTGGTAGCATGTTGGTTGGTTCTCCATGGTACATATTTGACAGCCGTAGTGTGTGTGGATGCACCGCTATAAATATGGTTTGATTTACTCATGGTTGAAATATGTGTTTGATTGAGAGATAGGGTTGAAATCGATTTCACCATCGCATGTAATAAAAGAAAGGTTATAATCACAGTCCAAAACTGGAGCTCTATTTGTAAGCTTTCGCTTGAAAAAAAACCACAATCCAAAAAGAACATCACTATTCACAGGAGCATAACAACTATCAATGGCCATTTACCTTTTTAAATAGTTGACACAAAATCTAGGCTCTTTAATTTACAATCGACAAGAAGAACATATGAGGTGCCTCTGCTTCAAAGTTTTTCTTGCTTCTGCTTGGATGATGGCGATTTACCCCTATTTGATTTGCTGATTTCTTAAATTCCAAAGCTCCCTCACCTGTAATAAGTTCTAATAGATTAACCCCAAACCAAAAATCACTTATAATTAATTCTAATAGAAGAATCCCTCACCTGTAGTCAACCTATGTTTATCCATGAGGCTGTTGAAGATTAACGTTAATGGTAAGGTGAAACACGTTAATGGTGAAGAATCCTCACCTGTAATAAACATCTATTCAGTGTGTTTGGGCGAGCTTTTAAAATGATTTTTTGTCTTTTTCTTTTTATAAAAATCTAAAAGTTTAATAAAATGTTTGAGAATTCTAAAAAATGCTGTTTTTTTTAATTATTTTTATTTTATTTTTTTTATTTATGATTTTTGGGTTTTTAAAAAATAAAAAACTAAAAGTTATTCCAAACATATTTTAAAAACTTTTATTGAGAAAAATAATAAGTCCATAAGAACTTTTATGAAAAGTACTTTTGAAATAAAAAATTTCACCCAAACACACCCTCAATTCTAATGGCAAGAGCTTCCATCTTTAAAGGATCAAATATGCATCTCATGAACAACAAATAATTATTTGGTGGTATACAAATAATCACTCTTGCTTCATCTTTTGTTCCCTCAATTCTATCATTTACGATCACCAAATCATCAAAAATACATCTTTTGCTCTAAACCCTAACTTGACCAATGCAAGTGACCTTAAGAGAAAAGGGTTATGGATTATCAAAATCGCTGCTTCTTTTCTTTCCAGTGGTGGGAAAAATAGCCAGATATGCACCACCTTTAATATGTGTTTGATAGGGAAAGTGGTCGGCCATGTCTAACACCTTGATTTGGACTTAAGATCAATTCGATAAGATCTGCAAGGATGAAGAATGGTTTCGGGATATGAAGCGTATAAAGAGGTTGTTGGTGGAAGAAGTGGATGGGGTATGATGTGGTTGGGTTAGGGATTTTTAGATAGCGTGAAATATGAGGAAGAAGAAGATGGTAGGGGGTTATGGGTGGGTGCCTATCTGTTTTTCTCCTAGTAAAATTATACAAATGAAAAAGGAAAATGAAATTGAAAAAGGGTATTATTTTAGATCAGGTGTGTAATAAAATGAAACCGAAAGGATGAACCATGTAAGATTTAGAAACACTAAGGATTATATTTGTAAAAAATTAACAGAGATCGAAGTTGTCACCTTTAATAAAACCATGTGGACCATTTATGTAGTTTTTTTCAAAAAATATTAAAATCTAAAATGTTTGTTGACTTAAATATTCATGTTTTTATTGTAAGATAAATTTATATAAAAGAAAGAAGAGTAAATTACAAGAATGGTCCCTATGGTTTAGAGTAAATTGCACGTTTGATCTCTAACTTATTTTTTAATTTGGAAGGTCGCTATTATTTATTTTTGTTACACGCTTGGTCCATGTCATATCTAAAAAACTATTTTGCCTTTAATTTTTTCAATTTATTTAAATAAACACACCCTCACCCCAACCCCTACCCCTTCACCTTAATTACCTTATCTACCCAATTATTTTTTCCTATTTAAATAATACTTTTTTTAGGTAAGACATAGACAAAGCGCGTTACAAAAACAAACAGTAGGGACCAAACGTATGACAAAAACAAATAGTACGGACTTTCTGAGTTAAAAAAATAAGTTATAGACAAAACGTGCAAATTACCCCAAACTATAGGGACCATTCACGTAAAAAAATAAAGTCTTCTTTTTTCAAAGGTGACTTTACCGATACTTACATAGTTAATTGGGCTAACTTGAACGGGTTTCGAGTTAAATGAGTCGGGTTAGTCGGTTTGCAAAAATAAAAATTTCATCCGAAACCCAATCCTATTAAGATATAGGTTAGTCGGGTTCGGGCTAATCGGGTTATGGGTAATAGGATCGGGTTAGTTGGGTTAATCAGGTTAACGTGTAAGACAGACTAATGTTTTTCCATTTAAATAAATCAGGTAATAGTACAGGAACTGAATATACCAATTACTAACAAATGGTTGAATTCATTATGCTATTAGTGTTAGGTTATACATAGAAGGTAAGATGGATTCAAATTGTATTATTTTTATAAATCAGGTATTACTACAAGAACTCAAAATGTAAATTTCTAGAAAATGTTCAGTTTATTTTGTTACTTATGACAACAAGGATGTGAAAAAAATAAAGGGTTTTGCCTTGTAGTACTTATAGTACTATGACTTAATTAAGTTTACTAAACTTGTGCGTTGGCTTCTTAGCCAAGTTGATGCCTTCGGCTGCCGAATTTAAAACAAGGAGAGAGATTCCTTGACGAACGCCCATAGTAATGTGTAGGATGACCGAGTGTAAGAGCGGAGAAGAGGCAATCCACAATCCAATTCCTCTATGAGGCCGGCCTTATGCATATTAAATCAAAGTTAGGGCTTAGAGCCCCCATATCTAGAGGGCCCCACAAACCAAGGAGTCCATGTAATATATCCCTAATCCGGCTAGGCGCTAAACCACTAAAAAATGACGCTTCTTCTTCCATTGCATACGGTTTCTCATCGCCTGTTTCACTTGATCTTCTTCTTCTTCTTCTGAGTTCTAATTCACGGCACAACTACACAAGGCTTCCATGTTGAAAGTTCCATCTGTTCTTCGGCTTCTTCCTTCTCCATTGAAGCCTTCTCTATTCTCCAATCTCCATAAACGGTAATATATGACTTATTCCAAGTTCCATGATCCATCTGTTCTTTTTCGAATCTTGTTAACTTGTTGCCATGTCATATGATTGTATTGTAGAGTGTAGACTTGTAGTCTTGTAGTCAAATGCCATGAAATTGTTTTCAAATTTCATTGAATTTGCATATTGGATTAGGTTACTTTAGAATTTATATTAGATTGATAAAAATTATATACACCAAATTACCAAAAGTTAGCCAAAATTTGCAAGACTTTAAACTAGTAAGCAAAGTTTATGCGGAACATCCAAGATCAATAACAATGGCCATAAACAGTGATTCAATGAACCTTGAATTTTAGTTTGTATTATAAGTTATTTTTCATTTTTTTAATTATAAGAAGAATTAAAAGGTCTCAAATTTTTGGTTCGCTTAGAACCCCTAAATTGGTTGAGCCGGCCTTGCTATCCATTTCACTCATCATTAGGTGTAGAAGCTCCAATTTAGTGAGTTGCAAGCATTTTAAAAATCAATCTCGAAATATGGGGTTTGTTTTTAATTATGTTTAAAAATGTGACGACATCGTTAAAAACTAAAGGCTCTTCCAAAATGTTTCTATCAGAATTCAGAATAAAAATAGATTGCATCAGGCTTGGAGATAACCTTGTAATTGCATCTGATTAGTTACATGGGAAAAGTAATCCAAAGGATCTTTGAATTTAGGGACAAGCATAAGGAAAACCACATCCTTTTTCATAGTTCCGGTTGATTTTAAGTGCTTTATCTCTCTAAAAGCGTCTTCTTCAACAATGCATGTCATGGGACCAGCAGTTCCAATCATAGTTGGCCTCTCCTTTATCAGACACCCACCACTTGATTGTCGGGGTTCTAGCAGTTGCTAAAAACCGAACAAAGACTAAACTAAAAAAGATAACAATAAGACCAATTTTTTGAAGCTCAGTCATTGTATAATTTACTATATTCCAGTTAGAAAAGTATGGGGATCGATGAGTGATGGTATCAAAATATATTTAGGGAAATGACGAGTATAAGAGGATCATCATTAATAAATTAAAATTCATATTTTGATTATGCAATTCACTACTACAAAAGGAGCAATCTACGACGGTCAAATCTGTCACTAATTAATCCGCCTGTTACTATCATATATCCGACCAAAAAATATCAGTCGGCAAAAAACGCATAGGTAATTATGACAGATTTCCAACAAATTATTTAGTGGCTGTTTGTAGTTCTACACTCCCACTGAATCAGAATCAATCCTATAGAATAGAAACTGTAACCCACAATCTTCAAACTTATCCGCTAGTAATAAACCGAAGAATACTTTTGTGATGGATTTTGCGACAAATGTTTTGTGACATATTTTCGACATAATATTTATTTCTTGTTAAAAATTAAAATATAATGTATTTTGCAATATTTCTTAGTAATATTTGTTTTGTAATGGCTAAGCTAATTAAGATTTTATTTTGTCAAATTAAATTAAACTAAATGTATAAATTATGTATTTTAAAACATACTTTTTAATTAAATAAAAGTTCTTAGAGTAATTAATAGTTGGATAAGTATTATAAATTAAATAACGAAAACATATTATAAGTCAAAATTGTAGATAAGTAATTATAATAATTGAATAATTATAAATATATTATAAATTATAAATAGACCATTCATTAACACTTTTAGTGTGGATGGTGATCGACATCTTTCTTTGAGTAACAATGAGAAGCAAAACGTCTGCTATATTGGTTGGTCGGACGTAGATGAGAATTTGGCCCAAAAAACCAAATCGAACCGAATTAGGTCCGAATAAACAATTCGATTTGGTTTTTAGGTATCTTTAAGACTATAATATGCTTATTTGGTTCTCGGGTTATTTGGTTCGGATTATCCAAATAAGATCTTATTCGGTTCTAAATATCAGACCCGAATAAACATTCTTCATCCCCTTTCTTCGATCGACAGAAATCAAAATCATGATTCACACTTTTATTCTCGTTGTTCATAACCGAAAAAAATCCTACCCTTGTTCTGGTTGTTTCAAAATTGATCAATCTTCTCATCATAATGTTAATCTACTATTTAAATGTTATTCTTTCAATGTGTTATTATGTTATGTTAGTTTTTGAATATTTTATGTTGATATATAAAAATACATTATTATTTAATTATTCGGTTATTTGGGTGATAGAATTCTAAAACGATTTATTCGGTTATATTAGGTCTTTAAACATTTTGTACATGTTTTTCGGGTAATCACTGAATCGAACCGATTAATATCCGAACCGAAACCCGTATTGATTAATCGGATTGGTTTTCGGTTCATACAATTACCCTTATTTGGTTTTTAGATAATTTGGGTTCGGGTCGGTTCGATCCGATTCTGATCCAAATAATATCTCTAGTCAGACTAGGGATGTCAAAAAGTCTTGTGGGATTCCGTCCCATTTGGGGGAAATTTAAAAAAAAAAAAATAAGGGGCGACCCCCATTTTAATTTTGGGGGCGGGAGCGGGGTAGACAATGCCGTTCCGAAACCCCCATGGGGACTCCGTTAATAAATTACACAAATATTTTCATCTATTAATTATATAATATAAGAAACAATAACATAATTTTGAGCTTCCAAAATTCATCAAAAAATATTTTTTTAAGTTGTTAGTATAATGTTTTTAAGATGTCATAACTTTTTTATTTTTAACATGTAAAATGCTGTTATAAATAATTATTTGTTGCTTAAAAAATTGCTTCTTTTAGCTTAAATAACAATTTCTTTTATCAAAAAAAAGGCAGCCCAAAATCAATCGGGGGCGGGCGAACCAGTGCGTGGCGAGTTAATAAAGGGGATTCGGGGCGGGGCGTGTTTAGAAAGGTTGAACATTTCGGGGGCAAGGGCGGGGGCAAGGGCGGGGACAGGGGAATAGGGAAATTTCGAGGGTGGAGGCAAGGGATGCACTTTCCGTCCTATTTGCCTCTGTTGACATCCCTAAGTCAGAGGGTGTATTGTCCTTTGTAGTTCCTTAAAGTTACACGTCACCAACCCTCTCTATTTTGCTAGTTGCATTTTAATATAGAGAAATTAAAAATCTTTATAGTTTTTATACTTATATTCCTCTGAGATTGACAATATTTTAAACAATTATTAATTTTATTAAAATTTAATACTTGTTACCATAGGAAAATAAGAAAGAAAAGATATAAAATTAATTTCTTTTTAATAAAATAATTAAGATTCAATTCCAATTGTCAAAATGAGTAAATGTGTCCGGAGGAGTTTTTAAGCAAAAGAAGGGTTTAAGGTTTTTTTTTTTTTTTTTTTTTTTTTTTTTTTTTTTTGTGAGGGGTGGGGGTTACAAGTATAGATTCGGACCCATTTCCAAGTGGGCTCCATGAACCGTGCATGTAGTTTGCGGATCAGCCAATGACCACGGTTATGTGCATGTGAATGGGTGTTACAACACTTATCTTCTTCAATGAGTTCAATCTTATTTCTAGGAATGAATCCAAATACAAGAACGCAAAATAAAGATGAGAAACTTCATGAGAAGACAAAATCAATGACAAGAGGGATTGGAGCCGATATATATAGCTAGAGTATAGACAGGAGGCACCTCTACATATTGAGCTCGTGGGTTACTTTCACATACAAAGAATTTGGAGAGTGCGAGATATTTAAATGTTGATAATTCAAGAAAGACAAAACATACATATATCTGCTGATCATATTTCCATCTTACCCTCGCCTTTTGGTACACAACTAAAGATTTCGCACACAAATGGACCTAACTTATCACAATGATAATGAAACAAAAGAAAAGCTACCCCTTCAAAAAGATCATGCATACAGATGAAAAAATATTGTATTTTATTCCAGCTCGATCAACAAGTTTCCAGGCTTTCAAAAAATTTCTTACACAAGTTTGACACGTTACAACTTGTATCAGCTTACAACGGCAAAAGACACCCATGCATGCCCCTAACAGTATAAAAGACATGGAAGAATTACTTAGTCCCATCAGCTGCATAATTAATACATTATGGTTACTTGTGATAATAATCAACAGGGCCCCCAAAGAACATCCGGCGAGAGTAGTGGACGTTTATGGCGTAGCGAGGGACCTCATAATTTTCTGGAAAGTAGCCATGAGGTCAGCAGCTATTTTGACGTGGTCCAAATGTTAACAGAAGTAGAGCTTCCTTCTCCATCACCCATGCAAGCAACATCATGTACTTTAACCAGAGAAGATTATGTCAATAGGCTCCATCAGGGCCAGTCTAGTGGCACAAAGAACAAGACTGCTGATATAGAAGTAAGGCTACATATATAATAATGTGGTCAATCATTAAGTCCCTCAGATATCTTTGTTTCTATATCAAGTATGCATGCTAATGTGAAACGCAACTAGTTGAGGAACGAGAAATCGAGAATACTGAAAGTCTAAAGTACAGAGTGTTACAGCTAAAAGTAGCGGCTGTGCGCTCCTTGGTGTTGTTGAAGGTCTACCTAGTTCATGTTACAACTATTGCTTGTTTCTTTTCGGTTATAGGGAAACATAATTGAAAAGGAAAGGAAACTAAAGAGTAAGCAACGTGATTGTCAACAATCTGGAAGTCGAAGGGAATCTACCAAAACAAACATTACCGAGAAGGTGAGATACTACAATTAATTTCCCACTACACATGCACGAGAATCCTTCTGCAATTTATGACATTCATAGGCGTCTTATCTTTAAATGGAACTCAAGAACGCCATATATATGGTTTCACTTTGAAAATGGTGTCAACAAACTGGATTAAAATGCGTTGTTATTGTGGATTTTGGGACATATTAGCCACTTCTTAACGATGGGTAGTCACATTTTTTAGAAAGTTCCGTCGGTAAGTTTTTTGGATGGCTTTGTTCCGATGAATTAATTAGTTCTGTCACTAAAAAAATAGAAAAATACTAAAAATATTAATTAGGGACATACCTCTAGACTTCTAGTAGTGCATCTGTTCATGTGATTTTTTTTTTCTGTTTTTTAAGATGATTAAATGTCATAACTAAAATCTTACAGTGGTTTTTCTAAAGGGTAAGGTTGAAAGTTAGGGGGGATGTCCCTCATCTACAGACAAAAAATGGATAAATATTAAAGAGAGGTATGATTAGCAAAACATGTACATTGTGTTGTTGGACTTTTAAAATCTTATTATTTTCCATTTTGTCTAGTAGATGCGGCTCAACTAGCTATAGCTCCCTTTTTTTATGTCAAAGTGAATTTAATTATGGGAATTATTTAGTACACAACAATTTAATATATATATATATATATATATATATATATATATATATATATATATATATATATATATATATATATATATATATATATATATATATATATATATATATATATATATAATAAAGATTAGTTGATATAAGATGTAATGTATCTTCTAAACAAATATTGTTATAAAAATATTCTAATAACAAATGGTGTTGAAAACCAGGGTCTCGATTGTATGTTCCCATCTAGCTAGCAGAAATAAATTCCTAGATTTTTTTTTTTTTTAAAAATCATTTACCAATTGAAAAATCCCGGTGATGATGAAATCTTGTGGCACAATAACAACGGTGCTTTAAAATGGTGATCGTATACGTATAAGATGATGACATTTTTTTTGTCACTTCTGTGCAGAGGCGCAGGAATAAAATAAGTGAAAGAATAAGAACACTCCAGACACTTGTTCCCAACTGCAACAAGGTGATGATAAAATGACATTGGTATCAAGCAACCGTAACATTTTACTTTGTTTTTCTGTTTTTTGGGTGTTTTTTTTTTTTTTTTTTTTTTTTCTTTTTTTCCCTTTTTTGTTTAGGAACTAAACTTACAACATCTACAGAGGCACAAAGCAAGTATTCTAGGTGATGCCATTGAGTATATCAAATTTCTGCAAATGCAACTCCAGGTATTTCTGTTTATCATAGTAACACTTGAGTTAATGAATGTAATGTAATCTTATGTATACAATACAAGTAATTTATAAATTATAAAACATATCTTAATAATTAAAACATATAGCCGAATAATTAAAATTATTATTAGAACAATACAAATTACTAATTGATAAACTTTAATACATATCTTCATTATTTTTTTGAACGGCTTAAATTTTATTAAGGAGCTAACAAGCAACTAGCAAACAAAAAGAGAAAATTACACAATGGAATTACAACTAGTTTTGCAATGCATAGGAAAATCTATGGTTTAAATATCAATATCTTAATTACTATTTTCCTTGACCTGCTGGTTATATATATAATTTGAGCTTTATATAACAGATGGTGCAATCTATGGGAATGGGTCATATGTCACAAGGTCTTTACATGACACTTCCAAGACAACAGAGTTTGCAATTACCAAATCTTGGTAATCCTAACTTTACAATGAGCCCATTCATTGGTATGCAACATGGAATGCCGCAACTTGGATCCTATTTTCCGATAAACTACCCAATATTTCCAACTTCCTTCTCTGGATTCCGACCATTATTGCCACCAACTGAAGTGCGCACAGGGTCATTCCCATGGGGCCCACCAAGACCTGTTCTATATTCTCAACAGCTACAGCTTCCATCACAGACATCTCAGAATGTGTATTCTACTACACCTTCTTCAGGCACAATCATTCCAACAACCTCGTCCCAAGGTGGATCCTTGGTCCCTGGTCAATCTTTATATCATGTGCCAGTTACAAGTCAGGTGAGCATTAGTTGCGTACTATTGTACAATACAGGAACTAAGTCAGTTAAATTGTATTAGCTACAACTGATATTAGACTCCTTTTTGAGATCCTGTATATATTAAACGCTGTATACGCCACTTAGCAGGGGACAAAGTAGGAGTAACATGGAGTGCAAGCAAGTTCGCAATATACCCTGTTTCTAGGAACGTGCATGGTTGTTGGTGTTCCGTGGTTTACATATATAAAAGCTTAGATTTTACAAAATACGCTGTTTGTTAAATCTACTAATATTCAGGAATTGTTTTAGTTGTGTCGGTATGCAAACAAAACTGTGAATAGCCTCCATGATCATGTTTTTGCTGTCACAAAACCTCATATACAGTATATGATATGTGGATGATGAGTTGTTAAGAAAAAGAAACAAGGATATGTGATGATTGGAGCATGTTTTGAACTTCTTGTGGTGTCAACATGCTTAGCTCTTGAAGTTCATACTGTTTTTGAAGGGTACGTTTTTTTCCCATTGAAATGGGATAGCCTGTTGGAATATCAAGCCCTTTATATTCACTTCACTGCAACAACAATTACTAAAATATATCTCTGTTATGTTATGTGAGAAAAGAATAAGAAGAAGACTTGTTTATCGACTCAAAACTACTGTATCTATTATTCAGAAAATAAAGAGGCTTTTATTGCCTACATATCCTAACGGAACTAAAACAAATTAAACTCAAACAAGGAACCAGTAAGCCCACGTGTTCCCATTTTCCAGCAATAATACTTGGTCCACATGACCCATTCAAGACCCATTCAATTTATTTTACTAAATAACAAAAACAAAACACTAATTAAATAAACCTTTCAAGATTAAAATACCAACATTCACCCCTTAATCTTGATTTGGTTTCCATCACAGCAAAGCCGGTTCTTCATCTTCAATCAAGTTTGCTTCTTTGTCTTTTTCATTCCACTTAGTACATTCATAGCTAAAGTGTCCAAAGTCTCCACAATCATAGCATCGAATTCCACTCTTGTCACCTTGACCTTTTCCTCTTCCTCGGCCTCTTCCACCTCTTTCAAAGTTCTTTCCACGTCCTCTTCCATGTCCACTACTATCACCATGTCTTTGTTCACTTGCCATCATGAGTTGATCTTGTTCTTCCTCCTTTTCTTCATGACTTTGAAGCCTTTCTTCATAGGCTTTGACCCTTCCAACAGCTTCTTCAAATGTCATAGTTTCAAGGGAAGAATATTGTTCGATTGGAGCTACTATTGGCAAGTACTTCTTTGGAACTAAATTGAGAAACTCCCTTACAATCACCTCCTCTTCAAGAGTTGAACCAAGACTTTTGAACTTGGCAACAATACCACTTATTTTGCCCGAAAAGTCGTTGATTGACTCGTTGTCCTTCATCTTAAGCATCTCCAATTCATTTCTTAAGGTTTGCAGCCTTGCTTTTTGCACCCGTTCAGCTCCAATATACCTAACCTTGATTGATTCCCAAACATCTTTTGCATTCTTGTGTTTAGCAACATGTAAAAGAACATTTTCTGGGAGGGTTTGAAAAATTATGCCTTTAGTGGTATAATTCTTCTTCTCATCAACTGCATCTTTGGTTATTGCATCCCAATGTCCATATGCTTTCATAACAGTTTCAATCATAATAGACCAAGTAGTATAATTTGTTTCAGTTAATTTAGGATATTGAAATGGTACAGCAGTACCTTGAGCCACAACCTCTTTTGATCCTCCTGCCATGCTTTCTATCACAGACTTCGATCTCTTTTCTCAGGCAAATCTTTGGTCTTCAGTTTGATTGATAAGCAGCCGGTCCTTTGCTGCTTTGTCGGTCGCTTCTTTCCTTTTATCTGCCTTCAACGGTCACTTACTGGTAGCGGTCACTTTTTGCTTCTATGTTGTAGGCGAGTTCCGGTCAGTCTTCTCGCCAGTTCTTCCTTCCTTGATCAAGTCAGTGTTCTTCTTTTCCGGCGACGGTCTTTGCTGCTTTAGCAGCCGATCTTCACTTCTTCCTGCGACTCACATGAAATCACCTCTCTTTTCTTCTAAACGAGCCCTAGGCTCTGATACCAATTGTTGGAATATCAAGCCCTTTATATTCACTTCACTGCAGCAACAATTACTAAAATATATCTCTGTTATGTTATGTGAGAAAAGCAGAAGAAGAAGACTTGTTTATCGACTCAAAACTGCTGCATCTATTATTCAGAAAATAAAGAGGCTTTTATAGCCTACATATCCTAACGGAACTAAAACAAATTAAACTCAAACAAGGAACCAGTAAGCCCACGTGTTCCCATTTTCCAGCAATAATACTTGGTCCACATGACCCATTCAAGACCCGTTCAATTTATTTTACTAAATAACAAAAACAAAACACTAATTAAATAAACCTTTCAAGATTAAAATACCAACATAGCCTTCAAATTATGCCCTCCAGCTAAGACAAACAACTACTATCAGTCTCATAAAAGATAATTAGAAAAATGACAAATATGTTGTATAAAATGTGTGACACACCAATTTTTTCCAATAAAATCGATGCTAATAAAGAACGTTGATAATAACATTTAAGTACACCTCTCGTGTAGAATTCAAATTTTGTGTATTCTTTGTATATTGATTACAAAAGATTACACAGCTAGGGAACAATATATATACATTGAGAAGACAGAAGGAAACTAATTACAATAAGAAAACAATAGGAAAAGAAAAGATAAGAAGAATAATTTCTTCCAATACTCCTCCTCAAGTTAGAACATGTAGATTACAAATGCCCAACTTGTCAAGCAAAATTTAGTTGTTGGGCTCCCAAAGCTTTTGTGAACATGTCTACATTTTGAGACATGATGTCAATGTGTAAAGGTTCTACTTCCTTAGTGTCAACACACTCTCTAACAAAATAGCAATCCATTTACACGTGTTTCCTACGCTCATGAAAGACCAAGGTTGTTTGCAATGTGCTTGACAGCCATGTTATCACAAAATAATTGTGTCAGATTGTTTTGTTCAACATCTAAGTCTTTCAATAGCCACTAAAGCCACATAACTTCACTGTAACACCCTGTTCTTTAAGTGTTTAATTATAAGTCCCTGAGATTTAAGAGGAAGGGTAATTCTGGTCCTTTTGCGAGAAACGAGTTTGATCCGAGAAGGTTTCGGGCTGGTGTATGTGTTAGAAGCATTTGGACTTCTCGTCAACCCCGTATGAATGTAAAGTTATTTGGGAGCGGGTTTAGATTAGAGGAGTTGCGGTGTTTTGAAGTTGATCATTGTTTATAGCTCTTTGTGGTATAAGTGGATAAAGGGTCCCATGCATGCATGCAATCATTTGTGAAGTCTGGCTGGGTACGCCCAGCATAAGCTGGACGTACGCCCAACGTAAAGGGGCGAAAAGTTGCCGGTGTCCAGGTGAGTACGCCCAGTGTACTCTCAGAAACCCCAAACCCTATTTTAGGGTCAGCCACTATATAAGGAACATGTTGGTTCACCCCTTAGCCTCCTTATGCTCATATTTAGCCTCAGAGAAACCCTAGATCTCTTGTTCTCTCCATTATTGGGTGTGTTTGACCTTGGAAAGCTCTTTTTGGCAAAAGAAAGGCTTGAAGGAGAAAAGAGAAGTTGTCAAAGAAGAAGAAGAACGTGTGGAGCTTGTAGATCTGAAGAGATACCATCCTTTGGAGCTTGTTTGAGTTAGGGATTTGCGGTGAGTTGGTGGTTCGAGAGTTTGCTTCTTCAGTTCAGAGTATCGGCATTCGCGAGGTGAGTTATCCTCACTATATCGACAGGGTCTAAGGCACCAATGCCGGCCCTTTATTGGATTGAGATTCGGATATGGTTGTTATGCTATTGCTTTGATATGTCTGCATCTTGGTAGCTAGGATGGTATATGCTAGAGACCTGGTTAAGGTCAATTTCCCGATATGTAGAGTGATGCTATGCTAGTGACCGGTTAGGTCAGTATCCTGGTTAGGGTAATGATATGTTATGTGATCTGCTTGATCGGTTTGTGAACTATGAACTGTTATATGATTGTATGTTATGTGCACATGGTTGTTTGGACTGGAGTTGGGTTGAGGCGGGTCCTGCTTTGTGATGTAGGCCAAGATACCCAGGGCAGACCGGTTGTTCCGAAGGCCCAACGAGCGGTCCGGATAGGCTGTAGGCCCCACGAGGGCGGACCAGACGTGCCGAGGCTCGGAGAGTGGACCAGGCCGACTGAAGGCCCGGTGCGGGCGGACCAGTCATACTGTAGACTCAGAGAGTGGACCAGGTGGGTTGAAGACCCGGTGCGGGCGGACCAACCACACTGCAGACTCGAAGGACATGACTAGACACGGAGGGTGGACTGAAGGCCGATACGGCGGACCAGTCACACAGTGTGACATCCCCAAAATCACGGCCAAAAAAGATCGATTTTGTTTATGCTTTATAAAAATCAGAGTACTTCATTTTATAAAAAGGCTGCGGAATTTGTTCCCAGAAAAACACGATAAATACGTTATTAAAACATTTTCGAAGAAACGTATTTTTATTCATCTTAAAACGTTTGGGATGTCATCGTTAATACAGAAACATAAGCATAAACAGAACTTACATTTATTTACACTAGTAATCTACATCTCTTTAAATCTCTCAGTGTAAAGTGACTTCATATCAACACCTGTGATATACATAAACTGAGTGGGTCAGGTTGGGAAACCTGGTGAGTACATAGGGTTTTCAACCCACAATAATATAATTGTTATGTTTAATCATCAAACAATTAACCCCATTACCCATCCCCGTTATCTTCTTTACTCTTAAGGATTTAACCTAAGAGTCGTCTATCATGCATTTGTTTATTCTGAAGTCCCTTACTTCCAGGGTTATAGGACTGGCACTAAATCCATAACTGCCGATGTTAGTTCGTAAAGCACTAATTCCATAGCTGCTATATCCTACTCATCGGGTACTAAATCCATAGCTACCAGCGTTCAACAGGTACTAATTCCATAGCTACCAATTCCTACAGGTACTAAATCCATAGCTACCAACGTCTAACTAATAGGTACTAAGTCCATAGCTACCAATTTCTAACAGGTACTAAATCCATAGCTACCAACGTCTGACATGTACTAAGTCCATAGCTACCGGTGTTTGTCCCATAGGCACTAAGTCTATAGCTGCCAATGTATACTCACGTCATCTTCTATCTCTCATCATCTATCTACCCATCATCATACCCCACATATTCGTATATATAAAATACGTATACAGTTTAAATCCTTTAAAACATGTATAAAACGTTCATCCAACATAGACAGCAAGTATTCAGATAATATGCACACATAGCACGTAGTTTATATTAAATACTTCATATCTATGTGTAAGATGAAAGGGACTATGCACTCACCTGATTAGGTGGTGATTCCGAACTCAGACAGCACTTCGTTATCTCAAAACAATTTTCCTCGACAAAACCTAGTATCAATACCACTAGGGTTTAGTTTTTAACGTTAACCACGACTAATTAATAGTCTAGCTATTATTACTATTATATAAGCGTTAAATAACACTCAATATAACTCATAATAATAGCCCAAATAATTATTTTAAGGTCCTAATAATGTTACTATAATTAAATAAAAGCTATATTAAATATAGTATAGGCATAACTCACTTACAATGGGTTTTTATTAAAAACAGGGCTTCGTTGGAGCAGCGTTTCCGAGCCGAAAGCTTTTCTTCTCGGAGCCGTCGGGCGCTCTGGGGCTTTCTTCTCGTGATAGGGAGGTTCCGTAGACTTGGGAGGGGTTTACGGAGGCTAGAGAGAAGTTAGAGAGAGAAAGAGATGCTTATGGTGTGAAGAAAATATGAGGAGTTCACCCTTGTATTTATAGGAGTTTTATAGTAAAGTAGCCTCTAAGCTTCGTCCGTAACTTTTGCATACGAGCTCCGTTTTTGTCTGTCTTTTTACCGTTGAGATCCTATTAATGAGATCTTCAACTTTCGTTTAGACCTTGTTAGCTAATTCTCATTCTATCTCGGATTTACAAAACTGTATCGAATTCGCCGCGCTCGAAAAGTACGGACTAAGCTTCGTCCATAACTTTCGCATACGAGCTCCATTTTTGTCTGTCTTTTTACCGTTGAGTTCCTATTAATTAGATCTTCAACTCTCATTTAGACCTCGTTGGCTAATTCTCATTCTATTTCGGATTTACAAAACTGTATCGAATTCGCCGCGCTCGAAAAGTAGCGACTAAGCTTCGTCTATATCTATCTCATACTATCTCCGTTTTCGACGTTCTTTATATCCATATGTAGGTAAAAATAATATCTACAACTTTCATTTTTGCTCCGTCAGCTAATTCTCGACCGATCATAAATTTAACAGTATGAGGCGTTTAGACTGTTAAATGACCCCGAAGAATTCGTAACTCTTTCATACGAACTCCGTTTTCGTCCATCTTTTTACTGTTGAGTTCCTATTATTGAGATCTTTAACTCTCATTTAGGTCGCTTAAGCCAAAAACCGCTCGAACTAAAATTCGAGTTTCGGGTTGTACACTACTAAGCTGAAACTTTGAAAAATCATAACTTCCTCATACGAAGTCAGATTTGGGCGTTCTTTTTACGGATTTTCTCATTTTAACATACTATACGACTTTGGTTTAGATAACTAAGGCTAAAAAGTCTTCTATCATAAATTCACTTTTTACGCTTCCCGGTGCCGTGCCGGTTTTGCCGTAAAACTTCGACGGGCCATAACTTCTTCGTTATAACTCAGATTTCGGCGTTCTTTATATGTACGGAAACCTTGTGACATATACTATAACTTGGTTAAAATTATTTATTCTAAATAATCTTTTGCCAAAAAGTCGTTTTCGACCCATATTGCCTCTAAATTGACTTGCCCGGATCTACGGGCGTTACACACAGTAGACCCGATATGCATGGATGTTCTATGTTATGTTATGTTATGTATGCTATTTATGTTATGGGCCGGAAGGCAATATGTTATGGGCCGGAAGGTCGTAGCCTGGAAGGGCGTATATGTGGTTGGTATTTTGGGGGTATCTCACTAAGCTTTCGGGCTTATAGTTGTGGTTTAAATGTTTTTCAGGTTCTTCAGGAGACCGTGGTAAGGTGAAGGCGTGATCGTACCGCTCCTTATGTTTATGTTTATGGCATGATTCTAGGAATACTCTGATAATAAATGTATTGAAAACCTTTTTGTAATAACGTTATTAAAATGAGTTGTTTTTGAAAAGTTTAGATTGTGTTGAAAATTTTGGTCGTCACATTCACTAACGGTGGCAGCCATTGCCCGGTATTCAGCTCCAGCTGAGGAATGTGACATTACTAATTGTTTCTTAGATTTCCATGATATCGACGCCCAAGCAACAGGTAACCACTCCTTGATCTTCTAGTTTCAGGACATCCAAGCCAATCAGAATCTATGTAAGCTATTAGATTCGTTCCACCTTCTTTTGGATGTAGTATTCCTTGGCCCGAGGTTGCCTTAGGTACCTTAGCACACTCATAGCAGATGCCATGTGATGTTCTTGAGGATCTGCAATGAACTAACTTAAAACATTAATCGTGTAAGTGATGTTGGGCCTAGTTGCCTGTAAATACAATAGCCTCCATACAAGTCTTCTGTATTTTCTCACATCAACCCAAACTTCTATTGGATTAGATGTCTAAGCCAATAGCTAAATTGATATATACTTGAATTACTAGCGAAATTCTTTTGAGTTGCCCTCAAAGATAATAATTGAATAAGATAGCTTTTGGAAAGAGAGATTGATTTATTGATTTATTATATGATTAATAAAAAGAAATAAATGAATTATTAATATATTATGAGAATAATATATTAATTAGAAATAATATTCTTTAATTAAAAATTAATTAGAATTAACTTTGACATTAATTGGATTAATTAAAAGTGCAATGACCTAAGTTGTAATTGTTCAATAGTTGAACAAAAGGGTTCTAGAACCTTCCCTAATGTGGTGGACGATTTTCGAGGCATATTCTAGAGTTTCTAGAATATCCCTTGGAGATAATTAAGAGATTAGATAATTACCTAATTTGAAATAATAGTAATTTATTCAAATTAAGGTTATCTAAGATTTTCGTATCAACTATAAATAGGACCCTTAGAGTACCAATTTTCGGCCACTCCTTCTCTCAAGAGAATAACCGAAAATATTCACTCTCTTCCTCTCCCCACAAGTTTTCTAAGTTGTTAGAGTTTGAGTCTAAACCATCAGAGACATGATGTGTTTGCTTCCAAGAGCTTTTGAAAAAAGAATTCATTGATTATTTACCAGAATAATCAAAAGGTATGTAAACTCTAAGGGCTTGTTTGGTTCGCAGAATGTTACTGAAGGAATTGCATTTGGAATTAGAAAAGGAATCGGTCAGGAATTTGAATCCAATTCCATGTCCTGTTTGGTTGGCATGAAATGGAATTGGAATTAATTCCAGATTTTGTTTGGTTCATAGTAATTGGAATTGGAATCCATATAAAATGACAGAATTGCCCTTTTTGTCTATATTGTTTAATTTTACTTTCTTTTTTTAATTTATGTGTAAAGATACATTACATAAATTATAAAAATAATAAACTTAATTTAATTGATTGAGTGTTTGTGTCAATATAATGTAAAAATCATGCAAATGACTTCATAACTTAATAAAATTCTTTAAATACATGTCCCAATAATGTTACCAAAAAAACATAACTTAAAAGCTACCACCTTCTTCACTAGATACCCTAATATTGTTACCAAAAATAAAGTTAACGTAAATTATTTCGTTACATCCAAATCAAAGGCGCCTAAAACTTTCATATGCAAAATAATGATCAACATCCAATGCACATCCCAATTGGTAATACTACCCTTCCAAAATGTATTTTACCCAAGCTTCTATAGCACCTTCTTTAATTTCCCAAATTTTTTGAACATTAATTGGATCACTTCTTATCTTGGTCAAAGCTTTGAACTTTTCAAGTTGACTTATTGAATTCATCTTTAAAATCGCTAGAGGGATCTTCTTACTTAACTCGTTAATCTTCATGTCAAATTTAATACCTTCACTCAAGTCCTTTTTCTTTAAGACTTTCTGTAATTAAGCCAACCACCTTGTTAAACCCCTTGTCACTTCAATTTTTCCCCTTCTTGGACCGAACACTCGGTGAAGTTTCATCATGTTGCACGACTGTAGTACGACTAACTTCCTCTGAATCTAGAAAATCATCATCTGAATCTTACGTTTCTTCTTCTAAGTTCACCTCTTGTTCCATCTCCATGAAATCTCTAACTCTATTTCCTTGAGCTCAGTCTTTTCCAAAAACAATGCAAAGATCTTCATAATAAGGAAATGTTTGGTGTTTCCATCTAGTCGCTTCTTTATGTACCTATTTACCAACTTTATAATTCATATAAAAAAAACAAAAAGAAAAATATTTCCATGTAGTCGCTTAATTATTAAAATGTATCTGTAGGTACACCTCCCAGACCGGATCCTCAGCAGTAACACAATGCTTTTCGGGGTCATAACCAAAACCGCTTGTGTTTGAACCATTTACCATATCGTAGACACATTGCAAATCTTTCTTCATGGTTTTTATCTTAGATTCAATATGTGGCTTACCTAAAAGACCCGAGTTTTGAAGTGATTGTTTCAATGCTTGCTCAAGGTGTTGCAAATAACCGGATTTGAAACCATTATCGGCTTTAAACCCTCCAACATTTGTCATATTCACCAATGCCTCAACTAGCTTCGTTTCTTCATTACTTGTCCATGGCCTATAGTTTCTAATTTGGCTTGTCATACCTATAAACATAATGAACAACAATAGATAAACAATACAACATTTTTTTCATAAATAGATAAGCAAAATAACAAATTTTCCAATACAACAACAACCAAGAAATACAATAATTTGTCCAATATAACGATAAGCAAACAATACAAATTTTAATTGGTTGCCCCTCTAGATGTAAACATATTATGGGCTAAGTTATCTCTAAATATGGTCCATTCATTTGATGTCTCGATAGAATTAATATTATCCATATCTTCATGTCCAAGATCTTCAATTCCCTCGTCCTGATCACACTCATCCAATGGATCTACTCTCATTTCTTGCCTTATGAAGTTATGTAGAAGACAACATGCCATTATGATTTTATTTTTTGTTTCAATTGGATAATATGAATTATCCTTTAATATTTTTGCATCTTCCCTTCAAAAGGCCAAAACATCGTTCAATAGCATTTCTTGCCAATGAATGTTTCATGTTAAAGAATTCCTTTGGTGTAGTTGGTTGGTATCCATGACGCCATTCATTTAAGTGGTACCTCTGTCCTCTATAAGGCGCTAGAAAATCCTCTCTATTTGTGTATACAACATGAACCAAATAATAACCTATAGATAAGAATTGTAGTTAATAACTTATTAATAAAATTTTATAAATAAGATGTATACTTAAAAAAAGAACATACCCGGCCTTGTAACTTTAAATCCATGTGGTCTAAGAAGAGCATCACGAAGAACTCTACCATCCGTAGCCGACCCCTCCCATCTAGTTAACACATATATAAACTGTATATCTTGGGAACAAACCCCTAGAACGTTTGTTGCAATGTCATTCTTTCTTGTTCTATATCCAGGCTGATCTTCGACTAGAACTAGACACTTTATATATATGTTCCATCTAAAGCTCCTAAACAATTCTTAAACCACTTCCATCTTTGATAAGTAGAGTTATCGGGAACATGTTCGAGTTTCTTAACCAAATGAGTATGCAATCGTATGACTGCATTACAAACTCGAATAAAATGCCTACTAATTGTTTCTCCCGAGCGACGAAACTGACATATTATAACACGATTCTCAACATTATGAGCAAGAATATGCAGAAAAATAGCAACTTGTTCATCAATCTCCATATTCCTACTTGGTTTTAGGCCGCCTAATGTTTCAAGCAACACATTCGAGACATCCTAATTTGTGATATAGACATGGTGTCACTCTCATAAACGTATATATGTAGTATTGGGTATCGATCTACATTTGAAGAAAGATGATTAATATGTCGTTTATCCTTATGCTTTTTGAATATCATTAACAAAAGGACTACAACAATGTGTAAAACCACATTCCACCATGTTAAAATCAATGAAGTTTGCCTTTGTCTACGATTGCGTGTTGTAAACTAAGTCGAGACATTTTCCTGTAAAACAGAAAAACAGTATACATATTCCATTGATGGAAAAAAGCAAACGGAATATATTGATACCAAAACAACAAAACCACAACATGTGTTCTGTTCTATCGATTTAGCAAGAAACCAAGACATGTTTTCTCTGTTCAGTTCCTGTAGTTGTACATGGAATTACACAGCTCCATAAAAAAATTAAACCAAATAACCTGATTAACTTCCTAGTTCTATTACATACAAACGAAATAAAATCAAGCAGGGAAAGAGCATAGTTTCGGTTTTCTAAAATCGTGAAAAGAAAGAGAATTTAGAAAATCATAAAATTAGAAAAGATGGAGAGAATGTGAAGAAATCGATTAGCTAACGGTTGTTGTAGACCAATTCAGAAATTCAAAAAAAGTACATAAGAAATCGATTCGATTGAATTCAGAAATCAAATAGCTTGAAACCATGAATCGACCAAGACATGCTTCACATTGTTGTTTTGTTCGAATGTGAAGCGAGAGAGAGAGGGAGAGAGAGAAAGAGAAAGAGAGAGAGGGAGAAGGAGAGATCACCTAGAATGAAAGTCATTGGCCGATCCTTGTTATAATGAGGAGAAGACGTGAAGATGGGATGTCGGCTGAGAATGGGATGAACGAACTAGGTTAATTGATGAAGGGTATGGTAATGTTTAGCAGGGGTAAAATCATAGTCTTTTGCTTTCCATGTTGTGAAGGCATTAATTCCTTTGAGATTGTGAAGGAATGGACTTTCCTTCATTTAAACGGAAAATAATTCATTTACCATTCCTTTTCATTCCCTTAAAGCTAAACCAAACACAGGAATTTGAGGGAATGGGAATCCATTTCCCTAAAATTCCATTCCATTGCTGCCAAACAAACACCCCCTAACCCTTTTATTATTTTCTAAAATACTTGGGTTTCTATAGGGTTCTTTGATGCTCATAGTTTATAGCATTCAATAGTGAAAACAAACATCCAATTAGGTTGCATGTGAACTTAAGTGTTAAGTTATTTTCTGCCACATGAATTTGAATTCTTTTTGTAATCTAATAAAACTTAACAGTGGTATCAAAGCCCAAATGTTTTCAATTGAATATGCATAATAGTGAATAGATCAAATTAAGGTTTATAGAAATTAAACCCTAAAGCTTGGAATTTTTAACTTGGGCTAGGGTTCTTGAAACCCTAGCCTCCTCCCTTGAGTTCGAAAATCACTATGGTTGTTAGGGTTTTCTTAATTGATATTATTTTTTTAATTGGTTAAAATAGAATAATTCAAGTTGTATAATCCCAATACCCTTAATTTTCGAAAATCTATTAGGGTATGAATTAGTATTAAATTCAAATTATTTGATTAATAGTATAATAGTAGATACTTATTTAATCATCATCTGATTTAAATTAATTTAATTAATAGTTAATTAAAAGTTACATATTAGATCATAATTGGTTTAATTTTAAATTAAATTACTTTTTATTAATTTTTGAAAATTTAATATTAAAACTAGTATTTTAGAAAAGTTTTAAAATACATCGTATATATGTATTATTAAAGGTTAATTACTATATGTATAAGATAAAGTCAGTCAAATCAATTGTAGGCATCATTCACGATGCCATACTATCAGAGGAGTTTAAGGAAACGACCTATAAAATGATCATAATTGGATGTCTATTCTCACCCACAACTCCTTGTATGGGGGAGGGTCGTTAGCCAAACGTGTTTATATGTAGTTACATAAGAAAAATGTGAAAAGTATGTTAATCCATGAAATTACACATCATTCTTTATATGTAGTTAATGGAGCGTGTGTGGTTAACCAACACACTAGTAGTTACTATAAAGAGTAATAGTGGGCATCTCAAAAGTTATCATTGTTAATGGAGCTCATGTGGTTAGCCATCAATTTAATTAGAGATGATAATGACATCAAGGTTGCCAAGCATATTTTCATGGGTATTCAAATCATGTTTGTGATCCTCGACATCCCAGTCACATATAGAAGAGCATAATCTAAGATTAAACATGTTATTGATAAGATTCAATGAATCTTAATAGATTTAGGAATTTCATAATTTGAAACCGGTGAATTATTTTACCTACCTTCACAAATTCATGATAAAATTACAACATCCCTCTTCTTAGTTGTGAATTCTTATGTTAGATCCTAGCATTGAATATTAATTAAGGGTTAAAATATTAAGGATTATTGCCATCAAACTAAAACTGCCTTTTTCTTTATTGATGTCTACTTCTGCTGATGCTTCTACTTCTCAAACCTCCACCTGTAACTCGAACTTCTCACTACTTTCGATTGTCTCCAAGGTGACAATGGATGGAACCAACTACAATGATTGGATGCGTAACATCAAGATAGATCCTCGATTCGAGGGCAAAGAGTATGTCCTTGAGAAACAACTTAATGAAATCGATGAGGCCATTGCTACTCCTAAAGAGATTGTATCTTAAAATAAACATTATGATGACGCAAAAAAGGTTGCTTGCTTCATGGTTGCAACCATGTTACCTAAGTTGCAAAGGTTCTATGAGGACTACTGGGAATACGAGATGAACAGGGTCGGTCCAAAGATTTTACATGCCCCAGGCGATAAAGGTATTGCAACAAGCTGTGGACAGTTGACCCTCAAGTGTCGAACCTGATGACAGTGATAACAGATCCTGAAATCTTGAGCCGGGACTAACTGAAGGCAATCCCTCGCATAGTGCCCTTCTTTCCCACACTTGCGATACGCGCCACCGGACCTACAAACTCTGGCGTGCCCCTTTCCACATTTCTCACAAGTGTGGCTGCTCTGACCTCCAACCCTAGAGTTAACGGTTTTGGACCGTTTTGGCACCGGCTGCGACTGCACTGTGGCCTACCTCTACTCTCGCAACTACATGTCCATTTTTAACTCCCGCCGCCTGGCGGCCTCCTGCAGCTCTAACAAAGTATCACACCTCTATGTGGACACAAACTGCTTGATGTCCTTTTTGAGAATACTCAGATATCGGGACATCTGAGCCTGCTCCGAAGCAAACTCCAGGCAAAACATCACCCTCTCAGTGAATATCCTGGTGATCTCCGTCACCGACTTTGAATCCTGCTTCAGCTCCAGGAACTCCTGATCCAACCTCTCTCTCAACCCGTCGAACATAACGAGTGCTGAACATCTCTTGAAACTGATCCCAAGTAACCGCAGCCCACTGCACATCTGAATAAGATCACGTAGTCAACCTCCACCAATCCTTCACCCAAGCCTCAAAAGGTTCAGAGCACATCTCACCCTCTGATTCGTAGGGCATGAACACGTGAAGAAACAACCCTCCACGTCTGACAACCACCTCATAGCAATCATCGGATCCTGAACTCCATCGAAAGTAGGGGCTTCGTATTATCAAAGTCCCAATACTGAAAACCTCGATCGGCTCCTCCCTCTGCCGCTATTACATCCGCCTCTGTGAGAGCTGCATAGTGCTCATCAAAGTACTCAACCATGGCGGTCTTGATCGACCCAAACATCCCCAACAACTCATCCCGGAACATAGCTGCAACCTCATCATGCAGGATCTCACAAATCCTAGCATCCAACTCATCCGTACTCATCTGACCAATGACCTCGGGTAGTACCGATCCACCCTGATCACCCTCTCCTGATCCCGATCCCGAACCAGATCCTACCCCGAGACGGCTCGTAATCTCCATACTTTAAATGCACCACAAGATATTAGGCATTCCTCATAATAACCCCTAGAACCAGCTCCCAACAAAACCCTAGGGGTTGTTACTTCCTTGATACGCGTATAGGTCCTGTGCTTTCAGTAGTACGGGCCCATACTACCTTCCACACCTACCCATATTTGTATCATGTATGACCATAACACCCTAACAGTAGCATATACATAACGAACACTCGATCCCCACTCCTAGAGGAGCACCACTATCCCATAACCGACCTACCGGTCTCACGCAACCCTCCTATCCATGAAGCTTCCACCAACCTTGCAACACTAGTGTACGCTAGCCATGCATAACGTTGGACCCCATAGACTTTCGAATATCCAAACCTACCCTAAGCTCCTAATCAAACAAGAACAGAACATAAGTCCAAATCAAACATTCTCTGCCTATAAGATCTTAGTTATGTGTAACGATGATGCATACACTAAATTACTACAATAATGATGTCAATTTCATACGAAGGAAACCCTAGGCTAGCAGGCATCATATAATCAGGCAATTCTGTCATCCAATTCCTGAAGATCCCTAGCTTAGTACTAGCATGTTGTTTTAACATATCACATAATCAAACAACTTGTACGGTATTTAGGGGTCTACTTACTGGCTCCGACTGATTGTACCCTCTACATCCTCCTTTACTTATTTCAAAAAACCTTTTGAAAACCATTTTGAAAATCTCTCCTTGATTTGAGATTGGATTCATACGAATGTTCCTCCAATTCACTCAAACCAAGGCTTTGATACCAACTTGTAACGACCATAAAATTCGAGCCAAATTAAAACATTTTAATTCATTAAAAAAACCGTTAAGTTCATACATTCGTTTTCAAAATAGTTTAAACATCAAAGTATTCCCCAGAACCATATCACATAAATCATAAAACATGAGGAGCGGTACGATCACGCCTTCGCCTTACCACGATCTCCATAAGTACCTGAAACAAAACACTGAACTGTAAGCCCGAAAGCTTAGTGAGTTACCCCCAAAATACCAACCACACATAAACATACTCATAACATATCGTAAATAGAACAACCATGCACATCGGGTATACAGTGGGACTGGTCCACCACACCGGGCCTTCAGTCTACCTTGTCCACCCTCCGAGTCTAGCTATGTATATCGAGTCTATAGTGTGATTGGTCCGCCCTAACCGGGCCTTCAATCCACCTGGTCCACTCTCCGAGCATCGGCACATCTGGTCCGCCCTCTTGGGGCCTTCAGCCTATCTGGACCGCTTGTTGGGCCTTCGGAATATCTGGTCCGCCCTGGGTATGTTAGCCTACAACACAAAGCAGGACTCGCCTCAATCCAAACCCCCATCAAACAACCATGTGCACATAAAACAATTAATCACATAACAAATCCTTAACCAGACAACAGTCTATCAGATCACATAGCATATCAACATCTTAACAAGGATTCCGACCTAACTGCTCACAAGCATAATATTACCCTACATACCAGATACTGACCTTAACCAAGTCAGTAACATAACACCATCCTAAATACCAGGATGCATATCTAGCAAAGCAATAACATAACAAACAATACCCGGATTTCCATCTGATACAGGGCCGACCTTGGTGCTGTAGACCCTATCGATATAGTGAGGATAAATCACCTGCAATTTCCGACATAAGAGATGAGACCACACTGCTCCGACCACCAACACGAACTTCACCACAGAATCACTACCAACAAACCAATTCCATAAATACCAAAGTTACCAAAATACCCTTAAAAGTCAAACTGGTCAACTCTTGGTCAAAGTCAAAGTCCTCTATCAAATTCAACCTTCCTGGTTGACTCTACTCACCGAGTCACCCCGTCGACTCGCTGAGTTCCCATACCCAGAAAACTCTCATTACACAACTTAACTCGCCGAGTCGCCCCAAGACTCGTCGAGTCCAACGATCTCTGAGTCTCATTATGTCCGACTCACTTAATCCAAGGCTTTAACCAAAAGAGGTTGGTTTCTCCGACTAGACTCGCCGATTCCATGCTTATGTTCATACAACTCGTCAAGTACACCCATGTGACTCGCCGAGTCCCTCCAGTTCTCAATCCATTTAGAGGCTTTCCAAGCCATGCAGGGGCTCCAAACCGTAGATCCACTCTTCCACAACCCAATCCTCACATAAAGTTGCAAACTTTACGTGAGACCAATGAGATATAGGCTCAAAACACACTATGGCTAGGTTTAAGGACTAAGGGGCTTCACCAACAACTCTTAAACAAAAACTTTATGACATTATGGACCATCACAAGCCTAGATCTGGAGTAGCAACTTCAGATCTAATCTACAAACCCGAAATAGATCTCAAACAAGCTAAGGAACTCCCAAAACAACCACCAAGGATGAACCAAAAAGGAACTCCCAAAACAACCACCAAGTATTTTTTTTCCACAAGATATCGATAGAACAAAACAGACAACTTAAAATACTATAGGAGTATTTTAGTAAGAACCAAATACATTGTAGAAATTCATTCCAAGTGTTGCTACTCATTCTTTATTAGCGATAATTTACTTGTATTAGTAACTTTTCCTTATTTATCGCTTAGTAGCACACTTTACACATTAGATAGAGATGTGCCTTGTTTTATATCTCTTGAGTCGAAAGTCTAAGGGACTTACCATCTTCTTCTTCCTGATATAGAACATGATGCCTCCAAAGAAAATACCCAATAGAAAGAACAACAAACCTCCAACGGATCCAGCTCTACCACCTCCTCAATTAGATCCCGCCATGTTTCAGGCAGCTGTTATTGCCGCTGTGGTTGCCGCGATGTCATAGAGAAATTCTAGTGGCTCTAGCGGGTCAAGAAGTGGTGCCCATCCCCTCAATCTAGAAGGTGGTCAGGGACATCAGAAGGAGTGTTCCTACAAGGATTTTATGAACGCAAAGCCCAGATCCTTTGACGAATGATTTTTGGGCCAATGAGAGTGCTGTCAGGGACTTGTCCCTTGGCCAGCTGCGTGTCGCCCACCTCAGCCCAGCAAAGAGGGGATATGCATGTACGACCATACAGGGCTTCAAATGGTGCAGCCTTGATGCTGGTATGATAACTGTTGTTATAGGAGAACTCAACCAAGGCAAATAGGTGTCCCACCACTTACCGAAGTCGATGACACATGCTCTCAACATGTCTTCCAAGGTCTGGATGGTTTTCTCACTCTGCCCATCTGTCTGGCGATGGTAAGTTGTACTCATATCCAACTTAGTTCCAAGATAATTTTGTAGTGACTGCCAAAATCTCGAGGTAAACCTGCTATCTTGATCAGAGATAATAGATACTGACATGCCATGCAGTCAGACTATCTCTTAGATGTAGATTCGCGTGAGTCTCTCTATTTTGAAAGTTTCCTTAATTGGTAGGAAGTGAGCGGATTTTGTCAATTGGTCGACTATTACCCAGATGGTGTCGTACCCACTTGGAGATTTGGGTAATTTTGTGATAAAGTCCATAGTAATCATCTCCTACTTCCATTCAGGTATCTCCGGCTGCTGAAGCAAACCTGAGGACTTCTGATATTTGACATTCACCTTGGCACAAGTCAGGCACTTGCTCATGAAGGTAGCGATCTCCACTTTCATGTTTGGCCACCAATATAGCTTCTCGAGGTCTAGATACATCTTATCTGAACCTGGGTGAATGGAGTATCTAGTCTTGTGAGCTTCATTCATGAAAACCTCCCTGTAACCACCGAACCTTGGGGTCTAGATCCGGTTCATGAAATAATAGACTCCATCTCCCTTGATCTCTAAGTTCTTCTCCATTCCTCTCAAGGCTTCATCCGACACGTTCTCTGGTTTCAAGGCTTCCACTTGAGACTCTCTGATTTGTGCGGATAAATGGGAATGGATAGTCATTGTTAATTCCTTCACCCTACGACCTGAATAATATTTCCAGATGAGGGCATTAATCACCACATTGGCCTTGTCGGGATGGTAGCGTATTTCGCACTCATGATCACTGAGTAGCTCTACCCATCACCGTTGCCTCATGTTCAACTCCTTCTGGTTGAAAATGTGATGTAGGATTTTATGGTCGGTGAAGATTGTGCACTTGGTTCTTTAAAGATAATGTCTCCATATCTTCAATGCGAAGACCACTGCTCCCAACTCCAGATCGTGAGTTGTATAATTGACTTCGTGTGCCTTCAGGTGTCTTGAGGTATAAGCAATAACTTTACCTCGCTACATGAGCACACAGCCTTGGCCCTGATTGGATGCATCGCAGTAGACAACAAATTCCTCCGTCCCTTTGGGAAGAGACAGGATAGGCACGCTGTATAGGGCCTGCTTTAACGTTTGGAACACAGTGTCTTGCTTTTCACTCCAACAAAAAGGTATACCTTTCTAAGTCAGAATGGTTAAGGGTTTAGCAATTCTGGAGAAATTTTGGATAAACGTGCGGTAATAGCCAGCGAGACCCAAGTATTGAAGATGAGCTACTCTAGGAGCTTAAAATGTTAGATCTTAGCAATTATGATGTTGTTAGTGCATAAAAATGTCATCTTCATGAGTTTTGATGAAGTATGCAAGAGTTATGTTCATATTACGAACTTAGATGGATAAACACAGGTATTGGGTCCCATTAATTCATGCAAAGAAGTAAAGTTGCCAACTTTACGTGTTAATACCTTAAAATGAAGTAGATATGTCGGTTGGATGTTAGGGGCTTAATGGATTAAGTCAAAAATTTGAAGAAAGGCTCACTAGCCAGTATAACGTGGGTACTTCTTAGTACGATGCACGTACTGGGTCAACAACCCATTTTCGGGTCAATACATATATGCGGGGGTATGGTTCGGCTATGCAGGGCGTATGCTGCAGTGGGCTTCTTTGATTTTGGGCCACCTTTTGTTCTCTTGGGTTTTAGGCTCTTGTTAGACCACAAGTCTTATTGAGTTGGACCATTTTTGGCCTTATGCCTTTATAGATTTGGGCCCATATTGGGCCTTGATTGTCTTTTGGATTTGGGCCATTATTGGGGTTTGAGTTTCGGCCATGGTTTATTGGGCTAATTGAGGGGAAGGGTAAAATGGTATTTTACCAAAGGAGTTGGGATTAGTAAATTAAAGTCTTGATTATAGCTTATCACCCAATAGATGATTATGGTTATATTTGTTTGGTTAGTGTGAGGGTTCTTGGGTTTAGCAGCCTGAGCATTCATTCGATTGTCAGCAGACTGAGGAGAGTTTGCTCAGTATACTGTATGACACTAGGGATTATATGTGGTTGTAGTCTTTGTGACTACTATAATATATGTTGTATATTTATGTGCCTTCTTGATATATGTTTGTAGGGTGAAATAGACCTAGTATAGCTTTGTGCTGACATATGAGTTGAAATAGACTCGGGTGTGAAATAGACCTGGTACAGTCTTTTGCTGACATATGAGTTGAAATAGACTCGGGGGTGAAATAGACCCAGGGATGAAATAGACTAGGTACAATATTGAGCTGACATATATGTATGTTATTTGGTAGTATGAGGAACTCACTAAGCTTTGTGCTTACGGTTATCAGTTTATGTTTTAGGTACTTCTGGTTTGCAGGAGAAGAGCTCGGGATGATCGCATTGCACATAGCATGATTTTCCACTTTATTGACTCTGATGTAGTTTTTTGGATGTATATTATTATACTCAAAATACTTTATGGTTTGACAAACATGTTTGGTTGATGGTTTATTTAATATAAAAACAAAAGATTTTGGTTCTAAGTTTTGGGACGTTACAAGTAGGAATCAGAGCCTTGGTTTGAGGGATTCAGGCAATCTATCGGGTGTGTCTGAACTTAAACTGAGGGTTTGATAGATTTTTATAAGAATAAATGCTTTAATTAAAGGATTTTCTAATAAAAGAAAGGCGTGTGATGCATGCAATCGACCGTGCTCAAGTAAGTTTTCCCAAAATACTCGTACATATTCTTGTGATATATGTTGAATTGTGAAGCTGTGATTTGCATGTTAGATTAGGGCTAAGGATCTGCTCAGGATTTCATGATAGAATGCTAGGAGAGATGCCTTTATATGCCTATTATATGAGCTTATAGACTTGTATGCTAGTACTTGACCAGTCAGTGATAGGATGGTTTGTTTAGGTTAAACATTGATTCGATTACTCAATGCTCGAATGTTGCTTGCTTTGTGCTTTTTAGGAGTTTCCATTAAAATCAGTTAACTAGTAAGTGAAGGAGTTAAGTTACATATTACTAAGATCAGATAACTTTAAAAGGTTAGGTTTAACCTTATTGTGCAACTCTTGTCTGAGTCCAACCATTGTAGTGTGAAACCCTTCATTCGAAGAATCATTTGGTGTCTGTGCTATGTAATTGTGTTCATAAGCTAGTTAAAGGGTGTTAGAGGGAGTTCCTTCTACATCTAATGGCAAAGAGTGGTGTGGTGGTAGTTATAGGAAGGAACTAGGAGATGATTGGATGTCGAGAGCTTTGTTTTGCTAGAGATTCTTTGGATCGATAGGGAAGTAACTTGGGGAATTTGGGGCAATCCTTGAGGAAAGTACGGATAGATGTGGAAGGTAGTATGGGACTATACTACTGGAAATAGAGGATCTGTACTCGAGTTAAGGAAGTCACAATGTGTAACGCCCATAGATCCGGGCTAGTGAATTTAGAGACGATAAAGCATCGAAAATGACTTTCTAATGGAAGATTATTAAGAAGGAGTAATCTTAACTAATTTGTAGTAGTCGTGACAAGGATTCCGAATATATAAAGAACGCCGAAATTTGAGTTATAACGAAGAAGTTATGACTTATCGAAATTTTGCGAAAGAACCGGCACGACATAGCGCGATGTAAATAGTGAATTTACAATAGAGCGGTATTTGGCCTTTGCGATCTATATGAAAGTCGTAGAATACGTTAAACCGAGAGCGTACATAAAAAGAACGTCCAAATCTTACTTCGTATGAGGAAGTTATGGTTTTTCTAAGTTTTAGCTTAGCGGTATGCGGCCTAAAGTTCGAATATGAGATCGAGTGGTTTCTAGCCGAAACAATCTAAACAAGAATCGAAGATCTCATCGATAGTAGTGCAGCAGAAGAAAGACAGACGGAAACGGACGTCAGATAAATAAGTTATGAATTTATAATAAAATTTTCCTGTCCCGGCCTACTAAAAATAATATAATAAAAATAAATTCAAAATTTGCCGACGGAGTCTAAACGAGAGTTGTAGAGCATAACCTCACCTTTGTGTGGATATAAAGAACGTCGAAAATGGAGCTGGTATGTGAAAGATATGAGTTTTTGGAGTACGAGGCACGCTTACCAAAGGGGGAACGCCCCGCGTTCAAATGGGGAACGCCCTATGTTCGGAGCACAGAGCCTGTCCCATTGCATGTTAAGTACGAAATTCGTAAGCCATGACGCACGGCGGAACGCGCTGCATTCGTCCAAGGAACGTGCTGCATTCGTTCCGAGAACGCGTTGCGTTCGAGACCATATTCACCCTATAAATAAATCACAAGGGCATCCGAGTTTGGTTGCCGAATTTCTTCTCTCTCTCACACCCGTATTACCTCGTTTTACGTGCAAGCTGAGCCAAAACTCTACCTGTGAGAGTGTAGTGTGTAGTTACTTTCTTCTAACACATAGATATGAAGTATTTTCTATAAAGTATGTGCTTTGTGTTTATACATTGTTTGTTTACTTGAGATGGATGTTGAAATAATGTTTTATATAGATTTTAAAAGATTTAAACTGTATATGTGTTTGCATCTACAAATATGTTGGGTAGAACATGGGTCGATGAAATAGTTGATGTGAGATGAAATAATAAGTATTTTTGAACTCAATGTGTTCATTAGGTATTTTTGAGCTCTATGTGTTCACTTGGTGTTTTTGAACTCAATGTGCTCATTAAGTATTTTGAACTCTATGTGTTCACTTGGTGTTTAAACTCAACGTGTTCATTAAGTATATTTGAACTAAGTGTTCACTAGATGTTTTGAGCTTATGTGTTCATCAGGTATTTTTGAATTGAGTGTTTAATAGATATTTTGAACTACCTGTTTATCATGTGTTTTTAAACTATGTGTTCTTTAAGTATTTTTAAAATAGATGTGTTCAATTGGTGTTGTTGAACTGAGTGTGTTCACTAAGTGTTTTGGAACTAAGTATTCACCATATGTTTTGAATTAAGTGTTCACTAGGAATGTTAGAACTAGGTGTTCGGTAAGTATGTTGAACTAAGTGTTTACCAGTTATCATTTGAGGACCTGGGCAGTGGTGGACTTTGTGTCAATTCCTTAGGTTAATCGTTAGGAATTAAATTAATAAAGGATAGTTGATTCTTATGGTAAATCCTTAAGAAATTAAGGAGATAATGGGGATGGGTAATTTGGATTGATTGATTTATTTATTGATTGTTGATTAAATATAATAATTATATTATTATGGGTCAAAAACCCTATATGCTCACTAGGCTCCCAAGCTTGACCCACTCAGTTTTCTTTGCATTACAGGTAATGGCACAAGAGTATAAGCTGGTTGACTTGACGAGAGATTTTGGATTATAGACCGGTAGTTGTAAATCACTGTTGTAAGGTTAAAGGTACATTCTCTTTGAGAAATGTTTTGATAAAGTTTTATCATATTTTGTTTGGGAACAAATTATGCATCTGTTTTCTTTAAAAGATTACTCTGATTTTAGAACAAAGTATAAACAAATTGGTCCTTTTTGTTCGTGAAATTGGGGATTTCACAGTTGGTATCAGAGCATTAGTTTAAAGGAAGTAGGAATTTGTAGGGTTTTTAGACTTAAACTTAGAATGCTAAGGGATGATTGTGAGATTAGTGTCTACCATATTGTAGACACGAGCACTAGTAAATTTTAGGAAAGATGCCTAAAATGATATTTGTGTGCTAAATGCTATATGTTTGCCATTTATGAAATTGTTTGTTCGGATCTATGGTCTGTTGCTGACCAGATCTGGAAACCTTATGTGTTTAGGATTCTAAGCGTACGACTACGATATTAGAACTAGCATGTAAACATTTCGGAGTAATAATGATGATTTGAATATCTGTCGTGAATGAGGATCTAAATTCATCTCATTCAGTGTATAGATCAAAAAATGATAAGAACAAGAAGCGGAGTTGGAAACGCAAACGAAAACAGGAATCAACTACCTGTGATTGAGCAAGTAGTTGTTGCAGTAGCAGCACCCGAGCCGATAACAATGGATGGAGTACATTTGATGATTTAAAGGATGTTGGATCGTTAGATGGAAGAAACTAGATGCCTGCTTCGGCAAAATCGTGAAGAAATTTCAATACAAGTTAAAGAGCCCAAAGTGAATGGAGGCCAGTCGGAAGGAGGGAACTACAGTGAGATCGTTGATTAAGCTGATCCGTCAGTGATTAGGAGAAACAACCAAGATGACAGGGTCAAAAGAAATGGATGCAAGTACAAAGATTTTCTAACTTGCACGCCATCGACTTTCACGGGAAAAGAAAACCCAATTGGAGTTATGGATTGGATATCAGAGATGGAGTTGGCATTCATAACATGTGGTTGCAAGGGCAAGCTACAAACCACATATGCAGTACGTCAGTTCAGAGGCCGCACTGTTCACTAGTGGAACACTCTGGGGAAAACCATAAGCCCCAACGAGCCACTGCAACTGACTTGGGTAGAATTTTTGGTGCAATTCAAACGAAAGTTCTGCTCGGCCCATGATCTGCTACAACTAGAGAACCAATTCCTGACATTAAAGAAGGACAAAATGACCATTGATGAATACACCAATGCCTTTACAGATAAGATGGAGATTGCTCTGCGCATTGTCCCAGACGAACTGGCAAAGATAGATAGGTATGCAAAGGGACTACCATGGGAGTACACAGTGCCAGTACGCCAGACACCTACCCTTGAGGCAGCCATCTGGGTTGCCAAGTCTGTCGAAGAAATGATCAAGGGCAGAACCGCCAACAAGGTTGAAGTTGGTGAGAAAAGAAAGTTTGAGGGATCCCCAAGATCCGACGAGAAGAGAAAATTCTCAAAGTCTGGTTCGAAAAAGTTCGAAGGAGGAAGAGATGAAGCAAGATGGTGTGATAAGTGCAAGAAGAAACATTTGGGAAGATGTGGTGAGGAGGTCAGATGTTTCAAATGTGGAAAGTCTGGGCACTACGCCAATGAGTGTGTATCCAGTAAGAAAGTGTGTTATCAGTGTAATGAAAAAGGGCATATCTCGATCAATTGCCCAAAGAAGAAAGAACAAGTGAAGCCAAAGGCAATCCACATGATCCTTGACGAAGCAGATGTTAATACGAGAAATCAAGGCTGAAAACTTCGTATTAAGATATGGCTAGTATATGGAAGTGTAGCCTATTAGCAACATAGTGTAGGGTGAACTTGAACCTTTTTGTAATCATTTCAAGATATAATATATACCCTGGTTTTGGTATCTATGTGATATTTATGGTTTGGATGTCTATGTGATATATATGGTGTTAATATTTGATGTGTTGGATAATTGTGTGATTTTTGTTGTTGTATGGTGACTTGGTTTAACTGCGAGACAATACTTGGGACGAGTATGAGTAGGTGTGAATGGTAGTAGAGGCCTATACTACTGGAAGCACATGACTCACACTTGGATCAGGGAAAGTCACAAGGTTACCAAGAAGCTAGTAATTGATTCCGTTTTATTTAAGTATGTCATTACCATTGCTTCGGTAATGACTAGTAAGATGGTTGTTATTCCGACCCTAGTGGTCATATCAAATTGAGTTTGACTACAATGAGTTTGTTATGTGGTTCAGAGAACCAATTCAATGTAGCATCTAACTGAGGTCAGAAGATTGAAATCAATGTGATCGATAGCATCGCACTTGTTGATAAAGAAGTTTGTAGCTAGATATATTACATGCTAATATGATTATATCACATTAGAATATGAGGGAAGGTATATTCCATTCTAGAATTTCACTCTAAGAGACTTGAGTCTAAACGTTGCTTCATACGATGAGAGGTCGTTAGAACATGACCCATCGGTCTATTACAATAGATAAAGGAAATACTTATCCTAAGAAGAAGGAGTCCTTAATAAGGATTTATTTTGTAACTCGAAGGTTACGATTGAAAGTCCAACATAGTATGAAGAGTAGACGCAAGATTGAGCACTACCTGCTATGGAGAAGTCCAAGAGTTAGATACTCTTTCGAGGAAACATAGAAGTTACGATTATTACCAAGGATGAAGAGATAACGTATGGAATCATTATATAAGTCCTATTTCGTTGATGATTCCAGGATGTAATCATCCTCAGGGGGAGATAACTGTAACGCCCACATATCTGGGCTAGTCAATTTAGAGACAATAAGCGTTGAAAATGATTTTTCGATGGCAGATTATTAAGAAGGAGTAATCTTAACTAAGTTGTAGTAGTCGTGATAAGGATTCCGATTATATAAAGAATACCGGCACAACACAACGCGACATAAATAGTAAATTTACGATAGAGCGATATTTGGCATTAGCCATCTAAACGAAAGTCGTAGAATACGTTAAACCGAGAGCGTGCATAAAAAGAATGTCCAAATCTGACTTCGTATGAGAAGTTATGATTTTTCTAAGTTTCAGCTTAGCGGTATGCAACCCAAAGTTCGAATATGAGATCGAGTGGTTTCTAGCCGAAACATTCTAAACGAGAATCGAAGATCTCATCGATAGTAGTGCAACAGAAGAAAGACAGATGAAAACAGACGTCGGATAAAGACGTTATGAATTTCTAACGAAGTTTTTCTGTCCCGGCCTACTAAAAATAATATAATAAAAATGAACTCAAAATTTTCTGACGGAGTCTAAACGAGATTTGTAGATCATAATCTCACCTTTGTGTGGATATAAACAACATCGAAAACGGATCTCGTATTCGAAAGATATGAATTTATGAAGTACGAGGCACACTTACCAAAGGGGGAATGCTCCGCGTTCAAATAGGGAACGCCCCGCGTTCGGAACCTAGAGCTTGTCCCGTCGCATGTAAATTCCGAAGTTCGTAAACCATGATGCACGGTGGAACGCGTTGCGTTCATTCAGGGAACGCGCTGCGTTCGAGACTAGATTCACCCTATAAATAGATCACAAAGGTAGCCGAGTTTGGTTGCCGAATTTCTTCTCTCTCTCACTCATATTACCTCGTTTTACGTGAAAGCTATAGCCTCGAAGCCCCGATATCAATCTCGACACCCGAAGCCCAAAAGATCCCGAGAAGTAAAACTTCCTAGCCGAAACTCTACCAGCGAGAGGCCCGGTTTTCAAGGAAGCATCCCGGTTTCACTGAAGAATACTACATTTAGAGCCGTGGTACTATCCGATCATCATATTATTAAGTGAGTGTGTAGTTACTTTCTTCTAACACATAGATATGAGGTATTTTCTATAAAGTACGTGCTATGTGTTTATACATTGTTTGTTTACTTGATATGGATGTTGAAATAAGGTTTTATACATACTTTAAAAGATTTAAACTGTATATGTGTTTGCATCTACAAATATGTTGAGTAGAACATGGATCGATGAAATATTTGATGTGAGGCGAAATAATAAGTATTTTTGAACTCAATGTGTTCATTAGGTATTTTTGAGCTCTATGTGTTCACTTGGTGTTTTTGAACTCAATGTGCTCGTTAAGTATTTTGAACTCTATGTGTTCACTTGGTGTTTGAACTCAACGTGTTCATTAAGTATATTTGAACTAAGTGTTCACTAGATGTTTTGAACTTATGTGTTCATCAGGTATTTTTGAATCGAGTGTTTAATAGATGTTTTGAACTATTTGTTTATCACGTGTTTTTGAACTATGTGTTCATTAGAGGTTTGTGTTCATTAAGTATTTTTGAAGTAGATGTGCTCACTTGGTGTTGTTGAACTGAGTGTGTTCAATAAGTGTTTTAGAACTAAGTATTCACCATATGTTTTGAATTAAGTGTTCACTAGGAATGTTAGAACTAGGTGTTCGGTAAGTATGTTGAACTAAGTGTTTACCAGTTATCATTTGAGGACTTGGGCAGTGGTGGACTTTGTGTCAATTCCTTAGGTTAATCGTTAGGAATTAAATTAATAAAGGATAGTTGATTCTTACGGTAAATCCTTAAGAAATTAAGGAGATAATGGGGATGGGTAATTTGGATTGATTGATTGATTTATTGATTGATGATTGAATATAATAATTATATTATAGTGGGTCGAAAACCCTATATGCTCACCAGGCTCCCAAGCTTGACCCACTCAGTTTTCTTTGCATTATAGGTAATGGCACAAGAGTATACGCTGGTTGACTTGACGAGAGATTTTGGATTATAGACCGGTAGTTGTAGATAATTGTTGTAAGGTTAAATTGTACAGTTTATGCTTTTTGGTCTGTATCGGAACATGACATCCCGAGGTTTTATTATTTAATGAAATTTACATTCGCTTTGAGAAATGTTTTGATAAAGTTTTATCATATTTTGTTTGGGAACAAATTCCTCAACTGTTTTCTTTAAAAGATTACTCTGATTTTAAAACAAAGCATAAACAAATCGGGCCTTTCTGGCCGTGAAATTGAGGATGTCACACAATGACACCAGGGAGCATGTAGAATTCGGGATTATTTGAGTATATTCTGATGGTTTGTTTGGTTTATTTTTAGTATGGTGGTCACTCGAGGAAGTTCTGGTGGAGATATGGGTTCCGGTGTTGGTTCTAGTGCCGGTGATGGTTTGAGTTCTATCTATGGGGTTGGGCTTTTGGATTATCATATGCGCGAGTTCATTTCATCATACATTAACTACAGTATTCTTGAGCAGAGTCCTATGATCTTCGGTACGATCAAGGAGGGCATCATGGAGATTCTAGACGAGCGCTTGGGCGCTTTTCGTGCTAGCAAATAGGATGTTACATAGGTTCTTGCCCATTTTGTATGACCGATGTTGACAAGCACCTCACGTTTCATCATGGGTTTGCCAGTGGAACTTTTGCTCAAAATCAGACATAGTATATGACTTGGATTTCATCCAGAACAAAGTTTTCAATGTTCTATGAGAAATGCCTATTGTGCTCATATACATGAACACACTTTTACAAGTATACCTATCATATGAATAAGGGACACATGACTTATGCAAGAACTATCTATATCTTACATATTGGTTATAAACAGGACTTCTCTACTCTAAGAGCTTCCTTTAACCTTATGAGGAACTAGGTACAACAGTCGAGATTATTTTCCATAGCCAAACCAAATTCTATAGGGTGGGTCTGGTTGTTCACGTCGATAGATCCTGCTCCGAACATTGTATTTAGGTAGCCCTTCTTAGATTGACACTACTTATGAAGATGAAGGAAACAAACAACCTATAAATGCATGGAGCTGTATTTTTTTGGGAACACAAACCAATTACTTTAGATGTAGAAACATTATCAAATTTAAAGAAACAATAGAAATATGGAAAAAATATACCACACATCTAATAGACATATAAGAAGCTTGAAAACAATCCATCACATTAGTTTTGATGTGAGTGTAAGTATACAGGTTGGGTCGCCTAAGATTATGTAGGTAAATAGGCAAGTTGTTAAAGCTTTCTTCGTGCTTAGTAAATGAGAAACTTATCTTGAAGTCGTTATAAAATATAGTTACAGATCATCAAAAGTAAGCGTCTAAGTACATGCAGACTCATATATATGCAGGGGACGAAAATTGACTTTTAATCTGGAACAACTATTCGGAACAGGCGTTCACATCTTACGTCTTTGACTGTATATTGTCACTTCAGAGTATGAGCCTGACCAAAGGCTTACATAGATTCCTATTTCGGAAATTAGTAGTCTGGAATGTAAGTACGGAACATACGAATATTCTTATTTCGAAATAGAGTTCCGGAATGAATACTTTGTCTCCAGAATGTACTATTTCAGAGAATGTGTGGCAGTAGAGCTCCGAAATGACTACCCTATATCCAAAATGTCATATTCCAGAGACGGTGGTCATTTTTCAAAAAATAAAATAAAATTAAGTTGGTTATTATTATTAAAATACTCGTTTATATGGGTTAGTTTACTCAATTTATTTAAAAAAATTGCATATAAATAGACCTTGTTTATGTGTCCCCCTTTGAACAACGAGTAATGAAGATGAATTTCGTTTTTTATAGGGTTTAATTTTGAATTAACAAAATATCTTATTATTGTAGAATCTCAATTATACCATTTTCTATATATGATTTCATGGAAAAAGACATATAGTCTTATTATACACCCTTTTAATCTAATCAATTCATTAAATAATCCTACGATTATAAGTAGGGTTCTATTGTTCTATGAATTTAAGTTGGTTCTACATTGATCCTTTGTCATATATATATATATATATATATATATATATATATATATATATATATATATATATATATATATATATATATATATATATATATATTTACTATATTATTAAACATATTGCCTCTTTCTTGAAAATTAAGAGGTACAATATGTATTACCTCATGTACAATAATATTAAGCATATAACCACATCCGTATTACACTATATGTTATTGGTTTACCCTAATCTCCTACATCCGTATTACACTATACCTTATTGCTTTACCCTAGTATCCTAAATACACAACAGTCGCCTTCAAACCAATTGTCATCGGTCTCCACCAAAGATGCAGTCCACCTTTTCCAGTAATACACAAGTATCCATAACCTTATCTCACCGCTACGATCAACCAAGATTCTCGGGGAAGTTAAGGAAGATCATCAAGAAAGAAAAAATAAAATCCCAGATCAGAAAAACTGGAATCGAGATCAATGATTTCCTTGTTGGGTCAGATGGGTTTGAACTGTTTTCAAGATTCTGCTACAGCAATGGCGAAATCAATATCTTCGTATCCAACGTCTCCCACCAAAGGTCCACGGCTACCGTCACCACTTGCACAGAACCGCACATGCATTTTATAGTCACCAATGGTCTACCACTATTTTCATCAGCGACCTATTCTTACAATCAGATCTATTTTTATATGCTTATTGTCTTTCCTGTTCTCGGTTCCTTTGTTTAGTGGTCATGTAGGATTCTTGGAATATATGATGCTGGTAAGAATCATCTTCTCTCTCTCTCTCTCTCTCTCTCTCTCTCTCTCTCTCTCTCTTTTTCTACAAACATATCCGATGATGTCGAATGTCAAATCGTTAAGCTAAATAGTTTTTCCTCTTCCTTGCATCCAAAAGGCATATCTTTGCCTCTCTCCATTCAATACTAAGAGAAACCCTAAATTCTCCCCGAAAAACTGATGCCACACTTTCATCATCCTCGATTAACCCATCTCGAGATGGATGCTAAAGACATCCCAACAACGCCATCCTCCGAATCTTTCACCCCCAGGTGCGCTCTAGGTCGATTTATGTTATTTTTTGTTGTTACTTTTTAGATCTTTTATCTTTAGTTAATTATTCGATGTTGAGATTTTGTTGCAGCAACAGATGATGAACATAAATAAAGGTTTTTGAGTTTTGATTCTTAGTCTCTGGTTCGATCTATTCGTTTTTTTTTTTTTTTGTAACTTGTTCCACCATCGTCGTTTGTCTTCCCATAAAGGGCTTTGTCTTCTACAGGATGAACTATGAAGTCCCTTATGGCTGAATCTTCTTGATCACCTTCACCACCATCTCACTTCATCTCACCAACGTCCCTCTTGGGTGAATCTTCTCTTACCTTGATTTCAATTCTTGAAGCTTTAACCTAATGTATCATTTCTGACCTAGATTTCTATGATGTTTTGGGTATAAATGGTCGAAAAACATGGCTATTTAAAGTCGAAAACCACACCATTTTACCTTTCTTTTGTTCATAATCTTGTGTGACTTAGAACATTTAACCACATATATGATTTCTGACCTAGATTTCTATGGTCGTAGATAATAAAACGTCGAAAACCTCTCTATACCTTGATTTCTTTCAGAATCTGATGTGACTTTGAAGATACCACTGGTATGGTTTCTGAATTAAATTTCTAGATGTTTTGAGTTATAAAAGGTTAAGAACCTCACCATTTTACTTTAATTTCATTTAGAATCTGTTGTGGCTTTGAAGATTAAACTGCAGGTATCAACCTTTATAGTTTATATGCATGATTTTCCGATTGTATTTGGTTTGTATTTACAAAAATACCCTTTAAATTGATAGGAATTGGAACTGAACTTTCAAGAGATGTTACTAGCCTATTAGGGAGGTAATTATCACTCTATATTGATGTTTTTTTTCAAGATTTTATTATGGATAAGGCAACAAATAATGCCTTTTTATGATATGATTGGCTACAGGCTCTTGAAAAAACATGGTTTAAACAAGAATTGACAATGTACTTCTGGTATTCAGGTTAGAAGGAAACAATTTTTTTTTGGATAGTGGACTAACTGATGCATTATATATGGTCTTTTGGTAGGTGTAGCAGTTGATTAGTTAATGGGTGATATTTCTATTGTTTGCTAAACATCTAGCAAAGACAATGAGACAAAGTAATTTTGAGAATGATTATTCATTTTACTTTACTAATGAAACTATATTTCTCGGATCATGTGGTTGAATAGCTTGCAATCTACAGCAGGAAGTTCACAGCAATGAGATACGGTTTGTCCTACTGTGTGCAAAACCAAAGTTAAAAGGAGTTCTTTTTGAAATTATGGTCAAACATGTTAATATTTGAGTTCACACCATTTTAAGACTTCTAAAAAAGTTCAAATAAAGTTGGTGAATGTGGTCATTAAGAAAATTAAAATAAGATTATGCTATTGAGGTACAATAATTAAGAAAAAACATGAAACATATCATTGATGCTTGAGTACTTTTAAATTTTAAATCAGTTCAATTTCATTCATCACCAATTGTGTAGTTTCATAATGTTTCAATTTATAAATGGTTTTTGGATCTTTTAGTTAATATTCATGAATATATTACTTTTGTAAAGTCAATCGATAGGCCCAAGGGTGGTTGAATGATCTTTCTGGTAATTGTATTGAATGGTTGAATACAAATATAGCAATGTTCTTTCTCAAATTTTGTAATTATATTGAGTGGTTGGATTATCATTTTGGTATGCAAAGTATAGTATAAGATCTGTAGAGTAACAATTGTACTTCTACATTTCACAAAATGTTTTTTTATAACAAATAGTGTATCTGTCAAGATTTTCTAAAGTTTTTGGTGTATTAATATGTTATTTTGCAAGTTTATGCTTAAATCCTATTATAAAGACATCCCTTTTAGGAGCTTAACATAGATCATGATGCCTTGGAAAGTGGAGGCGTCGACATCTATAATTAGTGGTGGGCTACATGTTGGTTTGATGTTTCTAAGGGAAAATAATTATAGATGACAATAGACTACAAGATCTAATCATGCAACCATATGTATGTTTGATAAATTGAATGTCATTTGTGTGTAAGTGGCTTTATTTTACCTAATATTACATAATGAACTTATTAAAATTATAGCATCATAATATAAGTAAAAAATCTAAACTATATAAAAAGCACTTCAAACTTATAAGCCTTCTCATAGAATTTATAAATTTTTTATCGTTGTATAATCAGGCATAGTATAATTAATGTATTAATACGCCACAAATATAATTATCTATTGATTTTTCAGTTCGATGTTTTATTCTTCGAATTCAAAGTTTTTGTCGAACACACCATGGGGTTTTGGAGAACTACACAAGTTTTTGACAAAATAAAATCAAATATCAAGCAAACATGAAGTACAAATTTGTTAAAAATGATAATCGTTAACCAAAGTTTGCATTTTCTGAAAATATTAATTGAAAATAACTGTTTATGACAATTAGTTTTTACTTTTAACCAAAAACAAAAACGATATTTTTATTTTTATCACCAAAAAATTTTCGGCTTATAATTTAACAAAAAAAACTTTTCTTTTTAACAAAAAAAAAAACAAATAAGTTTTACTTTTTAACCAAAACAAGTTTCTTTAAGCAAAAATATCGCACATTTTAGTATTAACCAAAAATAACAATGTAAAAATATTTATTGTTGTGTTGTTTATTTTTTAAATTATGACACGTTTTTGAAAAACCATATCTTTGAAAGAAGTAATCGATGTTGACTGTATTGCACGTCAAATGAAATTTATATTAATACTAATAAAAAGACTACAAATTACAAATTACAAAAGAGGCTAAAACTTTCATTTTATAACATTCATAATAAAAGTAAGCAGGGAAGGTTATTGTCGAACAGAACAGAAGTTATTTGATATAAATTGAAAATGTTTAACGCATGCGAAAATGAAACTAATCCCATTTCGGAAACTAACGGGCAAAAGGCTTCAGCCGCGTGCATGTAGCATACACTAGAGTACGCCCGACGTAAGCCCTTGATTGCTAAGTCTTCATTAAGCACTTAGATCTTTAAGACCAAACATCCACTTTTTAGATCCAAATCTTGGGGGATGTCTTAAACCATAAAGTCACAAACTTAAAGCCTTTGCATGGCTCAAAGAGACTCAAACCTTGATTTAGCATCCTACTATCATCAAATGACCATTTACCTATGCATGGTTGATCTTCAACCATCAAGATGCAAACTTTATGAACTAAGGACCTCAGAAACATCGACAGGAGCAACTCGTAACTTGTTGAGTGACAAATCCCCATTAGAACTCATACAAGAGGACCAAAATATGTTCAAACTACGCTAGATCTAGATTTAAGTTTGGAGTTGATGGATTAGGTGTCTAAGCCCATAATTATAATTGGTATGTGCTTTAATTGATATCAACATAGTCCTTTTGGGTTGCCCTCAAACTTAGCAACTGGACAAGGAAATTATGAAAGGAGAGATATTAATTTATTATAAGATTAATAAATTAATATAAATGATATATTAATATGTTAAAAGATTCATATATTAATTAGAAATCATAATGTTTAATTAATAGTTAGCCATAAATTAATTGGAATTGATTTTGGGGTTAATTATATTAATTATAAAGTATATGGACTAGTTTGCAATTATTAAATAGTTAACTGGAAGGTTCCAGAACCTCCTTGGAAGGGGGTGAACGAAATATATAGGGGAAACCCTAATGATTGCGTCCAAGGGGTTTGGATAAGGCCTTTAGATAAGCTTAGACCCTAAGCAAAGGAACATTAGGGTTTTCCCTAAACCCTAGCCACCTCAGCTATATAAGGAAGCCCCTGGCTCCCAAAATCTGCCACTCCTTCCTTTGAAGAAACCCTAGGCCGAAAATTGCATACCCTAGCCTCTCTCCTCATAAGTTTCCTTCTTGCTAGCTCTTGGGTGTAATTCCATTAAATGCATTGCATTTGTTGTGCTAAGCTTCCAAGAAATCAAGATCAAAGGATTACTAATTGTTTACTATAACAATTGAAAGGTATGTAACTCTAAAACCATAATTGGTTAACTAGTAGGATACCCGCGCAATGCGGCGACGGATGTTAGTTTCTTTCAACGATTAGTGTTTTTCCGGCATGCTTTTCAGGCTAAAAATAAAAGTATGGAATAAATATATGGCATCCATTGATTATTTTCTTTTCAACAGTCGATGAATAGTTTATTAGTGGGTGGTGGATAATTTCTATTCAACAAAAAACCATTTGACTACGGTCATTTTTGTTATTAACATGTTTGGTTAAATACGAGCCCAAGTTTTTATCGATTGAAGTTTTAACAATTAGCATGATAATATATATGCATGTGGGGTCTATTGTAAGTAGTACTTTTGTTCCATGTTCCATTTAAACATGTCATATTCAATTTAAAAAACAAACAAACAAACAAACAAACAAACATGTATAGTACATTTTCGCCAATGATCTATGTGGGATATAGCCGCGACAATTATTTTCCTTTTGCCCGTTAGTTTCCGAAATGGGATTAGTTTCATTTTCGCATGCGTTAAACATTTTCAATTTATATCAAATAACTTCTGTTCTGTTCGACAATAACCTTCCCTGCTTACTTTTATTATGAATGTTATAAAATGAAAGTTTTAGCCTCTTTTGTAATTTGTAATTTGTAGTCTTTTTATTAGTATTAATATAAATTTCATTTGACGTGCAATACAGTCAACATCGATTACTTCTTTCAAAGATATGGTTTTTCAAAAACGTGTCATAATTTAAAAAATAAACAACACAACAATAAATATTTTTACATTGTTATTTTTGGTTAATACTAAAATGTGCGATATTTTTGCTTAAAGAAACTTGTTTTGGTTAAAAAGTAAAACTTATTTGTTTTTTTTTTTGTTAAAAAGAAAAGTTTTTTTTGTTAAATTATAAGCCGAAATTTTTTTGGTGATAAAAATAAAAATATCGTTTTTGTTTTTGGTTAAAAGTAAAAACTAATTGTCATAAACAGTTATTTTCAATTAATATTTTCAGAAAATGCAAACTTTGGTTAACGATTATCATTTTTAACAAATTTGTACTTCATGTTTGCTTGATATTTGATTTTATTTTGTCAAAAACTTGTGTAGTTCTCCAAAACCCCATGGTGTGTTCGACAAAAACTTTGAATTCGAAGAATAAAACATCGAACTGAAAAATCAATAGATAATTATATTTGTGGCGTATTAATACATTAATTATACTATGCCTGATTATACAACGATAAAAAATTTATAAATTCTATGAGAAGGCTTATAAGTTTGAAGTGCTTTTTATATAGTTTAGATTTTTTACTTATATTATGATGCTATAATTTTAATAAGTTCATTATGTAATATTAGGTAAAATAAAGCCACTTACACACAAATGACATTCAATTTATCAAACATACATATGGTTGCATGATTAGATCTTGTAGTCTATTGTCATCTATAATTATTTTCCCTTAGAAACATCAAACCAACATGTAGCCCACCACTAATTATAGATGTCGACGCCTCCACTTTCCAAGGCATCATGATCTATGTTAAGCTCCTAAAAGGGATGTCTTTATAATAGGATTTAAGCATAAACTTGCAAAATAACATATTAATACACCAAAAACTTTAGAAAATCTTGACAGATACACTATTTGTTATAAAAAAACATTTTGTGAAATGTAGAAGTACAATTGTTACTCTACAGATCTTATACTATACTTTGCATACCAAAATGATAATCCAACCACTCAATATAATTACAAAATTTGAGAAAGAACATTGCTATATTTGTATTCAACCATTCAATACAATTACCAGAAAGATCATTCAACCACCCTTGGGCCTATCGATTGACTTTACAAAAGTAATATATTCATGAATATTAACTAAAAGATCCAAAAACCATTTATAAATTGAAACATTATGAAACTACACAATTGGTGATGAATGAAATTGAACTGATTTAAAATTTAAAAGTACTCAAGCATCAATGATATGTTTCATGTTTTTTCTTAATTATTGTACCTCAATAGCATAATCTTATTTTAATTTTCTTAATGACCACATTCACCAACTTTATTTGAACTTTTTTAGAAGTCTTAAAATGGTGTGAACTCAAATATTAACATGTTTGACCATAATTTCAAAAAGAACTCCTTTTAACTTTGGTTTTGCACACAGTAGGACAAACCGTATCTCATTGCTGTGAACTTCCTGCTGTAGATTGCAAGCTATTCAACCACATGATCCGAGAAATATAGTTTCATTAGTAAAGTAAAATGAATAATCATTCTCAAAATTACTTTGTCTCATTGTCTTTGCTAGATGTTTAGCAAACAATAGAAATATCACCCATTAACTAATCAACTGCTACACCTACCAAAAGACCATATATAATGCATCAGTTAGTCCACTATCCAAAAAAAAATTGTTTCCTTCTAACCTGAATACCAGAAGTACATTGTCAATTCTTGTTTAAACCATGTTTTTTCAAGAGCCTGTAGCCAATCATATCATAAAAAGGCATTATTTGTTGCCTTATCCATAATAAAATCTTGAAAAAAAACATCAATATAGAGTGATAATTACCTCCCTAATAGGCTAGTAACATCTCTTGAAAGTTCAGTTCCAATTCCTATCAATTTAAAGGGTATTTTTGTAAATACAAACCAAATACAATCGGAAAATCATGCATATAAACTATAAAGGTTGATACCTGCAGTTTAATCTTCAAAGCCACAACAGATTCTAAATGAAATTAAAGTAAAATGGTGAGGTTCTTAACCTTTTATAACTCAAAACATCTAGAAATTTAATTCAGAAACCATACCAGTGGTATCTTCAAAGTCACATCAGATTCTGAAAGAAATCAAGGTATAGAGAGGTTTTCGACGTTTTATTATCTACGACCACAGAAATCTAGGTCAGAAATCATATATGTGGTTAAATGTTCTAAGTCACACAAGATTATGAACAAAAGAAAGGTAAAATGGTGTGGTTTTCGACTTTAAATAGCCATGTTTTTCGACCATTTATACCCAAAACATCATAGAAATCTAGGTCAGAAATGATACATTAGGTTAAAGCTTCAAGAATTGAAATCAAGGTAAGAGAAGATTCACCCAAGAGGGACGTTGGTGAGATGAAGTGAGATGGTGGTGAAGGTGATCAAGAAGATTCAGCCATAAGGGACTTCATAGTTCATCCTGTAGAAGACAAAGCCCTTTATGGGAAGACAAACGACGATGGTGGAACAAGTTACAAAAAAAAAAAAAAAAACGAATAGATCGAACCAGAGACTAAGAATCAAAACTCAAAAACCTTTATTTATGTTCATCATCTGTTGCTGCAACAAAATCTCAACATCGAATAATTAACTAAAGATAAAAGATCTAAAAAGTAACAACAAAAAATAACATAAATCGACCTAGAGCGCACCTGGGGGTGAAAGATTCGGAGGATGGCGTTGTTGGGATGTCTTTAGCATCCATCTCGAGATGGGTTAATCGAGGATGATGAAAGTGTGGCATCAGTTTTTCGGGGAGAATTTAGGGTTTCTCTTAGTATTGAATGGAGAGAGGCAAAGATATGCCTTTTGGATGCAAGGAAGAGGAAAAACTATTTAGCTTAACGATTTGACATTCGACATCATCGGATATGTTTGTAGAAAAAGAGAGAGAGAGAGAGAGAGAGAGAGAGAAGATGATTCTTACCAGCATCATATATTCCAAGAATCCTACATGACCACTAAACAAAGGAACCGAGAACAGGAAAGACAATAAGCATATAAAAATAGATCTGATTGTAAGAATAGGTCGCTGATGAAAATAGTGGTAGACCATTGGTGACTATAAAATGCATGTGCGGTTCTGTGCAAGTGGTGACGGTAGCCGTGGACCTTTGGTGGGAGACGTTGGATACGAAGATATTGATTTCGCCATTGCTGTAGCAGAATCTTGAAAACAGTTCAAACCCATCTGACCCAACAAGGAAATCATTGATCTCGATTCCAGTTTTTCTGATCTGGGATTTTATTTTTTCTTTCTTGATGATCTTCCTTAACTTCCCCGAGAATCTTGGTTGATCGTAGCGGTGAGATAAGGTTATGGATACTTGTGTATTACTGGAAAAGGTGGACTGCATCTTTGGTGGAGACCGATGACAATTGGTTTGAAGGCGACTGTTGTGTATTTAGGATATTAGGGTAAAGCAATAAGGTATAGTGTAATACGGATGTAGGAGATTAGGGTAAACCAATAACATATAGTGTAATACGGATGTGGTTATATGCTTAATATTATTGTACATGAGGTAATACATATTGTACCTCTTAATTTTCAAGAAAGAGGCAATATGTTTAATAATATAGTAAAGATTTTGAAAATAGCCTCCTCTCTTAGGGTTCTTGTTTTGCAATTCAAAGTTATGTGTTTAATAGTTAAAACATAGATCCAAAGTAGGTTACATGTGAACTTAGGAATTGTTTTTCTAGTTTATTTGTTTTACTTAAAATCTATCAGGAGTAACCAAAGTCAAGACTTTATACCTCTATGAAGCTGAGAAATGTGAGTAAACTTTGGATCTATAAGCTCCAACTTGATCAATGTTCCTTCACTAAGCTTCTTCCTCTTCAAGGTTGACCAAACACCCACCAAAACACACAAACATGTCAAATCACTCTAAATGAGTTAAAGTTTTTGAAATGGGGCTCAAAGGGCAATGGAGGCTGGAAAATGAGAGAACCTTAGGGAATAAGGTTGTTTAAATAGGGTCCAAACCCTATAAACTAAGGTTTCTCCCCTGACCACCTACGCCCAATGTACTAGAATGTACACCCAATGTACACACACCTCCTCCTACTTTTCATTTAATCCCCTTAGGGACCAATTTTGCAAAATATTTATATACCAATGATTAAAATGTAAAATGCCTTAGGTCGGGCATTACATAATTATTTAATTATAAGTTAGTATACAAAATAAAAATAAAAATTTATATTATATAATTATGCATAGTCTCGTTTACGCTCACGAGCCTAATCAAGCTTCGGCTTGATCTCGTTTAATAAATATGTCTGAAACTAAGCTAAACCTCGGCTTGGACTCGTTTAACTCAAGCCCGAGTCAAGATTTTAATGATTCGATCCCGAGTTGCTCACAAGTAGCTTGACTCGTTGATTATTTGTTAAAATATTTGGTAATTGAAAGTTTGGTAATTTGATTTATGTTCTTACTTTGGTATTTTAGTTTACGTTAGTTTGGTATTTTGATGTCTTCGGTCATTAAAATTTTGAAATTTAGTTTGGTAGTTTGGTTTGTTGATAGTATTGTATACTAGTAGTTTTGGTAATTTGAAGTTTTGTATGTTGGTAGTTTTGGTATACAATAAGTTTGGTTTATATAAATTTGATATGTTGGTAGTTTTGGTTGCACTACTAGAAAAACAGGTGTTTTCCTACGGATAATAGCTACGGAAAATTTCCGTAGCTAATTAGCTACGGAATGGCTACGGATTAGCTACAGAATTGGACGCCCTAATTTAGTAACGGAATAGCTACGGAATAGCTACGGCATAACTACGGATTCAATTCCATAGGTATTCCGTAGCTAATTAGCTACGGGATAGCTACGACATCACTACGGATGCTACTCCGTAGCCATTCTGTAGCTAATTAGCTTCGGAATAGCTACGGCATAGTTACGGATGTTAACCCGTAGCTATTCCGTAGCTACTTAGCTACAAAATGGCTACGGAATAGCTACGGATATAATATTAAACCATTAAATGAATAAAGGATCTCGAAGGTGCAAACGACTGTATCAACACTAGAAAAAAACGATGTTTAATGCCCGGAAAATCAAAAATAATAAAATCCGTAGCAACTCCGTAGCTACGGATTAGCTACGGATTTTTTTTATTTTCTATTTTTCGGGCACCAAACGTCGTTTTTTTCGCTTCGTTTTTTTTACACTTCTACTATACATCATTATCTATACTTTCACCAACTTATAGATATGAATAGCATTCATAAAGTCGTGTGGACCTTCGTGATCAAGTATTCGTTTCATAGTTTTAACAATGTAATTATTATACTTTTCACCAAATTGTGATGAATTTATTTTTGTATATGTATATTTACATACATGAAAGAGTTGTGGTATATGTGTATGTGTACGTGTATGTGTGTGTATACGTGTTTGTGCGTATTTATATGTGAACGTAGATCATAAGCGTGTTAAACCATTAAATGAGTAATGGATCTCATATGTGCACACAACTTTATGAATGATATTAATAGCTATACGTTGGTGAAAATAAGGATAATCATGTATAATAGAGGTGTGAAAAAAACGAAGCGGAAAAAACGATGTTTGGTGCCCGAAAAACTAAAAATAAGAATTATCCGTAGCTAATCCGTAGCGAATTAGCTACGGACTAGCTACGGAGTTCTAACAAAAAGCACATTCCGTAGCTAATCTGTAGGTAATTACCTACGGATTAGCTACGGAATGTGCTTTCCGTTAGAATTCCGTAGCTAGTCCGTAGCTAATTCGCTACGGATTAGCTACGGATAATTCTTATTTTCAGTTTTTCGGGCACCAAACGTCGTTTTTTCTGCTTCGTTTTTTTCACACCTCTATTATACATGATTATATCTAGTTTCACCAACTTTTAGCTATTAATATCATTCATAAAGTATTGCGCACCTTCGGGATCAAGTACTCGTTTAATAAGTACTCGTTTAATGGTTTAACAATATAATGACTATATTTTTCACCAACTTGTGATGGATTTATGTTTGTAGACATGAATGTGTTGTGGTATATATGTATGTGTATATGTGTATGTATACGTTTTTATGAGTATTTATATGTGAACGTAGATGATAAGCATTAGAGTTTAAAACCATTAAACGTGTAATGGATCCCGTATGGGCACACGACTTTATGAATGACATTAATAGCTAAAAGTTTTAGAAAATATAGATAATCATGTATAATAGAGGTGTGAAAAAAACGAAGCGGAAAAAACGACTTTTGGTGCCCGAAATATCGAAAATAAGAATTATCCGTAGCGAATCCGTAGCTAATTAGCTACGGACTAGCTACGGAATTCTAACGGAAATAATAATAATAATAATAATAATAATAATAATAATAGAAATAATAATAATAATAATAATAATAATAATAATAATAATAATAATAATAATAAGATGTTTAAATAGAATAGTCAAGCATGTTAGTATGGATGTGGCATGCCCGGCCGGTTGGTAAGTTTGTTGTATTGTACGTAGGCAACCCGAGTTCGAATCCCACCCACGGTTTTTTTTTTTTTTTTTTTTGCAGGCCGTAGCTAATCGGTAGCTAAACCGTCGCTAAACGTGTCCGTAGCTAAGCCGTAGCAGATTCCGAACCTGTGCCGTAGCAAATTGGTAGCTATTTTTTTTAATTAAAATCCATTTTATTTCCTTGTTATATTCATCCCACAATAATAATAATAATAATAATAATAATAATAATAATAGTAATAAGAAGATGTTTAAATAGAATAGTCATGCATGTTGGTATGGATGTGGCATGCCCGGCTGGTTGGTAAGTTTGTGGCATTGTACGTATGCAACCCGAGTTTGAATCCCACCCACGTTTTTTTTTTTGCAGGCCGTAGCAAATTCCGAAGCTGGGCCGTAGCAAATCGGTAGCTATTGTTTTTAATTAAAATCCATTCTATTTCCTTATATCCCACGAATTCCCCCCTCCCCTTCACCCCTTAGGTCAGCGAACAGATCCAGAAAAGAAAGAACCAAACTCCCCCCCCCCCCCCCCCTCTCGTTCCAACAATCGCCGGCGATTCTTCCCGCTCTCACCGTTGCCGTCGCCAACCGGTGCTGCCGTCGCCGGCTTTCTTCTCCGGCGCACTTCCCTTCTCTCTCTCGGCCTTTTGCTCGATTCTTCCCTAAAAGGTAAAACCCTAGTGTTTTTTTTTTTTTTTTTTTTTTTTTTTTGAAATTACTTGATGTATACAATTTAGATGCTTTATTCATTGATAATGCTAATAAGTTTTGTTGAATGTGATGTCGAATTTAAGGATTTAGATTTAATTTGGTTGAATATTTGGTTAATTTCACAGCTTGGTTGAATATATGGTTAATTTCAATTTGTTAAAAATGTTAATTTTGTTGAAATGTGATATATAAAAAATGTTGTGAACTTTAATTTGTTAAAAATGTTAATTTCGTTGAAATGTGATATATAAAAAATGTTGTGAACTTTAATTTGTTAAAAATGTTAATTTTGTTGAAATGTGATATATAAAAAATGTTGTAAACTTTAATTTGTTAAAAATGTTAATTTTGTTGAAATGTTAGGCTAATTTTATAAATTTGTTAAAAATGTTTGATTAAATGGGATGTTATATATGTATCATTAGTTATATATGTGTATTATGTATGTGTATTATGTTAATAATTTTTATGGGCTTTTTATGTATCATTAGTTATATATATTAGATTAAATGAGATGTTACACTATTACTTCATGTTTAGTTTAAAGTTTTAACATTTTTTATATCTAAATGTAGTTTTAGATCGAAATGTTGTCTAATAGAGAATGGATGTACACAAAGAGACTCGATAATCGTCGTTTGTTTAATCCACAATGGCCACATTATGTTAATTTGTTTTTGGATTTTGCTTATGCGAACGCAACAAACATCCAACATATCATTAGGGAAGGGGTGAAAGTTTTTGAAATTAGATGTCCGTGTGCGAAATGCAAAAATATTTATTACCTTCCGAGAGAATTAGTTTTTAGCCATCTTGTTAACCGAGGCTTCATGATTAGTTATACACAATGGTATTTACATGGAGAAAAATATCCAACACTAGAGATAGGTCAATGTTCAAACCCAATTTCACCTCAACACGTGGGTCCAAGTTCGAATATTGAAACAGTTCAACACATTAATAACGATTTTAGTGATTATCATAGATATGAGGAGATGGTTATCGATAGCATGCACCAACCTGAGGCTTCGTATTATCAACAAACACCACAACACCCAAATCTTGAAGCCCAAAATTTTTATAAAGTTTTGAAACAAACGAGTGATACTTTTTTGGTAATTTGTAGGAGATGTATCTACAGGAGATGGCCAAAAAACACAGAGAAGACTCTTCAAACCATAAAGATGATGCGAGGGTATGGGAGGAAATTCAACTTAGGAGAAAAGGAAAGAAGAAGGGTGATATCTATGGCATAGGAGCATCAGATACACATTTTGTGATTACTGGGACACCGTCTTCCCAATCCACCCAATCCACCCAATCGGATAGTACACAACAAGAGGTATGTTGTTATGGTTTAAACGTTAATTAGTAAGTTGATAATATTGATATAATAAACTAAAGTACATTGCTAATATTGTTTAACTATTGCATTGTGTTGCCATTTTTTTAGGTTGATAGGTTGGGTGCACAAGTTTCTACCATGGAACAACAACAACAACAAATGAAAGAACAAATGGAAATGGTTATGAGGATGATGAATATGTCTGGAAATCAACCCCGTGCTCCCCCTGATAATCCACCTGAGGACAATTGATAAGTATTTTGGAACAATTTAGTTTGTAAACATTTGATATTGTTTGTTTTGTTTAGTGCTTACTTTTGTAAGATATTTTGGATAATGGATTGGAATGTGTCAAACTTGGTATGACGGACGTTTTTTGGTGTATTTTATATGGTATTTTGGACAAATGTGAATTTAATGTGGTATTTGACAAAAAATTGGAAATTTTTAAATTATTTTTTTTTTTAAATAAAACGAAGTTAGCTACAGAATCGCTACGAATTTCCGTAGCTATTTACTTGCGTAGCGATTCCGTAGCTGTTTTGTTCCGTAGCTATTCCGTAGCTATTTGTAGCCGTAGCTATTTCGTAGCTATTTTCTTCCGTAGCTATTCCGTAGCTATATAGTGCCGTAACTATTCCGTAGGAAATCCGTAGCTATTTAATTCCGTAGCTATAGTAGCTACGGAATATTCCGTAGCTATTCCGTAGCGATTTTGTAGCTAATCCGTAGCTATAATTTAGTCACGGGCCATTATGCTACAGCCAATTTTCTGTAGCAATTCCGTAGCTATCCGCTTATAGCTACGGAATAGCTACGGATTGTGCCGTAGCTATTGCACCAATTTTCTAGTAGTGTTGTTGGAAGTTTGGTATGTTAGTAGTTTTGGTATGCAATAAGTTTGGTTTATGTTAATTTGGTATTTTTGGTATGTTAATAACTTCGTAATTTGATATGTTGGTAACTTGTGAAGTTGATAGTCTGGTCTTTGTTAAAATTTTGGTATTTTATTACTTTGGTAATTTGTATTTTGGTTTATGCTACTTTATAATTTGTATATATTTATTTTGTAGCCGGTGGATCCCTTAGATGCTACTATTAAAAACTATCATATAGCAATAAACTTCTAAACTGAGTACAAGGGGTCAAGGCCAATTGTCGTAACAAGATGATAGTGGGGTAATGATGAGGAGAACGAGGAGCCCAAAGATGGCAATGATGACTGGTTATGTTTAATTTTATGTTTTTATAATGTTTTAAGTTTGTATAACAAAAGAATTATATATATATATATATATATATATATATATATATATATATATATATATATATATATATATATATATATATATATATATATATATATATTTTGTGGATTTTCTATAATGGATTTTATATGATATTTTGGATTCTGTATTTTTGCAATTTAAATACTAACTTTATAGATTTAAGTAGCAATTTATATATAATAATAGTTGGTAATTAGTGGCGACATGACATAGATATGTAACGACGTAATAGTGGCGACAAAAAGGTTTTAGCAACGAGCAAACAACGGCGACTGAGTAGCGGTAACATACCACCGTCAGCTTTTATATAGGTCATTGTTTGTTGCGTTATTTTTGGGTTTTTTCAGATGGTTTTGCTCACCTTACTAATTAATTTGTCTAGTAACAAGTGATGTCCAGCCTAGCTGGATTGATGCACCGGATAGGAAGAGTTCAAATCTTTGAGCCTATTACATTTGTCTTTTCCATGGAAATCCCATTTGGAGATGAATTTGCCCCTTAAATGAGCGCGAACTCGGGGTTGCCATTGAAATGGTGAGGCTACCGCTAAATTGTTTGCCGTTTAAAAAAAAAAAATTAAAGTTCTACAACTTACTAGATCTTCAAAATTTTCTGACACAACTTTGAGATGTTACAACTTGCATCATTAAGAACATGCACGACTCCCATTCCCCTGACAGTATATATATAGACTTGGAAGCATTAGTTATTCCCATCAGCCGCATTATTAGTACATTGATCTTCATGAAGACTGATGATAATAACCAACAGGGCCCCCCAAGAACATCCGGCGAGAGTAGTGGACGTTTATGGCGTAGCGAGGGACCTCATAATTTTCTGGAAAGTAGCCATGAGGTCAGCAGCTATTTTGACGTGGTCCAAATGTTAACAGAAGTAGAGCTTCCTTCTCCATCACCCATGCAAGCAACATCATGTACTTTAACCGGAGAAGATTATTTCGATGGGTTCCATCAAGGCCAGTCTAGTGGCACAAAAAACAAGGCTGATTATATTGAAGTAAGACTAGATATATAATAATGTGGTCAGTCATTTTAGTCACTCAGATATCTATGTTTCTATATCAAGTAATCAAGTATGCAAGCTAATGTGATACACAAATAGTTGAGGAACGAGAATACTGAAAGTCTAAAGTGCAGAGTCTTACAGCTAGCTAAGTGTATATAGTGGCTGTGCTCGTGGTTTTGTTGAAGGTCTACCTAGCTACTTCATGTTACAACTATTGCTTGTTTAATATTTTTTCGGTTATAGGGAAACTTAATTGAAAGGGAAATGGAACTAAGGAGTAAGCAACGTGATTGTGATCAACAACCTGGAAGTCCAAGCGAAGCTACCAAAACAAACATTACGGAGAAGGTGAGATACTAAAAGAATCAACTACAATTAATTAATTAATTTCCCACTACATTGCCCTTCTTTAGTTTATGACATTCATATATAGGTGTTTTATCTTTAAATGGCCAACTTAAAGAAACTGATTATCTTTATATGGCTTCACTTTGAAAATGGTACCAACAAACTGGATTCAAATGCCTTATTATTGTCGCTAAGCCACAGATTCGCCACCTCTTAACGATGAGTATCCATCACATTTTTAGAAAGTTCCTTTGCTAAGTTTTTTGGGTGGCCTTGTTCCAATAAATTAGTTCTGTCATTAAACAGAGGAAAATACAAAAGATTAACGACAAATTTTATTGCTAGTAGTGCATCTGTTCAAGTGATGGTTTTTTAATCTTTTAGTATAGGATGATTACATGCATGTCATAACAATCTTACAGGGGTTGGACTTTAAAAATCTTTTTATTTCTATTCTGTCTAGTAGATGCGGTTCAACTAGGTCCCTAGCCAGTTTTATGTCAAGTGTCTTTATCAATAATGGCAACATAGATTTTGGACCATATGACTACTAAATGTTATATATCGATCCGTGAAGAGTTGATAAGATGAAATAAATGTTTCTTCTAAACAAACAAATGATTTTATTAAAACCGGGGACTTTAATGGATTGTATTTTCAAATCTAGCAAAAATAATCTCCTAGTTTTTATGTATTTATTTATTTTAAATCATTTACCAATTAAAAAGTTCCACGTGATGATGACAATTTCGTGGCACGATAACAATGGTGCTTTAAAGGGGTGACCACATAAGATCATGACATTTTTTGTCACTTCTGTGCAGAGGCGCAGGAATAAAATAAGTGAAAGAATAAGAACACTCCAGACATTTGTTCCCAACTGCAACAAGGTAATGACAAAATGACATTGGAATCAAGCAACAGTAACATTTTACTTTGTTTCTATTGTTTTTTGGGTGTTTTGTGTTTTTCGTCTTTCTTTATCCTTTTCTGTTTAGGAACTAAACTTACAACATCTACAGAGACACAAAGCAAGTATTCTAGCTGATGCCATTGAGTATATCAAATTTCTGCAAATGCAAGTCCAGGTATTTCCTTTTATCATAGTAACACTTGAGTTAATGAATGTAATATAATCTTATGAAGACAATACAAGTAATTTATATATTATTAAACATATCTTAATTGCTAAAACATATAACTTAATAATAAACATTATTATTACAATATAACAACTAATTTAATACAAATCTTCATTATTTATAAAATAATAAAGTTATGTAATAATATAACTACACATATATAAATGATATAATAAAATCGTAATTAATGTACTAAAAGTAATGAAATAATGTAATATCATAATATAAAATAACAAACAATGGTTACATGATATTGGAAAATGTCTCAACAAATAAAAATGCCTTTGGTAATCTTGGTGAATATTGCACCATTTGAAAGGGTATCTGCTTTCTCATGGAGATGTTCTAAGAATTAGCATTTCCGAAGTCATAGTGGTTTTCCACTTTTTACATATATATATATATATATATATATATATATATATATATATATATATATATATATATATATATATATATATATATATATATATATATATATATATATATATATATATATATATATATATATATAATCTTTATTACAACTAGTTTTGCAATGCATATGGAAATGCTATGTTTTAAATATCAATAATTTAATTAGTATTTTCCTTGATCTGTTGTTTTATAGTTTTCTATATCTATAATATGAGCTTATATAATAGATGGTGCAATCTATGAGAATTGGTCATATGTCACAAGGTCTTAACATGACACTTGCAAGACAACAGAGTTTGCAAGTACCAAATTTTGTTGTTCCTAACTTTCCAATGAACCCATTAATTGGTATGCAACATGGAATGCCACAATTTGGATCTTATTTTCCTGTAAACTACCCAATATTTCCAACTTCCTTCTTTGGATTCCGACCATTATTGCCACCAAATGAAGTGCACACACGATCATTCCCATGGGGCCAACCAAGACATGTTCTATATCCTCAACAACAACAGTTTCCATCACAGACATCTCAGTCTGTGTATTCTACACCTTCTTCAGGCACAATTATTCCAACAACCTCCTCCAAAGATGGATCCTCGGTCCCTGGTCAACCTTTAAGTCAGGTGAGCATTAGCTATGTACTATTGTACAATACAGTAGCTAACTCAGTTAAATGATCGTATTAGCTACAATTGATATTAGACTCTTTTTTTAGATCCTGGATTAATCATTGTATGCCACTTAACAGGGGACAAAGTAGGAACAACAGCGAGTGCACGCAAGTCCACAAAATGCCATGTTTCTAGGAACGTGGTTGATGGTGTTCCGTGACTTACATATACTAAAGCTTAGATTTTGTTGTTGTTAAATTTACCAATACTCAGTAACTGTTTTAGTTGTGTCAGTATGCAAAAGAAACAGTGAATAGCCTCTATGATCATGTTTTTGCAGTCACAAAACATCCCATATATGATATGTGCATGATGAGTTGTTAAGAAAAAGAAAAGAGGATATGTGATGACTGGACAACGTTTTGAACATCTTGTGGTTCACCACCCCTAGCTCTTATAGTTCCTATTGTTTTTGAAAGGTACACAGCATTTGATTTCGACCTCACTACTTCTATCCAAGGAGATTTTGTTCTTTTTTCTCCCACTTACTTTTATGTTATTTATTTTTGTTAAGCATTGCAATGGGGACGTTGTATGAATTAAATGTGGAGAAGGGTGTCGAAAATAGGAATATAAGCATGTTTATTTGAAAATAGAAAAATGACTAGGATAAAAATTTAGAAAGATTATAAAGACTTGAAATAATGGCCTAATTTTGAAATCTAGTTAAAAAATGTTATATTATTATGTTGGAACTTAGGTTGCTAGTGTTGTGCGGAACGATTTGATACGAGCTCTAAAGTTTAATAGACCTAATGTGTTATAGTGTATTTGTAACTTCCCTTTCCTAGTTAAATCATGAAACAAAACACAATCTTGTGGAGTTTGAGAGATATAATAAGTTTTGCTTTGTGAAAACTTAGACCTAATAAAAAGTCTACCGGTTAGTGATTTATCTCCTGTATCCTTTCTGTTAAAATAAACGAGTCAAATTTTCAAGTTTATATATTTACTTTTCTGCATTGTTGAGTCTAGTTATTATAAAAAATAAGTAACAGTTCGGGAGTAGGACCAATCTGTGTCCTTTGAAACTCGATGAGTATTCTCCCCGATGATATTTTATATATCTATCCACCTATTTATAAAAGTTTGGATGAATGGGAATAAATATCGTTTAAAGGGGTTTCATAAAAAGTCGTGGGTTCCATCACTAGCCTAAGGAATTCTGAGTACTCTAATGAAGTACTTAGAAAGTAATGAGTGTAGACCAATATCTACTTTTATTATATGGGCAAGACCGATCAAATGAAGTCCTATGCAGAAAATAGGAGACGGCCCATAGAATTCCAGGTGGGTGATTTTGTAATGCTAAAGGTGTCCCCATGGAAAGGCATTATGCGATTTGGGAAGAAAGGAAAATTGAGCCCTAGATTTGTAGGCCCTTTCAAAATCATCCAGAGAATTGTAAGCAAGCATACCGCTTGGAATTGCTTGAATATTTGGCAGGTATTCATGATGTGTTTCATGTAAGTTATCTACGTAAATGTTTGAGCATATATGATGATGTAACACCCCACTCCTGGTACGCATTTAAAGCATTATTTTCTTTTTAATTGTAGAAGCTACTCGACGAGTCAGTGGCCCTAACTCGTCGAGTAGCAGCGAGTCAGCACGTGAAGTTGGTGTGGCGACTCGACAGTACATATTCCTGACTCGGTGAGTCCACCAGTCTGGATGAAGCCCTAATTTTTAGGGTGTGTATCCTATTTAAATATCCTTATAACCAGAAACCAGCCTCCTTCACCTCTCAAAGACTTATTCCTGAAACCCTAGCCTCCTTGAAGTGTGTGTGAGTGATCTCTTCCCTTATGAAGGAATTTTGGTGCATTGTTGAGCAAGAAGAAGAAGGAGAAGGTAGAAGAACTCAAGGAAGAAGAAGTAGATCCAGATTATACTCCTCTTTAGCCATCCTTTCTGGTAATAAAGTTTTTATCTTGATTATTGTACTACTGGATCTAGTTTGTCCCCAAATTGATGGTTTTGAGCTCAAAAACCCTAAATCCCTAGTGATGAAGTTTTGTAACCGAGCCATATCTCGGATCTAGCCTCTCATGAGCTCTAGGAGCTCAAGAAGGCCACCTTTTGGCAGCCATGGATTTGTTCTAGTCAAGTAACCTCCCATAATAGCCAAGTTTGAGTGTTATTGCTTCATTTCCTCTTAGATACACGTAAAGTTCGCAACTTTACGTGTTCAGATAGTCCCAGAAACCCAGATCTATCAATTGGATGCACTGAAGTTGAGTAGAATCGAATGAATAGAAACTGCATGCAAAGGAGTTGGCGAGTCAGGTCGCAAGTCCTAGATTCTTAGTTCGGTAGTAGCAAGTTTGTTTAGAGAATGGAGTAAGGACTCGAATGTTAAGTCGTGAATCTGAGTGTAGAGGGACTCGGCGAGTCTACTCCCTGACTCGGCGAGTCCAAGGCAATCTCCTTACCCGTAAGAACAGACTTGACGAGTTGTTCATACAACTCGGCGAGTCACAGACTAGACGTGTTCTTATGTTAAAGGTAAACTCGACAAGTTGATCATACAACTCGGCAAGTCGGATAAAGGTTGGCACGATATCAATAAGGAAGGGGAACTCGTCGAGTTGTGGCTAAAATCAGCGAGTAGAGTTGGGTAAGGAAATAGAAGGAAAGATAGGGACTCGACGAGTTGGCGACCCAACTCGGCGAGTCATGTGAACAGGTTGTTGACTTTGACTAGGGGTAAAATAGTCATTTTATGTTAAGATTAGTTATTAGTGTTTGATTAAGTGTATTTTGGGAATTGTATCCGAGGAGTTACCGGTGCAGCAGTCAGACAGTTCCTTATCATCTTTTCAGCAGACAGCCTTACAAGGTGAGTTTTCCTTCTAGTAGGAACAGGTTTACGGCCACAATGTCGGCCCGTTTAGTTAGTAGTAGTTCCAGACTATGGTCCAATGCAGTAGTTCAGTATGCTTGATGTCTTTGTGATATAGGCAGGTTATGTGTTATGTGTGTTCCGGACTATGGTCTGATGTAGTATGCAGTATATATGTTTATGTTATATGCCTTGATTATGTTATGCTATGATCAGTCAATTCCGGACTTCGGTCTGATGCATTGGGCGAGGCCCTAGTTAGTTCCATACTTCGGTCTGATGCAGTTCTGGGCTTCGGTCCGATGCAGTGGGTGAGGCCCTAGTTAGTTCCGAACTTCGGTCCGATGCAGTGGGCAACGCCCTAGTTAGTTCCGTACTTCGGTCTGATGCAGTGGGGGAGGCCCTAGTCAGTTCCGGACTTCGGTCTGATGCAGTTGACAAGGCCCAATATGTGCTTTATATGTTATTGTATGGTATGTGGTAGTTTGGGAAGCTCACTAAGCTTTGTGTTTACAATTTCATTTTTGGTTTCAAGTACTGAAACTCACTAAGCTTCGTGCACACACCACAGTTTAGCCTGGGGGTTAAACTCTGATATGTTGATATGACCTTGACACTAGTTTCAAGTTGATAAATTTATTATCACATTTTGAGATACGTGATTCATGGTTTTTACCTTTTGATATTTGATATTATGGTTTAATAATGTTTTCAAACAAAAAAAAATTGGGTTGTATTTTTGGGACGTTACAAGTTGGTATCAGAGCCTTGGTTTGAGGGATTCGGGCACACTCTCGGGTGTGTCTAAACTCAAACTAAATAAATGGTATAAGGTTTTTTAAAAGAAAAACATTTTCGAAAAGAAGTTATTAAAAAACTTAAAAAGAAGAAAAGAGCTTTGAAAAGAGAAAAGGGTGTGGTGCATGCGATCAACCGAGCTTAAGTAAGTACTCGCAAATTACGCATACAAGTTTGTGTTATGATTGTCAGTTTCAGTAGAGCAGCATGCTAGAATAGGACTAAGGATCTAGGAGGATGCCTTATGTGCTTGTTATATGTGTTTCAGCTTTACGAGAATTGCATGTTTGTATCAAGTAGTAGGATAGCTTGTTTAGGTTATGCCTGATAGTAGGAGCTTAGCATCACATGCTAGTACAGTTTCTTGTTATGTGGATAAAACCTGCTTGTGTTAGTTTCCTTTGTTTGAATTTTGTTTGCTTTTTTCTTTGTGGGACTCGGACTGATGGGAGTTAGCTATTAGGTGGATAGGTTAAGTCACATGCAATCTGGGTTGAATAATACTAAAGTGTTGGATTTGACCCTATTGCGTAGCTCTTGTCTGAGTCCTAACCGTTGTAAATATAAGACCCTTACTCGAAGGATTATCTGAGCCTCTTTGCATGTGATGGTATCCATATTAGGCCTGTCAAATCGGGCCGTCGTGTCGTGTTTTTGTCTGACACGACACGACACAACAAGGTTTTTTGTAACACGAACACGACACGACACGATGTCGTGTTTTTTTTCACTAACACGAAAACGAACCAATTAAAAAACGACAACACGACACGACACGACAAAGATAATATTACATAACTATTATTTTATTTAATTCATATTTAATCATATATAACACGATAAAAACGAAAAACACGAAAACACGACACATACATGCTCAATCGTGTCAATTTCGTGTGGATTTGTAAACACGAACACGACACGACACGACATCGTGTTTTTTAAACTTGACACGAACACGACACGAAAACGAATTCGAATTTTGATTTCGTCCCGATTTCGTTTCGTGTCGTGTATTTTTTTCGTGTCGTGTCATAAATTGACACCCTTAATCCATATGGTGGCTAAGTGGCATTACAAAGAGGCCTTCAACAGCTGAGGACTGGGTTGGGTGGAGTCAGAGATCTCCCTAGGGCAAGCCTAGGATGAGAGTAGCAGAGATCAGTAGCAGTAAAAGGGACTCGGTGGAGTCAAGGTAGTTCTTGAGGAAAGTAAGGATAGATGTGGAAGATAGTATGGGCCCGTACTACTGAAAGCATAGGATTCGTACTTGAACCAAGGAAGGCTGAGACAAGACCAGGAAACTTGTAGTAGTAGCGATCCCTCGATATATATCTGTATTCCTAACGTTTGTCATTATATGTTTTTAGAATGGTGGTTTTACGCTGTAGACCAACAGACGACAGTTCCGGTGCCGGTGAGGGATCGGGATTAGGCTCGGGGGCCGAGAATTTGGATGAGCAGACTAGGGAGTGTAACGCCCGTAGATCCGGGCTAATCAATTTAGAGGCAATAAGTGTCGAAAATGACTTTTCAGCAAAAGATAATTCAGAATAAATAATATTAACCGAGTTGTAGAATAAGTCTCAAGGTTTCCGTACATATAAAGAACGCCAAAATCCGAATTATAACGAAGAAGTTATGGCATGTCGAAGTTTCACGGCAAAACTGGCACGACACCGGGAAGCGTAAATAGTGAATTTATGATAGAAGACTTTTTTTGCCTTACTAATCTAAACAAAAATTGTAGTATACGTTAAACCGAGAGCATACAAAAAAAGAACACCCAAATCTGACTTCGTATGAGGAAGTTATCAATTTTCCAAGATTTGGCTTAGCAGTGCACAACCCAAAACTCGAATTTTAGTTCGAGCGGTTTTTGGCCTACGCGGCCTAAATGAGAGTTGAATAATTCATTAATAGGAACTCAATGGTAAAAAGACAGATGAAAACGGAGTCTGTATGAATGAGTTACGAATTCTTCGCGGTCATTTAACAGCCTAATCTCCTTCTACTTTAGATTTAAGATCGGTCAAGAATTAGCCAACGGAGTCTAAATGAAAGTTCTAGATATTGTTTTTACCTACGTGTAGAAAAAAACATAACGTCGAAAGAGAAGCTTGTATGCGAAAGTTACGGAGTTTAGAAGTCAGCAGGGTGCTGCTGCAAAAGGGGCGACGTGTCACCACCCATTATGCTAACATCTGGCCATGAACTCGACGACTTGGAGGCCAACTCAACGAGTTGAGCTTCCAAACCCCTTATAAATAGAGGTGTCGGGTTCCCTTCATTCTTCACAACATCCAATTTCACTTTCTCTCTCTAGCCTCCCTCAAGCCCCTTAAAGTCTAGGAAAACCCCCTAGCACCCGAAGAAAGCCCCGAGGCTCCCGGAGCACCTGACGGCTCCGAAGAGAAGAGCCTCCGGCTCAGAAACTCTTTCCGGCAGAGCCCGGTTTCCAAGGAAACTCATTGTAAGTGAGCTATACCTACCCTATCTTTAGTATAACTTATGTTTCAATATAGTAATGTTATTAGGAACTTATAATAAGTATTTAGACTATTATTATGAGTTATATAAGTGTTGTTATAATGTCTTTTAAACCACTCGTGGTATAGGGGTATTGGTTTGGAGGGCTGCTTGGGTTGCTGGATTCATAAGTGCTTTTATGCCGAAATGATCATGCCCTCCGGTGTTCCATGCATGGCCTCGTTTGTATATAGTGGATGAAAAGTATTGTGTTAACGCTTATATAATAATAATAATAATAATAATAATAATAATAATAATAATAATAATAATAATAATAATAATAACAACAACAACAACAGCAACAACAGCAGCAACAGCAACAACAACAACAACAACAACAACAACAACAGCAGTAACAACAACAACAACAACAACAACAACAACAACAACAACAACAACAACAATAATAATAATAATAATAATAATAATAATAATAATAGCTAGACTATTAATTAGTCGCGGTTAACGTCAGACTAAACCCTAGTGAAATTGATACTAGGTTTTGTTGAGGAAATTGTTTTAAGAGTAACAAAGTGTTGTCCGAGTGCCGAGTCACCACCTTACCAAGTGAGTACATAGTCCCTTTCATGATCATGATTTTAATACAAGTATTGACTGAAGTATTAAGTATATGTTTATGTGTGAGTTATTTGATGTTGCCTGAAATACGTGTTAAATAACATACCTTATTATATATAATAATTTGTGATAAAGAGTAAACCTAAATTAATTATAAGGAATATTGGGTAGTATCTTCTTACGAGTATGAGTGAGTTATACTCCGAGAATAGAACATTAATATATGTCATTGATCCAGGAGCATGGATTAGACATAGTCATTGTCCATAGTCCAAGAGTATGGACTGGACATAGTCAAATATCATTAATCCGATTGGATGGATTAAGACATAGTTAGTCGTCCTTAGTCCGAGAGTATGGACAGGACATAGTTATTCATCATTAATCTGAGAGTATGGATTTACACATAGACACTTGTTCCTAATCCGAGAGTATGGAATAGGCACAATTATTAATCCAAGAGCATGAACTAGATCCGACAGTATGGGTTAAGTAAGAGGTAAAGTTTAAGATCCGAGAGTATGGATAGTCTCGTTGTAAGGATCGACGGGGTGGTGTAAGAGATGATTATATAAATGGGGAAATTATACATTATGTATGTTCTAAATTATTTATATGATATAACATTGTGGGATTGAAATCCCTATGTACTCACCAGGTTTCCCAACCTGACCCACTCCAGCTTATTTGTATCACAGGTGTCGATACGAAGCTACTTTGCACCAAGAGATTTAAAAGAGATGTAGATCACTAGTGTAAATAAATGTAAGATCTTTTTATGTTTATTTTCTTGTAATAGACGATGACATCCCAAGGTTTTAAAAAGAATAAAAATACATTTCTTTAGATATGCTTTGATAACATATTTATCATGTTTTTCTACGAACAAATTCCGCAACATTTTTATCAAAAGAAGTACTCTAATTTTTATAAAGCATAAACAAAATCGGTCTTTTTTGGCCGTGAAAATGGGGATATCACAGTTGGTATCAGAGCATTAGTTTAAGCGAACTAGGAATATGGATTTATTTCTAGACTTAAACTTAGAATGTTAAGCAATGATTGTGATGAGTGTGTCTAATAGAATTTAGGTAATACACCTAAATAGACACAAGCACTAGCTTATTTAGGGAAAATGCCTAACATGCTTTTATGTGCTAAATGATTTATGATGCTTTATGATGCTAAATGTATGATTGGATCTCTGATCTGTTGCCGACCGGATCTGAAAATTTTATGTGCTCAGATTTCTAAAAGTTTAATTATGGTATTAGAACTGGCATGTAACCTTTCAGAGTAATAGGGAGATTTACACGTCGATCGTAAATAAAATATTTCCCATATTAATTCTCGTCGTTTTGCGCCGAACGTCTGAATTGGTGTATAGATCGAAATGGCAAGAACCCGCAGTGGAACCAGGAATGTGAACGGAAACGGGAATCAACCCCCAGTGATTGAGCAAATACCTGTTGTGGTAGCCGCTCCTGAGCCAATCACGATGGCCAAAGTACAAGCGATGATCCAAATGATGTTGGATCGTTAAATGGAGGAAACCAGATGTTTGCTCCAACAAAATTGAGATGAAGCTACCATACTGTAACAACCCAAAATTCAAGACTAAAAATTTCTTTTAATAAAACATTACTTAAATAAAAATCATCAATCCAAAACATAAACAGAGTACTAATCTATGGTGTGTGCCAAGCGATCACCCTGAGCTCTCCCCTCCACTACCGGAAGTACCTTAAACCAAAATTGAAAACCGTAAGCATGAAGCTTAGTGAGTTCCCCACCCTACCACATACCATGCATAACCACATACTACACATATTGGGCCACACCCGCTATTTTGGGCCTCGCCCCCTACCTCGGGGCTCACCCGCTACAACGGCCCCGCCGCTCCAGGCCCCTCCTGGCTTCGAGCCCCGCTCGGATACAAATATGTTTAACATAGGCCTCGCCTATCACTCGGCCCCGCCCTCTATCATATAATAGCACATAAGCATATAACAACACATAAGCTAACATATACTCACAAATCTTGTCCTGAGGCCTCGCCCTTTTCCTGCTACTGATGAGTCATGGAACCCCGTCCACGCCCTTACTGATAGTGAGATACGGGCCGAGCCCACACTCACTCTTTTCCTAACTTGGGACTAGCCCCTGTTCTGCTGCTAATGAGATGTGGAACACCATCCACACTCTGCTATTGGTGAGATACGGGACCTCCCCCACACTCACCTCCCTACCAGGCACATACATGTATCACACAGACAACAAGTATAAACTATCATATAAACCTTTCCTTGGGCAACCCCCCACTAGCATTGGACCTCATCCTAAATATCATACTAGCATACGGTGCCTAGGGCTAACCCCCGGGTCTTCCTACTCGTATCTACATGGGCCGACATTGTAGCCTTAGACCCATTCACACAAAAGGGAACCTCACATGCACTTGCTGAACTTGCTGATAACCCCTCTAGCTGCTGTCCGGAAACTCTTTGAACTCCTGCTCCACTAGCTCCCCGAGCTACCAATATCAGTGCAACACTTAGTCTAACTATCCCCCAAAAGTCAACTAAGTCAACTCTGGTCACAGTCAAGTCCTGGTCAAGGTCAACCTTCCAGGTCAACCTTACTCGCCGAGTCTGCCTGCTGACTCGCCGAGTTCACTGATTTCTGAGTCATGGCCTGTCCAACTCACGGAGTCCCCACTCAACTCACTGATTTGAGTCTTAACTAGAAAGGGTTTGGGGTTTCGCAACTTGACTCGCCGAGTCCAAGGCAATCTTCAACAAACTCGCTGAGTTGTTCTTCCGACTCGCCGAGTTCCTGCCCAACTTCATCCAACTCGCCGAGTCCACCCATGTGACTCGCCGAGTTTCTCCAGTTCTTAATCCATACAGTGGCTTTTCGAGCAATGCAGGCGCTCCAACTCATAGATCCATACTCCCAAAGCTCAATCCTCACGTAAAGTTGCAAACTTTACGTATAACTAAATAGATCTAGGCTCAAAACACTCTAGGGCTAGGTTTAGGGACAAAAGGGCTTCACCAACTACTCATCTTCTGATGCTTTATGACATATTGGACCATCCCAACACTAGATCTGAAGTGGCAACGACATATCTAGGCCCCAAACTCGAATTGGGTCTTAAACAACCATAAAACCCCCAAATCTCATAATAAAAGTAAATCTAGATGCAAAGAAGGGAAGATAGCGGCTTATTACCTCCAAGATGAACACAAACTAAAGTAGATCCTGGATCTTTACCTCCCCTTTAAAGCAACCTTCTTGATCTTCAAGTTCCTTTCCAAAGTGTCCTTCCTCCAAAGCTATTTCTCTCAAATAATGGAAGCTCACACGAAATCTAGGGTTTACAGGTTCTCTAGGATGATAAGGAGGCTGAGGGAGGGACATAACACCCATTATATAGGATACAACTCCCGGGATTAGGGTTTTCCTCGTTCAGACCAGACTCGCCGAGTCCCCATAGCCGACTCGCCGAGTCGGTCACTAACTCCTGAACCTGGATCCCGCTCGGACTCGTCGAGTTTCGTACTGAACTCGGCGAGTTGACCCTTTAACTTAGGGTTTTCTTTCCTTCTTAGCCTACCTGATTTTGGGGTGTTACAACTCTCCCCCACTTAAACTAAACTTTGTCCTCGAAGTTTCCTATAGCCAACCGCTTGCGATCTGCTTCCAATACTCTACTTATTAATCCAACACCCGCTGCCTACCTTCGCTGGCCTTTCGCCCGATCCTCCTGACGACCATTAATCCTTGCGGTTAATACTCTCGGGCCAACCCTGACCTTGAACATTTTGGAAACACAACTTACTCAAACGACAATTCTTCTGGTACTGTCCGAGTACTACAACTGAACCCATAGGGGTTCACCCCCTCTTTCCTTGTGCGTTTTCTTGCCTTCCCAAGGCGATGCTCTATAACCAACTATTTCCTTTGTCACTGTGAAGGTCCTATCCTTCACCAAATTCATTCCTCCCACTACCTCCATTACGGGTTATTATCGCCAGTATCCACTGGGCATTTCTTTCTATTATACTTTGGTGTTGAGCACCCCACGATCCACTAACTGAATTCCACCTTAGACTGCTTACCAGCACTGCTACTGACTGACAATTTCTAATATTCCTTATTTGTCTTCCAGATGAACTAAGACCACCCTGGTCCCTACTAATCTATCAATATCTGGATTACCAGCTCCCATCGGTTGCTAGTCCCAACACAACTCGTAGTTGCTCCTAGCGACTTTCGAAGACACTACGACTACCTATAACTGCTCAATCTATTCTGTCATTCAGGCACTACGATCCTGGGATCCTCGATCCCCTCTCCAACACTACGGCCCCTCCTGGGTCTCACCTGTGCTACTAAAACTCACGGGCCTCGCCCACGGGTCTCACCCGCCTCTATTCTTCTAGTCTCACTTGTCTAACCACTCTCAACCACTCTCGCATGGGCCTCGCCTACGGGTCTCACCCAACCATACTACTGAGCAACCCTACTCTCAGGTCTCACCTATACTGCTACTCTCATACGGGCCTCACCCACGGATCTCACCCAACTACATCCTGGAGCGGCCTCTCCCAAGGTCTCACCTTTCTAGGGTGATACAGATAACTCCCTACTATTCTCATCCACTACCCATTCCTGATCCCTATCTGATCACTAGGAGATAAGGGCCTCGCCCCAACTCCGCTAACGAAGCTACTATGGAATGCTACGGCTTACCCGCAATCTTACATCACCTTCCACCACAGACCGCTACTGGAGGAAACTGCAGCTCTCCCGCCGCTCTACCATGCTTTAATCGAGATTCCCAACCACGTACTAACCATCGAATGTTGTACTACTTCTTTTCCTTCTCAGAGATCACGTACTCATTCTGGACCTGCGTGCTTTTACCCTTGAACACTCGGAGGATCCTCCCGCACTTCGATCCCGCTTACACCTTGCTGCTCAACGCTTGAAAAGAAATCCCAATCCTTGCTACCATTCCATAATCAATCTGCTGAGGAACCCCAAGCTTACCATAGCTAGGGATCTAACCATTCCATTTTTGAAACTATACAGCTCTGAACTAGCGAGATGTATCAAGTCCCTCCAAGTCATGCTACAGTAACTACATCCTAAGTAACCTTCTCCAATAAAGCACATCCCCTAACTACCATTCAAATATCGAAGGTATGCAGATGGCATATAACTCGATCACAATCAAGCCGCACAAAGTAAAATACTCATACCGATAATGATGCAGAATCATAACAATATCATGATGCATAAATAAAAGAACTGAAAACGGAAGTCGCATACCTGAAATGTCTGGCACTGCTCGCGTCTCCAGGGTAGTCATCTGAAAAGCCCTGCCTCCTACCGCAGGCGCCTCTGCGTGGCCCTAACGGGCGTCTGTGATCCTCAAAGTTGCAGGGGCAGGTGCCATCACCCGTCCTGCCGAAAAAAAACTGGGGCACTGGGCCTTCTTGTGGCCCCGCTGGTTGCAGTGAAAACATATCAAATCGGATCCCTGTGTGGTGGTAGCAGTACACTCCCCGCTAAAATGACCAGTCCAACCACACTTGAAGCAACCAGACTCACCACCGCTACCACTCCTGCACGCGCCCCCGTGCGCCCTGCCACACTTCCCGCACCGGCTGCGGTCTTGATAATCCCTCGATCTCGAATCTGATCCCTTGGGCCTTTTTCCCGAACCCGACACTATCTGAATCTCATCCGGCTTCCTCTTCCGGATCTGCTCCAAATCAATCTCCATTTCTCTAGCTCGTGCGATCATATCCTCCAACGTTTTACAGCTGGACCTGCTCAAAACTGCCTGATGTCATCCCTCAACATCTCATGGTATCGGGCCTTCTTCATCTCCTCATTTACGACATACTGCGGAACAAGAAGGACCATCTCCCTGAACTTGGCGGTGATCTCCGCTACAGTCTCAGTGGTCTACGTCAAATCCTGAAACTCCTGTGCCAACTGCTGCACCTCAGTAATTGGCGAAAACTCCGCCCTGAACCTAGCTGAAAAATCACCCCATGTCCTTGCGTCCAATGCGACATCATCACCCAAAGCATGACCAATCTCTTCCCACCAATCCCTCGCTCTGTCCTTCAGAAGATAGGAAGTGAGTCTGACCTTGTCCCCCTCGGGACACCGGCTCGTACGGAATGCGTTGGCAACATCAGCCAACCATCTGCTACTAGCGATGGGGTCCCTAGCCCCATGATAATCTGGTGCCCCGCAAGCCCTGAACTCTCGAAATGTCATAGTACGCGCTCCCATCAAATCCATCATCTCGGTACGGAAGGCTCCCAGCCTCTCATCCAAAATCTCCAATATACCCTCCTTGACCGTGCCAAAGATCACAAGAGTCTGGTCTAGTATGCTGCGCGTAACCTCCGCTGATATCAACTCCCTCATTCGCTCCTCGAGCTGTTCGTCTCCTAAACCCGAGCTTGATCCCTCTCCGGCGCCTGATCTGCCCACTGGTCTCTCTCGCAACGTCACCATGCTGAAAATATAACACAACCACTATCAGAATACCTATCACTGTTGTGAGACCAAACACACGCTCTACCAGCTTCCCGGTCTTGTCTCGGCCTTTCCCGAATCGAGTATGGATCCTCTACTTTTAGTAGTACATGCCCATACTACCTTCCACATCTATCCATACTTTCCTCAAGAACTGCTTCGACTCCACAAAGTCCCTTTTCTACTACTATTGCTCCCAACACTACCTCATCCTAGGCTTACCCTAGGGAAACCTCTGACTCAAACCAAACTAGTCCTCAGCTGCTGAAAGACTCCTTGTGAGGCCAATTAGCCAGCACCTGGATACCATCACATGTGACGAGGTTCAGATAATCCTTCGAGTAAAAGACTCATCCCTACAACGGTTGGACTCAAACAAAAGTTACGTAATAGAGCCAAATCCATCACTCTGAGATTATTCAACCCTGATCACATGTGACGTGACATATCCACCTAATGACTAACTCCCATCACTCAGAATCCCATAATGCACAAAGCAAGCAGCATTCAGACAAGGGAAAAAATCTAACCATAACATACTCAAGCAATCATAATATCATACCAAGAATCTGTACTAGCATGCAACATAAACTCATAATCTCAGGCATAACCTAAACAGGCTATCCTACTACTATCTAATCCGCACTATCATGCAGCTCAAAGCACATATAACAGGCACATAAGGCATCCTCCCTAGATCCTTAGTCCTTATCTAGCATGTTGTTCTATAACATAAACTTGTATGGGTATTTTGGGGTACTTACTTGAGCTCGGATGATTGCATGCACCACACCCTTTTCTCTCAACAAAATTCTTTTCTTTCTGAATTCTTTTTGCTTTTCTAAAACTGTTTTCTTTCTCAAAACTCTCTTTCTACAATCTGTCTTAGCATTTTGAAAACTTCTATACCAATTCCTCAGTTTGAGTTCAGACACACCCGAGAGCATTTCTGAATCCCTCAAACCACGGCTCTGATACCAACTTGTAACAACCCAAAATTCAAGACTAAAAATTTCTTTTAATAAAACATTACTTAAAGCAAAATCATCAATCCAAAACATATACAAAGTATTAATTTCCAAAACAACTGTTCGTTATCATAGTAAAACATTCCTAGGTTGTCTAATCTATGGTGTGTGCCATACGATCACCCCGAGCTCTTCCCTCCGCTACCAGAAGTACCTGAAACCAAAACTGAAAACCGTAAGCACGATGCTTAGTGAGTTCCCCACCCTACCACATACCAGGCCTAACCACATACTGCACATACTGGGCCACGCCCGCTATTTTGGGCCTCGCCCCCTACCTCGGGGCTCGCCCGCTACAACGGCCCCGCCTGGCTTCGAGCCCCGCTCGGATACATATCTGTTTAACATAGGCCTCGCCTATCACTCGGCCCTGCCCTCTAACATATAATAGCACATAAGCATATAACAACACATAAGCTAACATATACTCACAAATCTTGTCCTGAGGCCTCGCCCTTGTCCTGCCACTGATGAGTCATGGAACCCCGTCCACGCCCTTACTGATATTGAGATACGGGTCGAGCCCACACTCACTCTTTCCCTAACTTGGGCCTCGCCCTTGTTCTGTTGCTAATGAGATGTGGAACACCATCCACACTCTGCTATTGGTGAGATACGGGACCTCCCCCACACTCACCTCCCAACCAGGCACATACATGTATCACACAGAAAACAAGTATAAACTATCATATAAACCTTTCCTTGGGCAACCGCCCGCTATCATTGGACCTTGTCCTGAATATCATACTAGCATACGGTGCCTAGGGCTAACCCCCGGGTCTTCCTACTCGTATCTACATGGGTCGGCATTGTGGCCTTAGACCCATTCACACAAAAAAGAAACTCACATGCACTTGCTGAACTTGCTAATAACCCCTCTAGCTGCTGCTCTGAAACGCTTTGAACTCCTGCTCCACTAGCTCCCCGAGCTACCAATATCAAGGCAACACTTAGTCTAACTATCCCCCAAAAGTCAACTAAGTCAACTTTGGTCACAGTCAAGTCCTGGTCAAGGTCAACCTTTCAGGTTAACCTTACTCGCCGAGTCTGCCTACTGACTCGCCGAGTTCATTGATTTCCGAGTCCTGGCTTGTCCAACTCACTGAGTCCCCACTCAACTCACTGATTTGAGTCTTAACTAGAAAGGGTTTGGGGTTTCGCAACTTGACTCGCCGAGTCCAAGGCAATCTTCAACAAACTCGCTGAGTTGTTCTTCCGACTCGCCGAGTTCCTGCCCAACTTCATCCAACTCGCCGAGTCCACCCATGTGACTCGCCGAGTTTCTCCAGTTCTTAATCCATACAGTGGCTTTTCGAGCAATGCAGGCGCTCCAACTCATAGATCCATACTCCCAAAGCTCAATCCTCACGTAAAGTTGCAAACTTTACGTATAACTAAATAGATCTAGGCTCAAAACACTCTAGGGCTAGGTTTAGGGACAAAAGGGCTTCACCAACTACTCATCTTCTGATGCTTTATGACATATTGGACCATCCCAACACTAGATCTGAAGTGGCAACGACATATCTAGGCCCTAAACTCGACTTGGGTCTCAAACAACCATAAAACCCCCAAATCTCATAACAAAAGTAGATCTAGATGCAAAGGAGGGAAGATAGCAGCTTATTACCTCCAAGATGAACACAAACTAAAGTAGATCCCAGATCTTTACCTCCCCTTTGAAGCAACCTTCTTGATCTTCAGGTTCCTTTCCAAAGTGTCCTTCCTCCAAAGCTATTTCTCTCAAATGATGGAAGCACACACGAAATCTAGGGTTTAAAGGTTCTCTAGGATGATAAGGAGGCTGAGGGAGGGACATAACACCCATTATATAGGATAAAACTCCCGGGATTAGGGTTTTCGTCGTTCAGACCAGACTCGCCGAGTCCCCATAGTCGACTCGCCGAGTCGGTCACTAACTCCAGAACCTGGATCCCACTCGGACTCGCCGAGTTTCGCACTGGACTCGGCGAGTGGACCCTTTAACTTAGGTTTTCTTTCCTTCTTGGCCTGCCTGATTTTGGGGTGTTACACATACCAAATGAAGAGCCTGAGTTAAACGAAGAGCAATCTGAGGAGGGAAACTACAGTAGGACTGTTGGTCAAGATGATCCACCGATGATTAGGAGGAACAACCAAGATGACGGATTCGAGAGGAATGGATGCAAGTACAAGGATTTTCTAACATGCAAGACATCGAATTTCACTGGGAAGGAAAATCCGATCAGAGTTATGGATTGGATCTCGGAGATGGAGTTGGCTTTCATGACGTGTGGTTGCAGAGGCAAACTACAGACCACATTCGCAGTGCGCCAGTTCCAAGGAGCCACTGTTCGTTGGTGGAACACCCTGGGGAAGATGCTAAGCCCCAATGAGCCCCTACAACTGACATGGGCAGAGTTTTTGGTACAAATCAAGCGTAAGTACTGCTCAGCCCAAAATATGCTCAAACTAGAGAACCAATTCCTAACCTTGAAGAAAGGAAGCATGACAATTGATGAATACACCAACAACTTCACAGAGAAGATGGAGTTCACCTTGTGACTTGTCCCAGATGAGCTGAAGAAAATCGAAAAGTACGCCAGGGGACTTCCATGGGAGTATGAAGTTCCAGTATGTTAGGCACCTACTTTGGAGGCAGCTATCTGGGCTGCCAAGTTTGTTAAAGACATGATCAAGGGAAGAGCCGCCATTAAGGTTGAGTTTGGCGATAAGAGGAAGGTTGAGTTTGGCGATAAGAGGAATTTTGAAGTTTGAAGGACCCATAAGGAACATAATGGTGTGACAAGTACAGAAGGAAGCACATTGGGAGATGCTCTAAAGAGATGACCTGCTTCAAATGCTGGAAGACTGGTCACTATGCCAGCGAATGCACAACCAAGAAAGAAGTCTGCTTTAAATGTGGTGAAGAAGGACACTTCAAGCAAGACTGCCCAAGGAGAGAAGAAGCTGCAAAGCCAAACGTACCACCAAAGCTGAAGGCAAGAGCCTTCCAGATGATCCTTGACGATAATGCAAGGAATCAAGAGTGAGGACTTGATACCCGGAGATTTAGTGATGCAGTAGCCATGGGGATAGTATCTTATGGTGTAGCTTATTAGAGGCATAGTCTAGGGTGAACTTGAACACCTATGTAATCATTTCAAGGAATAATATAAAACCTTCTTTTTGCTATCGGATGTGTTAAGCTGTTGTGTGATTTTTATTTATGGTGACTTGGAGAACTAGGAGACAATACTTGGGACGAGTATGAGTAAGTATGAATGGTATTAGAGGCCTATACTACCGGAAGCACAAGACTCACACTTGGATTAGGGAAAGTCACAAGGTTACCAAGAAACTAGTAATTGATTTCATTTTATTTGAGTATGTTGTTACCATCGTTTCGGTAATGATTAAGAAGATGATTGTTATTCCAACCCTAGTAGTCATATCACATTGAGTCCGACTACGGTGAGTATGTTACATGGTTCAGAGAACCAAGTCCGATGTAGCATCTAACTTAAGCTGAAAGATTGAAGTAATAGACAATCAAAATGATCAGTAGAGGTATCACGATAGTTTCTTGTAGCTATAAATGCTACCTTTTTAAGATGTGGTTTAGAACATGAAGGAATGTATAGTCTGTTCTGGAATTTGACTCTAAGCGACCTAAGTCTAAGCTTTGCAATAAGCGATGATAGGTCATTAGAATATGACACATCGATCCATTGTAGTAATAGAAGAATATTATCTTAAGTTTTCTAAGAAGAATAAGGATTCTCCATCAAGGATCGAGATTGTAACTCGAATGTCATAGTTTGGAGCCTAACGAGCAGGTGCAAGTTCGAGCACCGCCTACAGTCAATGAGTCCAAGAGTTAGATACTCGTTTGAAGCAACATAGAAGATACAATTATTACCTAGGATGAAGAGATAACATATGGATTCATTATACAACCCTGCTTCATTGATGATTTCAGGACGTAATCATCCTAAGGGGAGAGATAATTGTAACGCCCATAGATCTGGGCTAGTCAATTTAGAGGCAATAAGTGTCGAAAACGACTTTTTGGCAAAATATTATATAGAATAAATAATCTTAACCAAATTGTAGAATAAGTCTCAAGGTTTCCGTACATATAAAGAACGCTGAAATCCGAGTTATAACGAAGAAGTTATGGCCCGTCGAAGTTTCGCGACAAAACCGACACAGCACCGGGAAGCATAAATAGTGAATTTACGATAGAAAACTTTTTTTCCTTAGTAATCTAAAAAAAAACGCCTAAATCTGACTTCGTTTGAGGAAGTTATGAATTTTCCTAGATTTTGGCTTAGTAATACACGACCCGAAACTCGAATTTTAGTTCGAGCGGTTTTTGGTCTACATGACCTAAATGAGATTTGAAGATCTCATTAATAGGAACTCAGTGGTAAAAAGACAGATGAAAACAGAGACCGTATGAAGGAGTTACGAATTCTTCGCGGTCATTTAGCAGCCTAATATCCTTCTACTGTTACATTTAAGATTGGTCAAGAATTAGCCAACGAAGTCTAAATCAAAGTTGTAGATCTTCTTTTTACCTACGCGTGGAAAAAAATAACATCGAAAACGGAGCTTGTATACGAAAGTTACAGGTTTTAGAAGTCAGCAGGGTATTGCTGCAAAAAGGGAGACGTGGAGCAATGTGAGCCACACACGTGTCACCACCAGAATGCTGACATCTGGCCATGAAATCGATGTGTTGGAGGCCAATTCGACGAGTTGAGCTACCAGACCCCCTATAAATAGAGGTGTCAGTTTCCTTCATTCTTCACACCATCCAACTTCACTTTCTCTCTCTACCCTCCCTTAAGCCCCCTAAAGTCTAGGTAAACCCCCTAGCACCCGAAGAAAGCCCCGAGGCTCCCGGAGCACCTGATGGCTCCCAATAGAAGAGCCTCCGACTCATAAACTCTACTCCAGCGGAGCCCAGTATGCAAGAAAACTCGCTGTAAGTGAGCTACACCTACTCTATCTTTAGTATAACTTTATGTTTCAACATAGAAAAGTTATTAGGAACTTATAATAAGTATTTAGACTATTATTATGAGTTATATAAGTGTTGTTATAATGTCGTTTTAACCACTCGCGGTATTGGGGTTCTGGTTTGAAGGGTCGCTTGGGTTGCTGGATTCAGAAGTGCTTTTATACCGAAATGATCACGCCCTCCGGTGTTCCATGCCTGGCCTCGTCTATATAGTGGGTGAAAAGTATTGTCTTAATGCTTATATAATAATAATAATAATAATAATAATAATAATAATAATAATACAATAATAATAATAACAACAATAATAACACTAATAATATGAATAATAACAATAATAATAATAATAATAATAATAATAATAATAATAATAATAATAACAATTATAATAATAATAATAATAATAATAATAATAATAAAAATAATAATAATAATAATAATAATAATAATAATAATAACAGTAATAATAATAATAATAATAACAACAACAACAACAACAACAACAACAACAACAACAACAACAATAATAATAATAATAATAATAATAATAGCTAGACTATTAATTAGTCGCGGTTAACGTCAGACTAAACCCTAGCGAAATTGATACTAGGTTTTGTTGAGGAAATTGTTTTAAGAGTAACGAAGTGTTGTCCGAGTGCCAAGTCACCACCTTACCAGGTGAGTGCATAGTCCCTTTCATGAACATGATTTTAATACAAGTATTGATTGAAGTATTAAGTATATGTTTATGTGTGAGTTATTTGATGTCGCCTAAAATACATGTTAAATAACATACCTTATTATATATAATAATTTGGGATAAAGAGTAAACCTAAATTAATTATGAGGAATATTGGGTAGTATCTTCTTATGAATATGAGTGAGTTATACTCCGAGAATAGAACATTAATATACGACAGTGATCCGGGAGCATGTATTAGACATAGTCATTGTCCTTAGTCCGTGAGTATGGACTGGACATTGTCAAATGTCATTACTCCGGGAGTATGGATTAAGACATAGTCAGTCGTCCTTAGTCTGAGAGTATGGACATGACATAGTTATTCATCATTAATCCTAGAGTATGGATTTACACATAGACACTTGTTCCTAATCCAAGAGTATGGAATAGGCACAATTCTTAATCCAAGAGCATGAACTAGATCCGAAAGTATGGGTTAAGTAAGAGGTAAAGTTTAAGATTCGAGAGTATGAATAGTCTCGTCGTAAGGATCGACGGGTTGTGATAAGAGATGATTATATATATGGGTATAAATTGTACATTATGTGTGTTCTAAATTATTTATATGATATAACATTATGGGATTGAAATCCCTATGTACTCACCAGGTTTCCCAACCTGACCCACTCCAGCCTATTTGTATCACATGTGTTGATACGAAGCTACTTTGCACTGAGAGATTTAAAAGAGATGTAGATAACTAGTGTAAATAAATGTAAGTTATTGTTATGCTTATGTTCCTGTATTGATGATGACATCCCAAGGTTTTAAAAGGAATAAAAGTACATTTCTTCGGAAATTCTTTGATAACATATTTATCATGTTTTTCTAGGAACAAATTCTACAACATTTTTATTTAAAGAAGTACTCTGATTTTTACAAAGCATAAACAAAATCGATCTTTTATGGCCGTGAAAATGGGGATGTCACATAGAGTTTCTCTCCTCAGAAGTTACTCACATCATACTCGAGCAGACTCCTGTGATCTTCGATTCGATCAAGGAGGGTATTTTGGAGCTGATGGACAAGAGGTTGAGCATATTCCGTGCTGAGGTGGCGGCCATGATGGGGTCGCGTACCCTCACTTTCAGGGAGTTTAGAGCATGTGCAGCTCCTAACTACCATGGGGTGCAGGATCCCATTGCGAGTACCCGGTGGTTGGCAGATGTTGCCAATGCATTCCGCACCAGCAGCTGTCCCGAGGGGGACAAGGTCAAACTAGCTTCCTGTCTCCTGAAGGACAGGGCACGAGATTTGTGGGAGGAGATCGGACATGTCATGGGAGATGACTCGGCTCTCTATACGATGACCTAGACCGATTTCACTACCAGGTTCAGAGTCGAGTTTGCACCGGTTATCAAGGTACAACAGTTAGCGAGGGAGTTTTAGTATCTTACTCAAACTACTGAGACTATGGCGGAGATTACCGCCAAGTTTAGGTAGAGGGCTCTTCTTGTTCCTCAATATGCGGATGATGAGGAGATGAGGAAGGCTTGTTATCATGAGATGTTGAGGAGTGATATCAGACAGTTTGTGAGTCGGTCCAGCTGTAAAACGTTGGATGACATGATTGAGAGGGCTCGTGAGAGAGAAAGAGAGAGAGTTAGATTTGGAGATGGAGAAGAAGAGGAAGCCAGAGGAGGCATCTGGCATAGGGAGTTTGGACAAAAAGCCCAAGTTACTGGATCACAGATCTAGAGGTCAGAAGAGCCACAGTTGGTGTGGCAACTGTGGGAGATTGCACGATAGGGCGTGCAAGGTAGGGATCTCCGGTTGCTACAAGTGCGGTCAGACCGGGCATATGAGTAGAGATTGTACAACCACTACCACCACCACCGCAACAACTATTTCTGATTTGCTTGCATTGCAATCAGAGGGGACATAAAAAGTCCCAGTGCCCGAGTTTAGCAACAGTAGGGAAGGTGGCAGCACCTGCCCCTGCTACTTTGAGGATTACAAACGGCTGTCAGAGTCGGGCTGAGGCACCAGTGGCAAAGAGTAGAGCTTTCCAGATGACAACAAAGGAGGCACGGGCGACTCCTAATGTGGTGATGGGTATATATTTTTCCTCATATCTCTGTATTTAGTATTGATTTTTTCTCAAGGTTATGTGTTTGTATATTGTATCCTTCTTATTGAACGACATTTCAGCTACAGTATTGTTTTATTTGGGGGCTACCTTATCATTTATCTCGCTTGCGCTTAGCAAGCAGTTTAGCATAGCCCCGGGGGAGCTGGATTGTCCACTTGAGGTTGAGATAGTTGATGACAGGACCGCCAGGGTCGCGAGGGTACATAGGAGGTGTTCACTGCAGTTATTTGATGAGCACTTTTCAGTAGACCTGGTTCATATTCCCCTGCGAGGGAACAAGGTCATAGTGGGTATGGATTGGTTGAGCCCCAATGGGGCAGTGATTGATTGTGAGCTGCAGTTAGTAAGGGTTCGCACCCTTAGTGGGAGAGATTTAGTTATTCAGGATGAGAGGCCACAACACAGACCGATTCTTTGTTCAGCAGCGAGATCGAGGCGCTACTTTCAGCAGGGTTGCACGAGGTATGTCACCTGTATTTTAGATGCCCGGGAGAAGGGCAAGGCAACAATTGACGAAGTACCAGTAGTACGTGAGTACTCGGATGTATTTCTAGAGTATTTGCCTGGGATACCTCCTGAGAGATAGGATGAGTTCAGGATTGACCTGGTTCCTGGTGCGGATCTAATAGCCAAGGCACCATATCTGTTGGCTCGTCCTGATATACAGGAGTTCTCTACGCAGCTGCAGGATCTGCTAGACAAGGGATTTATCAAACCGAGCAGTTCGCCATAGGAAGCCCCAATCCTGTTTGTGAAGAAGAAGGACGGGTCACACCGTATGTGTATAGATTACCAGGAGTTGAACAAGGTGATGGTGAAGAACCGTTACCCACTTCCGAGGATACATGACTTGTTTGATCAGCTTTAGGGAGCATCTTAGCTCTCCAAGATTGATTTGCACTCTGGTTATCATCAAATGCAGGTCAGATGTGAGGATGTATAGAAGACCGCTTTTAGGACCCGCTATGGTCATTATGAGTTCATGGTGGTGCCATTTGGGCTCACCAACGCACCAGCCGCGTTCATGGATCTCATGAACCGCGTATGCAGAACGATGTTAGATCGGTTTTTGATAGTGTTCATCGAGGATATCTTGGTCTATTCCAATACTCAGGGGTAGCACGAAGAGCACCTGAGAAATATGTTAGAGACACAGAGGAGGGAGAAACTGTTTGTGAAGTTCTCCAAGTGTGAGTTATGGTTGCGCAAGCTGCAGTTCCTTGGACACCTCGTCAACCAGAAGGGTATATTAGTATATATGGCTAAGATAGAGGCCGTGATGCAGTGGGAGGTCCTGAGGTCTCCATCTGAGATTCAGAGCTTCCTAGGGTTGGCAGGGTACCACAGGAGATTCATCCAGGATTTCTCCATGATAGTAGTTCTACTCACTCGACTGACTAGGAAGTCAGTGGCATTTCATTGGGGGCCTGAGCAGCAGGCAACATTTGACACCCTCAGAAAGAGGTTGTGTGAGGCACCGATTCTTACCCTACCAGATGGAGTGGATAACTTCATAGTCTACTGTGATGCTTCGATCATAGGTATGGGAGCAGTGTTGATGTAGCGAGGGCATGTAATAGCTTGTGCCTCTAGACAGTTGAAGTCTTACAAGGCTAAGTATTCGATGCACGATTTAGAGCTGACGGCAGTGGTGTTCGCCGTCAAGATTTGGAGACATTACCTCTATGGGGTCCGTTGTACCATTTACATGGATCAAAAGAGTATGAGGTACCTCATGGATCAACCGAATCTAAACATGAGGCAGCATCGATGGTTAGATGTGGTTAAGGACTATAAATGTGAGATCCTTTACCATCCGGGCAAGGCCAGCGTAGTGGTCGATGCCCTGAGCCGCAAGGCGATCGTGGCCTCGATCAGGGATATATGTCTGAGGATGACAGTGATTACTCTATTGTTGGAGCATATTAGAGAGGCACATGTTGAGGGTCTAAAGGAGGAGAGACAAAAGTGTGAGAGGATCGTGGGCTTAGTAGCTTCTTTCGATTATAAAAGTCGAGGACTGTTGACCCTTCATGGGAAAGTTTGGGTGCCGTACTGGGGAGGAGTACGGAAGGTTTTGATGGATGAGGCCCACAAGTCTCGGTTCTCAATCCCTCCAGTGGTGACGAAGATGTACAGAGATCTTCGACCCGATTATTGGAGTCCGTGCATGAAGTGAGATGTGGCTTGGTACGTGGAGAGATGCCTAACTTGCAGGAAGGTCAAGGCGGAGCACCAGAGACCCCATGGTAGGATGCAGCCATTAGACATTCACGTGTGGAAATGGGAGGATATCACCATGGATTTCATTACTAAGCTTCCCAGGACTGCACGTAGAGTTGATTCGATTTGGGTCATAGTTGATCAGTTGACCAAGAGTGCACATTTTGTACCGATCCAGGAAAGCATATCGGTCGAGAAGTTAGCCGATATTTATATGCGAGAGGTAATGGCATGTCATGGAGTGCCTGTTTCGGTAGTCTCAAATCGAGACGTCCGGTTGACTTCCAGGTTTTGGAAGCGGTTCCATGACGAGATGGGGACTCGTCTCCTTTTCAGCACCGCTTTCCACCCTCAGACGGATGGACAGAGCGAGAGGATGATTCAGACTCTCGAGGACATGCTTCGGGCATGTGTCCTAGATTTTGGTGGCAGTTGGGATAGGTACCTTCCATTAGCAGAATTTTCGTATAACAACAATTACCACTCCAGATAGACGGGCCTCCCTTTGAGATGCTCTACAGGAGGAAGTCTAGGACCCCAATATGTTGGGGCGAGGTCGGTCAAAGAGTCATGGGGAGCATTGAGGTGGTGCTTAAGACCATAAAGTTTATTCAGCAGGTTTGTAGTCGGCTTCATACTGCTCAGAGTCGGCATAAGAGTTACACCGATTGGAGGCGTTCTGATTTGGAGTTTCAGGTGGGCGATATGGTCCTCCTGAAAGTGTCACCCTGGAAAGGTGTCATCAGGTTCCGAAATAGGAGAAATTTGGGCCCCAGGTTCATTGGACCCTTTAGGGTTTTGGCTCGGGTGGGTCAAGTTGCTTATTGGTTAGATCTTCCAGCAGAGCTTAGCCAGATCCACAACACTTTCCATGTGTCTCAGTTATGGAAGTGTTTGGTGGATGAGTTAGCAGTTGTACCGTTGGAGGATATTTTGGTTGACAGCAGCCTGAATTACATCGAGAGACCAGTTGCGATCTTGGATCGGAAGATGAAGACCTTGAGGAACAAGGTGGTTCAGCTAGTGAAGGTGCAAAGGCAGCACTAGAAGGGTTCAGAGTGGACATGGGAGACCGGGGAGGAGATGAGGGAAAATTACTTAGAGTTATTTTAAGATTCAGTAGTAGCAAACTTCGAGGACGAAGTCTAAGATAAGTGGGGGAGAGTTGTAACACCCCGTTCCTAGTACACATTTAAAGCATTATTTTCTTTTAAATTTTAGAAGCTACTCGACGAGTCAGTGGCCCTAACTCATCGAGTAGCAGCGATTCAGCACGTAAAGTTGGCGTGGCGACTCGACGAGTCCATATTCCTGACTCGGTGAGTCCACCAGTCTGGATGAAGCCCTAATTTTCAGGGTGTGTACCATATTTAAATATCCTTATAGCCCCAAACCATCCTCCTTCACCTCTCAAAGACTTATTCCCGAAACCCTAGCCTCCTTGAAGTGTGTGGGTGATATTTTCCCTTATGAAGGAATTTTGGTGCATTGTTGAGCAAGAAGAAGAAGGAGAAGGTAAAAGAACTCAAGGAAGAAGAAGTAGATCCAGATTATACTCCATTTTGGCCATCCTTTCTGGTAATAAAGCTTTTATCTTGATTATTGTACTATTGGATCTAGTTTATCCCCAAGTTAATGGTTTTGAGCTCAAAAACCCCAAATCCCTAGTGATGAAGTTTTGTAACCGAGCCATATCTCGGATCTAACCTCTCTTGAGATCCAGGAGCTCAAGAAGGCCACCTTTTGGCAGCCATGGATTTGTTATAGCCAAGTAACCTCCCATAATAGCCAAGTTTGAGTTTTATTGCCTCATTTCCTCTTAGATACATGTAAAGTTAGCAACTTTACGTGTTCAGATAGTCCCAGAAACCTAGATCTATGAATTGGATGCACTGAAGCTGAGTAGAATTGACTGAATAGAAACTGCATGCAAAGGACTCAGCGAGTCATTCTTCCGACTCGGCGAGTCAGGTCGCGAGTTCTAGATTCCCGGTTTAGTAGTAGCAAGTTTTTTTAGAGAGTGGAGTGAGGAATTAGTGAGTTAGGTCATGAATATGAGTGTAGAGGGACTCGGAAAGTCTATGCCCTGACTCGGTGAGTCCAAGGCAATCTCCTTACCTGTAAGAACAGACTCGACTAATTGTTCATAGAACTCGGCAAGTCACAGACTGGACGTGTTCTTATGTTAAAGGTGAACTCGACAAGTTGATCATACAACTCGACGAGTCGGATGAAGGTTGGCATGATATCAATCAGGAAGGGGAACTCATCAAGTTGTGGCTAAAATCGGCAAGTAGAGTCGGGTAAGGAAATAGAAGGAAAGATAGGGACTCGACGAGTTGGCAGCCCAACTCAGCGAGTCAGGTCAACGAGTTGTTGACTTTGACCAGGGGTAAAATAGTCATTTTACGCTAAGATTAGTTATCAATGTTTGATTAAGTGTATTTTTGGAATTGTAGCCGGGGAGTTACTGGTGTAGCAGTCAGACAGTTCCTGATCATCTTTTCACCAGACAGCCTTACGAGGTGAGTTTTCCTTCCAGTAGGAACGGGTCTACGGCCACAATGTCAGCTCGTTTAGTTAGTAGTAGTTCCGGACTATGGTCCGATGTAGTAGTTCAGTATGCTTGATGTCTTTGTGATACAGGCAGGTTATGTGTTATGTGTGTTTCAGACTATGGTCCGATGCAGTATCCAGTATATATGTTTATGTTATATACGTTGATTATGTTATGCTATGATCAGTCAGTTTCGGACTTTGGTCCGATGCAGTGGACGAGGCCCTAGTTAGTTCCGAACTTCGTCTGATGCAGTTTCGAGCTTCGGTTTGATGTAGTGGGCGAGGCCCTAGTTAGTTCCGAACTTTGGTCCAATGCAGTGGGCGAGGCCCTAGTTAGTTCCGGACTTCGGTCTGATGTAGTGGGCGAGGCCCTAGTTAATTTCGGACTTTGGTCTGATGCAGTTGGCAAGGCCCAATATGTGATTTATATGTTATTGTATGGTATGTGGTAGTTTGGGGGAGCTCACTAAGCTTCGTGCTTATAGTTTCAGTTTTGGTTTCAGGTGATCCAGCTAGCAAAGGGAAGGGCTCTAGATGATGGCATGGCACACACCACAGTTTAGCCTGGGGGTTACACTCTGATATGTTGATATGACCTTGACACTAGTTTCGAGTTGATAAATTTATTATGCCATTTTGAGATATGCGATTCATGGTTTTTACCTTTTGATATTTGATATTATGGTTTAGTAATGTTTTCAAACAAAAAATTACTATGTCGTATTTTTGGGATGTTACAGATGAAACGGTTCCATTATCCGAGGTGAAACTAGATAATAAGTTATGAATTGCGTAATAAAGAAGTGGAATTGGTGCTTTTCAAGTGGAATCACCATCGAGGCCCAAATTATACTTGGGAAAATAAGAATGAGATAAGAGCAAAATATCCCCATTTGTTTAAATCATTGTAATTTCGGGGACAAAATCCTCAAAAGGAAGAGGAATTTGTAACATACATGTTATTAACCTAGTTTAATTATCGTGTTTTGTAAAGCTTATTAGCTTAAAATCAATAATATTATATGTTTTAGAGCATTGAGTTCTAACAAGATACTTTTTACGAGATTTGAAGTAAAACTATATTTAGAATCATTCGGAAAGTGTTGGAAGTCTTATGAGATTTCGATCAAAAGTCAAGTATTAAAATTAACGAAAATATAAAGTTGGAAATAAATAAAAATAATGTTATTGAAAGTTGTATATTACCTCGTTAGAAACATTTAGGCGAAAACCTCATCGAAATCCGAGTTATAACGAAGAAGTTATGACCAATCGAAGTTTCACGAAAAAACCGGTAAAACACTATTTAGCATAAAAGTGAGTTTTTAATATACTACTTTTTAGCTTTAGTAATCTAAATGAAATTCGTAATATGCATTAAACCAAGATTTTTCATAAAATGAATGTCAAATTCTGACTTCGTATAAAGAAGTTATTATTTTTCTAAGTTTCGGTATAGCAGTATATAGCTAAAAATTCGAAATAAAGATCGAGTGATTTTTAGCCAGCACAACCTAAACGAGAATCGAAGGTCTCGTCAATAGTAGTACAACGGTAAAAGTCGGATGAAGAAGTTATGAATTTTTAACACATTTTCCTGTCCCGGTCTGTTAAAAATAATAATATTAAAAATAAGGTCAAAATTAGCCAACAAAGACTAAACGAAAGTTGCAGAGCATAATCTCGCCTATGCGTGCATATAAAGAACATCAAAAACAGAGCTTGTATGTGAAAGTTATGAACTTTTGAAGATTTGGGCACAAAATCCGAGAACCTTTGCATGTTAGGTTCGGACTCAGCCACGTAGCACCTTTGCATGCAAGACGTGTGTCTGGTCTGTGGCATAACCAAAGCGATCCACGTCTCCCTTCCCTTTCCTACTGCCCCATGTCCGAGCAGGTGAGTCATCCGAAGTCGACGCGTGCTTCTCCTTGCTGGTGACACGTGTTTCCCCCTAGCCCTCATGTCCGAAGCATGCCCCTCCCCTTCGCCTGCAAACTGAGTCGCGTGTCCTTCTCCCTTCTCGCTTCGGTCCGAAGCCTCGCCTATATATAGCGAGGTGCGAACCCTCCCGTTTTTGGTTGGAAATTTCACACTCTTTACACCTTACACCCTCTTTTAAGCTATTTTACAAATCCCGAAGCCCCGCAATCATACCTAACACCCGATAGACATTCCAAAGTGGCCGAAGACCCCGAGAAATTTATGTTTTCAGTTTAAAGCTCAACCCTCACAAGGCCCGGTTTTCAATAAAGCTCCCGGTTTTCATCAAAGAAAGTTAATTATAGAAACGAAGTGTTGCCCAATTTACTATTTTAACCTCCGGTTATTTCACGGTGAGTTCAAATTATAGGAACAATTATATGTTATGTGTTATATATGCAATATGCTTTCCCGTGTTATTATGATAATGAGCTATACCTTTGACCATGAAGTGAATGACTAAGCATCACTTAGGTATTGGTATGTAGCCTTTGACCATGAAGTGAATGAGTAAGCATCACTTTGGCACTAACAGAATGCTAGATACGGATGAAAGCCTGTAAATTCTAGCTAAATCTTAATTCAGAAATCGTTTATTTTCTGTGCCACTTAGGCTGAAGTCTTATTGATGTATATCAAGTTGAAATTGTTGTATCTCATTGATTGTAAATCTTTGAATTAGATCCTTTGTTGATATGGAAAGCTTGTCACATGATTCACATGTGCCTTTGTTGTTCTTTGTTCCTCTTTGCTTCTATCATATTGGTATATATATATATGACATAATGTTATATTGTATCTATTTTTGCACTCACTAAGCGTCACCATTTATCTCTCTCAGTGTTTAACTATTGCAAGTAATAAGGATCCAGTATAGACACATACTATTAGAAGATTTAGAATAGTTAATAATATTACTTTTGTATTTAGTGATTGTGTATGTATAAAATTATAATTTTCTGGGTAGTTATATAATATAATAAAACATAGTCGGTTTGTATCCAATCTTTGTAATTAAACTATCAATGTAAAATATTGTTTATGAATATGCATGTAGCATGTTTTGGAGTAATATGATGTAGTCTTAGAGAGAGGTTCTCTCAATCGCCCTCTCAGTAAACAACTTCGTGATCTCCGTCACCGAATTTGTGCCCTGATGTAGATCTAAGAACTCTAGTGCTAGCCTCTCCCTCTCCACCCATGGAACATATCAGGTACCAAACATGTCCCTTAACTGATCCCAAGTAATGCAACTCGCTACTCATCAGTGTATGATCCGGTAAGCAATCTCCACCAATCCTTCGCCCCGGACCGTAACGGGTTCAGAGCACACCTGACCCTCTGATCAGCAAGGCATTAACACGTGAAGAAACATCCCTCCACGTCAGACAACCATCTCATAGAGATGATGTGATCCTGAACTCGTCGAAAGTAGGGGGCTTCGTTTTGTTGAAGTCCCGGTACTGAAATGCTCGGACAGGTTGTCGAAGTCCCGGTACTGAAATGCTCATAGAGATGATTTCCCTGCCAATATTGTTGCAGCGGCAGCCGTCTCAACAAGGGACACTTAGCGCTCGTCAAAGTACTCCACCATGGTAGTCTTAATAGACCCAAAAATCTCTGAAAGTTGCGCCCGAAACAGAGTAGCAACCTCATCATGCAGGATCTCACAAATCCTAGCATCCAACTCATTCGTCCCCATCTGACCAATAACCTCGGGCGGTACTGATCCATCCTCACCACCAGCTCCTGATCCTGATCCAGATTTGGATCCAGCCCCAAAGCGTCTCATAACCACCATACTGAAAATATACCAAGAAAATATCAGATAATCCGCATAATAACTGCGAACCAACTCCCAACTAACCCTAGGGATTATGACTTCCTTAACACGCGTATGGGTCATGTGCTTTCAGTAGTACGGGCCCATAATACCTTCCACACATACCCATATTTGTCTCAAGTATCATCATCATACCCTAATATACACATGCATGGTGATCGCTCACCCTCACTTCTAGAGAAAGGCTAACTATTTCATAACTGGCCCACCGACCTCACACAACTCACCCATGAAACTTCCACCAACCTTGCAACACTCGTGTATGCTAACCATACATAACGCTGGACCCTATACACTTTTGAATACCTGATCCTACCATAAGCCCTTCATCAGACAAGAACATGAAATAAGGCCAAACCAAACACTCTCAGGCTATAAGATCTATAATATGTACAACTATGATACATACACTAATCAACCATAATAATGATGTCAATTTCATACAAGGAAAACCATAGGCTATCAGGCATCATACAATCAGGCAATTTTACCGTGTAATTCCTGAAGATCCCTAGCCTAGTACTAGCATGTTGTTCTAACATATCAAGATATCAAATAACTGTTAGGTATTTTGGGTTTTACTTACTGGCTCCGACTGATAGTACACATCACATCCCATTTACTTATTTTGAAATTCATTTGAAAATCATTTTCAAAATCTTTTCCTTGATTTAAGGTTGGATTCACACGAGTGTTCCTCCAATTCACTCAAACCAAGTCTCTGATACCAACTTGTAACAACCACAAAAAATTACCAAAATTTTAAACTTTTCAAAACCAATCCGGGTAAATAAAATTATTCAAACACCAACATAGTTCACAAATTGTTTTAAAAACATTTTCATATCAGAGTTACTAGAAATCCTAATTCATAAAATGTGAGGATGTGTGCGTCACGCCTTCGCCTTTCCATGGTCGCATGAAGTACCTGAAACAATAATCAATAAATGTAAGCTCGAAGGCTTAGTGAGTTACCCCCAAAATACCAACATATATAGAACCAAAACAAAGTAATAACAAACAGTATGTATAATTATCCTACAGCATGATTGGACCGCCTTGCAGGGCCTACAGCATATCTGGACCGATCCCGAACCTTCGGCATGACTAGACCGCCTCGCAGGTCCTACAACCTATACAAACCGCTCGCCTGGCCTTCGGAATGACTAGACCGCCTCGCATGGGCCTACAGCCTATCCAGACCGCCCCGGGTATGTTGGCTTACAACCCAAAGCAGGAGTGCCTCAACCCAACCACTAGACAAACAACAATGTGCACATAAGCAACATATGCTAGCATATAAATATATCAATCGACCGCTCTAATAAATCAATTAGCATAGCAACATCCTAACTATTAGAGTGCTAATCAATAAGCATAGCATGCAATAAACCTGAATGCAATCCAAAGAGTCGGTATTGGTGCCTTAGACTTTATTGGTATAGTGAGAATAACTCACCTAGCAAGTAGTGCGGAACTAAACTGAGAGTCTCCAACCGCTACCTCAACGACAACCTCGCTGTCTAAAATGACGAGTACTAAATTAATAAGTGGGATCTCAAAACTGCCAAAGGGTCCATATTGTCCATTTCTCTAATTTGGGCCCAAGATCCAATATCAATCCACTACCCAAAGTCCATATATATATATATATATATATATATATATAAGCCCATCAATGGCCTAATTTTTCCAATTGGGCCTAACTTTCTAATTGGGCCTACCATAAGACCCCTTATCAAAATTAAATCAACTTCAAATATTTAGGGCCCAACAAGGACCAAGTCCAAATAGTCTAAAAGCAGTCCAATCCAAAGCCCAAATGTCAAAATCCCACAGAGGGCGTACACGAAGGGTACTCCTCCGGTACGCTGGGCATACTCCTGCTCTATGTTGACCACCAACGGTGTGGTTGACCCTATACGCTAGGCGTACACGGGGTTTCACCAAAACCCTAATAAATGCTTAATGGCTTAAGCACTTAAGCCCACACTCCAGATCCATCGACCAAATGTTCCATTGGACTATAAAGTCTCAAACTTTATCACTTTGGACGTTCATAAAGTTCTTAATATATGGTCTTAATCCATTAAGACCTTCCTACTTCTTGCATGAGACTAATCTAGCTTTTAGGACACCATTTTTATCACTTAAGACCTCTTCTAAGGTCTGAAAGGACAACTCATTTCGTCCAAATCATAACACGCACCATTTTGGGACTTTTGGGACAAGAATGCTTCCATAAAGCCAAAAGGACTAGATCTATATCATACAAGTATAAAGTTCCAAGATTTTTACCTTCTGGAGCTTCTAGGGCACAACACAACTTCAGATCTATAGTCCTGTTCTCCTTGTCTAACTACTTGATACAATGACTTCACCTTCAAAGGTTCAAAATACAAATCAACTCACACTCACACACAAAACTAGGGTTTGGAATGCTCTCTGGGATATCGAGGCTAAGGATAATCATAGGAAGTGAGCTATAAGGGTGTTTATATAGTCCCCAACCCTAAATATTAGGGTTTTCACCTGACGTGAGTACGCCCAGCATACATGAGTGTATGCCCAACATACTAGGGCGCGCCTAGTACACCCAGCGTAGCCTTATGTATGCTCAGCGTACTCTTTCCTTACCTAAAGTTGCAACTTTTAGTCCTTATACTTCTCATGGCCAACTCAACCAACTCCAGGGATTACAAATGGCAATTAATAAAAAGATGAGAGATTCGAAATAGATCTGCAAAGCTCGGGATGTTACATACTCATCTTGGAATAGTTGTGTGAACCTCATCCAAGTCACTGTTGCATGGCTGCAGGAGAAAAACCATTCATCACAAACCTCTACCAGTCCTTCGCTCCCAAGCGAAGCTGCTTCAGTGCAAATCGAACCTTCAAGTCCTCAGTTCATGAACAAATATAGAAACATCCCTCAATATCATAAATCCATCTCATAGTAGCAATCAGGTCCTAGTTCACGTCGAACTCTGAGGGCTTCCTATTGCTGAATTCCTGAAGCAACAACGAATCCCCCCCCCCCCGCCCTGAGGCCTTGCCGCAGCTAGGGTTGCGGTGGATGCGGCAGCAGTAGCCTCTGTGACAGCACCATATCGCTCATCAAAAGTCTCAATCAGTGTAGTCTTAATACACCCAAACATCTCTAGTATGGCCTCCCTTATAGTTGCAGCCACCTCCTCAGCAATGATCCTACGGATCTCCTCGTTACTAGTACCACTGCCCCTAGGGTTCTTGCGGGTAATAAGCATAGTCTCTCTAAACACACACACACAAAATCATCAGGATTAGGCTAAAGCGTACACTTAATTACCTACGCCTATATGCTCCTTAGCATCCTAAGGTTCTTACTTGGGTCGCATACAGATCCGGTGTTTTCAGTAGTACGAGTCCAATACTACCTTCCACGCCAACCCATAGTCGCCCCAAGTCCTCCTCCTAGGATCCTAATTCACAAGTACTCTATCCCTCACGGATATCAAACTACTCTGTCAATAGACTCCTCAAATGCTCATCTAGGTACCTCTCCTAAATTACTCCTCAATTTAAAACTCTCTCTAAAAGACTCATGCTAGGTACTCTTACTCAGCACATACACATAGCAAATAGAAGATAATATCAATCCATAGCATCCCCTAGGTAAAGGCGTCATGAATCAGGCAACAAAGCTCTAAATTTTGAAATACCTAGCATATCCTCTAGCATGCAGCTCTATTATCTCATAAGTATCTCATGATATAAACAAGCAATGGTATTTTGGGTAATCACCGTTCGGGCTCTGGCTGATTGTACACACTGCTTCGTCTCGTTTCCTCTTAAAAGCTCTTACTCGTTTTAGAAAATTCATTTCTTTTTAGAAAATTTTCTCTTAAATCCTCGGTTTGAGTCCAGACATACTCGAGGGTACATCCGAATCCCTCAAATCAAGGCTCTAATACCAACTTGTAACAATTGGATTTTTCAAATAAAAATTTCATTTTTAAACCACATAAGACCTAATTTCACATTTCACAAAAACACAAATTGTATAAGCTATTCAAAACACAAAATCACAAAATATCTGATAATATCCCAGAATCCTCAATACATAATCTCTAGTTGGTGTGTACAATCAAGTCGGCGCCTTCCCGCGATCCTGAGAGGTACATGAAACACATTTCATACAGCACTGTAAGCATGAAGCTTAGTGAGTTACCCAAAATACCACCCCTAAATAATTAGCCTCTCATGGATATATCTCGATAAGGACCCTCCGATCCATGTGTCTTAGTGAAGACCCTGCGGTCTCACAACTCGGGTTGGACCCTCCGGTCCTAACCCAATAAAGCACAAAATAATATACATCATAAATCACAAAGACAAATGCATGAGATCACATAACTCAATGTAAGAATATAAGACCCTCCGATCACACAGTATCACCACTCAGGTTGAGAAGACTCACCTCGTAAGTAAGCAAGTATGCTTCATACTCAATGGTAGGTCTAGACTCTGCCTACATATATCATAATCATCACTAATTAACAATTTATAAAAACAACTCTAAGAATGCTAAACTACCCATCTACTAACTCTCGGAAAAGGTGAAAGACCATTTTACCCCTCCATGGTCTTCGAAGTTCACACTTGACCAAATCCTAAAAGTCAATGGAAGTCAACACTCGAGTCAACAGTCTGATGGGTTTTTCCATAAGAACATCCTATGTGCTCATGCAAACCCTAATGTTTGGATCTAGGTTTCTCTATTGTACATGCAATGTATCCAAGACTTACAATATTAGATCTAACATATTATAAACTGAAATTAGGGTTTAGAGAATTACCTTTAATTGTTATGTAGCAATAACAATCTCAAATCCTCCTTGTAAAGACTTTAGAAAGCTTAGAGTCACAAGTGTCACTCCTCTAATGGCTCACAAACACCAATAGCAAGAGGATGAAGAATAAGGAGAGAGGAGGCTGCCCAAAACGTCCAGAAACCCTAGTGGAACTCTTGGCCACGTTTTTGGAGCTTAAGGGTACTATATATACATGTAGGCTATTAGGGTTTTCAACTAGGAAACCTAATTTGATTGCTTAAGCCCTAAGCAGCCCATGGACCCTTTTAGAATAACCCTTGGACGATTTTTAATGGGTTTCCCCATAGAATTCGTCCAACCTATTATTCCAAGGTGATCCATAACCCAAATGCAATTATCTTATAATTACAGTTCCAGTCCCTTAAGTTTAATTAATCTCTTTTAGCCACAAAATTAATTATCAATTAATTCTTGACTAATACTAATTAAACAATATGATTTCTCCTTTAATATATTATTCTCATAATATATTAATAAATCATAATTAATCTTCTCTCTCCATAATTCATCCTATGAAGTTGCTTTGGTGAAGGCAACCCAAAAGGACCATGCACCATCGGGTCAAGTACATACCAAAATAGTTATGGACTTAGACACTAATCCAACAGTCTCGCACTTGGATAAGTCTAATAACTATTATGCATATGACTTCAGATCTTGATCTGCAATCGTAGCTTTCAAAAGCTGTTGTCAACTCCGATCCTATCAGAAGCGTGTCCTTTAGATAAGGGATCATATATTCCTCCATTCTAGATATCGTATAGAGCTGAGACATGGATTTCAATCATTCTCTCTATACTGTTTCCCGATTTCCGATTTATGACGACTGACAACAGACTATATTTATGACGACTGACAACAGACTATATTTGAACACATCAAACTAGTATCGGCTTGGCCAAGCGCTTAGGTGCCATCACTAAATCATCTAGGGGCCCAAAAATATCGCTTTCATCCTACTTTGGATAAAAGGAACGGATAAACTTTGATTCAATGCTTGCTTGTACTCACTCACCGAATCAAACACAACAATATGTTTTATAACACCAAGTTACTGGTGCGTTTACATATTATCAATGTGTAACCGACTCGCAAGATACAACTTACATATCTCAGTTTCAAGAATATAAGATATTATCATCTCACTAATCACTCGTGATAAAATCCATGAAGTGATCCAAGTGAGCGTGGGTTTAATCCAATGCTAAAACTCATATTCATAAGCACTCATGAACGTTGCAGCAAACATTTGCTTATGTCTAATACACTTTAGACAATCCACACACTAATTCATGACAGTCTTCATTCATACCTACTTCCAACATATGAACGACTGTGGTTCGTTCGAATAATTTGATTGTTCTGAACCAACTTAATTATTCAGGAAGTCAAAACATGCAAAGTGAAACACAAAAATAACACTAATCCCATATGGCCCCAAACTCTGGGTATAAATAAAACATTTTATTTAATCACTATATTGATTACTCATTATTTGTTGTTTCAGGTAATCAACTTCTTACTAGAATTATTACTACACATGTCCCATGCTCTTAGCATGCACACAATGTTTACCTACAGTCCTTACTTTGTGAAATAGATCAAATGAAACCATTTCCAATCATACTCATTTCACAACTCCCAATCCTTATCGTAAGTATAAGAATATAAAATTCTTGTTACTTATTCTAGATTCTAACACTTTATGCAATGATTCTTTCGCAAAGTCATAGCTCAAAATCATCAAGACTTGGCCAATCTCTATCAGAAACAATTCTATAGATATGATGTCTCTCACTCAAAGTACATTCCTTTGAACATCCATCTTGCATAAAAGTTTCTAATCTTGACATAGATTCTCAATATCCAACTCCTAATATGGAAACATTTCCATATTTGCCATATGACAACTCATTCTTAATAGAATCTTATCTATAATAATGGTGATATGTTCCATCCAATACCATACTTCCAACTACTCACAAACTATGCAGTTATCGCGGTCAAAATTTCAATAGCTGTCACATGCCGCTATTTGAGATCGCGGTTATCGCGGTGGTATAGCGGTGATATAGCATTTTTTTAATATTACGTATAATTTATAATTTTATATTATATTTATATAGAAGTTATATATATTTGAGTATTATTACTATAAATCTATATAGAATTAATATCATAAGCCTAAAAAGTCATATAAAAACATAACATAATATTCTATTATGGTAATAAGGAAACTACGTAGTGTCAAAATGTCAAATAGAGATTAATTGTATTGCCCGTATTCAATATCGTATTAGTAGGTCATCGTTGATATAAAGAGTTAAGTCCCAAGTCGTAGCCTCATAGTTGTGGTTCGATTTACAAAAAACCATTAATGGAGTCCGACCATAGCAGCTCAAGTCGTCGTGAGTACAGAAAAAGATGAGAAAGAGAGTTGTTGGTAGATGTAGTTGCTTTGAATGCTTTTAATTATGTTAGTTGTTTGGGAATTTTAAAATGAAAGTGTAGTGAAATCATTAAAACTAGTTTTTCATTGACAAAGTAACAAAATGACCCTAAATGTGAACAAAAATGGAATAGCGCCGCTATAGCGGTTATTGAAATAGCGGTAAATAGCAGTGAATAACGCCACTAATAGCGGTACCGTGAAATGAAAACACTAAGTTGAAAATAGCAGTTCCTGAAATCCACAAAACGCTATAGCGGCGCTATAGCACCGCTATAGCGCGCAATTGATAGCTTAGCTCACAAATGACCAATCCTCAACGAGCTTTGGATCGTCCTTTGATAGTTGTTTAATTATCTTAGTCAAAACCGATTCTTTTCCTTTTTCCTTCTTAATGTGCTAGACATTTGGAAATTTTTAGAATGGTCAAATATTATAGCATTTGCAGTCGATCCTTTACCCGAAGCGTATGGGACACGACGCATGATGTCTTACATAAAGATACGATACTTTATCAATCTTCTGCCAGATGTGTCACGTTCTCACAATTCGAACTATGAAGAGGGATGCCATAATCATAATCGAAATTTTGAGAACGCACTATGTATCCTTGACTAGATTTATTAACATTCCACAACCTAAGCCTTTAGATTTGAAATGAAGCATAATATTCTCTCCCTTAATTATAGCAAAAACAACTTTTCAACATTTACGACTTTGCAAAGTATAACTCTTGTTTTCTATAATTAATATTGCTAACTTGCAATACTTGCCTTAATAATCATACAAGCACAACATTTATGCTCCCACTATCATGACGATTATTATCATATAAACATAACACCTATGCTCCCACTAGCTTAGACATGTTTTAGAAAACAACTGAACTTCCAGAAAACAATACTTATTGAATTTTTGAAGTTCATATTTCTAATACCTAATGCTTTGATAATCCTTTATCTAAGCTTCTTAATCTGATACACCTTTGCCTTACATAGCTCATATGTGTGTCTAAACAATTCAGATTAATTGCCAAATCTCACAATTCGAATTATGGAAAGGGATACCATAACCATAATCGAATTCGAGAATACAATTTCACAATCACTATCTTCTTAAAATCTCTCTTAGTGAAAGCATTTCATCACAGTCATTTTCATGAAGGAGGGAATCTTATGACACTTAGATTTTAATGGTGTATGTGTTCCTATCCATGAAAATTTGTCAAAACCAATGTTTGCGAAAAATCCAAACTCATATGGACCGAACTTTCATAATCTTGATTTCTTGCCTTATGGCAACACGGTTGCCCACCATGTCTTCCAAGTAGTTAAGCAGCTCACCCTTTCATATCAATGTACTTTTCACTGATCAAGGTGCTTGCCTTTTATGCATTCAATTGAGAACTCATAGAACTCACGTGCATAATTAACTCAATTGGAACGACACAGAAACAAGATAGTGTCAACACGATAGGTTGTAAACCTCAAGTCGTGTGCTAGTGATGATTGATAAGGTTTATTCTTGATTAGTTCTTGAAACCTTTCAAGACCATTAAGACTCCTACTGACTCCTTGACATATAATATTCTCTTGTCAATAAACATTTCTCAACAAACAAATATTCAAGAGTTAGTGTAGGTTTTATCAAGACAAAACACTTCACAAATTTGGTCCTAGTTGGTCTTTGTCTAATCCAAGACATCACAACTTTCCACATTTGATGAATGTTATAAACCTTCTTAAGACTTGTCACTCAATGTCGCAATCTTAACTCTAAGACTCGGTTTTGGAACGAAGTATGATTGACTTCTTGATTTAACCATTTCTTCAATTCTTGATTCCTCTTCTCAGACATACAATTGCACTAAGACTCACTTAGAGGATCAATTGAGATATGGTTCTTAATGATTAAGACCTATCATAAAACATAATAAAAGGTACTCTCCCTTCTTCTTAGAATAGAGAAACATTTATCTTTCCGCCTACTTGATTCTTCTTTATTCGTTATGCTATTGATTGAAGCTCTTTCAATCAACTGAGAATTACACTTAATCACATAAGTATAATCATATTTACTTAACCTTAGTAAATCATGACGAATATCTTTGTTACTCTTGTGGTGGAGTTGATCAACACACAACCTTGTGTACTCGATCTCCTAGTCCTTCACTTGACACTTTGTCAACGAATTAGTCTAATTTCCAAATATGAAATTTCTCATTCATCATGCAACCAAGTTGTATGATTCCAAGTTTCTATCCAGTTGAAACTTGGGCGATGAGAAACTTTCCCTATTTGGTAAATTCTTGACCTTTCCACAAATAACATAATTAAGAATCAAATCCATTATTGCTAATAGAAACTTACAAACATCAATTTTTCATACATGCCATTGCAAGGATAAATAAATAATATAAAATCAAAATTTATTTTATTGCGGAAAAATTTGTCCTTACAATGCAATTTAATTGAAAAACTATGTTAATACATATTTCTTAGCAATCTTATTCTAACTTCAAGTAGTAGCTCATGATTCTAATCTTCAAGTTGCAAGTTTTACATCCATGCATGGCATATAGGGCTCAAAGTGCCAAAACAAGCTTTATAGAGGGTTTAATGCATGAAAGTTGGCCAATAGCTTGTAAAGCTTGAATCTTTAGGCCTAAGGGATCTCATACTATCCAAATATGAAGTCAACTTCATGGCATGCTCAAACAACTTAAGGACCCCAAAGAAAAGATGAAAATAGCCATAAGCTCCCTAATGAAGGGATCTAACCAAACAAATGATCAAGGTGATAGCTTTTTACCACCAAATAGCAGCTAGCACTGAAAGAACATTGGATCCAAGGGATTCCTCTCGTTCCAAGCCTTTTGCTCCTCAATCTCCTTCCAAAAATGCACTAGAACATATAATCTTACCCTCGCTCTCTCTCTCACAGATGAATATAGCTCGATTAGGGTTTCTCTCAGTGTGTCAAGGTGATAAGGGAGAAGGAAATGAAGGCTTAAGTTCCTTTAAATATGGTACAAACCCTGAAAATTAAGGTTTTCACACTTAGCTCCTACTCGTCGAGTTAGGGTCCTCCAACTCGTCGAGTAAACTCTAAAAATCACGCGACTATTTTAAATCTCTACTCGGCGAGTTGGGGCGTTCAACTCGTCAAGTTTCTCTGACAAAATGTATATAAATTAATTAAATATTATACCTGAAGTCGAGATGTTACAAGATGTTTCCCCTAAAAATATACATACAATTAAACACACTTAATGCACATGTATATAAAGACACAGAACTAACACCAAAACACATTCGCCCCCCCCCCCCCTCCCCCTCCCCCTAAATCTGCCTCTTCCAGTTCCCCCGTCAATTTACAAATTTCCATACAAACCCTCAGTTTTGAAACACATAGGGCGTGTTCGGCACGGAGCTTTTGGTAGCGTTTGAGAGCTTCTAGCTTCTAGCGTTTGACAAAACGCTCCGTTTTGAACAGAAATCCTTATTTGGCACTACAAGCTTCTAGCATTTAGTTTAAACAAAACGCTCCAAATCCAAATTCTACTTCATGTAGCATTTAACAAAACGTTACTCGCTACAAGCTATCCGGTACTAGCTAATTTTGCCGAACACGCCCATAGACCTTTTGAATAATTGTTGGGCGTCTATAAGAACTAGCCTAGCTTCTCTAAACAATAAAAGTAAATCTTGCATTTAAAGATGGTAAAACGATCCAACATAGTGCCTAAATGACCTTCATGAGACGAAGATGATCACCTACCAAAGCTTGCTGAATAGGCGGAGGGGGGATCAGGTAACATGGGTAAAACTTGTGTGTCGAAGTGAGTTGTTAGCCAAAAAATGACGTAAAATGGCAATCGAAGTTATGAACATACACCTTGAACTTAAGGACACCCATCCTACCCATGTTTAAGCGCACAACAAGAGTTCAAAGCCATGGAATTGCTTTCAGATATACACGTGTGAAACATTATAGGCACAAAACCCCTTACTCAAGAAGACATATATAAATTTGAACAAACACACACTGATATACATTAATAGACACGAGAATGCCACCTCAACTATGAGGATACATATAGGTGATTACATGTCCAACTGTTCTTATTTAGTGCAAGCCCTTTATGACGTCTATAATCAAACCAAAGGAAGCTTTGTGATTGGATTACATTGGTGATCAATGTGTGGGATTCTAGTTAAAAAGAATATCTTCAAGTTACGAAGTTTCCAAATTACCCAAACATAGACCATGATAATCGCTTCTATAACATTCTTATCTTTAACGTTATGAATCCTTTTTGTGACTGTGCTCATGTATTAAACATATGATCAATGGAACCTGGATTTGTGGGGAGGATCGAGCACCTAGAGATTTACTTCCATATTCGCTTCGAAATTGTGTACTTGGAGAAGACGTGTTCAACTAATTCATCATCTTCTTTGCATAAGATGCATCAGACGTCATCTATATTAACCCCCAATCTCTTCAAGTTTACTGTTGTGGGCAGACTTAGTTCTCCAAACCAAGACGGTCAAGCTTGTTATGTTGTTGAATGTTGTTTTCTTCTAATTTCTTTCTCTTTGTATGAGCCCATACTAGATGGCATTCAGTATGTGCTATGTGTTTGTTAATACAGCTTTACCACTAAAGCTGATAATTTCATCACATAAATCAAACTTGATTTGTATAAGTTGGTACCATTCTCACTTTGTCAAAAAAAAAACAAATTAAGAATCTTACGAACGAGGCAAGTTTGGTATATGTCAAAAGTAATAGTCACTAAAACAAGGTTTCAACAAAAACACCGATAATCTAAAATTTGTAGTTGGACCTATATCTGAAGAAGATAAAATAAATAAAAAGTTTAAATTTGTTGCTCCAAAGAAGTACGAAATTCTAAAGTATTGTGATTTTTAGACGTTAAACAACACATTTGAAAAAAAAAAATCGTATAAAAGAACGCGGTAATTTTATGTTCAAGTTTTAAATAACGGAAAAATAAATAGTTACAGCTGGTGAAACAACTTTTGAGTTGTTGCCTTTTCATAGGCCATTGCTAATCTTAAATGATTAGAGCTAGGCACTTTTCTATCTAGAGCATTATATCATATGATCATACCCGTGGTTTGATGCACAAGCATATGTTTTATTTATGGTTTAGTGAGGGATAACGACTTAAAAATGTAATTGTGATTTATATATATTTAGTTATTTAATTTTTTTTTTATCCATATTTAACCCTTTAACTTGTTAAACTGTATATTTTCAGCTCTTATAACCGGTTACTTCAGGTTAGCCAGTAAAAATGACTTAATAAGGTAAATATATTTCTCATTTTGTACACATTTAGTTTTTAATATTTTTGTACAAATTTAATCCTTAATTTATTTATTTTTGCAAAATAAGTCTTTTTTTGTATTCAGTAAATATTTACGAATGATTTCTTTAGTTTTTTCTTAGGAAATCTTTCGTAGAAAATTCATTAATAAAGTGTTTGAGCATTTTGATGTTTATGTCCATTGTGATCTCAAGTAGTTGGTTGATTAGGTCATGTGTTTTGAATGTCATAATTTCTTTATATAATCTCGAATTTTAACGATCTTTATATCCATGCGAATGATCTTTATATCGATACGTTCTTATTTTAATCTACTACAACTTTTATTTAGATCACTCTTATTAAAATATAATATATTTTTACTTACGATTTTTATATCCATACACAGGGACGGATTTAGCCTAGTCCCGATGTTGCACCGGCAACACCTGTTTTTTCTATCCGTAGTGGAAAAAATTTCGATTTTTTTCCGTTTATAGTTATTCTTCATGTATCAGTAACACCTATTTTATCTCGACAACACCTACTTGTATTCTTGCGCTGCGTCTGCCCATGTCCATATGTTTTTTATTAATGCATGTATGGACGTTTTTTTATAAAACCGTAAGTAAAAATATATTACATTTTAACGGAAATAATCTTAATAAAAAAATGAACACGTTGATATAAAGATCGTTAAAATTTGATACCGTATGAAGAAGTTACGACGTTCATAATACAAGACCTAAGGCAAACCACAAAACCTACGCAACCAAGCAATCAAGATCATGTTGGACATAAACATCAACAACCTCAGATAACTCATTAATGATTGTCTCACGTAAGATGTCGTAAGAAAACCTAACGAAATCATTCATAAGTACCAAATGAATACAAAAAATGACTTATTTGAAACAAAAAAAATGTTAAGGACTAAATATGTACAAAAATATTAAGGACTAAATGTGTACAAAATGAAATATATATTACTCTATTAAGTTATTTTCCCGGCTAACCTAAAGTAACCAATCATAAGGATTGAATGTGTACAATTTAACAAGTTAAAGGGGTAAATGTGGACGAAAAAAATTCAACGACCAAATATGTACAAATCGAAAAATACATTACCCTTTTAAGTCATTATCTCATTCTTAAGGATGTATGAAAAATCGAGATCTATGAATTTAAAATTTTCATAAACACTTATTTATCAAGATGTTAAAAGTCACGACAAATACAATGTTAAAAATTGTGAAATGTCGGAAAACATATAAAAACATATAACTAAATTTCTTATCGTATAATATCATAAATTGACTATTTGTTATTGCTTTGTAAAACATGATTTATCGTATAAACCTTAGATTATAGTATGAAAACTAGGTGAATCATTGTACATTGCAAGAGAATATATAGTATAGTTAAAATAATAACTTTTAAAAAATTATTATTTAATAATTCTATGGGAAACAATCTCTATAGTAAAGCAAATCTATAATTAACATGTTAGTTTTATTAAACAACGATAGTCTTAAATCATTGATGATGTATACCATTAATTTATTTTATAAACCATGTAAAGTTATATAAATTATATATCAAACATATGATTATAACGAATAACAAAACGTACGAAAAAATAAATACTAAAACTTTTAATAACATATAAACACTAAAACATCTATAATATTATTTGTATTAAAAATTTTATTGAACACTTCCAGACCGTACATATACATAAATCAATATGCATTTAGTATATAGAAACACTATTATTAAAAGATTCGACAAAACTAATTTGTTTAACTCTTTATATTTGAGTCACAAATATCTTTAAACAAATTAATATTTTTGTGAGCAAAAAATTTACTTATATACTACTAATGTATGTTACAAAGTATATAAATGAAAGAAAAATAAAAAGTGATTAGTCATTACTAATTAATATAATCATTAGTTAAAAACTTTTGAGTTGTAAGTAGTAAATATATATAAATTTGAAAACTCTTGAATTGTAATGAGAGTTTTAAATAAATATGTGCTTAAAAAATATGTCTCTATTATTATACTTTTGTAATTATATTAATTGCATACTCAATGAATAATTTTAATTAAACAATTATATAAAACATTGCAAACTCAGAGCATACATCTTTAAGAAAATGTAACAATTAAGTTAAAACATAATTATCTTTTTCCTTTGGCTTTAAATATACAAACATAAACTTTTGAAATGTAATTTAAGGAAAAATATTTGCATATAAATTGAAAAGAAGAAAATAATCATATAGATTTTTGCCTTATTAATTCTCGTTAATCTTTTAATCTTCAAAAACTCTGTGTACAACATCGAAACATATAAATCATATTTGATCATCCTATCAACATAATCACTTTCATTAACTATATATACTACTATATGAATCAACTAGTTGTGAGACCCGTATATTATACGGGTTGAAAAAAACAAAAAATTAAATATGAAGGTTTAAACAAAAATTTATTTAAATTTGAAATTTTAGATTTGAAATTTAATATTTAAAATTTGAATTTAAATGGAAACGCATTAAATACTATATGAGTTGTAATATTTTAATTTATAGGTTATTTTCAATTAAGGAACTTATTAATTGAGGTGTAAATATGAGGTGTTAATTAAAAAAAGATAAAAAGAAATGAGAAAATGACAAATGGAAAAAACATTTATTCAAAAATACCAAAATATGACATGTGTCCAAGTTAATGAGAGAGTGACATGTGGCAAAATTATTTTCATTTATTAGAGAGGATTAATGATCATAACTATCATAGGTTAAAAAAAACTTTTAAATGAAGTGGTTGGTGATTAATTAAAAGAGAATATGAAAAGTTTAGTAATTTTCAAATGAATATGATAAGAGTATTTTGGTCTCTATTATAAATATACTACTAGGCGAATGTCTGCGCGTTGCGCAGAAACACCTATATAGTTGAAGTATTTACAAATATTTTTTTTTATAATATAACAATAACATTGTTGTTAAATTTGATATAATAATTCGGATAGTAAATTGATATAATGTATTTATTATTTTCAACTATATTATAATATATACATCTATTATAACTGCATCATCTCAATCGTTTGAATAACTTCTACCCGCGAGTTACAAATAAATAAATTTAAATATAATATATGGTTTAATGTTTAGTTGGTGTTATTGTTAATTAGTTTTTGTTTAATGTTTTAATTTTTATCATTATAATTATTTAAAACATCAAACATTGTTTTTTGATTTTAAAGATAACAATATAATCATTTATATAAGTTATTTTTAACTATTATTATTGTAAGTTATTTTAAGCTACTTATTTGAAAACTTTTAACGATTATAAAAATATCTTTAAGAAATTTTTTAGTTAAATTGATATTACAATTTAGTTTTTGCATTTATCACTTTTAACTATTAACAAAATATTCTTTGGTTTTTTAAGTGGAACTGAAATTTATATTTAAGTTAATATTGTAATCTTATATTTAAAATAACAATTTAAGTATTTTGTCAAAATTGTACAAAAATTGTAGTTTTAAGCTGATAATGGTTTACATACCACATCATATTAAATCTAATAAACTAAGTATAATACGTTAAAAGTTAAAGACATAACTTTTTAAGTAGAAGTAAAGATATTATTTTAAAATTGAAATTTAGTATATTTATGATTTCAATTTAAGTTTGATATTTATTTAACATTATTAACCAATTTGTAATCATTATTAGAAAAAACACTACAATTAATCACTTTTAACTAATTACAAAATCTTTTTTGAGTTGTTTAAGTTAAATTAAAATTTATATTTTAGTTGACACTGTAATGTTATATTAAAATTAATAATTTAAGTATTTTATATAAATTATTCCAAAATTATATCCTTAAAATGATAATAGTTTACATCTAACATATTAGACCTAATAAATTAAGTATAATATGTTAAAAGTTAAAAACAAACTTTATAAGTAGAAGAAAATAAATTTTTTAATATTAAATTTTTTAAAAGTTAAAAGTTTATATATAATTACACTTTAGGTTTGATATTTATTTAACCTTATTAACCAACTTATAATAATTATTAGAAAGAAATTGAAAAGTCATAGGAGTTTCAAATGAATCCTCTTTAATAAATGAAGGTTTTTTTGTCACTTGTCAAATTCTCAAGAGTTTTGCCACATGTAACTTTGTGGGAGTTTTAGAATTATTATTTTTCATTTGTCATTTTTTGAGAATTTTCATTTTTTTAAATAAAATTCCATAAAATTCTAACAAGTTTTATAAGGAAATAAAATCATTCTATTAATTTGATAACAAATGATCATAAATGCTTTAAAGAATATTTAATTTCTCTTATAAATGTTCCAAAAGATTACACTATATTATATAAAAGTGTTATTTTATAAAATATTTAATGTTTAAATATTTATATTAAATTTTTATTTTTAATAAACCCGTGTAATACAGGGGTCTCACACCTAGTGTGGTAAAAGGAAAAAATGCATGAGAGTTTCAAATGAATATGGTTCAAGAAAAAATGCAAACTTTATAAGTATATAATGATAATGATGTGTATTCCCGTGCATTGCACGGTAAAAAAATATATATGGTTAAAATATGTTGAAATTTATAATTTTATCTATGGTTTTTGGTCATTTTTTATATAGGCCTATTAAAATTGGAACCTACGGTCCTAGAATATTAGAACCGATCCTGGAACTTGTTATGTCAGTTTTTAATATTCCAAAATTGCTTCTAAAATTCTCGATATTGTGGTTCTAATTTTTTATTACATAATAAATTGATTGACTATTACAACATATGAAAAAATAATTAACCATATAAATTATTAATAACGTAAATACATTGAATTATTGGAAAAGTTAAAATTATAAATAAAAGATTTTTATATTTGATGTCAAAATATTTTGTAATAGATTCTAACCAAACTAATCATAATTATAAAACTCGGCATGAGTTTTAACCCTCATATGCTATTAGAAAACATAAGTTATAAAACAATTAAACGATTTGTATTTTATGGGAGTCTTGTGTCATTGTGTTTTTTATTAGCATAAGATAAAATTAGAGGTGCAAATTGCAATAGTTAAATCTTATTTCGTTTTTAATTACCTCACAGCTATATCATAAACGTCTCGTTTAAAAAGATCATGAATGATTAAATGAATTATAATCAAATAATAGTATGTATTTATATATAAAGAACACAAATTTACCATTTTTATGGAATATAACAAAATCAATTTTAATAAGCTTTATCAACTACATAATTATCATCTATAGGATTATTTGCATGTAAGCGATTGTGAATATCTAACATAACATGAAAACCTATAAAATTAAACGTCAACATCCACTCCATTACACCATTCTAGAAATTACACACAATGAATCTTTTTAAAAGTCTAGTTATACAATTTAAAGTTGAATGAACATTAACCTGCACCATCTTGCAAACTCTATTATAATTTATACAACATGGACGGATGGGTTTAGACATTAGACGGTTAGTTGCATAACTTCCTTTTGGGACCCTGATGAACATGATTATAACTTTCATGAAAAGAAAATGCAAAACTTTAAAATAAATTGAACCACCAAAATTTTAAAATCAAGAAGCGTGAACTATGCTAGTTTTATCCATTCTTGTTTTGTATTGTTGTGAAGTAGTATTGTTGCTCATGTGAATCTAGAGGCAATGATTAAAGCATCTTCATAAATAATATTTTTCATTCCAACCAAAATCATAATTATACAATATAAATTTGGATAATAAGAAAGAAGAAAATGAAGCAATATTTTTTACCATAAACTTTCAAATTTCCTTCTTATCGTCATCTTCCTCTTTATTATTATTTATGCTCTCCATCGACAATCTTTTTGTATTGAGTTTATAATCTACCTCTCAACCACTCACACAACTCTTTAAACTATTCTAATAAAAATTTACCATTTCGAACTATATATATATATATATATATATATATATATATATATATATATATATATATATATATATATATATATATATATATATATATCAATGTTAATCAATTGGTGTCATAAGAACCATTAAGTATCATAAATTAAAAAACTATTGAGTGATAGTAGTTGTTAATTAGTTGCTCGTGAAAAGTGATGTAGGTTTAAATATATTATTATGGAATCATTGCTATAAAGAAATATGAAAAGACATAGAAGTTTCAAATGATTGTGGCGATAGAAAAAATATCTCCTTTATAAGTATAGTATGATTAGGCGAATACATGCGCGTTTGGCAAAATACAACAGTATATTTTAAATATTTACAAATATATCTTTTTTAAATATATCAATGACGTTGTTGTTAGCTCTTATATAACAAATCTTATAATAAGTTTGTATAAACATTATTTGTTTTAAATTATATGATAATATAGACATCATTTAAAATTCTAAAATCTCAATTGTCTCAATGACTTCTCCTTACAAGTTTTAATGATATTTATAGTTGTTATTATGATTAATTGATTTTAAAAAGTTTATTTACTTAAGAGTTTAATTTTTATCATCGTAATTATTTAAAACATCAAACATTGTTTTAGTTTTTAAAGGCAACAATATAATTTTTGTATATAGTGTTACTTTTAACTATTGTTATTGTAAACTATTTAAAATAACGTATTTGGAAACTTTTAATTATTTTAATTTGGTTTCAGAAATTTATCTTTTTTAAAATTTATTTGATGAATATTGTTAGTTTCTTTGATTGTAATTATATATATATATATATATATATATATATATATATATATATATATATATATATATATATAGTTTAATTTTGAAGCCCCTTAGTGAACAGTTTTGGTCCTATTAGCTGATTTTTGTTTCATTTTTTTCTTTTCTGTATCCATTTTTATGTTGTTGGTGGATAATCAATACTACTATGTATTTGGCAAACGTGTCGTCTTTTCTTTTATCACCACTGCCACCACCGCCACTAGATGCTTCTCTTGCAGTTTAGTCCCTCCCTTATCTCCTATCTCTCTCTATCGGGTTCACTTGCTTCACTATGGTCACCGCCTAAACCCAATTGATCTTTAAGACAACCGCAGAAAATACTGATTATTTAAATGTAGATTCCACCTTCTTCACCATGGTATTTGCAACCGAAAAGAGAGGCAGTATCATACGAAATCATCGATCGTCGTCACCATCTCAAATACCACCTGGCAACCACCTCTACACCTGCTTCACCACTATCGTATCCCACCATCGGCTTTCTACAAGGTGTACTACACAATAATTGTGTCGTTCATGGTTTAATAGAAAGGAAGTGTTAAATTTGTAATCGTCCCTATTACTGCCTTCGACATCTGCCTAGATTGAATCAACGAGGATTCCTTCTCCGCTCCTATTCTTCAATTTTGGTTTCTAATTTGTTTTATTAATTGTTTAACCTAGATGGTTTGAATCATACACTTCTAAGTCATCGGCAACCTGCTCCGTCGTCTTCTTTTTCTTCACCCACCACCAGTCTAACGCCTCACCACTGCTCCACCAACGCTTCACCTTGCTCTTGCTTCCGATTTCTCCGATTGTTCTGATCAATGATCGATCTCCGATTTTCGGCAAGTACGTGTTTCGATTAAACAACGTCTGCTTCATTGGCCTTTCGAATTTTGGTATGTTGTTTGTAGTTTCTATTTGATTTTCAATTTCTCTTACGATTGTTGGTTCTTATCTTTTTTGTGCGATGACCTCGACCCCTCATGTGATTTCTTAACTCCATTTTCCCATGTCGTTTGTTGTTGGTTTCTAACTCTCAACTCTCAGATGCGCAACAAAACACGATTTCTTCTACAGGTAGTTTCAAATTTATCATGTTTTTCTGATAAATCTTTTTGTAGATGTATCCCTATCCTATTTTCTTTCTTTTATAATTGGTGATGTCTATTTGTCTCAAAAGCTTGCTCTTTAATTTGCCAAAAGCATTCGCCCCATAAAATGAGGATTTCATTCTCATGTAATTGCTCATCATATTAGTTAGAAGCTTCTGTCACAGTATAGATGCACCAGTTTTTCAAATTGAGGGGAGGAGATCATTCATGAATTGTTTTCTTCCTACAGGTTTGGCTTTATTCACTGAATTACTTCCCTATGCCCTTCACATTTGTGATACTAACATCATCTTCTGTAAAAATATAAGCAATTAATTAGGGTTTAAATTTGCATATAGAATTATTTTGTAACCAAGTTTGTCCATTCCTCTCAAAATCAAAATCAAATGAATGGGCTTAGTTTGATGATGTTCAGTTGGTTACCAATCCAGTCCTTATTCAGTTGCAAAGATACAATACATCTTTCATATTTTTTAGTCTTTTGGCATATTGACATAGCCAAATCCAAATGTGTATAGGAAAAATGAGCAGCAAAATATTGATCAACTTCCCATTATATTAATAAGATGCAATTTTTTTACATTGTATGGATGAAAGTACATGACATATGGATTCAAAATATTCCAATGGCATATTGCTAAAAATTTTCCATTTGGAATTTTATGTTACAGGTAAGGTAATATTCTCTCTTGAGTTCATATTAATCAACATAAGGATATGTTTTGTGGTAGCCATATATGCAGATTCAACCTCCAGTTCAGATGAGTCTCTTATCCAGCAGGCTGATGATGGTCTAGAAGCATTGGTATCAGATGAAGCATTCTAGCCTCAAGTTGTTTATAAATTTGGAGAGGTTTTGGTATGAATGCAACTAGACCCCAATCAGATGTGCATTGGGTCATATAGTTCTGTTATCCATATATTCCTCATTTTGTAACCTACTTTCGTATCTTCTTTTTCTTTTGTTACATTTAATGACCATTTTACACTTACATTTAAAAAATCACATGCTTATTCAGTTTTAATACATTAAGCTAGAATTTTTAAGATATTGAAGGTTAATATAAAGTCAAATTTTCAACTTTAGTTTCTCTTTTTTATATTTATGGTCTGACTTATTTCACTTTTTTTCTTTTTTTTTATATATATTATTTTATGTTGTCCTCTAATAATACTTATGTAACATCCCAAAATTCAAGGCCAAAGATTTTGCTTTTAAATAGATTATAACATAAAAAACATCGATATAAAAACGTTCATAATGATATCTCATGTCACAATAAATATGTCAATAATCCAAAACATGTCACCATAAAAACCATTTTGTCCAAAAGTAAAATAATTCAGAGTAGACTCCCATAAAACTCCATGAGGAAAACATGTTTGTGTGTGATGCACTGCTACACCGCCAGCTGCTACCCCTTAGAAGAAGAGGTACCTGAAACCAAAATTGAAACTGTAAGCACGAAGCTAAGTGAGTTCCCCCACCATACCTATAGCACATAGTCATCAGTATCTTTCAACCGGTACCTGGGAGCTACCTTCCCCTTCAGTATCTCTCAAACGGTAACCGGGAGCTACCCTCCCCTTCGGTATCTTTCAACTGGTAGCCGAGAACTATCCTCCCATTCGGTATCTTTCAACCAGTAACCGGGAGCTACTCCCCCCTTCGGTATCTTTCAACCAGTATCCGAGAACTAACACATGCTCAGCACAGACATAGAAACTAGACAATTATAAATAAAAAATAACCATCTCACCCATAATCTCCTACTAGTGGGACGGCATTGATGTCGTAGACCCACCCCTACTGGAAGGTAACTCACCTCGTAAGGCTGACTGCTGAAAAGTTGATCGATAGATGTCCGACTGCTGCTCCGGTGATCCTCCGGCTATAACTCCCATAAAACACTTACTCAGACACTGATAACTGTTCTTAGGGTAAAAGGACTATTTTACCCCTGACCATGTCAAATTCAAAGTCAACTCCCAGTTGACCTGACTCGTCGAGTTGGGCCTCCAACTCATCGAGTCTCTACCCTTAATTTTCCCTTCTTCACGCTTCTACTCGTCGAGTTTAGCAAAGACTTGATGAGTTCTCCTTCTAAAACAACCTCGGATGAACCTTCATCGGACTCGTCGAGTTGTATGAACAACTCATCGAGTTCATCATCTTCTTACAAACAAGTCTTGTCCTTGACTCGCTGAGTTGTATGAACAACTCGTCGAGTTCATCTTCAAAAGTAGGGAGATTGCCTTGGACTCGCTGAGTCTGCTCATGCACTCGTCAAGTCCTATGAACTCCAAGTCTATGGCTAAGTCCAACACGTTGGGTCACTCCCTTGGACCCTCTAAAGCCCTTCTAACACTCAATTGGGTCCCAAGAACAACTCGGCGAGTCGAGGTTGTTCAAGTCTCATTTCTCGATTTCGGATGTACAACACTTGTCCAAAAGATAGATCTAGGCTCCTAAGATTGATCTAGCACATAAAGTTACAAACTTTACATGCATGCATGGGAGAATAAACTTAAAAGGCTCTAAAAGAAACTCTTAAAATGCAGGGGGATTTCTAAGGCCCCAAAATCAACCACTTTATGTCTTGTAGTCCCCTAAGGACCTTGGATCTGGAGTCTTAGTCTCAACCATGCTTGCACTCATAGTTGGTCACTAAAAAAGGCTCCTTAAAGTTCCAAAAGGGGATCTAAAACATGAATGAGCAAGGTATAAACTTTATACCTTGAAAGAACTGTAGATGCAACACAAACTCGGGATCTTCTGATTTCCTCTTGGATCTTCAAGCTTTTCCTTCCTTCTTGTGATCACAAACCATCAAAATCCACCAAAGAGGCCTTAGATCTTCACCAAAGATGATTAGGGTTTAATGTGAGGTGTTCTGAGAGCATAGGGGATGAGGGAGGCTAAATAAGATGTTTAAATAGGGTGCAAACCCTTGGATTAGGGTTTTGTCCAGACAGTGTCTACTCGTTGAGTCTTGTTGCCGACTCGACAAGTCCGCCACTTATCCCCCGGATCCAAGTCGCTTCTACTCAACGAGTTGGGCCTTCAACTCACCGAGTCCATTCCAAAATGTGAATAATACTTGAATGAGATACATACCATGAACCGGGTGCTACAAATCTCTCCCACTTATTTTGGACTTCATCCTCGAAGTCTGCTGCTCGATCATGGAAAAGCTCCGGATAATGCTCCATCATCTCTTCCATCGGCTCCCATGTCCACTCCGAGCCATTCCGGTGCTTCCATTGCACTTTCACCAACTCGACCTTCTTGTTCATCAGATCCTTCGACTGCCGGTCGAGGATCGCCACAGGCCGCTCTACGTAGTTCAGACTGTCGTCAACCTGAATGTCCTCCAGGGCACTACTGCCTAGTCGTCCACCAGGCACTTCCGCGGCTGGGAGACGTGGAAAGTGTTGTGGATCTGACTAAGTTTGGCTGTCAGATCCAGCATGTACGCCACCTTGCCCACCCGAGCAATAACCCTGAAAGGTCCGATGTACCTGGGGCCCAACTTGCCCCGCTTCCTGAACCGGATGATGCCTTTCCAAGGCGATGCCTTCAGCAGAATCATATCCCCGACCTAGAACTCCAGGTCTAAACGATGCTTGTCGGCATAGCTTTTCTGCCGAATTTGTGTAGTCTAGAGCCTACTCCTGACCTGATGAATCCTCTCTGTCGTCTTGAGCACCACTTCAGTGCTCCCCATGAACCTCTGGCAAACCTCACCCCAACATATCGGGGTCCTGCACTTTCTCCCGTACAACATCTCAAATGAAGGATGATCGATACTCGCCTGGTAGCTGTTGTTGTAGGAGAATTCATCCAATGGGAGGTAAGTGTCCCAACTACCACCGAAGTCTAGCACACATGCCCGCAGCATATCCTCCAGAGTATGGATGGTCCGTTGGCTCTGACCATCCGCCTGCGGGTGAAATACGGTGCTAAAATGGAGACGATTACCCAAATCATCGTGGAATTTCTTCCAGAACCTAGAAGTAAACCGTGCATCCCTATCCGAAATCACTAACATCGGCACCGCGTGCCTCACCACCACCTCTCGAATGTAGATTCCATCCAGCTTCTCGACCGATATACTCTCCTAGATCGGTATAAAATAAGCGCTCTTGGTCAACCGATCCATAATGACCCATATGAAATCCACTCCCCGCGTGGTCCTGGGAAGTTTGGTGATGAAGTCCATGGTGATATCTTCCCATTTCCACATGAGAATATCCAGCGACTGCATCTTGTTGTGTGGCCTCTGATGTTCGGCCTTGACCTTCCTACAGGTCAAGCACCGCTCCACATACCATGCTACGTCCCGCTTCATGCATGGCCACCAATAGTCAAGACGAAGATCCCTATACATCTTCATCGCGCCGGGATGGATAGAAAACCTGGATTTGTGCGCCTCCTCTATCAATGTTTGACACACGCCTCCATGATAGGGTACCCACACCCTACGGTGGAGGGTCAACAACCCTCGGCTATCATAGTCGAAAGAGGAAACCTGACCCACAATATGCTCGCTCTTCTGATGTTCCTCCTTCATAGCCTCCTGTTGGGCCTCTCGCATCTACTCCAGCAGCAGAGTCACCATGGTCATCCGCATGCAGATATCCCTGATCGGTGCTGCCTTGTGGCTAAGCGCATCGTCCACCACAATGGCCTTCCCCGGGGTGGTAAAGGATCTCACAATCATAATTCTTCACTACATCTAACCACTGATGCTGCCTCATGTTTAGATTTGGCTGGTCCATGAGATACCTCAGGCTTTGTGGTCCGTGTAAATGGTACAACGGACCCCATAGAGGTAATGATGCCAAATCTTGAGGGAAAAAACAACTGCCCCCAGTTCGAAATCATACGTCGGGTAGTTCGCCTTGTGAGGCTTCAGCTGCCTTGAAGCGTAAGCAATAACATGCCCTCTCTGCATGAATACAGTGCCCAAACCCGAGATGGAAGCATCGCAGTACACCACAAAATCATACATGCCCTCCAGCAAGGCTAAGATTGGCGCCTCGCACAATCTCTGTCTCAATGTCTCAAACGTAGCCTGCTGCTCAGGCCCTCAGCAAAAGACCACGACTTTCCTTGTCAGACTGTTCATAGGCACGGCTATCTTGGAAAAGTCTTGAATGAATCTACGATAATAGCCGGCTAATCCTACGAAACTTCAAATCTCAGATGGAGACTTCGGAACCTTCCATCTCATCACAGCCTCTACCTTGGCTGGATTGACAGATATCCCGTTCTGGTTGACAAGGTGCCCAAGGAACTACACCTCGCGCAATCAGAACTCACACTTGGAGAAATTAGCATACAAGATCTCCCTCCTCAAAGTATCCAAAACCTCTCGCAAGTGCTCCTCATGCAACTCTCATGTCTTAGAATAAACCAAGATGTCATCGATGAAAACTATCTCAGACTGATCCAACATCGGTATGTACACGCTGTTCATGAGATCCATGAATGCGGCAAGAGCATTGGTGAGCCTAAAGGGCATCACCACGAACTCATAGTGTCCATACGCGTCCAAAAAGCAGTCTTCTGCACATCTTCCTCTCTGACCCTCATCTGATGATACCCCGAACGCAAAGCAATCTTGTAGAACCAAGATTCTCCCTGTAACTGGTCAAAGAGGTCATCAATCCTTGGTAATGGGTAACGGTTCTTCACCGTTACCTTATTCTGCTCCCGATAATCTATACACATTTGATGCGACCCGTCCTTCTTCTTCACAAACAGAATCGGGGCTCCCCAGGGTGAACTGCTTGGTCTAATGAATCCCTTGTCTAACAGCTCCTACATCTGTGTAAACAACTCCTACATCTTAGGAGGATCCAACCGATATGGTGCCTTGGCTATCGATGTCGCACTAGGGACTAGGTCGATCCTGAACTCCACCTGCCTCTCTGGAGGTATCCCGGGCAACTCCTTGGGGAATACATCCAAAACCTCTCGCACTACTGGCACATCACTCACTGTCGCCCCTCCTGCCTCCCAGGTGTCCATAACAGAGGCGACATATCTTGCGCAACCTTGCTGAAGGTAGCGCCTAGCTCTTGCAGCCGAACATAAAGCGGGTCCTCGTTGTGGCCTCTCGCCCTGAATCACCAGCTCTCCCCCTCCTGGGGTCCTAATCCAAACCAACTGTTTCTTGCAATCAATCACTGCCCTGTTGGGGTTAGCCAATCAATACCAATAATAACCCTGTTCCCTCTCAATGGTATGGGAATGAAATCCACTAGATAACGCTCTTCAAACAACCTCAAAACACAATCCTGAAAAACCTCTGATGCTCGCACAGACCGGTCGTCCGCAATCTCGACCTCTAGAGGGCAATCCAACATGCCCGAAGACTCAGGAAACTTCTTGCTAAGCGTAAGAGAAACAAATGATCGGGTAGCACCCGAATCAAACAACACTTGAACCGGTATACCGTTCACATGGAACGATCCTAAACAGATCATACACATAACATATCAAAATCACACCGACATAACATAAAGAAAGAAGAGAAGAAACTGTACTCGTCACCACATAGGGTGCAGCGCGTGCCTCCTTGGCTGTCAACTGAAATGATCGGCTCCGCACCACCGGAGCCTCTACCTTGGCCTTTCGGCCATCCGTAACTCGTGTTGCTTCTGGGGTCGGCGTCGCTGCTACTTTCGTTGCTGTCAATCTAGGGAAATTGGCCTTCTTGTGGCCCCTCAGATTGCAATGAAAGCAAATCAGGTCTGACATATGCACTGTGGGGGCGGGGGCAGTACAATCCCTGCAAAAATGCCCAACCTTGCCGCACTTATAGCACCCGGAACCCGACCCAGTGCGACAAGCTCCTTCGTGTGACCGTCCGCATTTTCCACAGTGGTCCCGGACCTGCTGGCCCTTCGACCTAGAGTCGAATCTCTTGGGTTTCTTCCCCGAAACCCCTGTAACCTACCCAATCTCGACCTTCCTCTTCCTGAGGTGCTCCAAATCGATCTCCCTCTCCCGTGCCCTAGAAATCATAGAGTCCAAGGTCGGGTATGTCGAGAAGCTAACATGCTCTTAGATATTGGCTCTCAACAATTCGTGATAGCGGGTCCTCCTCATATCCTCATCTCCTGCATACTGGGGCACCAAAAGAGCCCTCTCCCGGAACTTGGCGGTGATCTTTGCCACAGTCTCCATAGTTTGTCTCATGTCCAAAAAACTCCCTGGCCAACTGCTGAAGCTCTACACCTGGTGCTAACTCCGCCCTGAATCTGGTCACAAAGTCTGACCATGTCATAGCCTCGACGTCCGAGGCTCCCAAAGAGTCACCAACCGACTCCCACTGATCTCTAGCTCTATCTCTCAAACATCCCGCCGCAAAGCGGACCTTTGACCCTTCCGGGCAGAAGCTTGTCAACTGCGTAGACTCAATGCCTACGATCCATCTCCTAGCAGTAATGGGGTCCTTCACCCCGTGAAAATTCGGTGCACCACTCCCTTTGAAGTCCTTGAAGGACAGTGTGCGCGTACTCGCCTGGCCAGACGCCAAATCACTCCTGAAAGTTCGGAGGCGATCCTCCATCAGCTCAATGATCCCCTCCTTGATCAACCCAAAGATGACCGGGGTCGCTTCAAGGATGCCTCTCGTAATCTCAGATGCGATGAACTCGCGTAACCCATCATCAACCTACTCGGATCCCGCGTCCGAGCTCGACCCAGATCCTGAACCTCCGGCTCCATGTCGTGTGACCACCATATTGAAAATAAACACATAAATATCAGGATCAAAACATTCCCCTAGAGGTCTCACACATTACCCAAGATTCCTGGTTCCATCTCGGCCCTCCTTGACTCAAGTACATATCCTCTGCTTTCAGTAGTACGGACCCATATCCGTACTTTCCTCAAGGATTGCTTTGACTTCACCAAGTCCCTTAACCAATATCCGTTTCCAAATATTCTCATCCTAGGCTTTCCTAGGGCACTCTCCGACCTACCCTCCGCCATCAGCTGTACCAGGAGTCCTTACCATCCTCCCCTAACTAGCTTGTGGATACTGCTACATATCTGCTCACTAGTTAGTTGAAGTTAGCCAGGACCCCTATATCACAAAGCAAGAAGCATTCATGCATTGAGTAACCATATCAAGCATTACCTAACCAGGCCATCCTACTGCTGACTAGGTAGTCCTAGCATGCAACTCATACAACAGGCATATAAGGCATCCTTCCTAGATCCTCAACCCTAATCTAGCATGCAGTTCACGAAAACATATACCAGGCATAAAAGGCATCCTCCTAGATCCTTAGCCCTAATCTAGCATGCAGTTCTCAGGGTCATATATCATATAACATAACATAACAAGTATGGTTATCGTGGGGAAAACTTACTTGATCTCGGTCGGTCACACGCATCACACACCTTGTTCTTTCTTAAAACTTTTTAACTTAGCTTTTAGAAAACCATTTTTCTTTGTAAAAAAAATCTTTTAATTCCTCGGTTTGAGTCCATACATCCCCGAGGGTGTGTCTGAATTCCTCAAACCAGGGCTCTAATACCAACTTATAACATCCCAAAATTCAAGGCCAAAAATTTCGTTTTTAAATAGATTATAACATAAAAACCATCGATATAAAAACATTCATAATGATATCCCATGTCACAATCAATATGTCAATAAGCCAAAACATATCACCATAAAAACCATTTTGTCCAAAAGTAAAATAATTCAGAGTAGACTCCCAGGAAACTCCATGCGGAAAACATGTGTGTATGTGATGTGCTGCTACACCACTGGCTCCTTCCCCTTAGATGAAGATGTACCTGAAACCAAAACTGAAACTGTAAGCATGAAGCTTAGTGAGTTCCCCCACCATAACCATAGCACATAGTCATCGGTATCTTTCAACTGGTACCCGGGAGCTACCCTCCCCTTTGGTATCTCTCAACTGGTGACTGAGAGCTACCCTACCCTTCGATATCTTTCAACCGGTAGCTGGGAACTATCCTCCCCTTAGGTATCTTTCAACTGATAACCGGGAGCTACTCCTCCCTTCGGTATCTTTCAACCGGTACCCGGGAACTAACCTCCCCTTCGATATCTTTCAACCGGTATCTGGGGACTATTTCACCCCTACCCTTATCACATATTACATGTCATAACATATTGGTTTCATGATAACCTAAATAGGCATACTGAGTCACATAATGACATATCATAAGCATACAACTATACATGTGTGGGTTTGTCCACCCCTTCGGTATCTTTCAACCGGTAATCGTCTTCGATATCTTTCAACCGGTAACCAAGGGCTAGCGCGCCCTACTACTACTAACACATACTCAGCACAGACATAGCAACCAGACAATTATCACAAAGACAACCATCTCACCCATAATCTCCTACTGGTGGGCCTGCATTGGTGTTGTAAACCCACCCATACTGGAAAGTAACTCCCCTCGTAAAGTTGACTGCTGAAAAGTTGATCGATAGATGTCCGACTGCTACTCCGGTGATCCTCCGGCTATAATTCCCATAAAACACTTAGTCAGACACTGATAACTGTTCTTAGGGTAAAATGACTATTTTACCCCTGATCAAGTCAAATTCAAAGTCAACTCCCAATTGACCTGACTCGTCGAGTTGGGCCTCTAACTCATCGAGTCTCTACCCTTCATTTTCCCTTCTTCACGCTTCTACTCGTCGAGTTTATCAATGACTCGACGAATTCTCCTTCTAAAAACAAGTCATGTCCTTGACTCGCTGAGTTGTATGAACAACTCATCGAGTTCATCTTCAAAAGTTAGGAGATTGCCTTGGACTCATCGAGTCTGCTCATGCACTCGTCGAGTCCTATGAACTCTAGGTCTATGGCTAAGTCCAACACATTGGGTCACTCCCTTGAACCCTTTAAAACCCTTCCAACACTCAACTGGGTCCCTTTGAACCCTAACAGAAAAGGGGAGTCAGGCCTTGGACTCGCCGAGTCCCAAGAACAACTCGCCGAGTCGAGGTTGTTCAAGTCTCATTTCTCGATTTCTGATGTACAACACTTGTCCAAAAGATAGATCTAGGATCCTAAGATCGATCTAGAACGTAAAGTTACAAACTTTACATGCATGCATAGGAGAATAAGCTCAAAAGACTCTAAAAGAAACTCTTAAAATGCATGGGGCTTTCTAAGGCCCCAAAATCAGCCACTTTATGTCTTGTAGTCCCCTAAGGACCTTGGATTTGGAGTCTTAGCCTCAACCATGCTTGCACTCATAGTTGGTCACCAAAAATGGCTCCTTAAAGCCTTAATTCATTCCAAAGGGGATCTAAAACATGAATGAGCAAGGTATAAACTTTATACCTCCAAACAACTGTAGATGCAGCACAAACTCGGGATCTTCTTATTTCCTCTTGGCTCTTCAAGCTTTTCATTCATTCTTGTGATCACAAACCATCAAAATCCACCAAATAGGCCTTAGATCTTCACCAAAGATGATTAGGGTTTAATGTGAGGTGTTCTGAGAGCATAGGGGACGAGGGAGGCTGAATAAGATGTTTAAATAGGGTGCAAACCCTTGGATTACGTTTTTGTCCAGATAGGGTCTACTCGTCGAGTCTTGCTGCCGACTCGACGATTCCGCCACTTATCCCCCGGGTCCAAGTCGCTTCTACTCGATGAGTTGGGCCTTCAACTCGCAGAGTCCATTCCAAAATTTGAATAATACTTGAATGAGATACATACCAGGAAGCGGGTGCTACAACTTAAAGGCTGTTGATTAAAACAGGAGAGCATGTAATCATAGTGGAAGGTCTAGGGAATCACAAGTTTGGTTTGCATCCAGTTCAAGCAACCCTTTTTTAGTTCCTTATGTCTTTATTTATAATGGTTGTTTCCAACTTAATTTATAAAGTTTATACAGGAACTAGGAACTGTTAGCATGTAATCATAGGTCACAATGTGGATTTTGCACAAGTGTTACATAAATCTTATGCTTTTGAAGTAAAATGGAGGATTTACCTTGAATAATAGTTGATGATTTGAGAATCATCATCATCAAAATTTAGTATTTCATAATCAAAAATTAATATATATATATATATATATATATATATATATATATATATATATATATATATATATATATATATATATATATATATATATATATATATATAAAATATACACAATTAATTTTTACAGAAAATGAGTGATATACGAACATCATTATTGAATTTGAAAAATAAACAAAGAATTAGTCTTTAAAGTAATTTACTATAATAATTATAATTAATAATTCATGTACATCTTCTGGTATTATAAAAACTCTAAATCAAGTTTTTAAAATCTTTTTGGCAAATTTATTTGACCACATACATTTATCGTGTATGAGCAAAATGATTGAATGCGTATTGATTTCCATGATAAAATTTTAATTCTTTTCTATTTCAACAATTTCGGATTACCAATCTATTTTCGATATACAATACTCATACTCATGTTGTTTGCGAATACCTTTTTTATTAATTGGTTGTATTTCTCAAGCTTTGGTTGAAGAGTAATCAAGGAGGATGGAATTATCTATCCAGCTTATATTTATATCAGTAGCAAGTAGCACCGACTAAAATGGAATACAAAATTGGTTAGTCATTTTTCCTGTGTATGGTCATTGGTTAGCTAAATCATTAATTCCATCATGAAATGGTTATACTTCAACATTCCTTTTGTTCGGTTGTTCATGGATTCGGTTGGGTATTTTATTGTTTTTATTTGTTTATACAGTAAATGAAAAACAACATTCACCTTTTTGCACTAAAAGCTAGAAAATTACTGTCTCTCAATAACATAACTTATTATGATTATTTATTTTTTTTTTTTACAAATTAGGTTTAAACAATTACATAATATGTAGTTTAACAAAGTACCAAAATTTCCATATAATTTGTTCTGTTTTCATGCAGATCACTTCATATCCTTACGACACTTCATAGGTAAAATATGCTTCTAAAATGGAATATTTTTGTGAATTAGCAACGGGAGCAGCACAAGCAATGCAGTCTCCATGTAACTCTTTCCGTTTTGTTCATTCCTTTGGCGAATCCAATCCCGCAAAGCGGGATTCTTCCTTAGTTATTTAAAAACAATAAACAATGTTTTTATTTTTAAAGATAATATTATAATTTTTTATATAATATTAATTTTAATTATTCTTGTTGTAAATTATTTTTAAGCTACTTATTTGAAAATTCTTAATGATTATAAAAAATAGTTTCATGGTTGTTTTTTTAATTTAGAATTACAAGTTAGGTTTAATACTATAATTTATAATTTTAACTATTTATAAAATAGTCTCTCGACTTTTTTCAATTTTAACAGAAATTTTGCTTAAGTTAACAGTTTAACATTATATTAAAATTAATAATTTAACTATTTTGCATAAAATCATAAACTATACAAAAGTTGAAACTTTAAAATGATAATTGCTTACATACGACAACATAACTAAAATAATAAGTTAACTATAATATGTTAAAAACTTTAAGTCATAATGTTATAAATAGAAATAACATATGATATTTTAATATTGTAGTTTTATTAATTTATTATTAGAATTTAGTTTTTGCATTAATTCAACATTATTAACCAGTTTATATTAATTATTAGAATCAAATTGAAAAATCATGGATATTTTATATGTATGTGGTGCAAGTAAAAATGCTCTAGGGGATGAGACAAAGCCTCATGTTTGCAGCGGGAGATTAGTAGGTGTGCGAAAGCTAGCCCGGAAACCCTCGTTAGAGAAGTTCCCTTTCCAAAAGTAAAAATGCTTATTTATAATAGATATATAGATATAGATGTTAAGTATTATGAGAATCTCTCGGATTGAAATAATATAAGGGTAGTTACGAGAATTATAATCAATTCTTACTAATAATTAAATCATTCTAATTTAGAAATATTCGAACTACTACAAGATTATTGAATCTATTAATCCGACGTTTCAAAATCGTTCTCATATTATTATACTCCTTCCGTTCCAAATTTATTATCAATGTTTGATTTTTTAAGTTTCTTTTATTCATCTTAAATAATTTACTTTTTATTATATAATTTTTTATGAAAGATATATAAATAGATTGTTTTTTAAATATACTTTTATTGTTATAAGTTTCATTAAAAATTATATAACATAAATAAATTTATTTACGGTGAAAGTTAACATAGAAAGGCTTTAAAAGTAAAACGTAAAAAGGTGGACTTTTGAGACGGATAAAATAATATTGACGAGAATGGCAGAAAAATAATACGGCATGTTTCAAAAGCTCTCTTCACAATCATCATGTGGAGCACAAGCAATAATAAAGTAAAGCTCTTTAATTTATTCCTCTTTTATTGGGTAAAGATGCATTAATAATGATTATTTTGTCTCAAAATTAAATATAAAAAGACAATATTAAACACATGATCTAAGCATGAATAAGTTATATTATGTTGTTTATGGTTATATGTTAAACTAGGTATACTTAATAAAATATAAAATGCGTATTAAGTATTTGAAAATGACTCTTTTATCATCCTTTTTCACTGTTACACCTACCAAAAATAAGATAAAAATGACGTACAAAACTTTATAAAATTTAGCTTGTCACATGAACAACATGAGATGAATAAAATATATACCCTTAATTAAAACGGTTGCCAAAAAATTAAGAAATAGTAAAAATAGTTATCCCTAGTTACATAAATTTTCAGAAACATTAATCATTCAACTTCTTAATAATTTTGCCACATAATTATAGATTGTATGTTCGTAAAAGATTTGTATCAAATATTTATTGCTAAAACTTATGTAATACTGATTTAGTAATCTTCATAAACATGTAAAAGATCAATGTAGTCATGCTCCCCCCTCCCCCAATTCACTAGTTATAAATTGAACCCATATCCATGTTCCACAACCCACAACGTATTCTCCTCTTCCATTTTTTTTTTGAGCATTGTAAACATGAAAATGCTTAGGTTAGTACTGTGCATTGTGGTAGTGTTGCTTAGCATCAAAGCTCAGTTATCAGCTGAAGCAGTTGCAGACTGTAACCCGATCCAGCTGAGTCCATGTGCCACAGCAATCCTATCATCCACCACACCAACTGAAACTTGCTGTGGAAAGATCAAAGAGCAAAGGCCTTGCCTTTGCAACTACATCAAGAACCCTAGATTGCAAAAGTTCATCAACACTCCTAATGCGAGAAAGGTTGCTGATACTTGTGGCACACCTTTCCCCGCTTGTTAATCAAGAAACTTTCTCACTCTCTAGGGTGTGTTTCATTTGTGTTTTGAGGTTATTAATTAGTTCCAAACAAAGGCACTTGCTTTTTTTAGTATGTTGTATGCTACTATGTATGGTGATGGTATTGTTTTTATGTTAATTAATCGTATTATGTAATGGGTTTGTTTAAAAAAAATTAAGAATCTATGTGTCATTTAATGCAAGAAACTAGTTTTGATGGTCAAAGTGCAACTTTTAATTGTAATTTTTTAGGAATGGAGGCAATATCAACACAGATATTGAATGAGAATATGATTCATTAGAGATTTTCCAAAATTCTAAATGGAACTATGAATAATGTGGAGACAAGGAGGGAAAGATCAACATTAAGTTGTATTGTTGATGCGAAGCTTCAACATTGTTTAAAGAAATCTCGATGATTCCTACATGACTACATTTTCACATTGAATGAAGTATAAAACAAAACTGAATCACTCTTAAGAAGAGAAATATGGCCTATCTAATAGAAATATATATATATATGAACATAACTCACACTTGTTTCATAACCATCTGGAAGTATGTTTAAGATGCGTCATGTACTTTCTTGAAGCACTTTCATATGAGGAACAATTTCTGACAAACCAAACACAATCTTCGATTTGTAATATTCATGGTAAATTAAATCAAATGAAGCTAGTAGTTCCTAAAATGTGTACTCGGGTGATTTCACTGATAGATGCCTTAAGACCATGTCTTTTTAGCATGGAGATGTAGGAGACATTGGGTTTATTATGTTGGAATAATGAGATAATCAGTTTAAGAATTTGGTATTTGGGTATTGGATCATTAAGAAGTGATATTAGACCACTCTGTGAATGAATCTAACACTCTTCACAGTCAAGGTATCACAAACAATACTACTTGATCATTCTGAAATAGAGTTGTTATTTATTTGTAAATATCATTTCACATTTAGCCACCAGAATAACATGTGAATATGATGGATATAAACCAAAATGTGAAAAAAAAAAAAATTATATATAGTTTTATCTCTCGACTTCCATTTAGGAAAAATAAGCATTCAAAAGATAACAATTTACTGGTTACTTCTCTATAACAAAACATACCTCGCCTCACAACTCCTACTCTACCTCTTTCTTTCTTTCTTTCCTTTTTCGTTATTTCTCTTTTTTTTTTTCATACAACATGTCAACTAAATATTATGGGTTTGTTACAAAGGTTTAAAATCAATTATGATGATATGATCTCATCTACGTGAAAAGAAAAGATAATCCGGATGGTTGACTTGAAGTGAAGTCAACCAGGTGTCAGCAGCTTGTAACAAAGAGGTCATCAATGGCAATTCATTGGGGACCCACAATGGTGCCTTGAATTTGTATGAAGCAAGACCAAATGCTGGTAATGAGACCACACCCATCCCACTGAAATGCCTTACAACAGGTGGATGCTCACATTCATTGACTGAAACAAAAATAAAGTAATAATAATAATAATAAATTAGTAATGCAACTCGTAAATTTTATAAATATAAAAAAACATTGTTTCTCAGCCTAAAAAATCCAGGGAGATTTATATGATATATATGAATGACCTGTTGTAGGAGTGTGAAGAGAATGAAAAGTTAGAAAACAAGCATCAAGATCTTTCAAGGTGGGCCCCATGGGAATTCTGTATATTGGGTACCTGATAAAAAGCATCAAAAAATGGCCATTAAGTAGTAGAGCATATTATGTGAGAATGAGCAAGTAGCAAAGACCAGATTAAGAATCTGTTTGATTGGATGGAAAGGAATGGAATGAGTTGTGATCATATTTGGTTGGTTAATTCATAAACACTAACAAAATGAAAGGAATCACGTTCCTTTGGAAATGGTCAACAAACAGGATTTTTAATTCCTATGGAGTGAACAATTCCATTCCTTTCCAAACTCTACTGAAAAGGTATTAGCAATCATACCAAGCAACAGACAGCCAACTAGATGGCAGCAAGTCACAACTTCTTAGACTTTTCAATTCAGGGAAGCGTTGAGCAAGATCAAGTATCTGTTACAACAAAAAAACAGAACTAAAGTAATTATCCAAAGATTTATAAATAAAGAATAAAACCCATTTTCTTTGTTTGTATTTAAAGCTAACCTTATCAGTCAAAGGTTCTCTGCCCAAAGGCTGACTCTGTTCCATGTACTCAAATATCAAGCAACTTTGAGTGGTGGCAGAATCACCATCATCACTAGAAAAGTCTTCTTGAACTACATTGCTCTCATCATTCATTGACAAATCATCCATTCGATGAAGAATGTCATTCTTTGGGTGATGATTATTATTCTTCTCCCTTAGATAATGTAAAGAACCCCTTTCATGTTCATAATCACTGCTCCCATCACTACTTGAATCCGTAAATGAGTTATCATCAATATCCTCAGTTGGTTTCCTGTAAAGCAACAGAATAACAAGATTATTTAGATTTCATAAAAGAAGCATAATAGATGCTACTAGTTGGAAAGAGGAAGAAAGGAAGATATTTACTGTTCTAGTACCTGGAATTTATTGAAGAGTTCAAAGGGTCTACATATATTTGAATTCCAGATAAATAAGGCACATAATACTGGATCACACAATTAGCTTCATTCAATATCAAAGGAACTCCAGCACCATAAGCACTCCACTCCTTGAAAGATTCCCACAAATCACCAAGAACAAAGTATGGTTGATATTCCACATCACTTGTCCTCCATCCTCTCATAGTTCTCTGCTGCCAAAAAGTTCAAGTAAAATCATCATTTGGATCAAATACACAACTACAATACCCCTGTTTATATTTTGATTGTCAATATACGAATTCCTTGATTAAAAAATAGAAATATAACATCAAAAGAAAACTCTGTTCACTCATAAAAACTGAAAGGCCACCCTCAGGGCCTCGCTGAATAATAATTCAAGCTGACTTCATTTGCTTTCAAACATGAATTTCGGAGTAGTACCAATGGAGAAAGAGAAAACCACAGCTAAAATGTAAAGTAAATTATACTGCTAAATTATAAATCAAAAATCTGATTAGTTGACTATCTCATACTCAAATTGAATAAACCAAATGTTCCTATAAGTTACTTTACTCCATGATATAACGAATTAGCAATACAAGTATAAACTGAGAAGACTAATTTGAATCAATTGAACTCATTTCAATATAAAAGATTAATATCGGTACAGACCTTGGAGAGATGTTGAACAGGAACAGAAGGCGTAACAGTTTCCAAAAACCGTTCAAGATTACACAACGATGATGTTTCCGGCACGGCCACCACTGAGGATTCCAACGGCACCGGATTTGATGGCTGCATGAGTCGATTCTCCGGCTCCTCCTTGACAGAAGAAGTTGTAGATTGGGTCGGAGTAACGTCACTTTGAGCTCTACGGAGGTTCTCTTGATGCTGACGAATCCTTCTCGCTTTCGCCGGCATGTAAAACCTATCCTCTCCACCACTACTACGTCCATGCTGCAATCCAGCGCCCAACATCTTCACTAAAACCCTAAGTTATAGATCCTTCGATATCACCAATAAAACCGGTCACGAAAGCTACGATTTGTCGACAAATTTAAAAGTCAATGAGTTTGATTTTGATTCATTTTTCTGTTACAGATAAATTAACAAAAAAACAAAACTTTTTGTAAACGAATCGTTAAAACAAGATGAAAATCAGCCGATTAAGGAAGGAGTTGACGGATTCAGAAAAACCCTGCAATTTGACAAAATCAAACGAGATCAAACAAAAGCAACGATTGGTGTTGGCGGGTGTTGTTGGCACCTAAAGGCTAAAACCACTATTAAGAAGTCAAAACCACTATTAGGAGTCAAACCATTAAAAGATAAAATAAAATTTCCATCAAAACGAGGGCACTTGAATTACAGGTTTACTAACTAAAAATCACTTTTGACTTTCTAAATTGAAATTTTAAATCAACGAAAAAAAATTACCATTTGTCATAGGTAGTGATTTTGCCATCGTATCTTTTTATCCATCCATCCACCGAAGAAAATTGTGAATGACAAATATACCCTCAGTCTTATTTTTAGTTTACTGAGATTCGCATATAATAAATTATTATTTTTCTTATATTCTTATAAATTCAAAGTTCTTAAATATTTTAATTTTTATATTAACATTTTTTTTAAATTAATCCATATAATATATGGATATCACAACTAGCATTTTTCAATATATTCATCCATGATCCAATCATTTTTAGATGATATCCACTATCCTATCATTTTTAAACGATAATAAATATGATATATATTTATTAACTTTATTAATAATAAAATAAATATTACAATCTCAATGTATATTTTAAAAATGATATTCATCATCCTATCAATTTTAGATGATAATAAGTGTAATAAATATTTACTAATTTATTAAATCTCATAAATATTATAATCTTAAATGTGTAGCCATATTTATAAAATGACATCTATCTATTACCCTTCTCTCACCCTTTAGCTTTTTTGTGGAGATTATAATGTTCTTGTTTTCTTCTATTAGCTAATAGTTATTGATATGCATATATTAAATTATTAAAAAAAAAAAGTAACTAAATGAAAATGAAATAGAGATGAATGTAATATACAAAAAATGATAATGAAAAAGAGACAAATGTAACATAAAAAAATATCATATTAGCTTGCTATAAATCTATATTTAATAGTTTTCTAACTTAGTTATTTATTTCTAAATAACTATTATGCTTAATAAAACATAAATTAATTATTTTAAATAACTATTATCTTTAATCTCCTAATCTAATAAATAAGTACAATTTTATCACGTGACATATGCTCAGCCCTCCCATCTTTTTTTCCCGCCTAAAATGTCACTACTACAAAACACCTTATAGGACTCGCCAAATAGGTCCCGGTTTCTTGGAAAACCGGGATATATTATGAAAAAACCGGGACTTATAAAGGGAAAAGTTATACGACCCGGTTTAACGGAAAGAACCGGGGTCTATGTTATACTTAAATAACCCATTTCTCAACTTAAAAACCGGTACTTTTGGCTATATGGGTTTGCAACCCGGCCTCTAGAAAAAAACGGGTTCTATTACTATTACTAGAAGAGATAAGTTCAAGTAGCTATATGACCCATTTTTAATTAACAGGGCTTTTTGACTTCTTTTACCAAATATAAATGTGCCTTAATTAATAAGTCAGCTTAATAATACAATTAGCACTCCATAGTTGCAATCAACAGAGTACCAAAACCAAGACTAAATTATTAAATCCACACCAAAACAATTGAATTTCTTCCCTCGATAGTATTGTAACTTGACACATGTAACATCGAACATAGACAAAGTATGCAACTTGTAACATCACAGTTTGAAATTAACCATTGGCTTATAAGTTTTAATTTTAAGGCCAAATACTTTATTACAGGAAAGAGGGCAGCATGGAGGTGACAAGTTTTTTTTTTTTTTTTGAACGGCTCAGACGCTAATAGTCAACAAACACCAACAGGAAGATGGAAACAAATCATACAAAACAACCATCTACAACAAAAACAAAAGAATCTAATGATCCAAAGAACAGAGAACAATATTAAGCAAGCAGAAGATCCCCACCCCCCAAGGGTAAGAAGGTCCAGATAGCGAAAATCTATTCCACCAGCAACCTTGATAGCAGGGCAAGCAAGAATAAAGGCCAACAGAAGAAAAGAAAAATAAATATTCAATCAGCAAGTACCACATCCAAAGAACTCCAAGCAGGGGTAAAAAGGTCATAAATTGAACAAACATCCACCAACTATCTTGAAAATACACAGCAACCAGCAACACACAAGCAATACCAAAGAAAAACAAGAAAGCAATCCCGCAGCTCCGTAACACATAAGAGAAACCGATCAAGAAAACACCTCACAGATGCAAGACAAATCCAAGGGTAAAAACGTCAAAGGGAGTAAACAACTCAGCAAATCAACTTTCTGCCACCAGCATCCATAACAAGAACACCACCAAGCTTAATCACGAGAGCACCCCCAAAAGAACTAGTCTAAACAGAATTTCACCCGCAGTCTCATAGCAAAAATAGAGCCATCAAAGCTAAGAGTAAATCTATGAAGACCAGAAACAAAGATCCATTCAAGATACAACCAAAAATTGAAACCACACATCAATTCGGAAATGTCAATGAGAGAAAAAAACTAAATTTTTTTAAAGAAAAAAACACTAGACAGATAAACAACCACTGCTTCGTTCCATACACTAGTTGAATATTTGGTCATACGGCCGGTTTTAGGATATTTTGGGTAGGGGCACAAACAAAAAAGTGTTAAAACTAGTAAACAAATGGATTATTGCAAGTACATTGCTAATTGCCTAATGTAAAATGTAACACAGTTGTTTGTGTGTTTGAGTCTTGGTCAGAAATGGCATAACAAGAAGATTTGCATTTACTACAATCAAAATCACTTGGTCAGGACCCTGTTAGCATAAGTTAACCATAATGGTTATGGCTAATAATAACAGTTAACCATTATGATAAAAAATGAATTAAAATAAAGTACGTTGCTATTAAAATTGAAAATAAGAAACTATTTACTATAAAAAATACCTTTTATTAAAATAAAGTATATTGCTAAATGCTAATAACAAGAAGATTTGCATGTAGTACAATCAATAGTCTCTAAGTCAGACCCTGTTAGCTGCAAGTTGGAGATTTAAGATTTAATGGAAAATAAGTAAAAATTAAACAATTATACATGCAACAATCTGCCACCAAAACCATAGGCATCCCCGCCTAAATTTCCTTGCAATCTAACCTCTAAGTAATCCCGAAATATTGTAAGTTTTGTTGACCCTGTGCTTTTTAATAAATCTGAACTTATAATCTCATACAGAATAAACGTATGAGAGGGGTACAAAAGGGAGAACAGAAAACAAAAATAAAAGATCAGACCTGAAGTAAGGTAAACATAAATCATGAGCGTTGAATGAGAAACTGAGATACGCAGTACAGATAACGAATCTCTTTGATTGCCGATGGTGTAATTGCTTTCTTTTCTCTCCTTTCTTTCTATGTTTTCTATAATCCTGATCTCTCCTATGTGTATTTATCTCTCCCTACAACAACCCCTCTCGATTTCTTACCCTTTATCGGTCTCTCACTTTTCTCTCTTTTTTTACAATCCTTCTTTCTCTCCTTTCTGTGTATTACTAGTCGAATGGAATGGGTGTTGGTGTATAAAAGAAAACAAATTGTAGTTGATTCTAGAGAGAGGGAGTAGAAAAGGTATATACCAAATCAATCAATGATAGATTAGAAGCTGGAAAAAGATCTAGTTTTGGCGGGAAAAAAAGGATGTAATCCCGCCTTAAAAAAATAAATAAAACGTTAAATTTATAAAAGAAAGTAATATTTAGGGATGATCAGTTTCTACCACATTCCGATCACGTAAAGGTAGTGTACCGGAACCGGTACCGAATCGTACCGAATTTAAAAACATGGGACGGTAGTTGGTACTCTAAATACATGAAATTCAGGAATCGGTATTGTCGGTATCGGGTACCGAGTACCAGTACCATTCTCGTTACCGGTTCCGGTGATGTTAATTCAGTTCAGTACTCGGGATTAACTTTCGATCAAATTCGGTATTCGAGAAATCGGGAACGGTACGGGTCGGTATCGGTTCCGTCCCACGCTCATCCCTAGTAATATTTACGAAAACATACGTTTAAAAAAATAGATTTTAAGAATACATTATTTTTTTACAGTTTAATCATTAAGATTTTTTAATTCTTACAATACTGAATTATCTGATTTGTTTCAATGTTAACAATTTTAACAAGTTTTGTCGGTTGCTTCCTGACAACCTTATGCCACGTCCGACTCCCTTTTTTAAACCCATTACCACGTGAGCTTCCAGGTAACCCTATGCCCTCATACCTTAAAAACTTATTTCTTCAACCGACACCTTTGCCATGCTCATCACCTGTCTTCCAAACCCATGCCTCTACCTACAAAACTTCTCCATAGCAGAGATGGTGCTTCCACTGACGAGGCTTCCCCAATTGGGTCTTGATACGAGTAAGCAATTTCATAACCATGTGTCCTTTAGGTCCCATGTTCTCGATCGATATACATAATATCGATATTTCTGTTTGGAGTTCATGAAACCCTTGAATCGATGATTGGTTGAGTCATTTGATTGCTATAGTATTTCTAGCATTCTCCAAACACCCTTTATAAACATTACAAAATCCTCCATTGCATATGACACATTTTCCCTAAATTAATCAGTAGCAAATTTCGCCTCTGCGAGTGTATAATGATGGAAACAATTATGATGGAAGTAACGAGCATAACAACTTTAGAGACTTCGATTCATTAGAATTGATTCCCATGATGAATTGTCCATGGCTAGCCTTCGATAACATACAAGCATAATAACTAGAACATATAACAAGATTAATCCTCCCCCAACACCTTCAAGTATCACAACAAAGGCTTTGAAAGACTCACTCAAGCACAAACAAGTGATGCAAGGAAGTAAATTCTTGTTTACTTCATTAAAGGGATGGTTCTAGTTTAAGTCTTCCTTAAATGAATCGCCTCCTTAAATGCATCAACTCGATCGACTAACCATTTAATAGTTCAAAAAAGTTACCTTTATTATTTAAGTCTTCATTCTTGGCCACAAAATGCTAATCATTTTCGGAGTAGGAACCTAACAGAGTCAATTAAAGCATTTAAACGAGTACATTTTTTTTTCCTGTAAAGTAGTTTGTTTCTCATGTAACGTCCCAAAATTTCATAATAGATTTTTCATTTAAAATAAGTTAACAAATTAAAACAGTTTACTTAAAAATGTTAAGTAACATTCATTTATTTTAATATCTAAACATTAGTAGATTTGAATTACAAAATTGCGGAAACAAAATCTTTGATGGGAGTGTACAGTCTTGCCGATCTCCTCTCATGAACAACCTGCAAAATATTTAATCCACAACTGTGAACATAAAGCTTTGTATATTCCCCAATATACCACATATTCTATAACATCCTGTTTCAAGATCATTTCTATTTCAGGGCGATGATCGAGGATTGAGGAATTAGTAGGCTTAGGATCCTTAAAGAAGTTAGTATGGGCTCTATTGGAGGTGGATGATGTGTATTGGATAATCCGGGTATTCGGTTTGTGGTTTGGAGTTAAAGGGTAGTTCGGTAATTTGTCAGCTTAGGCTTCTATAGGAAAATGGATGTTTGTTCGGGGTATAGTAAGGCGGGTACGAGTTTATTAAAACATAGAGCTTCTCGTCACCTTTTTATGGATATATGGATCGTTGGAATCAGGTGTATATTGAAGTAGTATGATGGAGGAAATGTCGTGTACGCGTAGCGTACTGTGAGGGTAATGATCGGGGGGGGGGGGGGGGGGGGGTCCGAAGATGTATTTCGGGCGTACAGAAGTATACGCGGGGTGTACGCTAAGAACCTTGAAAACCATAATTATGGGGTTGGCCACTATTTAAGCATCCCTATGGACTTGAACCCCTCATTTCATCAACCTCCTTGTCCTCCTTACCGTACTTCCGAACCCTAATCCCACCTTGTGTGTTTTTTAGCTTAGAATGCCTTTTTGTGGTGTATTTGATGGGTTTTGAGCATAACAACATTCCTATGGTATTCATGCGAACCCTAATGCTTGTATCTAGTTTTTCTAATTGTACATGCAAATTGTCCAAGACTTGCAAAACCCTAATCTAGCATACAACAAAACTAATTGAATCTCAAATAGACAAGTTAAATGATTACCTTGGTTGTTGATTGAGGATCTTGAAGCTTTGAGAACCTTAGCACCCCAAATGTTGTGCCTCTAATGAATCACAAACACCAAAAACAATTGGATGAAGCAAGAGAGAGAGGGGAGAGGTGAAAATCGGCTCCAAGACATCTAGGGTTAGGTGTAGCCGATTTCCCATGCCCCAAGGGGTCTTTGTATGGGTGTGAGTTTAAGGTTTCAGTCATTATCCTTATCCGGTTATTTAGCCTCCAAGACATCTAGGGTTTGGTGTTTTTGATGCTCTTTAAAGGAAGTATAAGGAGAATTGATGCAAGGATCAAGCAAGAAACATCTTCTCATATTTGATATTGCATTATGGACCTTTTTAAGTGTCTAAGACTCGAACTTTATGCTTATAGGTTGTTAGATTTATACCACTGACCCTTTTATCTTCAAGTTTAAGCAAGTTGAAGTGACGGGGTTCCATAAAGTTGGAAACTTTATGGATACTTATAGCCATCTGAGTGATATATGGTTAAAATCTAGAATTTGGTTGTGTATTGGACCCTTGCACGACTTTTGGGTCATTTTCTTGGCTTTTAATCTATATTAGATAGAGGACATGAATGGAGCATGCATGTCTATAAAGTTGTCATTTTATGAACCTTTGGAGCCCCTTAAAGCTATCTGGAAAGTGGGAGTTGAAGACTTAACATATCAAGGACTCTAACCATTAATTTGTTGTATCAAATTGTAGGCACGATGTGACATTAAGGATGTCACGACGTGACAATGAAGCTTTCACGATTATATTATCATGTTATTTTCACGACATGACCAAGGAGGCTTCATGTTGCGATGCTTGTTGAGTGGGCTGTCAGCAACCAAGTTGGCTGAGTTAGAGCGAGGCAAGTTGGAATCGGGCTGAGTGTGTCCTCACAACGTGACCAAGGGCTGGTCATGACATAACCAAGGGATGGTCACGATGTGAGGATCAATGATTGATATTGTTGGTTGTTGAATTTGGACTTTGACCATTGACTTGTTGGTATGGGTTGAGTTTTAGTGAAGATTGTTGGATTTAGTGTGTAGACTAAGGTTGGACCTTGTATGTTTTGATAGAAGTGTTGTAGCATCTATTGCGGGCCATTGAGCTGTGATTAGCTGATTTTGTGAGTCAGGTGATTTTTCTCACTATACTATGTAAGATGCTAGCTGTATTTGTGACTCTTGCATGTACGTTAGGTGAGACCCGTTATGTATGTTAAGTGAGGCCCATTGGGTGGGACTCGTTTTTATGATGATCGAGGACCGTTTGGTGAGATCCGTTTGCATGATGTGCGAATCCCATTGGGTGAGATCCGTCTCCATGTTGGGCGAGGCCTGTTATATATGTGGGCGATGCTCGTTATGTATGTGGGTGAGCCTCGTTATATGTTGGGCGAGACCCGTATGTTTATGTGGTATTTTAGGGAACTCACTAGCTTTGTGCTTACAGTTTGTGGTTTAAACATTTTCAGGTACTTCTAGTTCCAAAGGGAAGAGCTCAGCTTGATTGCATTATGTCCCTTTATGGCTTTTTCCACACTTTTACTTTTGATATACTATGATGTTTGAAAATAAATCTTACTTTGTTTGTTTTGGATCAATTGGTTGGTATGACTCGATGCTTTAAAATGAAAAATTTTATTGATATTTTGGGATGTTACACAAAAGGACACTATTATTTATAGTAATATTATCAGGCTTTGTTATGGCTATGGGTACTAATTTCCATCAGATAGATGAGAAAAGAGAAGAGTAGATTGATAAGGAAAGAAATAATAACAATGTATCTTATGTATCATAACCGAGAAAAGAGAAGAGTAGATTGATAAGAAAAGAAATAATAACAGTGTATGTTATGTATCATAACCATTCATTCTAGCTGAACAAGCTATGTAAGTATTATATGTTGAGGATCCAAAGGACTTTGGAAAGCACATCATCATGCATAGCAAACAGCATATACTTGTTGTTAATGATGTTGTGGATGAGGAATAGTACGATAAGTTTGACGAGCTACCACCATTTTCTACCGGCATGCCATCTTCAAATGATGATGTTGATGGCACCACTTACTTACGGTCAAATCACGATGAAGGATTATGGATATCATAACCCACTGATAAGCCTGTATGGTTTGGCCATGTCTATCAAAGCCGGAAGTAGGGTAGCTTAAAGGATAAGCAATAAAATATGAAAGTTATTTTGAGTGTTTTAGCTGAATAAGGATTATTATTCAGTTTGTTTAGTTAATTATATGTGCATAATAGGATACTTATTCCTAATTTATATGATATTGTTTAAAGTTGTTTAGCATATCACTATAAACGTGGTGCACCATTGATTCTTATTTTTATGCAATTAATAAAACTAGTCAAAGACAATTTTGTTGATTACATGTTCTCAAATTAAGGCCTATCGATTCTAATCCTAAGGACCAAATTTCGTATCTATCACCAACATAATAAAGCTAGTCAAAGACTATTTTAGAGATTCATTGTTCTCGAATTAAGACCTATGGATTCTAATCCTAGGGACCGAATGTCATACCTCACACCCACATACTTTGGAAAGTAAAACCAGTTAATTCAATATGAAATGTGAAAGTGATTGTAAATTGCTCATCACTTTTATTTTAGCCTTCTTCCGTATTTAAAAACATAGATACATAAAAAATAACAAAAGTATATAAAAATTAACAAAAGTATTTAATAAAATGTGGATCCAAATAAACAATACAAATTAAAAATATAAGGGAATCCTCCATAGTATTTGGTTGGACGAAAAAGTAAATAAATATATGGTTTTACATTTGTATTGATTCAAATCTATGCCAAAATTATTTAAAAGATAAAGTGGTTTTGGATGACTTATTTTGAGGTAAAATTTTGGATATCCCGCTATGAAAATTCAATATCCCGCCAACAATTTTGGGGTCCAATCGATTAGAACTTACACCAGTACATACTCTTTAGCCCTCTTCTTCTCCAGTCCACTGCAGCAACCGACGAATTTGACCACCGCACCGTCGCCTCAAACCCTTCTCCCGTGCCTCAACCGACGACTTCAGTTCATCGTTTCGACCATCACATCGGTGTGTCAAACACTTCTCCTCTCCTAGATTAACCCTATCTCATTCCTCGTCTCACTAGCTAGGTCACCAAATCATTGCTCGTGTAGCAATATTCAATCGTCTATACGACTCCACATTTCTATTGCTGTTGTACTTTGTATGTTTATTAATTTGTATATTTATGTTTTCTTATTTCCTTTGATTATTATAGCTTCGAGTGTGTTGATTATAGACGACAACAATCCACGCTACGTTGAGCAACAAATATCGATTTGGGTATCGATATTTCCCTCTCTACATCAATATGTAAATTTTTTTTTTGAAAAAATATGTTTTTGTGTGTGTATGTGTTAGAGGTTAAAGATGGCAACCAAATTTGTCATATTTTTACAACTTATACAAAATCTTACTCCCCATAACTTGATACCGACAGAAAAATTAAAATTTGTTGATATCAGCACTTAAAGGGACTTTTTACTCTCCGTGTAAAGATTTGGTGAGGAAGCACAATGTATTTAGTAAGTGATATTTCAGTGATGGTTTTGTGTCATTTTTAAATTATATAACCAGGTTCCTGTTATATTTAATGCATATGGTATTCTAAACTTTGTTATCTTTAGTTGACAAAAATACCCCTCCACATTTCAATCCTTTTTCAACCATAAAAAAGATTAATCGGCATGTATAATCAATATAAGTGGCATATCCAGGATAAAAAGATGGAAATCAATAGAAATTGTTTGAACTGGTTCACCTGGAGCTTCATTATCATATCAATTATCAGGTTATAATCATCCTAATTTCTTAATATCTATGAGTTTTATTTCTTTATAATTTTAATATTTTATATCTACCCAAGTGTTTTATATTTGAAGTGCAAAATTCAATTTGGGCTAAAAAATTAGAGGAATATGCTTTTACAGGATCACATCGTTTATTGCCATATTTGTGTTTATGGCCATGCCAATGGCATCCATTTGTGCTATTAAGGGATCGATACCAAAACAAGTTTCATTATTTTGTTGCTAAAGTTTGGGCTTCTATGACAATCACTCCATTTTTTAGACTGAAATTTCAAGGTTCCAAGAATCCACCCCCATAAGATTATCTTGTTGTTTACTTGTCTAACCACCAAACTTTTTGGACATATATACCCTCTTGACTCTAGGGAGTAACTTCAAATTCATTAGCAAGATGTATTCTTTATGTATTATGTACTCTTTTTCTATTGTTCAGGACCACACATCATCGGAGATTCAAAAATAGATGTCACCACAATTCGTGTGCAAGGGGAATATATTCGTACCTCTACAAAACATCTTGCATTTTATCCAAGTTGGTACAATTATTTCATCAAATGGTCTTTATCTTTGTCATTATAGATAAAATGTGTACACTGTAGTTGGTTTCACAAGATTTATGTGTTTTCAACTATGTGTCTCACATCGTTTCTTGTTGCGCCGTACCTGCAAAAGTATCATAAGTTTCTATCTGTATTATTAGTTATTTGTGTATTTTGTTCATTTATACTAAAATTTCTAAACATAATTAGTGTACATTGGGTCCTCTTGGTGATTTGCCCTTCAAGTCGTGTCACATACATTTTGGATTCTCTTATGAAACCTAAGCAAAATCCTCTCGACACCTACTACCTGCTACCTGCTCAAACTTTTGGACACGTAAGAAATTTCTTAGTAGACATGAAAATTACATTCTTTCTATAAACTTGAACATAACTCAATTGGTTGTTTATTTTTAGGGATTTTGCTAGGTATGAAAAAACGCATCAACTCCAATTGTATGGATGTTCGCTGAGGTAATTTATCTTATTACTTATCCAACAGTCAGATGTTGTAGTTTCATTTGTCTTGATTATGTTTCCTTTCTATCATAATTTTAATGAAACCAAGTTGGCGTTTCCGAGAGTCAGCTGAGCGGGCACTATGTAATGAAATAGATGTTTGATTTTGTAATCACCAGGCAATATGGATTCCCGAATAGTGTAAGTACTTATTAAATACTTTTTTGTTCATTTATTTTGTGCCAAGAAACATGTTATGTTATTTATTAGTTTAATTTAATATTTTATATAATTTGGTACCCTTGGGAATGGAAAAACTCCCTTAGAGGAAAAGGTGTTGGTTACGATTGTTGCTACGTGGACTAGGGAATTTCAGAATAACTATATGAATGATGTTGTCTAAAAGTACATATAAGGTTAGTTGTTAAGCATTAAAACATCCTACTTTTAGTTTAATGATTGTTTGTTAAACTCATTTTGAAATATTAGACAAAAAATTGATTCTTTGTTGTGTTTATTTTTCAGTGAGAATGGAGGACTCCTTCTACACTTGATTATGTGACAATTCTACTTCGATGCAACAACAATTTATTTTTTGAAAAAATTGATATAAGTTTTATGTAGTAAGATATGATCAAATCAAGTTGTTTTTTGTGACACGCAAACACGTTTATATTAATGGCAATAATGATTGGTTATTTAGCATGTCTACATTAACATAATTTGCTAACCGGAGCATACTTTTTTGTATTGAATATATGTTTTGGCTGTAAGTCTTAATTGTGTTGGTGGTTAATTGTAATGTATTTTTTGATGTAAGCCCTGTTAGTTATTTTCATAAAAGAAATATTAAAAAAAAACAGCTTTCCTTAAATGACCCGGTTATTATAATGGAACCGGTGTAGATGTAATTGTTATATAACCCGGTTTTCAGAATTGGAACCGGGTCTTATCTCCATATATGACTCGGTTTTGTATGGTAGAACCGAGTCCAAATCTCCTTGCGTGCCCATGTTTTGTATACTCCAATATCTTTATATGTCATGTTTGTTAAAAAAACCGCATCCTTTTTAATTTGATAGAACCCGGTTTTGGAACCGGGTTTTAATTCTTTTTTCGCATAGGACTTGCCGACAATAGGACCCGGTTGAAAACCGGGTTATTTAATGGATATAACCGGGTTCTATAAGCCTTTTTGTAGTAGTGTGTCTATGTGATTTTCGTTGTTGCCCTTCAACCGAATATTATGTCCATCTATCGGTGGAAACTCTTCTAATCAGCAATCATTAACAAATCATCGGCTTAATCGCAAAAAATCAGAAAGTAATCTCCAAATTTGAATCACATCTAGTATAAATTTCATATATTCTTCGAACTCATGTATAATGGATCACAAATTAATCTGCAATGAAGCTAATCATCTCCCTCCGCTTCGTCTCTATATCAGGTATATTTTGCCCTAATCTAAGTTATTGTCACTATGATCAATAATGTTAAGATTAATTGATGGTTTCTCTTTGATTTTTGGTATATTATGAAAGAAGTCATTTATCAGGTTTATCATTTATGTTTAAATCTTCGTTTCTTTTTTTATTTTGGTATGAGTTCTTTGGTTTCCCACCTTTTTTTCTTCCGGGTTCATTTGCTTCGATCTTTATTTTGGTCTTCCATCGTTTTTTATGAAATAACAATTTTTTTGTGAAATTCTTTATAGGGTTTTCAGTATGTATTGGTATTGCTGATTTTTTGGAATAAAGAAAATAAGGTTTTGTTCGATATTGGTTCCTAAGTTTGGTTCTTTTTTTCCATGAATTCCAATAAGCCATTTCTTTTATTTCCATCTTTATCTACAAATGAGCCTTTTGAGCCTTTGTACTTTGATTTCGAAAAAAAAAAAGAAAAAAAATTGAGAGGTTATCAGATTTACCCTTGATGAATTCAAATTAATTGTGGCATGTGATTATTAATGAAATCAAATTTTAGGTATGCTTTTGTGTGTTTGATATAGTGATTTATTCATCAAATTACAACGTTTTGTTGTCATTTCTTGGGTTATTACTTTATATCTCGAAATGGGTTTAATAACATGCAGTCAAATTTTGGAAGAGTTTTATATTCACTTTTTATCAAATAAATCAATTTGGGTAGAGTTATTTGTTCTTGGACTAACGATAATGTTTTCCATCTATATAGGTGACGTAATGATTATTTACAATCATAGGAAAGGATACCCATCTTATATGAGGATGAAAGTATATTTATAATGGATGCCAACTGTGATTATCGAAATGTTAAGGTTTGTAAGTTTTGTTTATATTTTGTTATTTTGGTCTCTTGTTGACTTTTTTAGAGATAGTTATGATGAGTTGATATGCATTTTGTGCAAAAATGCAAAGAACATAGAGAGAATTTCACGGGAAAACATTATATATGAAGGTTTTCATGGTTTAGTCACAATTTTTCAAGGAAAGTGGACTGCATAAAGAACGCATCTTTCTCTAACATGATTGTAATGTTTTCCTTATAGGTTGATCTTGGGAAGCCAACTAACAAGGGAATCACATCCACTGCCATGGTTTGAGACATTGCACAATTGATTGTTAGTTTTGTGTGCTTTGTTGACATGGTGGTTGAGATTATTAGGATGATTTTGTTAAAGAGTGATACATTTCAGTTTTTAAATCATAGTATGATTTAAAAACTTAACCAGCCCCTCGTGTCCTTTTTTGCATAAAAATAAGGTTGGATAGAACAAAGTTTGGCTATCTGCAGCTAAACATATCAAAAGCAGCCGTGAGAGTAAGTTGAAGTATTATCATAGTTCATTTATCCTTTTATAAATGATCAATATTCATTTATTTATAGAACCTTCACTGTTTCTGGGAAGTTAAATCCTAAAGAAGTTCTGAGAACCACATTATCTTCATTGCCAGATGAGGTTGTGGATACTGTTGGTGTTACTTCATTGCCTTATGAGGATTCTTTTTCAAAAAGGAAAGAAACTTGTAATTCTTTAAAATTCATGAGGAACTCATCAAGGTTCTCATTTCTCATGTCTTTCATCCAAAATTTTACCTTTTTTCTTAATCTAAGGATAAAATTGTCATTTCATCTTATTCAGGAGGAAGAAGAGAAAAAATAAGAACAACAAGCTAAAATGAAGCAATCAATGGATATCAACAAAGATGTGGCATTAGAAGAAATGATTAATCCAACAGCTTCAAAAATTCAAGAACAAGGTCGGTATCACTTACTATTTTTAATATACAATGACCAATAAAAACTTATTATATGTGATTAAATTCATATGTAGTTAACGTACATAAAAACAAGTATGAAAACATATAATAAGAATAAAAAACTAAAATTTAAGTTAATAACTAATTATAAAGTTTTTCTATCAAACACTTAAAAGCGTTTAGTGTCAAATCATAATAATTTAATAAATAGTTTCAACAATGTTATTTTAACACTCTTGAAAATATCATACAAATAGTACCACATGAAATAGACAATGATGTTATTATAAGAGTCTTCTTTTCCATGAATGCTTCATTGATTATTAAATTACAATGTGTATAATTCATTGATTATGTATATTATTATGTGTAATTTTAAATCTTATTTGTAACATCCCAAAAATCAAAGTAAACTTTTCAATTTCAAAACCAATCCAAAAACCGTAAATGTTTACAGATGATAGTTCCCAAAAGTCAAAACCATAAATCAAAGTTTTCCAAAATCAAATCTCATAAAATCCGAAGGATATGCACGATTAAGCCTTCGTCTTACCCCAATCTCCTGAAGTACCTGAAACCATAACAATCAAACTGTAAGCCAAATCCTAGTGAGTTCCCCTAAAGTACCTCACACAACCATACAGATAACAACATGCATATACGAGCCTTCAGCCTGACTAGACCGCCTCACAAGACCTACAACCTACCTGGGCCGCTCTCCAGGCCAAAGCCTTCAGCCTGACTGGATAGCCTCACAAGGCCCACAACCTACCTGGGTCGCTCTCCAGGCCTTCGGCCTGACTGGACCGCCTCTCGAGCCTTCAGTCTATCCGAACCGCCCTAGGTGTCTTGGCCTTCAACACAAAGCAGCGTTAGGATGAAAAACGAGATGACAAAAGCGGAATCTGAAGAATAATCATGAATCAATCACCATAAAGTTGCAAGTAAGTTGTCAAAGTTTTTGTATATCATTGATTCGGAATTGGACGTACAAATAACTTATTGGGGGAAAAAGCTTACCTAACATGCTAAGTTAATGACTATATATAGGGAAAATAAAACATTTACCAAAAATACAAAACCCTAAAAAGTCTTCAATAATTAACAGAAATGCCACTCAACAATCTCCCCCTATATGTTGAAACTGATGAAGATCACTATTTCCAATCTTCTTGGCATTACTCCCCTAAATTGTGAGGTTCATCAGAACATGGGTTCTTCAAAGAGTGAGAATCAAATATCATCTTCCAAATGGGAACTCCCCTTTGAATAATCATCACTCCCCCTTGAATCTTCAACAAATGTCATGGAGAGAATCCGTAAAATTAATAAGAATCACCAACAACCTACTCTATCACAAAGAGAAAGTCCGCTAACAACCTACTCTATCACAAAGAGCAAGTTAGCTAATATGGATCTTCAAAACCCATCAGATTTAAACAAATGATGAAATAAATTTTTTTTGGATTTTTGGGATTTTGAGGTTTACACAAAAAGAAAAGAATAAGAAACAAATATTAGACGGGTTTGGAAAGAATTAGACCAAAAAAAGATAAGAAATAAAAAATAATTTGGGTAAAAAGGGTAAAAGTGGTAAAAACCCAAGAGATTGAAAGAAATTAGGATCTAGGGTTAAATATGCCAAGCTGTATAAACCATGGGGACTGAAATTGAAACTTTAACCATCTTCTTCATTTGATTAGAACAGCCTTGCTTTGACTTGAGAAATTCAAAATTCAGTTACGATAAAAACAAATTCTGATTGTGATTGTTCTGAAATCAAATACCCATGAAATTCCGATCAATTTCATTTTGTAGTTCCGATGTGAAAACAAATTCCGAATTCGAGTTCCTGTTCAAGTCTGATTTTAGTTTTATTCCAATTACATAATTCTTAATGCAATTTCTTCTGAGTTCAATTTCTGAACCGAACGTGATGTCGGAGTTTATCCAACTCGGATTCCGAAACGTACTTCTGAATCGAATGGATTGCAATTTTCATATTTGATTATGACATTCCAACTATAGATCAAGACAAAAAAAAAATTACGAATCATTCTGATCTTGGTGATCTCTGCCACCAACTCCGTCGTATGCCTTAATGTCAGAAACTCCTGAGCCAACCTCTCCCTCTCTACGAGGGGAACATACATAGTGCAAAACATCTCTAAGAACGGCCCCCAAGTAACAGAAGCCCTCTGCTTAGGAGTATAATGTAAAATCCCAAAAATTCAACATGATCTTGGTGATCTCTGCCACCAACTCCGTTGTATGCCTTAATGTCAGAAACTCCTGAGCCAACCTCTCCCTCTCTACGAGGGGAACATACATAGTGCAAAACATCTCTAAGAACGACCCCCAAGTAACAGAAGCCCTCTGCTTAGGAGTATAATGTAAAATCCCAAAAATTCAACAAATTTAAAACTTTTCAAAACAATCCTTTTATAAAGCAAGCGACATTCGAGCAGTGGAGTCGGCTCGCACTAAGACATAATAAAATCAGACAGATCCTCATACGAAATTCCCGTTCTCCATCTCTCAGCATCTCAGATACACCTTCGACCTGCCCTCACTCTCTCAAGAGTGGCTAATCATTCATCGCGCTAACCCGCTATACTGCACCCACTCATGAAACTTCCACCAACCCTGCAACACTCGTGTATGCTAGTCATACAAAACACTGGATCCTATAGACAATCGAATATGTTATCCTACATTAAGCCCATCATCAGACCAGAATAGGATATAAGGCCAAACCAAACATTCTTAGGTTATAGAATCTTAGTTATGTACAATTATGATGCATACACTAAGCAACTACATAAATGATATCAATTTCATATAAGGAATATCCTAGGCTATCATGCATCATATAATCAGTAAATTCTATCATGCAATTCTTGAAGATTCCTAGCCTATCACTAGCATGTTGTTCTAACATATCACAATATCAAATAACAATGTGGTAATTTGGGGTCAACTTACCGGCTCCGGCTGATCGTACACATTGCATCCTCTTTGATTATTTTGAAAATAGTTTGAAAATCATTTTCAAAACCTTTTCCCTTAGTTTGAGATAGGATTCACAAGAATGTTCCTCCAATTCACTCAAACCACGATACCAACTTGTAACATCCCAAAAATTCAACAAATTTAAAAATTTTCAAAACAGCCCTTGTACTAATAGAAGTGTTACAAAACCATTGTTTTCAAAACATTATTTAAAATCAAAGTCTCCCGAGATCAAATCAGTTGAAAACCAAGGATGTGTACGGTCATGCATTCGCCTTGCCATGGTCCACTAAAGTACCTGAAACCATAAACCAAAATTGTAAGCACAAAGCTTAGTGATTTCCCCCAAATACCACCACATAAACATAATAACAAACAACATCATGCATACAGATCCATCAATCTGAATGGAACACTGCACCGGCCTACAGACTATCTTGAATGCTCATAGAGCCTTCAGCATGACTGGAATGCCTCCCGGGCCTACAAACTATCTGGAACACTCACAGAACCTTCAGCATGACTGGAACGCCTCACTGGGCCTTTAGCCTATCTAGAACATTCTCCGGGCCTTCGGCCTGACTGGTATGCCCCTCCGGCATGTAGTCTATATGGGACACCCTGGGTCTCTTGGCCTTCAGTCCTAACTGGTTCAACTCAACCCAACAACCAACATATATCCGCACATACCATACCTTAACATCATATTGATACAAACATTATCGGGTTTGTTGACTAGCAGCAAAAAGTAGTACAGTCTCAACCCAACCACACTAGTTGACATATGCACAGATAGACATATAACCAGTCAACAGACAATAAGACAGATCTTACAGATCACTAAACATAACATCATCTTATATACCAAGATACAGATCTAACAGATCACTACGACATACCAACATACAATAAACTAGGATAGTAATCCAATGGGTTGGCCTTGGTGCCTTCGACCCACAAGTACAGTGAGGAAAACTATGACATCTGCAATTTCACTGCCAGAAAAGACCGATTTGTTTATGCTTTGTTTTATAAAATCAGAGTAAATCTTTTAAAGAAAACGGTTGCGGAATTTGTTCCCAAAACAAGATATGATAAAAACTTATCAAAACATTTCTCAAAGAGAATGTATTTTCATTAAATAATAAAACCTCGGGATGTCATGTTCCGATCCAGACACATAAGCATAAACAGAACATACATTCATTTAATCTAGTGATTTACATCTCCTTTAATCTCTCAGTGCAAAGTAGCTTCGTATCGATACCTGTGATACAATTAAACTGAGTGGGTCAGGCTTGGGAGCCTGGTGAGCATATAGGGTTTTCAACCTACAATATTATATCACATATATATATATATATATATATATATATATATATATATATATATATATTTAATCATCAAACAATCAACCCAATTACCCATCCTCATTATCTCCATTTATTTCTTAACTACCTTCCCCAAGGAATTATCCTAAGGGCCATCTCCTACATCGTATTTACCTCTCATCTCCTTACATCACATTTCCTTGTATGTTTGTTCCTAAGAACTTTTTCCTACGGATCATCGCATGAATACGTAGTCGCAACATCGCCTAGACTAGTAATTCATAGTAAGGGTTAGGATATCATCGCATGAATACGCAGCCACAACATCGCCTGGACTCGTAATTCATAGTAATTAGGCTATCATCACATGAATACGCAGCCACAACATTGCTTGGACTCGTAATTCATAGTAAGGGTTAGAGTATCATCGCATGAATACGTAGTTACAACATCGCCTGAACTCGTAATTCATCACCTATAGGTTATGAGCCTGCCGGTGTTTCCACGGGGTTATCTAGAATAGTCTGTGGTCGCCATCTATACTCTGGTAGATGACTACATCACCAAATTGCCACATCGCCGGTCAAGGTTATGGTATCTCCTCTAATCTCACATCACCTATTTATCATCACCTATCTATCATCACCTAATTATCATCACCTATTTCTCATCACCTTATTCTCATCACACATCATCTAATTCATCTACCCATGTTCTACCCAACATATTTCTAGATATAAAATACATATACATATTAACTCAATTAACACCTATATAAAACATCCATTCCACACTCATCTCAAATAAACAACAATATATAAACACATAGCACGTATTTCATAGCAAATACTTAATATATATATATATATATATATATATATATATATATATATATATATATATATATGTTAGAAGAAAGTGATCACATACTCACCCAAAACATATACTTAATACATTCAAACAATACGTGTATTAAAATCGTGTTATGAAAGGGACTATACACTCACACATATAAACAACTTTATATTATACACATAGCACGTATTTCATAGCAAATACTTAATATTTATGTGTTAGAAGAAAGTGACCACACACTCACTTGATCAGAAGATGATCGGACAACACTACATCTCTAAGAGTAGTATTCTTCGGTGAAACTAGGATATCTTCACACACCGGGTTTCTCGTGGGTAGAGCTTCGGCTCGGAAACTCTTTTCTTCTCGGGATCTTCGGGGCTTCGGGACTCGCTTCGGGTCTGGGGGTTGATACAGGGGCTTTGGGATATTTCGTTCACGTAAATCGAGGTAATATGGGTGAGAGACGAGAGAATGAACAACCAAACTCGGCTGGCCCTTCAAATCTATTTATAGGGCAAAACTGGCCCTTGCCACGTCGTGGCACCTTTTTCCAAGTCGTGGGCTTGATCGTCACTGCATGCGTCATCACAAGTTGCGACTGGGGGACTCCAGAGGTGCCAGAAGACCTGCCACATCGTGACACTACTTGCCACGTCGTGGTCTTTGCACAGCTTTGGGGTTCGCGCCCCGAACTTTAGAAATTCATAACTTTCGCATACGAACTCCGTTTTGGACGTTCTTTATATCGACGTGAAGGTGATATTATGATCTACAACTCTCATTTAGACTCCATTGGCTAATTTTCACTTTATTTTTAATATATTATAAGTATATTACTTATACATTATCTTTAGTAAGCCGGGACAGGGAAAACTCCGTTCGAAATTCATAACTCTTTCATCTGAACTCCGTTTTCGTCTGTCTTTTTATCGTTGGACTACTATCGAAGAAATCTTCGACTCTCGTTTATATCACTAAGGATAGATATCTATCTACCTTAAATTCACTATTTACGTCGCGCTGGGTCATGCCGATTCTGTCGCGAAACTTCGATAGGTCATAACTTATTCGTTATAACTCGGATTTTGGCGTTCTTTATATGCATGGAAACCTTGTGACATATACTACAATTTGGTTAAGATTAATCCTTCTAAATAATATTCCATCAAAAAGTCATTTTTGATGCTTATCGTCTCTAATTTGACTAGCCTGGATCTACGGGCGTTACAATTATCTCCCCCTTAGGATGATTACGTCCCGAAATCATCAACGAAATAGGACTTGCATAATGATTCCACATGTTATTTATTCATCCTACGTAATAACCGTAACTTCTATGTTTCTTTGAAAGAGTATTTAACTCTATAGCTTTCTTGACCGCAGAAGATGCCCAATCTTGTATCTGCTTATCGTACTATGTTGTACTTTCAATCGTAACCTTCAAGTTACCAAATAAGTCCTTATTGTGGACTCCTTCTTCTTCTCAAGATAAATTCTTTTATTTATCTATTGTAACAGACCGATGGGTCGTGTTCTAACGACCTTTCATCATAGTCGGACTCAATTTGATATGACCACTAGGGTCGGAATAACAACCATCATACTAGTCATTAACGAAACAATGGTAATGACATACATTAATAAAAAAAAAGTCAATTACTAGTTTCTTGGTAACCTTGCGACTTTCCTTGATCGAAGCGTGAGTCATATGCTTCCAGTAGTATAGATCTCTACTACTATTCACACCTACTCATACGTGTCCCAAGTATTTTCCCTCATTTAACCAAGTCACCATACGAAATCACACAATCACATCAGATAACAAAACAAGGGTTTATATTAAATCTTGAAACGATTACACAAAAGTTCAAGTTCACCCTATATTATGCCTCTAATAGGCTACATCATAAGTTACTATTCGCACTGCTACTTCATAACTTGATCCTTGGATATAAAATCCTCATCCTTGATTCGCTTCGTCGAGGATCATCTGGAATACCCTTGGTTGTGGCGGTGCATTTTTCTTTGCAGCTTTGTCCTTCTTTGGGCAGTTCTTCGAAATATGACCACCATCTCCACACTCGTAACACTTCTTATTGTCGAACGTACAATCTCTGGAATAGTGACCGGTCCTACCACACTTATAGCAGGTCACTTCTTCATCACATCTTCCGAAGTGCTTCTTCTTGCACTTTTCACACCACTTGGTTTCATCTCTTCCTCCTTTGAACTTCTTCAAATTAGACTTCGATAATTTTCTCTTTTGGTCGGATCTTGGGGATCCCTCAAACTTTCTTTTCTCACCAACTTCAACCTTGTTGGCGGTTCTTCCCTTAATCATGTCTTCAACAGACTCGGCAGCCCAGATAGCTGCCTCCAGAGTAGGTGCCTGACGTACTAGCACTGCGTACTCCCATGGAAGTCCCTTTTTCGTATTGATCTACCTTTGTCACCTCATTTGGGACGATGTGCAAAGCAAATTCCATTTTGTCTGTAAATGCATTGGTGTATTCATCAACTGACATGTTGCCTTTTGTCAATGTCAGAAATTTGTTCTCCAGTTCTAGCAGATTTTGGGCCGAGCAGAACTTGCGCTTGAATTGCACCAAGAACTCTGCCCAAGTCAGTTGCAGTGGCTCATTAGGGTTTAGGATCTTTCCCAGAGTGTTCCACCATCGAACAGCTCCACCCCTGAACTGACGTACTGCGAAAGTGGTCTGCAACTTGCCTCTACAACCACACATCATGAAGGCTAGCTCCATCTCTGAGATCCAATCCATGACTCCAATCGGATCTTCCTTTCTAGTGAAGGTCGATGGTTTGCAAGTCAAGAAATCTTTGTACTTGCATCGAAGGCCATTATTCCCTCCATCGTGGTTATTCTGCCTAACAATTGGTGGGTTGGCTTGACCAACAGTCCCGCTGAAGTTACCTCCTTCCGACGGCCCTCCATTTACTTCGGGCTCTTCAACTTGAATTGAAAGTTCTTCACGATTTTGTTGAAGCAGATGTCTAGTTTCTTCCATCTAACGATCCAACATCGTCTGAATCATGAATTGTACACCAACCATCATCACCAGCTCAGGTGCAGCAGCTACAACATGTATTTGCTCGATTACAGGTGGTCGATTCCTGTTTTCGTTCGCGTTTCCAACTCCGCTTCTTGTCCTTGCCATTCTTGATCTATACACTGAATAAGGTGAATTTAGATCCTCATCCATGATAGATAATTAAATCGTCCTTATCACTCCGAAACATTTACATGCTAGTTCTAATACCGTCGTCATACGTTTAGAGTCCTAAACATATAAGAGTTCCAGATCCGGTCGGCAACAGACCATAGATCCGAACAAATAATAGCATCAATTTAGCTATCACACAAAACAATTAGCACATAATAGCATTTTAGGCATCATGCCTAAAATAAACTAGTGCTTGTGTCAATTTAGGTGTACTACCTATCATATTTTAGACACACTCCTCACAATCATTACTTAGCATTCTAATTTTAAGTCTAGAAATTTCCTACAAATTCCTAGTTCGCTTAAACTAATGCTCTGATACCAACTGTAACATCCCCAATTTCACGGCAAAAAAAGACCAATTTATTTACGCTTTGTTTTATAAAATCAGAGTAAATCTTTTAAAGAAAACGGTTGCGGAATTTGTTCCCAAAACAAGATATGATAAAAACTTATCAAAACATTTCTCAAAGAGAATATATTTTCATTAAATAATAAAACCTCGGGATGTCATGTTCCGATACAAACACATAAGCATAAACAGAACATACATTCATTTACTCTAGTGATTTACATCTCCTTTAATCTCTCAGTGCAAAGCAACTTTGTATCGATACCTGTGATACAATTAAACTGAGTGGGTCAGGCTTGGGAGCCTGGTGAGCATATAGGGTTTTCAACCCACAATATTATATCATATATATATATATATATATATATATATATATATATATATATATATATATAATCATCAAACAATCAACCCAATTACCCATCCCCGTTATCTCCATTTATTTCTTGAGTACCTTCCCTAAGGAATTATCCTAAGGGTCATCTCCTACATCGTATTTACCTCTCATCTCCTTACATCACTTTTCCTTGTATGTTTTTTCCAAATAACTTTTTCCTAAGGATCATCGCATGAATACGTAGTCACAACATCGCCTGGACTAGTAATTCATAGTAAGGGTTAGGCTATCATCGCATGAATACGAAGCCACAACATCGCCTGGACTCGTAATTCATAGTAATTAGGCTATCATCACATAAATACGCAGCCACAACATCGCCTGGACTCGTAATTCATAGTAAGGGTTAGAGTATCATCGCATGAATACGTAGTTACAACATCGCCTGAACTCGTAATTCATCACCTATAGGTTATGAGCCTGCCAGTGTTTCCACGGGGTCAACTAGAATAGTCCGTGGTCGCCATCTATACTCTGGTAGATGACCACATTGCCAAATTGCCACATCGCCGGTCAAGGTAATGGTATCTCCTCTAATCTCACATCACATATTTATCATCACGTATCTATCATCACCTTTCTATCATCACTTATATCTCATTACCTAATTATCATCACCTATTTCTCATCACCTAATTATCATCACCTATTTCTCATCACCTAATTATCATCACACATCATCTAATTCATCTACCCAACATATTTGTAGATATAAAATACATATACATATTAGCTCATTTAACACCAATATAAAATATCCATTCCACACTCATCTCAAATAAACAACAATATATAAACACATAGTACGTATTTCATAGCAAATACTTTATATATATATATATATATATATATATATATATATATATATATATATATATATATATATATTAGAAGAAAGTGATCACATACTCACCCAAAACATATACATAATACATTCAAACAATACTTGTATTAAAATCGTGTTATGAAAGGGACTATACACTCACGCATATAAACAACTTTATATTATACACACAGCACGTATTTCATAGCAAATACTTAATATTTATGTTTTAGAAGAAAGTGAACACACACTCACTTGATCAGAAGATGATCGGACAGCACTACAGCTCTAAGAGTAGTATTCTTCGGTGAAACCGGGATATCTTCACACACCGGGTTTCTCGCGGGCAGAGCTTCGGCTCAGAAACTCTTTTCTTCTCTGGATCTTCGGGGCTTCGGGACTTGCTTCGGGTCTTGGGGTTGATACCGGGGCTTCGTGATATTTCTTGCATGTAAATCGAGGTAATATAGATGAGAGACGAGAGAATGAACAACCAAACTCGGCTTGCCCTTCAAATCTATTTATAGGGCAAAACTGGCCGTTGCCACGTCATGGCACCTTTTTCCATGTCGTGGGCTTGATCGTCACTGTATGCGTCATCACAAGTTGCGTCTGGGGGACTCCCGGAGGTGTCAGAAGACTTGCCACGTTGTGGTCTCTGATACAGCTTTGGGGTTCGCGCCCTGAACTTCAAAAATTCATAACATTCGCATACGAACTTCGTTTTCGACGTTCTTTATATCGACGCGAAGGTGAGATTATGCTCTACAAATCTCATTTATACTCCATTGGCTAATTTTAACTTTATTTTTAATATATTATAAGTATATTACTTATACATTATCTTTAGTAGGCCGGGACAGGAAAAACTTCATTCGAAATTCATAACTCCTTTATCTGAACTCCGTTTTCGTCCGTCTTTTTATCGTTGGACTACTATTGAAGAAATCTTCGACTATCGTTTAGATCACTAAGGATAGATATCTATCGACCTTAAATTCACTATTTACGTCGCGTTGGGTCGCACTGGGTCATGCCGGTTCTGTCGCGAAACTTCGACAGGTCATAACTTCTTTGTTATAAATCGGATTTTGGCGTTCTTTATATGCATGGAAACCTTGTGACATATACTAAAACTTGGTTAAGATTAATCCTTCTAAATAATCTTCCATCAAAAATTCATTTTTGATTTTTATCGTCCTTAATTTGACTAGCCCGGATCTACGGGCGTTACAAAAACTCACATCTCGATCTGATCCATAGTTAATGAGGTCCTGACTCCAAATCTCAACTCCAACCAAACACCTTTGAAAAGTTGCAAATGAAGAATAAATCCTAGATCCAAAGTGCTTCACTCCTACAAGATGAGCTGGGCTTCATCCCATTTTCTTCTCAGCACACAAACACACACTTTTAGGCTAGAAATGGCTTCTCAATGTGAACTAGGGTTACAAACATGAATGAGAGGGTAGAGGCTGATGATTTGAAGGAAAATGAGGCCATAAGGATGCTTAAATACTAGTCAAACCCTAAAAATTAGGGTTTCCTCAATTAGCAAGTACGCCCGGCGTACACCATGTACGCATGGCGTACTCCGAAGCCTCAAATTACAATAATGCCATTAAGACCCTTTGCATACTTTTTGAACTTAGGGACAAAAAACCCAATACATCCAATATGAGGATCAATAATAGAAGCACTTCAAAACTAGATGTTACAATTCTCCCCCCACTTGAATTAGACTTCGTCCTCGAAGTATGTTGCAGTGACTAGCCCAGGGTAGTGTTTCCACATCTCCACCTCGGGTCACTCAGACAGTCCTTCCCTGGGACCCGATCCGAACTAAAAGTTGGATCAATCCGGCGGCTGCCTACCTTTACCATCTTTGACTTACTATCTTTCATTACCAGAGAAACCACCACCACCTTTATAAAATTTGGGCATCCACTACCTCAATTGATTCTAAATCAAGCACAACCACCTCGGAATGCAGATGATACGATATTCCTCACGATCCGACCCATACGGAACCCTTCTAATCCTGACTTACCTTTCTGAATCCACTGGGGATTCAGGACCCTTGACTATCCTTTGTTGTCGAACCCTCCATCTGAAAACATGGCAGCTCCAACCACGAGCCCCAACTAGATAACCACTACATATAGGCACAAACAATTCCATCATATTCCACAACCTCCTGGCTAAGACCGAATGGCTAGAGCGATCCACAAAGTCAGGGGTTCTCAAGGCTACACCACCGAATCAATTCTATCAATATGCTTCCCGAGACCGGAAACCCATAATCCACGACTGAAATTTACCCATTCATTAAATCTGCCCTTTTCCTGAGTATATGATCACTGCCAACCATGCGATAAAACAACCCAACACATAAATCGCAAAATTTTCAACTAAACCCCCAAATCCATAAGATAACCCAAGAGCCTTTAATTAACTTGTAACTCCCTGACACGCCATTCCAACCACTTCTCCCACGAGAAAAGATGAGAACTCCAAGAATCCCACATTTACCTCCAATCCTTAACAACTCAGGTGTACCCCCAAATGCAACACACACCCGAGGCATCAACGAAGAACTTTTTATTTGAGGCTTCATAACTGATTCCCGATCTTCATGATCAACCCCTAAAATGGCTTGCAAACAAATAGGAGTTATAATGTAACCATTATGCATAGACTTTCTGATATACTACTCATACTCCCAACAACCTTTAAATGTTTTCCTTTATCCAAACCAACTGATTCGTGTGCTTCCCAACATCCAGCAATGCATCTATATCGAATGTACCATAATCAGAAGAAATCAATCAATCATGATCACTGAGCCTACGACCTAAATTTGGAACTCACGACTCACATCATGGGCCAAAGGACTCTCAAACTCTTTCTACCTCCTTGTAGGGACCTAAACAACGTTCCCCTCAATGTTACCCGCATAACAAGACCATAACTATACCACACCTAATTCCTTTCACAGAACTAGCTGCTACCAATGCAGAGCCCGACGAAATCATGGTCGCTCATGACCCAAGAACATGATAAGGTTGCACCCTTGATCCAATTCAAAGGCTATCACCCAAAACAACCATGCACATAATTCGAACCAAACCCAATGTTATCTTGTCCAGCCCACATACACATAATGAATTACTACTATGCACATCCTTAGGGAACCCATAACCTCATCCTAAAAACGAAAGAATACCAGAGTTCCAATGAAACGACAACTCTTAATCATAACCAGAAGACATCCCCATGATTGATCAAAACAAGATCCCATACTTGATTAATATTGAATAGATTCTGCCAATACGCAACCAACTCGAAAAGACTACTAAGGTGATCCTGAATGCTACTCAAACCCAAGCCTGATATGAACAAAAATTTCATACCACCATTGAGGGTAAACATACCCAGAGACCAAAGGAACATAAAATATACTAAACATGATGATAGGTTGACACATCCATAGAACTTCAACTGTCACAACTCGAAACCTTCGTAGAACCTTTGCTGAATGACAAATGATGTGACCTATAATTGACGACGTATTGACATTAAATTGAATGAACCAAGACCCCCGCGGAGCTGAATGTACCAAATTCTAAAAATGATTCCCTAATCGATCTTTGCCCAAGCTAGACTATAATTAGGAATCCATACACCCAGCTGACAATTTCCCTCGACCACTAATACTCAACCTGAGTAATCCCAACGGCTCCTTATCTATTCATTGGCATCCCCAAAAGGAACCAATAGTTGTGATGAGCTCCTTGATCACCCACTTCTTGTTGAGTGACAATCCATGTGTCTCATGAACACATGCATACGATCGCCACCTACTATATACCCCTTCCTTGACCAAACCCTAAACCGAGAACCCACATACTCGCACCATAGATCCCTAAAAACCATTCTGTCAATACCATGAACCCGAGCAGATCGATGATCCTCCAAGCAGAATATCCATTTTTCCCCCACTTAAGGTTCAAACCACCACCCACTGGTGTTTAAACCAAGCCATAACTCAAACCGGCTCAACCAAGTACAACCATTCCTGACCCTGGAATGTATAACATACGAATGATGACCTTCCAGATAAGGATCAAACCAATCCTAAGAGAATCCTGAGTTTCAGCTGAAATCTCTAAAAAATTACCATCATAGAAAATTTAACATTTAGGATTTCAAAAAAAGTATAAGCAAATACCGAATTACGATCCAAAATGTATCCTCCTTGCCTGCAATTCCAACCAACGATTTGATACCCGTCCTACTATAACCCAAGAACACAGACCCTTAATCACATGACAAAGCATCTACAACACATCAATCCACTTTTTTTGACATTCTATTGTGAAAACCTATGACCAACAGACCCCAAATTGGGCTTACATCCCAACCTTGAAGGTCACAACCCTGCTCACTCCTTCCTCGAATTCGGAAAACTGAAAGGGCACAATCCCTACCATAGATAGCGACATACCAAGCCATCAAATCAGTCATTCTACTCCCAACTGCAATTTCCAAGTTGATCAAAAACAGTTGTTCCATACTTGAGTCTCGCGACTCGAATGCATGGCCTCAAGCCAACACCCTCGAGGCATCAAAACCAACAAGCTCATCTAGGTCAGCACCGATCAATCCAAACCGATTTCGCCACTAGGTCTAAACAATTACTAGACCCATCATCATGACTGAGCAACCATAACAAAAGATCAACAGATACAGAGCTATTTTTGTGAACCATGGTATCAAACCAGGCTATCCTTCCCGACCAGCCCTTAGAATCCCCGAAATTTTCCTCGATTCGAGTATGGATCTTGTGCTTCCAGTAGTACAGGCCCAATACTACCTTCCATACCTATCCATACATTCCTTAAGAATCATCTCAGGTCCTCCAAGTCCTACTCATAATAATACTATTGATACCCGCTTAATAATGAACAATTGCACTAAAGTACCTCCTAGGCCCTCCGAGGTTCCGCCCACCTCCCCTGCCATCAGATGCTGAAGAACTCCAATCAATGTTAGCCAATAACTTCATGAATCTAATTACATGCAAGAAAACTTAAATAATATTTCAACTAAAGGACCCAACACTACAACGGCTAGACTCAAACACGAGCTGCACAATCGAGTCGAATCCTTCACTGTAAGATTGTTTAACCATCGTAGCATGTAACTTAGTGTATTCATTTGATGGTCAGATCACATCAATGTGAGCCCCACAAATCACAAAGGAAGCAACATTCAAGAAGTGGATTCGACTGGAACTAAGACATAATAAAATCAGATAGATCCTCGTATGAAATTCCTGATCTCCACCTCCCTGCATCTCGGATACACCTTCGACATGCCCTCACCCACTCATGAAACTTCCACCAACCCTGCAACACTCGTGTATGCTAGTCGTACAAAACATTGAATCCTATAGACAATCAAATATGTGATCCTACACAAAGCCCTTCATCAAACGAGAACACGAAATATGGCCAAACCAAACATTCTTAGGTTATAGAATCTTAGTTATGTACAATTATGATGCATACACTAAGAAACTACATAAATGATGTCAATTTCATATAAGGAAGATCCTAGGCTATCAGGCATCATATAATCAGTAAATTCTATCATACAATTCCTGAAGATTTCTAGCCTATCACTAGCATGTTGTTCTAATATATCACAATATCAAATAACAGTGTGGTAATTTGGGGTCAACTTACCGGCTCTGGCTGATCGTACACATCGCATCCTCTTTGATTATTTTAAAACTAGTTTGAAAATCATTTTCAAAACCTTTTCCATTAGTTTGAGACAGGATTCACAAGAGTGTTCCTCCAGTTCACTCAAACCACGACTCTGATACCAACTTGTAACATCCCAAAAATTCAACAAATTTAAAACTTTTCAAAATAGCCCTTTTACTAATAGAAGTGTTAAAAAACCATTGTTTTCAAAACATTATTTAAAATCAGAGTCTCCCAAGATTAATGTAACGACCCAATTTTCACATCAAAATTTTTTTTGTTTAAAAACGTTACTTTAGAAAATATTAATAGCTAAAACATCATTCGATCATCCATAATATAAACTGAACCATGTCCGAACACCAAAACATACAACTAATCAGAATATCAGAGTATCAATCCCAGAAAAGCTCGTAAATGCGGAAACCGAAGAGGGTGTGTGTGACATGCTGCTACCGCGCCGGCTCCTTTCCCCTAGCTGAGGAGGTACCTGAAACCAAAACTGAAACCGTAAGCACAAAGCTTAGTGAGCTTCCCCATAATATCCCATACCATACAAGCATCTAACAAATAACATGCAATTAGGAGATACGGGCCCCGCCCACACTCGTGAAGATACGGGCCCCGCCCACACCTCACTTTCTGAGAGATACGTGCCCCGCCCACACTCGTGAAGATACGGGCCCCGCCCACACTTCGCTATCTGAGAGATACGGGCCTAGCCCACACTCCATTCTCGGAGAGATACGGGCCTCGCCCACACTCAACCGCCAACTCATATCATACAAGTATCGCACAGAAAACAAGTGTAAACAATTCTATCATACTGGCATATATCATAATCAACTCAACTAATAGATACGGGCTCGGCCCACACTATAATACTAACATCTCATCTATACGGGCCGACCTTGGTGCCTTAGACCCGTTACTACTGGAAGGAAACTCACCTCGAAATAGCTGCTGGTCTGTGTGGGAATTGATCACCTACTACTGCTGCTGCTGCTCCGGAAACTCCCCGGCTATAATTCCCACAATATACTTAATCATATACTGCTAACTGTCCTTTGGGTAAAAAGACCATTTTACCCCTGGTCTAGCCCTAAGTCAATTCGAAGTCAACTTTTAGTTGACCCAACTCGCCGAGTGGATCTCCACTCGCCGAGTCCCTGCCCAGACTATTGTCCTAGGTCCCTGATTCTACTCGTCGAGTTGGGCTATGACTCGACGAGCTCATCTTCTAATCTGTCATTCAACTCCTTCATCCTACTCGCCGAGTTGTATGAACAACTCGTCGAGTTCATCTTCATCCGAAGAACACATATGCTAAGACTCGCCGAGTTGCATGAACAACTCGCCGAGTCTGTTCTTGATCTATGAAGATTGCCTTGGACTCGCCGAGTCAGGGCATTGACTCGCCGAGTCCTAACATGGGTGAGTTCAGCTCCCAACTCACCGAGTCACCCCCTGCGACTCACGGCTCAACTCGCCACACCATGAAGGGACCAGTCCAGTGACTCGCGACCAGACTCGTCGAGTCACATATACGACTCGCCGAGTCGCAGCCATGCATCCATCAAATACGCCGATTTGCTCAATTCCAGTCCATGCCATTCACAGATCTGGGCTTCTAGGACACAAATCACACGTAAAGTTTCCAACTTTACGTGTAGATATTCACCAATATGGATTTTAAGGCTCAAAGTGCACCAAAAGAGGTAGATCTAGGGCTTTCATGCAATATGACCCCATAAAGGCATTAGATCCAAGTTCCAGGGACTAGATCATGCCTAGATCTAAAGGCTAACAACTTATTACAACCCACAAAGCACAAACAAGCTTGGGGAAGAGCCCAATAAGGACTCCTATGAAGCTAAAAGAGATTACAAGCTTGAAAACAGGGGGGAAACGAGCTATACCTCAAGGAAAACGTTGGGATGACACAAAGATGCCTGATCTCCTTCTCCTCTTCTTGATCTACTCTTCTTTCTCCTCAAAATCTTCAAGAACACTCCAAAACACTTCAATCTCTCAAGGAAATAAGGGAAAAGCGAGGTTGGGAGTTCTGGGGGGGTGAATGGGGACGAGGTTGGGGCGGAATGAGGGTTTAAATAGGGTGCAAACCCTTGAAATTTAGGGTTTCATCCAGCAACGGTGACTCGTCGAGTCCGGGATATGGACTCGCCGAGTCGCCAACTTAAACGTGTCCTGAGTCTCGTCCCTACTCGGCGAGTCGGACCTTATGACTCGCCGAGTCCAAGGCTAAAATAGGGAAATGCTCAAATAAAATTCACATACCGGAAACCAAGTGCTACAATTAACTCAATTGAAAACCAAGGATGTGTATGGTCACACCTTCGCCTTGTCACGATCTACTAAAGTAGCTGAAACCATAAACCATAACTGTAAGAATAAATTTTAGTGAGTTCCCCCAAATACCACCACATAAACATAATAACAAACAACAACATGCATATAGAGCCTTCAGCCTTACTGGAACGCCGCACCGGCCTATAGATTATCAGGAATGCTCACATAGCCTCCAGCATGACTGGAACGCCTCGTTGGCCTACAACCTATCGAGAACACTCAAAAAACCTTCAACATGACTGGAACGCCTCACCGAGACTTTAGCCTATCTAGAACGTTCTCCGAGACTTTGGTCTAACTAGTACACCCCTCGGGTATGAAGTCTATCCGGGATGCCCTGCGTCTCTTAGCATTCAGTCTCATCCGGTCTAACTCAACCCAACAAACAACACATATCCACACATACTATACCATAACATCATATTGATACAAACATTACCGAGTTTGTTGACTAGCAGTAAAAAGCAGTACAGTCTCAGTCCAACCACACTACGTCAAAATATGAACAGATAGATATATAACCCGTCAACAGACAATCAGATAGATCTTACAGATCACTAAGCATAGTATCATCCTATATACCAAGATACAGATCTAACAGATCACTACGGCATACCAACATATGATAAAACAGGATAACTTGGGGTATACTTTCTTTCTCTGGCTGATAATACACATCTCATCCTTCCTTAATTTTACTTTTGAACACCTTTTTAAAAACTTTTACAGATCCTTAGTTTGATTTTGGCTTCACACAAATGCTTATCTAATTCTCTTAAACTAGGGCTCTAATAACAACTTGTAATATCCCAAAAATCAAGGTAAAATTTTCAATTTCCAAAGCAATCCAAAATTTGTAAATATTTACAAAACATAGTTTCCAAATGTCAAAATCCTAATCAGAGTTTCCCAAAATCAATATCATAAAATTCGAAGGATGTGCACAATCAAGCCTTCTTCTTTCCCCTATCCTTTGAAGTACCAGAAACCATAACAATCAAATTGTAATCCAAAGCTTAATGAATTCTCCCAAAGTATTACACACAGCCATACATATAAAAACATGCATATACGAGCCTTCAGCCTTACTAGACCACCTCATGAGGCCTACAACCTATCTGGGCTGCTCTCCGAGCCTTCAGCCTACCTGGACCGCCTCTCGGGCCTTCATTCTATTTGGACTGCCCTGGGTATCTTGTCCTTCAGCATAAAGCAAGACCACCTCAACCCAACAAACCATAACATGTCGACATATAGAATAATAATCAATAACTAGCAAGTAGAGGTAATCATACAAATCTACCAGTCTAAAACATACTCAGTAAACACAAGTAATTATATAGATTTACTAGTCTAACACATAACCAGCATAACATCAATCCAATATACCATGATACATTATCCAATGGGCTGTAATTTTTGCCTTCCACCCACAAGTACAATGAGGAAAACTCCCTTCATAGTCCAAAATATAGCTGACCAGATCACTGCTCCAACTCATGACTCTACCGGTCACCTATACAATTAATAGAGCCTTAAATTCAATCTACCACCAAAAATACCCAAAATGACCCTAAGTCAAACTTGGTCAAACCCCTTGGCAACGGTCAAAGTCAGAAAGTCAAAATTCAAGGAAAGTCAAAGCAGAATGAGTACTCCCCAAGTACTTTGTCACTATGATGGGCGTAGTCACGACCAATGCAAATATTAAGGCTTCAGCCCAGTACGCACAATGTACCACTTGGTATGCCCAACGTACTCACCTAAGTTCACTCCTCCTCATTAAGTGCTTATTCCATACAAAACTCACATCCACAACTCATATCTAGACCCAAAATATCATTCTAAGTCAAAGTTTCCACCTTTATGACTTTCCATTGCTAGAATTGGTCCACAAGCTAAAACCATAACTTAATATTCCACCAAATCATCATAAATCTTACATGGAGGGGATAAAAGGACCAAGATCACATTTTTATGGTTCTAAGAACCTAAAAACATCTGAAAGGACAACTCTTATTGTTTAGAGTAAGCCATACTCATGAACACCAAGATTATGGGACTAAAAAGGATAAAAACCTAAGAAATAACAAGATCCAAAGAAAAATACATCAAGTTTAAAGCTTTATACCTTCAAAGGATGCTTGAGGGTGAGATACTTATGGATCTAGGTTTCCTTGAGCTTCCAAAATGATTCCACTTCCTTCTTCTTCTTTCAAGTACACCAAAAATACACTTTCAAGCTCAAAAGGTTCACACAAAGGATTAGGGTTTGCAAGGGGTGATTTGGTAGATGGAGTCTGGCGAGGGAAAAGGTATTGAGGGTTTAAGGATGTTTAAAAAGTGCTCAAACCTAAAAAATTAGGGTTTGGACACCAACCGTAATGCCTGGTTCCTGCTTGTGGGAGAAGAAGAAGCTAGAGGATTCATGGAGAAGATAGTAGATCCAGAGAACTCCTTCCATCCTCGTCATTTTATGGTAATCAAGTCTCTAACTTGCCTAATAGTTTCTTAGATCTCCTTATTTTCTCTTTATTGGGTTTTTGGTCCAAGAAGCTTGATCCTTGGGAAATGGACGTGCTAAGTGAGTGAACCATCAGATCTAGAATGATTAAGGGATTTTATGGCATAAAGGTGCAAACTTTATGCCATTGGAGCCCCCATGCAAGCTCTAAGATGTCATGTTGGCCTATTAAGCCCCACAAGGCCATGCATGGAGGAAAAAGCAGAAGCTTTACGTGTTCAAATGATGTCTGAGGCTTAGATCTCTATTTATATGCTTTATTTTGGAGTATAGATGACTTGTGGACCAAGATCTAAGTTCTAAAGAGTTAGGGATTGAGCTAAACCCGTCAAATGAGGGTATTAACGGGTAAAGTTGGAAAGTTTACCCTCCAAAGGACTTTTGCAGTGTGTATGAGAAACATGAAGCTTAGATCTGAAGTGTAGGGTCTTAATCCGTTAAGATGGCCCAAATAGACAGAGGAACTCGTCGAATCCATAGAGGAACTCGACGAGTTGAAGTGAGTTGTCCTGATTCTGAATATTGTAGAAGTCGATGAGTCTGAGGATGACTCAACGAGTTGACTCGCTTAATCGTGACTATGAGTAGCCAGGGAACTTGGCGAGTCAGTGGGATGACTCGACGAATTGGATCGCAATTTCAGGGTTTTTTATTTATAGAACTCGGCGAGTTGAGTCAACCCATAACGTTGACCTTAGCCAAAATATTGGCTTTGACCAGGGGTAAATTGGTCACTTTACCCTAAGGAGGATTATCAGATTTTGACTAAGTGTTATTGTGATAATGATATTCAGGGAGTCATTGGAGCAACCGTTAGAGATTCCTCACACAAGATTCCACAATTAGCTTACAAGGTGAGTTTTCCTCAATTAGGAATGGGTCGAAGGCACCAAGGCCGGCCTATTTATGTATGTTAGTATGTTTCGGATTAAGGTCTGATGTCGAGGGGGTGGGACGATGTAGGTTTATATGTTTTCCTAGTTTCGGTCCGATGTTAGGGCGGTACCCGAAGAATTTTAGTATGCTTCATGTTATGTGATTCTTGCATGTGTTTGTATTTGCATGTTTCCGGACTAAGGTCCGATGTCGGGGCGGTTCCCGAGGAATGCTTGTATGCTCACAGATTTCAATCTGATGCCGGCGGGGCCCGAGGAATGTTTATAAGTCTAGGATTAGGTGATTATGCTCATGTTATATGTATTAGTAGTTATACTTATATGTATGTCGAGCTTTGATCGATGCCGGGCGGGGCCCAATGTCGGATGCGGTCTGATGTTGGGCGGGGCCCGATGCCGAACAAGGCTGATGTCGGGCAGTGCCCGATGTAGCAGGGCATGGCCCAAAGTATGTTATATGTGATTATGTGATTATGTGTATGGTATGTGGTAGTTTGCGGAGACTAACAAAGCTTCGTGCTTATGGTTTTTAGTTTCGGTTTCAGGTGCTTCCGCTAGTAAGAGGAATAGCTAGGGATGACTGCATTGCACACACCACAACTTTTAGCCTAGGAGGATTCACTCTGATGTTTTGACATTTGATTTTGATATAATGACAGATGTTATGATATTTTTGAGATACACGATTTATGACTTTTATATGATGAATGATACTTATGATCTTTATTAATGATTTAAAATGAAATTTTTGGACTGAATTTTTGGGTTGTTTCAAGTTAGTATTAGAGCCTTGGTTTGAGGGATTCAGGCACGCTCTCGGGTGTGTCTGAACTTAAACTAAGGACTTGGTATGAAAATTTCCAAAAGAAAGGCATTTTTATGAAAAGAATTTTGAAAAGAGAAAAACGATGTGGTGCATGCAATCAGCCGAGCTCAAGTAAGTATTCCCAAATTACCCATACAAGTATATGTTATGATATGCTTATGAGAACTGCATGCTAGATTAGGGATAATGATCTAGGAAGGATGCCTTACGTGCCTATTATATGTGTATCAGATTTATGAACTACATGCTAGTACAGATTAGTTACTGATATGATAGCCTGATTAGGACATGTTTGATTATGTCTACTCAATGTCTGAATGTTGCTTTCTTTGTGCTCTTAGGGGTTCTAGTTATCTTTAACTAACTAGTAAACGAATATGTTAAGTTACATATTGCGAGGACTAAATAATTTCAGAAGGTTAGGTTTAGATCTATTTTGCAGCTCTTATTTGATTCCAACCGTTGTAGGGCAGGACCTCTCATTCGAAGAATTATCTAGTCTTAGTGATATGTAATAGTATTCACGATCTAGTTAGGGGGAGATAGTAGGGAATTCTTATGCAGCTAATGGAGGAGAGTGGGTTGGTGATTAACCTAGTCCAAGGATAGGATGAGATTGACGTATGAAGCAGTAGTAGCAGAAGGGACTTGGTGGAATCTAGGTAGTTCTTGAGGAAAGTACGGATAGATGTGGAAGGTAGTATGGGCCTATACAACTGAAAGCAGAGGATTCGTACTCGAATCAAGGAAGGCTGAGATGAACCCAGGAAACTTGTCGTGTGTGAGATCCCTCGAGTGATGATATGTATACAGATGTTTGTGATGGCTTTTGAGCAAAACAACAATCCTATGTTGCACATGCAAAACCCTAAAGCTTTGGATCTATGTTTTTCTATTGTACATGAAAGTTATCCAAATCTTCTAGCATATCAAAATCAAATTAACATATAAAACAGGTTTAGATGTTTACCTTTTGATTGTTGCAAGAATCTTCAACCCTGAGAGCCTAGTATCACTAATGTAATACCTCTAATGGCTTACAAACACCAAGGCAAGAAGGATAATCTTGGAGAGAGAGTATGGATGTACAAAATCGGCTCTAAGGACTCTAGGGTTCTTTTGGTAGCCGATTTTGGATGACCTAGGGGTCCTTAAATAACTGAGCTGCTAGGGTTTCAGTCAAAACCATAATTGGATAGCTTAGGCCCTAAACAGTCCAATGGAACATTCTGGAATGAGGCTTGGACGGTTTGAAGGTGGGTTTCCACCTCAATTTTGTCCACTCCTTTAATCCATAAGATCCACAGCCTAGAATCCAATTATCTTATAATTGCAATTCTAGTCCCCCAAGTTCAATTAATCTCTTTTAATCACAGAATTAATTTCTTAATTAATTCTTGATTAATATTACAAATATAATTTATCTTTTAATATATTATTCTTATAATATATTAATAAACCATAATAACCTCTTTCTCCATTAATCATCTATTCAAGTTGCTTTGGTGAAGGCAACCCAAAAGGACCATGCTACAACTGGGTCAAGCACATACCAAATATAGTTATGGACTTAGACACTAATCCAACAGTCTCCCACTTGGATAAGTCTAATAACTAAAATGCAAGTACGACTTCAGGATCCGATTAGCAATTGTAGCTCTCAAAAGCCACTGTCGAGCTTTTAATCGTCCTTTAGATAAGGGATCGTATCGTCCTTCGTTCAAGATATCGTGGGGACAATTACATGGAACATAGTCATACTTACTGTCCAGCAATTTGTTTCTCGGTCTTTGATTCATCTGACATAGAACTTAATTGAACACATCAATTCAGTCATGACTGGGCCCGACACATAAGTCAAACCAAATCATCGAGGAGACCTGATATCGCTTTTAGCCTCTTAGGATAAAAGGAACATATAAACTTCGACTTATATGCATTTACTATTCACTCACCTAATCATACACAACAATGTGTTTTATAACATCAAGTTACTGATGCGTTTACGCATTATCAATGCACAACCAACTTGCAAACAATAAACCATATATCTAGGTTTAAAGACTATATGATATTATCGTCTTGCGATCACTCATGATAAATTCCGTGAAGTGATACCAGCAAGTGTGGGTTTAATCCATTGTTCAAATCTTATTTCATAAGCACTCATGAACGTTGCAGCAAACTTTTGCTAGACAATACACTTTAGACAATCTATAAGCCAATTCATGACAGTCTTCATTCATACCAACTTCCAAAGTATGAACGACTGTAGACCGTTCGAATAATCTTATTATTCAGGAAGTCAAAACATGCAAAGTGAAACAATAGGTAAATAATTAACATAAGACAGTAACTTTACTTATAAATAATACTCCTTTATTTAATCATCAAATGTTCATTACAATTTACCTATTACACATTTCAAAGCTATCTAATCTAAACTAATATCATCCTTCAGCCCAATGCTCCTAGCATGTTGCAATTGCTTAACCCTACTCAGTCCCTTTGTAAGGGGATCTAATGGGTTATCCTCTGACGATACCCTCTTTACCACGAGGAGTCCCTCTTCTACCCGATGTCTAATGAAGTGATATTTCATGTCGATATTTCAGGATCTGCCATGATCCCCCGGTTCCTTGGTCAAGGCAACTGCTCCTTCATCATCGTAGAAAATCTCCATAGGCTCCTTAATGGTTGGCACAACTCCAAGGTCTCCGATGAAGTACTTCAACCATATTGTCTCCTTTGATGCTTCGCTCGCTGCTATGTACTCTAATTCACACGTTGAATCAACTACCGTCTCCTGCTTGGAACTTTTCCAAGTCACTGCTCCTCCATTTAGGGTAAAGACCCAGCCCGACTAAGAGCAGTAGTTGTCCCGGTCGGTCTGAAAACTGGCGTCAGTATACCCTCACACCCTTAAGTCATCACTCTCACCGAGGACAAGAAACCAATCTTTGGTCCTCCGAAGGTACTTAAGAATATTCTTGAATGCGGTCCAATATGCTCTGCTAGGGTTCCCTTTATATCTGCTGAACATGATTGAGCCAACGACGGAAGCATAAGGTACTCGACTCATCTCTGCTATCTTGGCTTCGGTACTCGGGCTTTGAGTCTTACTCAACTTAGCATTGTTTTGGATCGGTAACTCCCCTTTCTTGGAATTCTCCATAATAAAACGTTTTAGTACCTTTTCCAAGTAAGTATTCTGACTAAGTCCTATTAGCCTTTTACTCCTGTTTCTCACTATCCTTATTCTCAGAATATAGGCAGCCTCTCCGAGGTCCTTCATAGCGAACCACTTCCCAAGCTAGGACTTAACCTCCTGTAGGGTTGGGATGTCGTTTCCTATGAGTAGTATGTCATCGACATACAATACGAGGAAGCTAACTATACTCCCACTGGCTTTGACATATACAGCGGACTCATCCTCGCTTCGCAGGAAGCCAAACTCTTTGACTTTCTCATCGAAACAAAGATTCCATCTGCGAGATGCTTGTTTTAATCCATAAATGGTTTTGTCAAACTTGCACACTCTATTAGGATGTTTGGCATCCACAAAACCCTCTGGCTAACTCATGTAAACATCCTCAACCAACTTCCCATTAAGGAAATCGGTTTTAATGTCCATATGCCATATTTCATAATCATGAAATGCAACTATGGCCATCATAACCCTTATAGACTTTATCTTCGCTACTGGTGAGAAGGTCCCATCATAGTCAACTCCGGGAGTTTGAGTAAATCCCTTCGCAACCAATCGTACCTTATAAGTATGCACTTTCCCATCCATGTCGGTATTTTCTTGAAGAACCAATTGCACCCGACCGTCTTACAACCCGACACATTGTCAACCAAATCCCAAACTTGGTTGTCATACATGGACTGAATCTCGCTGTCCATAGCCTCTTTCCACTTTGCAGACTCCGGGCCTGCCATGGCTTCCTTGTAGTTGTTAGGTTCATCCAAATTTACTAGTGTACTATCGCTAATAAACGTATCACCTTCGATAGTAATATGAAAACCATAAAACTCCGGTGGAACACTAACTCTACTGGAATGTCTAAGAGGTAGGGACTCGTCAACCGGTTCAACAGGAGTTTCCTCTTCAGGTTGAGCGCCAGTGTTAGAGGTTCCTTCATCACTTGATTCTTGAAGCTCTTCAAGATCAATTTTCCTCCCACTGTCCCCTTGGCTTATGAGTTCTCGCTCTCAGAAAACTCCTCTCCTCACAACAAAGATAACATTGTCACTCAGTCTATAGAAGATATATCCAAAGGACTTTATGTGGGTAGCCAATGAAAATACTGTTGGATTAGTGTCTAAGTCCATAACTATTTTGGTATGTACTTGACCCGATGGTGCATGGTCCTTTTGGGTTGCCTTCACCAAAGCAACTTGATAGGATGAATTATGGAGAGAAAGGATTAAATATGATTTATTAATATATTATGAGAATAATATATTAAAGGAGAAATCATATTGTTTAATTAATATTAGTCAAGAATTAATTGGTAATTAGTTTTGTGACTAAAAGAGATTAATTAAACTTAACGGACTGGAATTGTAATTATAAGATAATTGCAATTTGGGTTATGGATTGCCTTATATTAAGGAGTGGACGAATTCTATGGGAAAGCCCATGAGGAAATCGTCCAAGGCCTTAAGGAAAGGAATCTATGGGTTGCTTAGGGCTTAAGCATCCAATTTAGGGTTTCAATGTTAGATAACCCTAATAGCCTAACTATATATACATCCCTTATGACCTAAAAACGTGGCTAAGCATCCTTCTAGGGTTTCACACGTTTTAGGGCAGCCTCCATCCTCTCTCCTCTTCATCCTTTTGCTCATGGTGTTTGTGAACCATTAGAGGAGTGATATTTGTGACTCTAAGCTTTCTAAAGTCATTACAAGAAGGATTTGAGATTTTTATTGCTACATAACAATTAAGGTATGATCTAAACCCTAATTATATGTTATATTGATTATCATATGCTAGATCTAGGGTTTATAGTCTTGGATAAATTGCATGTACAATAGAGAAACCTAGATCCAAGCATTAGGGTTTGTATGAGCACATAGGATGTTCTTATGACTAAAACTCATCAGTGGTATCAGAGCCATGATTGGTTTCTATTATATTGATGCTTTGTTTGTTTGTTCAAGCTTAAAAATCGAAATTTTGGGATTCTGGGGGGTGAACTCGCCGAGTCTATAGATGAACTCGTCGAGTTCATGCTAACTCGACGAGTCCATGCCAAACTCGACGAGTCAGTCGGTCAGAAAGAGGGAAAAACGGGATTTGTTGTTGTTTTTGCTTGAGGATACTGTCCTTATCATATTAGATCAATATAAATCCGTTTTTTTTTTATATATTTGAGTATAGTCTTGATCTAATTGAAGATATTTATCAATTAATAAAATATTTGTTTCCTTATGTGATAATTGATTAATTATTTTCATTAAATTGGTAAATTGTTTTGCAAGAAATCATTAAATAAATCAAATATGGATAATTATGTGATTAAATGTTAATTAAGATTATTTGTTATTTGATCCTTGTTGTTATGAAAAGTTTCATATTTTCCTCTTTAGGTTTTATAGTTTAAATTTGAACCCAAAAGTTTTGTTGTTTTGAAACTTAAATAGTTAAAACCCTAATGTTTTGAAAAAGGTTTCTAAACTTGCCCTCAAGTTTTGGAATTTAAATTTTGATTAATAATTTAATTTTGATGTATATTTAAATTCTAAACCCTAATGTTTTGAAATGTTTCAAAACTTGCCCTCAAGTTTTGGAACTAAAAGTTGATTAAAAGGTTTAATTAGGAATGTTAAATTCTAAAACCCTAGTAATGTTTTGAAAAGTTGAAATCACACCCTTATGGTTTTATTAATTAATTAAGGTGTATAATTAAAAAAAGGTTTAATAAATCCATAAAAGTTTAGGTATACAATTTAATTGAATTAAAGGTATAATTATTAAATTTGACCACCTAGTATTTTCAAAGTGTAAAATACACCCTATACTATATATAACATTAAAAGTCTAACATTATATATATGTATGAGTAAAAGTCAGTCTTACCGTTAGTAGGCCTCATTCACGAAGCTGGTCTATAAGGGGTGTTTAAGGAAATTGCCTATAAAATAGCGATTGAATGGGTATCCATTCTTACCCACCACACTCTAGACTAGTGGAGGGTCGTTAGCCGAATGGGTAGGATAGGACGAAACCTTCCATTATAAGTATAATGAAATACAAAAGTAACTAAATGTTTTTACAAATTCCCAATCATAGTTACTTAGGCAAAGTGAATTGATGCAATTCCATGAAATTACACTTTGTGCCCTTGCGAAGACATTAGTGGAGCGTGTGTGGTTTACCGGCACACTAAATGGTTCTAAGCAAAGGTAGCGAAGGGTGACTCAGTGTTTCTCATAGTTCAGTGGAACGTGTGTGGTTTACCGGCACATCGAATATGTGATTGTAACATGTGAGGGCACCATGTTAGTTTGCATGGTTATTCACACCCGCTTTGTGATCCTCGGCATCCCAGTCACAAACAAGAGGGGCATATCGAGATTTAAACATGCCATTGAAATGTTTAATGAATCTCAAAGGATCTAGGAGTTTTCATAGGTTTAAAACTTAAATTTCTTTTTCGTTTTCATGGTGGAAATTAGTGAATTGTCATTCACTTACCTTCAAATATTCTGCAATTAGGGTTACGGCATCCCTCTCCCGAGTTGTGGAATATTGTGTTGGGTCCTAACCTTAGTATCTCATTTGGGTGATTTACTAAGGACTCAATCAATCAACTAACTTGAATTTGTTTCTCCCGGTTTGTAGATGTCTAAGTTCGACCACTATGGTCTTCCCAAATCCCGTGGAACAAGCATTCCACATGAAGATGGTATTCCACGATTCGATCGAGGAACAAGAAATCATGCTTCACTTCCTCCACCTCCTCCAATTGTTCTCCCTAACCCACAAGATCGAAGAATTGAAAGGTTCAATATCACTAAAGCCCTATTGGAAATGAAACATGAAGATGGTAAACCCGTGTGTGCCCACGTTCTAGGAATGAAATAACACATTGAGAGGTTGATAATGTTGGGTGTGTCATTCCCAGATGAGTTGGTTGTGAATTGGGTTTTGCAGTCACTTCCTGAATCATATAATGAGTTCAAAAGAAAGTATTATATGATGGATCATGATGACAACATCATTGACCTAACTTACATGCTCATTGTTGCTGAATCAGAAATGATTTGGCGAAGCAATGGAGCGTATTTGTTGGGAAAGTCAACCGACCATGCTTCCAAGGACGATCTAGGAGAACCGACCTGCATTTGCTGCCAAAAGAAAGGGCGTTGGATACAAGTCTGCCCAAAGAGCCTGAAGAGTCCAGAAGATGGGAGAGTCAAAGTGTATGGCTGCGCTTCAGGTAAAATCCACTATCTAACTCCGTTAAGTTCCTATTCATTGATTCTTAATACATGATGTGATAAGATTGCATTTGAATGTTTTGCAGGATCGGTGAAAAGAAAGGAAGTTTGGTGAAAGAGCAAGATGAATCTAGTCACGAGGAATGAATCTTGATCGCATCGACTTGAAGATTAGATTTTGAGCTTAGATAGTTATGATAGAGTTGTTAGAAATTTTCCTTTTGAAATACATAGTTTTCAATGGATTTTGCATTGTAAGGACAAATGTTTTCCGTTGCTTTTATAAATAAAATAAATTTTCGTTTGACTTATTTATTTATTTGTTTATTTCCTTGCAATGAAATCGTTATGAAAATTGGTGTTTGCATATTTCTACAACAAATGGATATGATTCTTATTTATGGTGTTTATGGAAAAGTCGAGAATTTACCAAATAAGGAGAGTTTCTCATCACCCAAGTTTCAATTGGACAAAAATTTGGAATCATGCAACTTGGTTGCACGAAGAATAAGAAATTTCATATTTGGAAATTAGACTAATTCATTAACAAAGTGTTAAGTGAGGGACTAGGAGATCGAGTACACAAAGTTGTGTGTTGGTCAAAGTCCACCATAAGAGTAACAAGATATTCATCATGGTTTACTAAAAGTTTAGTAAATATGATTATACTCATAAGATTAAGTGTAATTCTGAATTGATTGAAAAAGTTTAAATCAATAGCAAAACGAATAAGAAGAATCAAGTAGACAGAAAGATAAAAGTTTCTCCATTCTAAGAAGAAGGGAGAGTACCTTTTATGCTTTATGATAGGTCTTAATGATTAAGAACCATATCTCAATTGATCCTCTAAGTGAGTCGTAGTACAATTGTATGTCTAAGAAGAGGAATCAAGAATTGAAGAAATGGTTAAATCAAAAAGTCAATCATACTTCGTTCCAATAACAAGTCATAAAGTTAAGATTGTGACAATAAGTGACAAGTATTAAGAAGGTTTTTAACATTCATCAAATGTGGAAAGTTGTGATGTATTGGATAAGACAAAGACCAACTAGGACCATTTTATGAAGTGTTATGATAAAAACTACACTAACTCTTGAATATTTGGTTGTCAAGAAATGTTTATTGACAAGAGAAACTTATATGTCAAGGAGTCAGTGGGAGTCTTAATGGTCTTAAAAGGTTTCAAGAACAAATCAAATAAACCTTATCGATCATCACTAGCACACGAGTTGAGGTTTACAACCTATCATGTTGACACTACTTTGTTTTCTATATCATTCCATTTGAGTTAATTGTGCATATGAGTCCTATGAGTTCTCATTTGAATGCATAAAAGGAAAGGACCTTGATCAATGGAAAGTATTTTGATAGGCAAAGGTGAACTGCTTAACTACTTGGAAGACATGGTGGGCAGTTGTGCTACCATAAGGCAAGAAATCAAGATTAAGAAAGTTCGGTCCATATGAGTTTGAATTTGTCGTAAACTTTGGTTTTAACAAATTCACATGGATAGGAACACATACACCGTTTAAATCTAAGTGTCATAAGATTTCCTCCTTCATGAAAATGATTGTGATGAAATGCGTTCACTAAGAAAGATTTTAAAAATATAGTGATTGTAAAATTGCATTCTCAAATTCGATTATGGTTACGGTATCCCTTTCCATGATTTTAGTTGTGAGGTTTGGAAATTAGTCTTAATTGTTTAGACACACATATGAACTATCTAAGGCAAAGGTGTACGAGTTCAAGAAGCTTTGATAAAAGATTATCAAAGTACTAAGTATTAGAAACATGGACTTAAGAAATTCAATAGGTATTGTTTTTCTGAAAGTTAAGATGTTTATGAATACATGTCGAAGCTAGTGGGAGCATAAGTGTTATGTTTTATAATAATCATCATGATAGTGGGAGCATAAATGTTATGATTGTATGATTATTAAGGAAAGTATTGCAAGTTGGCAATATTAATTATAGAAAACAAGAGTCATTCTTTGCAAAGTTGTAAGGATGGAATAGTTGTTTTGCTATAATTAAGGGAGAGAATATTATGCTTCATTTTAAATCTAAAGGCTTAGGTTGTGGAATATTAATAAATTTAGTCAAAAGTACATAGTGTGTTCTTAAAATTTCGACTATGATTACGACATTCCTCTTCACAATTCGAATTTTGAGAACATAGCAAATAAAACATTATGGCAAAAGATTGATAAAGTATCAAATCTTTAAGTAAGACATTTTGCATCGTGTCCCATACGCTTCGGGTACAGGATCGATTGCAAATGATATAATATTTGACCATTCTAAAATTTTCCAAATGTTTAGCGCATTTAGAGGGAAAAAGGACTAGAATCGGTTTTTGACCAAAATAATTAAACAACTATCAAAGGACAATCCAAAGTTCGCCTAGGATTGGTTGCTTGTGAGTAGTTGGAAGTATAGTATTGGATGGACCATATCGACATTATTATATAGATAAGATTCTATTGAGAATGAGTTGTCATGTGTTAAGTATGGAAAGTTTTCCATATTGGGAATTGAATATTGAAAATCTATGTCTAGATTAGAAACTTTTTTTATGCAAAAGGATGTTCAAAGGAATGTTCTTTGAGTGAGAGACATCACATCTATGGAATTGTCTTGTAACAATCTCCGATAGAGGACTTTGTAATTTCATTGGCAATAGTCTTTGTGACTTTGGTGCAGTGATATTACAAAAGGATCGTTGCATAAAATGTTAGAATCTAGCATATTCTATAAGTGGAAAGAATTGATATTCTTACATTTATAAAATGGATTAGAAGTTGTGAAATGAGAATGATTGAAAATGTGTTCAATTTGATCTATTTCACAAAGTAAGAACCATAATTAAAGATTGTGTGCACACTAAGAGCATGGGACAAGTGTAATAATTCAAGTAAGAAGTTGATTACCCGAAATGACAAATAATGAGTAATTGATATGGTGATAAATAAAAGGTGTTTTTATTTATGCTCAAAGGTTTGAAACCATATAAGATTAGTATTATTCTTGTGTTTCACTTTGCATGTTTTGACTTCCTGAATAACTTAATTGATTAAGAACAGTCAAGTTATTCGAACGGGCCACAGTCGTTCATATGTTGGAAGTAGGTATGAATGAAGACTGTCGTGAATTGGTGTGTGGATTGTCTAAAAGAGTATTAGACATAAGCAAATGTTTGCTGCAACGTTCATGAGTGCTTATGAATATGAATTTGAGCATTGGATCAAACCCACGCTCACTTGGATCACTCCATGGATTGTATCACGAGTGATTAGCGAGACGATAACATCTTATATTCTTGCAACCGAGATGTGTGAGTTGTATCTTGCTAATCGGTTGCACATTGATAATATGTAAACGCATCAGTAACTTGGTGTCATAAAACATATTGTTGTGTGTGATTCAGTGAGTAAGTGTAAGCAAGCATTGAATCAAAGTTTATCCGTTCCTTTTATCCCAAGTAGGATAAAAGCGATATCTTTGGGCCCCTCGATGGTTTAGTGATGACAAACGTAAATGCTTGGTCGGGCTAGGGCTAATTTAATTTGTTCAATTAGTCAGTCGTCATAAATCGGAAGTCGAGAAATAGTACAAAGAGAATGATTTGAAATCATATCTCATACGATATCTATAATGGAGGAATATATGATCCCTTATCTAAAGGGCATGCGTATCTGATAGGATCAGAGTTGACAATGGCTTTGGAAAGCTACGATTGCAGATCAGGATATGAAGTCATACGCATAATAGTTATTAGACTTATCCAAGTGGGAGACTGTTGGATTAGTGTCTAAGTCCATAACTATTTTGGTATGTACTTGACCCGATGGTGCATGGTCCTTTTGGGTTGCCTTCACCAAAGCAACTTGATAGGATGAATTATGGAGAGAAAGGATTAAATATGATTTATTAATATATTATGAGAATAATATATTAAAGGAGAAATCATATTGTTTAATTAATATTAGTCAAGAATTAATTGGTAATTAGTTTTGTGACTAAAAGAGATTAATTAAACTTAACGAACTGGAATTGTAATTATAAGATAATTGCAATTTGGGCTATGGATTGTCTTATATTAAGGAGTGGACGAATTCTATGGGAAAGCCCATGAGGAAATCGTCCAAGGCCTTAAGGAAAGGAATCTATGGGTTGCTTAGGGCTTAAGCATCCAATTTAGGGTTTCCTTGTTAGATAACCCTAATAGCCTAACTATATATACATCCCTTATGACCTAAAAACGTGGCTAAGCATCCTTCTAGGGTTTCACACGTTTTAGGGCAACCTCCATCCTCTCTCCTCTTCATCCTTTTGCTCTTGGTGTTTGTGAACCATTAGAGGAGTGACATTTGTGACTCTAAGCTTTCTAAAGTCATTACAAGAAGGATTTGAGATTGTTATTGCTACATAACAATTAAGGTATGATATAAACCCTATATATATGTTATATTGATTATCATATGCTAGATCTAGGGTTTATAGTCTTGGATAAATTGCATGTACAATAGAGAAACCTAGATCCAAGCATTAGAGAAACCCTAATTATATGTTATATTGATTATCATATGCTAGATCTAATTTTGACCTAATCCAATTCCATGCAAGATAATTCAAATAATTAAGGTTTATCATATAAGGCAATAATTATTTAATTAATTGATAAATATCTTTTATTTTGACAAAGATAATCACTCCATATTAATAAAAATCAGATTTTATCAATCAAAAACAGTTTGGGTAATTATCCTAAGTTAAAATAAGCCAAAATCCCGAAAATCCCTCTATCTGATACACCGACAAGCTGAGTCACCATTTGGACTCGTTGAGTTCATCTGACTCATCGAGTTCATCTAGGTACTCGACGAGTCTGTCAGGCAGAAGGCAGATTTATTGATTTTCAAGAAATAAATAATTACACACTGCATCAAATACAATAGAAATCAAGCAAGGATCTGATACCAGTGATTGGTTTTGAGCAAAACAACAATCCTATGGTGCACATGAAAAACCCTAAAGCTTTGGATATAGGTTTCTCTATTGTACATGCAAGTTATCCAAAGCTTATAAACCCTAGATCTAGCATATCAAATACAAATTAACATATAAAACAGGTTTAGATGTCTACCTTTTGATTCTTGCAAGAAGCTTCAAGCTTGAGAGCCGAGTATCACAAATGTAATACCTCTAATGGATTACAAACACCAAGGCAAGAAGGATAATCTTGGAGAGAGAGTATGGATGCACAAAATCGGTTCTAAGGACTCTAGGGTTCTTCTGGTATCCGATTTTGGATGCCCTAGGGGTCCTTAAATAGCTGAGTTGCTAGGGTTTTCGTCAAAACCCTAATTGGATAGCTTAAGCAGTCAAATGGAACATTCTGGAATGAGGCTTGGACAGTTTCAAGGGTCCACTCCTTTAATCCATAAGATCCACAACCCAAAATCCAATTATCTTATAATTGCAATTCCAGTCCTCTAAGTTTAATTAATCTCTTTTAACCACATAATTAACTTCTTAATTAATTCTTGATTAATATTAATTAACTAATATGATTTCTCTTTTAATATATTATTCTTGTAATATATTAAAAAACCATAATAACCTCTTTCTCCATTAATCATCCATTCAAGTTGCTTTCGTGAAGGCAACCCAAAAGGACCATGCTACAACCGGGTCAAGTACATACCAAATATAGTTATGGACTTAGACACTAACCCAACAGTTTGTTATGGTGTATTTTTAGTATGGTGATGCTACGCACCAAGCTAGTCGGCAGTTCAGGTGTCGGTGAAGGATCAGGATCGGGCTCTAGAGTCGGGCAGCTCGACGAGAAAATAAGAGAGTTCATTTTGTCTGAGGTCGCGCGCACTATTTTAGAATAGACTCCTGTGATCTTCGGTACAATCAAGGAGGGAATCCTAGTGATTTTGGATGAGAGACTAAGTACATTCTGCACTGAGGTGGCAGCAATGATGGGGTCTCACACGCTGACATTCAGGGAGTTCAGAGCTTGTGGAGCTCCCGACTATCACGGGGCTCAAGACCCCATTGCTAGCAGCAAGTGGTTGGCTAATGTCGCCAACGCCTCCAGTACGAGCCGATGTCCCAAAGGGGACAAGGTCTAACTTGCCTCTTGTCTTCTGAAGGATAGGGTACGTGACTGGTGGGAGGAGGTCGGACATGCCATTAGTGATGATGCAGATCTTGATGCTATGAATTGGAGTGAATTTTCAGCCACGTTCAGATCCGAGTTTGCACTTGTGATTAAGGTGCAATAGCATGCTAGGGAGTTCCAGGATCTCCAGCAGACGACTGATACGGTGACCGAGATCACCGCTATGTTCAGGGAGAGGGCCCTTCTTGTTCCGCAGTACGTGGCGGACAAGGAGATGAAAAATGCCTGATATCATGAGATGTTGCGGAGTGATATCCGCCAGTTTTTGAGCCGATCCAGCTGCAAGATGATGGAGGATATGATTGCCAAGGCTCGGGAGAGGGAGCTGGATTTGGAGATGGAGACGAAGAGGAAACCAGATGGGGTTAGACATGTAGTTCCGGCAAGAAGCCCAATGTATTAGATCACAGATCGAGGAGCCAATAGGGTCGTATTCGGTGTGGCAAGTACGGAAAGATGCACGAGGGGACATGCAGGACGGGAGTTCGGGCTGCTTCAAGTGTGGCCGAACTGGTCATATGAGCAGGGATTGTACTGCTACCGCCACCACCATAACAGTTACAGATCTGATTTGCTTTCGGTGCAATCAGAGGGGTCACAAAAGGGCCTAGTATCCGAGTTTAGCAGTGGTAGAACATGTGGTGGCGCCCGCTCTTGCTACGTTGAGGATTACAGATGGTCGCCATGGACGAGCTGAGGCGCCTACGGCGGGGAGCAAGGCTTTTCAGCTTATTACAGAAGAGACACGTGCAGCTCTTGATGTTGTGACGGGTATGTATTCTCTCCTTATTTCTTTATATGTATTGATTATCGCTTATGTTTGGTTGTTTTGTTATAGGATCATTCTTAGTGAACGGTAGATCAGCTCTGGTATTGTTCAATTCGGGGGCTACCCGATCTTTTGTGTTGCTCGCAGTTAGCAAGATATTTTTTGGAGCTCTGAGGGAGCTAGACTATCCACTAGATGTAGAGATAGCGGATGATAGGACCGTTCGGGTTGCAAGGGTGCATCCTAGATGTACACTATAGTTGTTCGATGAGTAGTTTCCCATGGATTTGGTCATTATTCCCCTACGAGGGAATAAGGTTATAGTGGGTATGGATTGGTTGAGCCACAATGGGCCAGTGATCAACTGCGAGCAGCAGCTAGTGAGAGTTCAAACTCCTAGTGGGGGAGGGTTAGTGATTCAGAGCGAGAGGCCACAGTGTGGACCGAATTTATGTTCAGCAGCGAGGGCGAGGCGCTACCTTCAGCAGGGTTGCGTAGGGTATGTCGCTTATGTTATGGATACCCGGGATCAGAGTAAGGAGACAGTGGATGATGTACCAATCATGCGAGAATACATGGATGTATTCCCAGAGGATTTGCCTAGGATACCTTCAGAGAGGCAGGTTGAGTTCAGGATTGACTTAGTCCCTGGTGCGGCTGCGATAGCCAAGGCACCATATCGGTGGCTCCTCCTAAGATGCAGGAGTTGTCTACATAGCTGCAAGAGCTTCTAGACATTGGATTTATCAGGCCGAGTAGTTTGCCATGAGGAGCCTCGATCCTGTTTGTGAGTTTTAAGCAAAACAACAATCCTATGGTGCACATGCAAACCCTAAAGCTTTGGATCTAGGTTTTTCTAATTGTACATGCAATAATCATCCAAAGCTTGTAAACTCTAATCTATCATATAGAAATCAAAAACTATGACTAAAACAAGTTAGAACCATACCTTTCAATTGTAGCTTGATAACTTTGAACCTTTGAGAACTTAGCACCTCAAATGTGATGCTTATAATAGATCACAAACACCAAAAGCAATTGGAGAGTATTAGAGAGAGAGGATGAAGGCTAATTTCGGCTCTAGGGATCCTTAGGGTTCAGTGTAACCAAAAATCAGATGCCAAGGGGGTCTTTATATAGGTGAGGAATTAGGGTTTCAGTCAAATACCTAATCCGGTTGCTTAGGCCCTAAGCAGCCCATAGGAATCTTACAGAATACCTAGCCTTGGACGAAATCCTTATGGGCTTCCATAAGATTTCTTCCACTTCTTATCCAAGAGATCCTCAGCCCATTTTGCAATTCTCATATAATTACAATATTAGTCCCCTTAATTCATATAACCTATTTTGACCACAAAATTAATTCTAAATTAATTCTTGACCAATATTAATTAAATAATACGATTTCTATTTTAATATATTATTTTCATAAAATATTAATAAATCACACTTATTCTCTTTCTCTATTATTCATCTAGTCAAGTTACTTTGGTGAAGGCAACCCAAAATGACCATGCTACCATCGGGTCAAGTACATACCAATTATAGTTATGGGCTTAGACACCTGATCCAACAGTCTCCCACTTGGATAAGTCTAATAACTATAAATGCAAGTACAACTTCAAAATCTGATTAGCAATCATAGCTCTCAAAAGCTACTGCCGAACTCTGACATGTCCTTTAGATAAGGGATCGTATAGTCCTCCGTTTGCAAGATATTGTGTGGACAAATACATGGAACATACTCATACTTATTGTCCAGCGGTTTGTTTTTCGATCTCTAATTTTTCTGACATAGAACTTAATTGAACACATCAATTCAGTCCTGACCGGGCTCGGCACATAAGTCAAAACAAAATCATCGAGGGGCCCAAGATATCGCTTTTAACTTCATAGGATAAAAGGAATAGATAAACTTCGACTTATATGCTTGTACTATTTACTCATCAAATCGTACACAAAAATACATTTTATAACATCAAGTTACTGATGCGTTTACGCATTATCAATTCACAACCGACTCGTAAACAACAACTCATATATCTAGGTTTAAAGACTATGTGATATTCTCGTCTCACAATCACTCGTGATTAAATTCCATGAAGTAATTCATGTGAGTGCAGGTTTAATCCAATACTCAAATCATATTTCAGAAGCACTCATGAACATTGCAACAAACTTTTGCTATGTGTAAACGCTTTAGACAGTCTATAAGCCAATTCATGACAGTCTTCTTTCTTACTTACTTCCAACGTATGATCGACTGTGGATAGTTTAAATAATATTATTATTTAGGAAGTCAAAACATGCAAAGTGAAACAATAGTAAATAATTTACGTAAGACAATAACTTTACTTATAAATAAAACTCCTTTATTTAATCATCAAATGTTAATTATAATTTATCTATTACAAGCTTTTAAAAATCTATATAATCATTAAAACTAATATCCTCCTTCCTCCCAATGCTCCTAGCGCGCTGCAAGTGCTTAACCCTACTCAGTCCCTTTGTAAGGGACTGAGTCTAATGACCATGCTACCATCGGGTCAAGTACATACCAATTATAGTTATTGGCTTAGACACCTAATCCAATAGAAGGACGGGTCACATCGGATGTGCATAGACTACCAAGACTTCCTTTTCCATCCTCATCATTTTCTGGTAATCAAGTCTCTAACTTGCCTAATAGTTTCTTAGATCTCCTTATTTTCTCTTTATCGGGTTTTTGGTCCAAGAAGCTTGATCCTTGGGATATGGACGTCCCAAGTGAGTGAACCATCAGATATGAAATCATTAAGGGTTGTTATGGCATAAAGGTGCAAACTTTATGCCATTGGAGCCCCCATGCAAGCTCTAAGATGTCATCTTGGCCTTTTAAGCCCCAAAAGGCCATGCATGGAGGAAAAGGCAGAAAGCTTTACGTGTTCAAATGATGTCTGAGGCCTAGATCTATATTTGTATGCTTTAGTTTGGAGTATGGATGACTTGTGGACCAAAATCTAAGTTCTAGAGAGTTAGGGTTTTAGCCAAGCCCTTCAAATGTGGGTATTAACGGGTAAAGTTAGAAACTTTACCCTCAAAATGATGTTTTCAGTGTGTATGAGAAACAAGAAGCTTAGATCTGAAGTGTAGGGGATTAATCCTTTAAGATGGCCCAAACAGAAAGAGGAACTCGTCGAGTCCATAGATGAACTCGACGAGTTGAGGTGAGTTGTCCCGATTCTGAATATGGTAGAACTCGACGAGTTGACTCGCTTAATATCGACTATGAGTAGCCAGGGAACTCGGCGAGTCAGGGGGATGACTCGACAAGTTGGATCGCGATTTCAGGGTTTTTGATTTATAAAACTCGGCAAGTTGATAGGTCAACTTGGCGAGTTGAGTCAACCCAGAACATTGACTTTGACCAGAATGTTGACTTTGACCAGGGTTAAACTGGTCATTTTACCCTAAGAAGGATTATCAGATTTTTGCTAAGTGTTATTCTAATAATGATAGCTGGGGACTTTGACCAGAATGTTATTGTGATTATCAGTAGGAACAGGTCGAAGGCACCAAGACCGGACCATTTATGTATGTTAGTATATTCCAGATTAAGGTCTGATGTCGGGCTGGGCCCGATGTAGGTTTATATGTTTTCCGGGTTTCAATCCGATATCGGGGCGGTACCCGAATAATGTTAGTATGCTTGATGTCTTTGTGATTCTTGCATGTGTTTGTATTTGTATGTTTCCGGACTATAGTCCGATGCCGGGGCAGTTCCAGAGGAATGCTTGTATGCTTCTAGATTTCGGTCGGATGCCTGCCGGAGCCAAGGAATGTTTATGTGTCTAGGATTAGGCGATTATGCTCATGTTATGTGTATTAGTAGTTATGATTATATGTATGCCGAGCTTTGATCAATGTCGGGCGGGGCCCAATGCAAGATGCGGTCTGATGTCGGGCGGGGCCCGATGTCGGGCATTGCCCGATGTAGCAGGGTAGGGCCCAAATTATGTTATATGCGATTATGTGATTATGTGTATGGTATGTGGTAGTTTGGGGAGACTCACTAAGTTTTGTGCTTACAGTTCTCAGTTTTGGTTTCGAGTACTTCCGCTAGTAAAGGGAAGAGTTCGGGATTACTGCATTGTACACATCACAACTTTTAGCCTGGGAGGATTCGCTCTGATTTTTTGACATTTGATTTTGATATATTGACAGATATTATGATATTTTAAAGATACACGATTTATGACTTTTATATGATTACTGATACTTATGGTCTTCATTAATTATTTAAAATGAAATTTTTGTACCGTATTTTTGGGTTGTTTCACTAGCCACGTACGCCCAGCGTACGCATAAAAACATGTGACCCTCATAAGGTAGATATGGGACCGATTTTGCACATATATTCCACTTGGGTCGAAAATGGAAATTTACCTAAACAATGAGTATTACATTATTCTTCGCTAACGTGTATGACAAGGTTGTCAGATTCTATGGTCCTACGACCTTACTTGCGATCCTATTGTAGATATGATATGTATACGATCAACTCGTTTTCATACCTAAGATCGTACGATCCTACAATCAAAACCGTGATTTGACAACCTTAATGTATGGTGTAATCATTCATTTTTTAAGCAAAAACGAGTATGTTTATTGTAGTAAAGGAAGGTAAATGAAAATTGTAATTTAAAATGACGGTAAATGAAAACCGTAGAGATTAAAAATTAGGTAAAGTATAACTGTAATTTTTAATGAATATGTTTGAAAAAAACGATGATAAATAAAATTGTATTTTTTTTATTTATTGTAGTTGTGTTTGATAAAAAATAGTTGTAACTGCGCATTTTGACGTTAATAATAATAATAATAATAATAATAATAATAATAATAATAATAATAATAATAGGCGCTACTGTGATGACTAATATCATAATCTTACTAATTGTCTATGGAGATATTAAAATTTGGTGTGGTCGAAACGACAACCTAACGTCTAAATACTATCAGAGATTGATAATAGAGTAAAAAAAACATAACAAAAGATAAAAGTTATGCTAATCTACAACTATTATAAGAAATTTTTATTTAAAAATTATGATGTAAATAAATAAAAGGTAAAATGCCATAGAATAATTGTTAAAATTTTAAATTACAATTATAGATACAAAAAATACACGGGTTGGCTTAAGTCTTCAATTCGAAGATGACTCGAATATGACCCGCTTAATTATATATAATTTTTTATTTTATAAATATATTATATATTATAGTTTTGTAGTAGACTAAACTCAATAATTATAATTATGGCAAAATACAGGAAAAACACAATATTTTATATAGCATTCACAAAATGGATGATGACTTGATAAAACGAGTTCTTTATGGTCAGCATCAACTATCTTACAGACTTGAAGAACTTGGACTAAACCCTCAAACATAACAACAGTTGATACACAAAACTTTCATATGTAAAGTAAGTCAGTAACAAAACTGAATTGATAAAAACAATTAAATAAACAACAAATTTATGGCTTCGCCCGGGTTCGAACCGGAGACCTTCAGTGTGTTAGACTGACGTGATAACCAACTACACCACGAAACCTTTGTTTTAATTTTAAATGACTCGAAATATAAATTATACGGATTTGTAGTTTTACGGGATAATTTTTGTTTGTAAAACTTTTGAGGAAATTTCTAGCATGCAAGAGAACGTTGAGCGTCAATTGTTTATAAATCATAACCTCCGCTTATAACTCGATCCAGATTTTTCTTTCTTTTTTTTGGAAAGTATTCTTAAATTCAGTTTCATTGTTGATTAGGGATAGGATTTTTATTGCATGAAGCATAATGACCTTTAAATTTGGTTCTTTAGGATCCCTAACCCGCCTCCTGTCTTGAATTCAGATTGTTATAGGTGATAAAGGAGGCTTGATTTTTAACGAGTATGTTTGAAAAAACAATGATAAATAAAATTGTATTTTTTATTTATTGTAGTTGTGCTTGGTAAAAAATAATTGTAACTGCGTATTTTGACATTAATAATAATAATAATAATAAAATAGTCACTACTATGATGAATAACATCATAATCTTACTAATTGTCTACGTAGATAATAAAATTTGGTGTGGTCGAAACGACAACCTACCGTCTAAACACTATCGGAGATTGATAATAGAGTAAACAAACATAACAAAAGATAAAATGAAGATTTGAAATTAGAGATTAACTCATACCTGAAACGGATGTTACAACTATATATAATTTTTTATAGATACAAAAAATAAACGGGTTGGCTTAAGTCTTCAACTCAAAGATGACTCGAATATGACTCACTTAATTATATATAATTTTTTAGGGAAATCTCCAATAAAGTCCTAAAATTTTAGCCCGGTTTATGTTTTAGTCTTAAACTAATTTTTGTTTACGAAAAAATCCCAAAAACCGGCAAAAGTTTGCATTTTGATCCTTTTTGACTGGTTAGAACCGGTAACAAATTAATTTATGACTATTTCATAAATAGACCAAAAATATTGGGACTTTTCCGCAAAAACAAAAAATATTAGGGTTTTTCTGCAAACAAAAACTTTATTATTATTATATTAAAAATATAAATAAGTATACTATTTTTTTAAATTTGTTATTATTAATATTATTAATAATACATATAAATACATTTAAATTAAAAAAATATTAAAGATATTTTATAAATGTGAAGATTGAGCGGATGGTAATGCTTTAAGCTTTAAAATCATGAATGTCTCTTTGTAGATTCTAACTTTGTATATGGTCATTTCACATTTGTTATTATTGTTTTTAATTCAGAATATTAACATTTAACAATTTAAAAGAAGCTACTGATTTTCCAAATTGTTTACAAATAGTGAGCATGTGATATGAGTGTATGTCTTGTGTGTAAGTATTTTTGAATTACCAACATGTGTGTTGCTCTTTTTCATTACTTTATCCTTGTGGTTTTTTTTTTGAAACATAGCAGATATAGTATGATAAAGCAAAATAAATCATATTACTTTCTATTAAATAAGATATTATAATTAATATTTTCGAATTTTGATATGGGCCACCAATGTAAATATTTATTGTGGATCTGTTGGATTTGAAAAGAAATCATTCTACCTTAAGAAATTTTATATACAAAGTGAGAAATCCTTTTATCTTAAACTATTTATACATAATTTTACAAATAGGCAATTTCTTTTAAATTGTTAAGTGTTAATATTTTGAATTGAAAAGAATAATAAGAAATGTGAAATGATCATATACATAGTGAGGACATACAAGCAGTGATTTCAATGCTTAAAGCATTACCATCACCACCACCTTCACCTTTAAATAATTTCTTTAATATATTTTTATTTAAGTGTATTTATATGTATTATTAAAAATATTAATAATAATGAATTTAAAAATTAGTATACTTGTTTATAATAATAATAATAATAATAATAATAATAATAATAATAAAGTTTTTATTTGCAGAAAAGTCCTAATATTTTTTTTTGCAGAAAAAATCCCAATATTTTAGGTCATTTTGTGAAATAGTCCCAAAATTTTAGGTTAGTTTATGAAATAGTCCCAAATTAATTTGTTGCCGGTTCCAACCGGTCAAAAGGGGTAAAAATGCATACTTTTGCCGGTTTTTAGGACTTTTTCGTAAACAAAAATTAGTTTAGGACTAAAACGTAAACCGGGTTAAAATTTTAGGACTTTATTTGAGATTTCCCTAATTTTTTATTTTATAAATATATTATATATTGTAGACTTGTAGTAGATTAAACTCAATAATTATAGTTATGACAAAATGCAGAAAAAAAACAATCATTTTATCTACCAGCATTCAAAAAATGGATAATGACTTGAGAGGGTAACAAAATTTCAATTTTGCTCACATTTAGTAATATATTTTTTTTCGTGCTTGATTTATTCCTAAGTTATTTGAAATTGTTCATATTTACCCTATGAAAGTGAACCACCATACCAAAAGGCTTCCTTCTCGTTCAATGATCACAAAAGTACCAAAAATGAGCTCACAATATGCAAAGCAGGCTAAGGTTAGTGTTTCTGAGCTTGGGAGGGTGATGGAGGTTGAATGATCACGAAATCCTAGCCATAATGTCCTTTAAATAGGACCTAAAGCCCAAAGATTAGGGTTTTCTTGAAAACAGTTGTCAGGTCGTGACACCAATGGTCACACCGTGGTTGGTTATTAAAATCCTACGATCATGAAAAGTACTACCCATGGTCATTAAACAATTTTCGTGCTTAATTTACCCCTAATTTTTTTGAAATTGTTCACATTTTACACTTATGACCGGTTATAATCGGTCATCAGTGTAAAATGTGAACAATTTCAAATAATTAATGGGTAAATCAAGCACGGAAAAACATTCAATGACTAAATGTGAACAGAGTTAAAAGTTCGTTACCCTATCAAGTCATTATCCCTTCAAAAAAAAATATACTCTTACATTTTCAGTTAACTTTCACATTAACCAAAATATCTGATTTTTAAAAGAAATTACCGATTGTTTTATGACATGACATTTATCGTTTTCGTTTTTAGGTTAACACAGAAACATAAATAAGTGACACTACCTCTTTTCTAAAGTAAAACGTAAGAAATATATAATTTACTTGATGACCATTACTCAAACAAAAATAAGTGACAATGTTTTTTTTTCCATATCAACCCAAAAACAAACAAGATAAATGTCATCTAGAAAACAACCCAATAACTTTAAAAACAGATATTTTGATAAATTTGAAAGGTAACTAAAAATGTAAAAGTTTTTTTTTTTTTTTTTTTTTTTTTTTTTTTTTTTTTTTTTTTTGCATATAAAGAAAATATAAGGGTTTTTCTGAATGTTGATAGATAAATAGTTGTGTTTTTCTGTATTTTACCCTTACACTTATAATTATAATGAAAATTTAGGATGGACTAAAGCTAAATCACATTAAGGAAAACAAAAAATATGGAAGTGTTCCAATTTTCAAAGTGACTTAATCCAAATGGCCTAGCCCTTTTGCATCCCAAACTTTTACTCTTTCCATTTTGCCCTCTCGATTTACTATAAATTTTATCATCTCACCTCTTGACTCTAGTGTTTTATTTTTTTTTCCTTTTCGTCTCCCCGCCTCCTACTTTACAACTTGTAAGATGTTTCAATCTGATATGACACAACATGTTACAAAGTCTAAAGCTTAACCCAAAACCCGACACATCTCCTATTTTTCCAACTTGTAAAATGTTTCAACCTGACATGACACAACCTATTTACAAGGTCTAAAGCTTAATTCAAAACCCGACACAAAAATAAATGGATTGCACGGGATGTTACAATAATTAAACGAGTATGGTTAAGCTCAAGTCTTTTCAATAGTTTTGATGTCTTGACATGACACGAACTAAGCACAACACAACATGTTGCCATGTTTAATCTCTCGCTTCCTTTCATCCGATTGAGTTTGAATTCAGTGATTTAGGAGCATAGATGTACTATCAAGAGAGGGCAAAAGCAAGCCTATGGATTGGATACTGTGCGAATTAGTCAACGGAATAAGAAACTCTCTGCATCTACTTCGAACCCATTCACCGCTTTTGTCTATGGTATTTTTTTTTAATCGATGGTGTTATTTTCAGTTATTTTGCCATAAGAACCTTCTATACTTTTGGGGTTAAATCACTGTAGCGCTCTCCCTTTGATGTTCGGTTCTATCATGACGGAATCAAAGGGAAAAACCTTAAATCCTAGCTGTTCACGAGAAGTATACAGGTAATTATTCTTCTATTTTGATGTTGGGAGCCTCTTATTGAAGATTTCAACTATAAATGACTCCTAGTTTTTTTTTCTTTTTGGTTTTCTGTTTACAAGGCAAAGATATTAAAAAAGGACATTTTGAGTATAATTATATTATGATATGAATACAGGAAGATAAAGGTTATCTATTGATGTACGATTAAGGGGCTGTTTATGACATGTGCTGAAGGTTTTACTAGTTTAAACGAATGACAGCTGGAAGTGGTGACGAAGTACGTTGAGAGTGTCGTCATTCCGTCATTCCAAGTGGATGGATTTGCATGTATAAATACAAGTGTCCTCTTTCGCTTAGATATTATCAAAAGTTTCGATTATTAACACTTGCTTACATCTTGTTTCCACTCGAGAAATTAGCAAAATGTATTGTTAGGGTTTTCTTCTGTCCATAGTCGTGTTTCATCTCCGTAATTAATCTGTAATTGTGTGCGTAAGACAAGTGGTTGTATACTTAGTATGTCTTGTATGTTGAAAACAAAACCAAAAAAGAATCAATTGGGGCTTTCCATTTCTTTTATCACTTCGCATTTCGCACTCAAAATAACATGGCATAATGACATAACCAAAATGTAAATAAAAATTATATATAGTTTATCTCTCAACTTGCATTTAGGTTAAATAAGCATGCAAAAGATAACAATTTACTTGGTTACTTCTCTATAACAAAACATACCTCACCACACACCTACTCTACCTCTTTCTTTCTTTCTTTTACTTTTTTGTTATTTCTCTTTTTTTTTTTAATCTTTTTTCATACAATATGTCAACTAAATATTACGGGTCCCACCTCAAAGACCAAGATACACGAGATATGGAAATGATTTGGGTTTGTTACAAAGGTTTAAAATCAATTATGATGATATGATATCATCTCCGTGAAAAGAAAAGATAATCCGGATGGTTGACCTGAAGTGAAGTCAACCAAGTGTCAGCAGCTTGTAACAAAGAGGTCATCAATGGCAATTCATTGGGGACCCACAGTGGTGCCTTGAATTTGTATGAAGCAAGACCGAACACCGGTAATGAAACCACCGGAATCGGAATGGAATCTGTCCCGTTGGAATGGCTTACAACAGGTGGATGCTCACATTCATTGCCTGAAACAAACAAAAACAATAATAATGCAACTTGTAAATTAATATATATAAAAAAAGATTGTTCCTCAGGCTAAAAAATCCAGGGAGATTTATATGATATATATGAATGACCTGTTGTAGGAGTGTGAAGAGAATGAAAAGTTAGAAAACAAGCATCAAGATCTTTCAACGTGGGCCCCATGGGAATTCTGTATATTGGGTACCTGATAAAAAGCATCAAAACAAGGGCCATTAAGTAGTAGCATATTATGTAAGAAAGAGCAAGTAGCAAAGACCATATTAAGAATCTGTTTGATTGGATGGAATGGAATCACAAAGGAATGGAATCAGTCTGTGATCATTAAACCCCAAATAAGTTGCAATTAAAACGACATTTACTCGATCTTTTACAATAAAAATAGTAGTTTAATTAGAATTATACAACCTTTAAAAAAACTGTGTGATTAAAAAGTACTTAAATAAAAATGGGTTATATTGCAATTTTTAAGATGGGTGACGAAGGCATAAACACTAACAAAATGAAAGGAATCACATTCCTTTGGAAATGGTCAACAAACAGGATTTTTCATTCCTATGGAATGAACAATTCCATTCCTTTCCAAACTCTACTGAAAAGGTATTAGCAATCATACCAAGCAACAGACAGCCAACTAGATGGCAGCAAGTCACAACTTCTTAGACTTTTTAATTCAGGGAAGCATCGAGCAAGATCAAGTATCTGTTACAACAAGAAAACAGAACTAATTATATGAAGAAAATAAAGAATAAAAGACACTTTCTTGTTTTTATTTGTAACAGAAGGAGGAGCTGACCTTATCAGTCAAAGGTTCTCTGCCCCAAGGCTGATTCTGTTCCATGTACTGAAATAACAAGCTGCTTTGAGTGGTGGCAGAATCACTATCATCGCTAGAAAAGCCTTCTTGAAGTACATTGTGTTGATCATTCATTGACAAATGATCCATTCGATGAAGAATGTCATTCTTTGGGTGATGATTATTACTCTTCTCCCTTAGATAATGTAAAGAGCCCCTTTCATGTTCATAATCACTGCTCCCATCACTACTTGAATCCCTAAATGAGTTATCATCACTATCCTCAGTTGGTTGCCTGTAAAGCAGCAAAACAAGAAGATTATTTAGATTTCATAAAAGAAGCATAATAGATGCTACTAGTTGGAATGGGGTCTGACATAACCCTAAACAAGAAGGAGGAAGAATGGAAGAAATTTACTATTCTAGTACCTGGATTTTATTGAAGACTTCAAAGGGTCTGTGTATATTTGAATTCCAGATAGATAAGGCACATAATACTGGATCACACTATCAGCTTCATTCAATATCAAAGGAACTCCAGCACCATAAGCACTCCACTCCTTAAAAGATTCCCACAAATCACCAAGAACAAAGTATGGTTGATATTCCACATCACTTGTCCTCCATCCTCTCATAGTTCTCTGCTGCCATAAAGTTCAAGTAAAATCATCATTTGGATCAAATACACAGCTACAATATCCCTGTTTATACATGATTACTGAACATTAACCATTTTATTGTATTCTAATTCTTTTTGGAAGGTACTTTAGCAGAAATACATATATTTTGATGTCAATATATGATATCCTTGATTGAACAATAGAAATATAACATCAAAGGCAAACTCTGTTCATGGAGACCTCATAAAGACTGAAAGGCCACCCTTAGGGCTCACAGAATAATGAATTCAAGCTGACTTCATTTGTTTTCAAATATGAATTTCAGAGAAGTAGTACCAATGACAAAAGAGAAAGCCACAATTAAAAATGTAAAGTAAAGTATACTGCTAGATTATATATCAAAAAACTGATTGGTTGACCATCCCATAGTCAATTGAATAAACCAAATGTTCCTAAGAGTTACTTTACTCCATGATATAATGAATTAGCAATACATGTGTAAACTGAAAAGACTAATTTGAATCAATTGAACTCATTTCAATGAAAAAGATTAACATCGGTACAGACCTTAGAGGGATGTTGAGCAGGAACAGAAGGCGTAACAGAGTCTAAAAACCGTTCAAGATTACACAACGGTGAAGATGCCGGCACCGCCGCCACTGAGGATTCCAACGGCACCGGCTTCGATGGCTGTATGAGTCGATTCTCCGGCTCCTCCCTGCCAGATGATGTCGTAGATTGGGTCGGACTAACGTCACTTTGAGCTCTACGGATGTTCTCTTGATTCTGACGATTCCTTCTCGCTTTCGCCGGATTGTAAAACCTATCCTCTCCGCCACGACTACGTCCAAACTGCAATCCAGCGCCCAACATCTTCACTAAAACCCTAAGTTACAAATCCTTCGATCTCTCCAATAAAACCGAATCACGAAAGCAACGATTTGTCGACAAATTTATAAGTCAATGAGATTGATTTTGATTCATTTTTTCTGTAAGAGATAAATCTAACACAAAACCGCGTCGGGTATTTGATTTTTTTGTAAACGAATAGTTAAAAACAAGATGAAAATCAGCCGATTAGGGAGTCGATGGATTCAGAAAAACCCTGCAATTTGACAAAATCAAACGAAATCAAACAATAAAGCAACGATTTGTGTTGTTGTTGTGACGATCGAAAGGCGAACAGGATTGGAACTAGTCTTGAATGAAGGTTTGATGAGAGAGACGAAAAGCAGTGTGTGAGGGAAATGGATGGGGGACAGGCTATTAACACCCAAAAGAGTGAATTATAAAAATCGATACCCCTACCTTCACATAATCACATCCATTTCACTTTCTTTGTTTGTTTGTTTTTTTATATGATTTTTGTTAAGGATAATAATCACGGAAATGGATGATATAATTAACAAATGTAATTAACTAAATCATTTAGTTATTTATTAAAATGACTATAACTATTTTGAATATATGACATACATAAAATATAGGGACTATTTTTTGTTTTTTTATTAAAGAATTTTTTTTTTTTTTGGTAAAATGACCATTTGGTCCGGAATGGGATGTTCCGGACTCGATTTCAAAATCGGTTAAATAAATAGTAATTTCAACCCGGTAATCTATAAATTCCATTTAATCCGTTTCAAATTATACTTCGACATCCTTTGTTTCGGATTAAACTCGATATCCTATTCCGAACAGCTCTACAATTAAAAATGTCTTCCGATATTCGTGAAGAAATACAATTTTTATTTGTAAGTTTTAAATTTGTTTAACGAAATGCATTTATTTTTTTATTATACGTTAAAAATGTCTAGTTTACTCAATTATAGGGTTTTCTGTGAACATTAATCTTGTTAAGGTAATTATAAGATTACATAGACTTATACATCTAAACTACATGATACATCGTAATTAAAAACCCTATTTTTTGTTAGTCCGGAACGTATATAGAATAAGAAAATATTGTCTGAAATACAATGAACTGGGTTTGGAATTTTGGTCAGGAAGTTATGGTTCAGAATACTATACCCAATTTTCGGATTCCAGAACATACATACAAAAATCCTAATTCTGGAATACAATAAAAACCCCAAATTCTGGAATACAATCAAAAACCATAATTTCACTCCGGAACATACATACAAAAATCCTTAATTAACAATTCTTTTGACTGTAGCATGATAGAACATACGCAACGATTGTTACTACAACCTGCAAACCTGAACTTGGGCGGGAAATCATGGCGCTCTTACAAAACCGACTAGATTGTATGGCGATGTTTAGGCAATCATGTTTTGGTGATTACGTGCACATATCGACAGGTGTCGAGTGACACCATTTACTATGTCATTATCTAATGTGTAAGGAAGTTAATATTTTTTATCCAATTGACCTATAAGAACTTCTATTTCCGGTTGGCGACTATATGGTTTGCTTTGATAGGAAAGCATTCTACTTAGTCACCGGCCTGCAGCTTATTTTCATCCCAGTTCTGGTTTTGCAGCATTCAAAGAACGTATGTTTCCATTTCTGCCACTTTCACATTTTGTGAGTATGGATGACCTTACAAACGTGATCAATAACTCACTTCATCAATTAAGCAATGAGGACGTGGTGAGAGTCACCCTGTTGTATACGCTAGAGCAAGGATTTTTGGGGAAATACCCGCAACAACTAGTTACTAATGAACGCATGACACTCGTCTCTAATTTACTGGAGTTTAACAGGTATAACAAATTTTCACCCACATTATATCAAAATGATATATATACCTATTGTGACAACCCGATACTTTTTAGTTAACAAAAGTCAATCACGTTAAATAAAATTTTGAATTTTGTTTATTCCATTAAGCTTGAGAGGGTTAGAAAATAATTTAAAATATATAAATAAGATTTATATAAGTGTCGGAACCAAAAACACTCGAAAAATCAAGTTTTCCCTTGAAAATCAGTAGAAAACTCGTTCAGTCCTCGTTTTCGGCCGAAAATCCTTTGGCCGAAAATAGTTCTCGGTCGAGAACCCACATTTCGGCCGAAAACCCAGCCGATATAAAGGTTTTCATCCGAAAACTTTGCCATTTTCACTCTTTCCACCCGAAAACTCTCTCAATTCTCTCCCAATGATCATCCAATAACACCCTCATCTTCAAGAAGGAACTTTCAAATCTTCAAGTTTTTCCTCAAGAACACCAAGAACAACAAGAACACCAAGAAGAGCCTTCATATCTTCAAAGGCTGAAAACACTAGCAGATCTAAACACCTAATTTCGGCCGAAAACCAGTTCACAACCGAAAACTAGCTCACGGCCGAAAACCCATGTAACACCCATGAAATTCCAACCAATTTAAAACTTTTTAAATAATTTGAAACCATTCAATTATTACAATTTGTTTTCAAAATAGTTTATACATCAGATGAAACGACCCAAAAATACGACCCAAAAATTTCGTTTTTAATACCATCAAAACTATAATCAGAGTATCATATAAATAAACCATGCATGATATGTCCCAAAATATAATAAAGTACTGTGCGGAAACTGTAACATACTATATCCAAAAACAACAACTAAATCAAATCCAGTCTAAAGCTGAAACGGTGGTGTGTGCGATGCCGTCATCCCGAGCTCTTCCCTTTGCTTGCAGAAGTACCTGAAACCAAAACTGAAACTGTAAGCACGAAGCTTAGTGAGCTCCCCCCAACTTACCACACACCATACAACAACATATAACACATATTGGGCCTTGCCCACTGCATCGGGCCGGGGCCCGGAAACTGCATCGGACCGAAGTCCGGAACTGACTGGGACCTTGTCCCCTGCATCGGACCCAAGTCCGGAACTGACTGCATCGGACCGAAGTCCGGAACTGACTGCATCGGACCGAAGTCCGGAACTGACTGCATCGGACCGAGTCCGGAACTGACTGGGACCGTGTCCCCTGCATCGGGCCGGAGCCCGGAACTAACTGCATCGGACCGAAGTCCGGAACTGACTGAGCATAGCATAGCATATCATAACAAACATATTACATACTGCATCGGGTCGCAACCCGGAACATAAAACACATAACACATAGCACATGAATTATGTCTGAACCACGAAGGCATCAAACATACTAACTACTACATCGGATCGAAGTCCGGAAACTACTATTAACTGGACGGGCCGGCATTGTGGCCTTAGACCCGCCCCTACGGGAAGGAAACTCACCTCGTAAGCTAGCGGATGAGTGTGCGGCTCGGGAAGCTAACGGCTGCTGCTCCTGAATCTCCTCGGCTACAAATCCATGAACACACTCAATCAATCACTAGCACTACACTCAGGGTAAAATGACTCTTTTACCCTTGGTCAAAGTTGACTTACTCAGGGCTGACTCGCCGAGTCGGGATATCCGACTCGCCGAGTCCTAGACTCTCCGTTCAACTCTTACATGCATCGACTCGACGAGTACCCTCTGGATCCAAGAACTCAGATGATCTTCATCCGACTCGCCGAGTCAGATGAACAGACTCGACGAGTTGTTCTTGATCCCCAAGAAGATTGCCTTGGACTCGCCGAGTTGTATGAACAAACTCGCCGAGTCCCTCCATCACTGAGTCTACTCTTAACTCGCTGAGTCCACTCCCTAACTCACCTCGTACACTCGACACTGAAGAAACTGAAGAACTCGGGACTCGCGACCGGACTCGTCGAGTCGTTCTTCCGACTCGCCGAGTCGCCGCCATGCAACATATTTTTACTCGATATCTCTTGAATCCAACACATGCAAATGATAGATCTAGGTCCATTAAGCTGTTTTACCACGTAAAGTTTCCAACTTTACGTGCACAACCACATGAATGAGGGAAAAAAGACTAAAATATGCACAATAAGGGTAGATCCATGGCTAATAAGCAATGTAACTCCAAAAAGACAGTGGATCTGGACTCTACAACACCCCAACACTCAGATCCAAAGGTATTTCGGCTTAATAACACATTCAAGCAAGCATGAAGCTTGGAACAAGCATCAAATAGCCCTAAAAGAGCTCTAATAGAAGTTTAAGCATGAAACCAGAAGGGAACTCCGAAAATACCTCAATAAGTTCACACTTGACCTTGGATCTTGGCACTAGAACACGTTCCCTTGCTTCCTTCTTCTTCTCCTTCTTCACCCCTTCACAAAATGGAACAAGATCACTTATAAGCTCACAAGAGGGAGGTTTAGGGTTTCTCACAGTGCTCTCAGGGGGAAAGTGACGAGATGGAGGCTATAATGGGGTTTAAATAGTGAGCAAACCCAGGGATTTAGGGTTTCACCCAGACGGACGGACTCGCCGAGTCCAGGGTATGGACTCGCCGAGTCGCCGGCTCCCGCGTGCACAAGATGCGCGACCCGACTCGGCGAGTCAGGCTAGAACTCGCCGAGTCCCTCTTGAAAACTTAGCCCCAAAACAAATTAATTAACATACCGGAAACGGGTCGTTACAATTCTCCCCCACTTGTTTCAGACTTCGTCCTCGAAGTCTGCTACGGCTGAATCTGCGAATAACTCCGGGTAGTGCGTTCTCATTTCTTCTTCAGCCTCCCATGTCCATTCAGACCCCTTCCGATGCTGCCACTGTACCTTTACCAGCTGAATTACCTTGTTCCTCAAGGTCTTGGTCTTCCGTTCCAAAATTGCTATCGGCTTCTCGATATAATTCAAGCCGCTATCGACCTGGATATCCTCCAAGGGAACGACCGCTGACTCGTCCACTAAACACTTCCTCAACTGCGACACGTGGAAAGTGTTGTGCATCAAACTGAGCTCCTCAGGAAGATCTAACCGGTAAGCAACTCGACCCACCCGGGCCAACACCCTGAAAGGACCAATAAATCTGGGGCCCAATTTGCCCCTCTTCCGGAACCTGATGACACCTTTCCAAGGTGAGACTTTCAGAAGAACCATGTCTCCTACCTGGAACTCCAAGTCTGAACGCCTCTTGTCGGCGTAGCTCTTCTGCCGACTCTGCGCAGTCTGCAGTCTACTACGGACCTGCTGGATCAGTTCCGTCGTCTTGAGCACCACTTCGGTGCTTCCCATAACCCGCTGACCGACCTCGCCCCAACAAATCGGGGTCCTGCACTTCCTGCCATATAACATCTCAAAAGGAGGTCGATCAATGCTCGCATGATAGCTGTTGTTATACGAGAATTCTGCTAAAGGAAGATACGTATCCCAACAGCCCCCAAAATCCAGAACGCATGCCCTAAGCATGTCCTCGAGAGTCTGAATCATCCTCTCGCTCTGCCCGTCAGTCTGAGGATGAAAAGCGGTGCTGAAATGGAGACGAGTACCCATCTCGTCGTGAAATCGCTTCCAGAATCTGGACGTGAAGCGAACATCTCGGTCCGACACTACCGATACCGGCACTCCATGACGTGCCACAATCTCTCGCACATAGATATCGGCTAACCTTTCCGCCGATATACTCTCCTGGATCGGAATAAAATGGGCACTCTTCGTCAATCGATCCACCACTACCCATATCGAATCTACTCCACGTGCAGTCCTGGGAAGTTTGGTGATAAAATCCATGGTGATATCCTCCCATTTCCACACGGGAATATCCAACGGCTGCATCTTGCCGTGAGGTCTCTGGTGCTCCGCCTTGACCTTCCGGCAGGTCAGGCACCTCTCAACGTACCAAGCGACGTCCCGCTTCATGCAGGGCCACCAATAATCAGGTCGAAGATCTCGATACATCTTTGTCGCCCCTGGATGGATAGAAAATCGAGACTTATGAGCCTCGTCCATCAATATCTGCCGTACCCCACCCCAGTACGGTACCCACACCCTACCATGAAGCGTCATCAAACCCCGACTGTCGTAGTCGAACGAAGCTACTCGACCCACTATCCTTTCGCACTTCTGCCTCTCCTCCTTGAGACCCTCCATCTGAGCCTCCCTGATCCGCTCCAACAAAGGAGTGATTACCGTCATCCTCATACACAAATCCCTGATAGGGGCCGCCGACGCCTTGCGGCTCAGGGCATCGGCCACCACGTTGGCCTTCCCTGGGTGATACAAAATCTCACAGTCATAGTCCTTCAGCACGTCCAACCATCTCCTCTGTCTCATATTCAAACTCGGCTGATCCACAAGGTATCGTAAACTCTTGTGGTCCGTGAAGATAGTATAGCGGACCCCATACAGGTAATGCCTCCAAATCTTGAGGGCAAATACGACTGCCCCCAGCTCCAAGTCGTGGGTAGGATAATTAGCCTCGTGAGGCTTCAACTGTCGCGAGGCATAAGCCACCACATGGCCTCGCTGCATCAATACTGCTCCCATGCCTGTGATCGAAGCATCACAATAGACCACGAAATCCTCAACACCCTCTGGCAAGGTAAGGATCGGAGCCTCGCACAATCTCTGCCTGAGAGTCTCGAACGCCGCCTGCTGCTCAGGCCCCCAACGAAAAACTACCGACTTCTTGGTTAGTCGGGTGAGCGGCACTGCTATCTTGGAGAAATCCTGAATGAACCTCCGATAATACCCTGCTAATCCTAGGAAGCTCCGAATCTCAGATGGAGACTTCGGGACCTCCCACTGCATCACGGCCTCAATTTTGGCCGGGTCAACCAAAATACCCTTCTGATTGACGAGATGCCCAAGAAACTGCACCTCGCGCAACCAGAACTCGCACTTGGAGAACTTAGCGAACAGTCTTTCTCTCCTCAAAGTCTCCAACACCTCCCGCAGGTGCTCCTCGTGTTGTCCCTGCGTCTTGGAATACACCAAGATGTCATCGATGAACACTATCACTGACCGATCCAGCATTGGTCTGCACACGCGGTTCATGAGATCCATGAACGCGGCTGGGGCATTGGTGAGCCCAAATGGCATCACCACAAACTCATAATGACCATACCGGGTCCTGAAAGCAGTCTTCTGTACATCCTCATCCCTGACCCTCATCTGGTGGTAACCGGAGCGTAGGTCGATCTTGGAGAACCAAGACGCCCCCTGGAGCTGATCAAACAAGTCATCTATCCTCGGAAGTGGGTAACGGTTCTTCACCGTTACCTTGTTCAACTCCCGGTAATCAATACACATCCGATGCGACCCGTCTTTCTTCCTCACGAATAAGATCGGCGCTCCCCAAGGCGAACTGCTCGGTCGAATGAAACCTTTGTCTAACAGCTCCTGAAGCTGTGTAGACAACTCCTGCATCTCAGGGGGAGCAAGTCGATATGGTGCCTTGGCTATCGGAGCCGCACCAGGAACCAGGTCGATCCTGAACTCAACCTGCCTCTTAGGAGGTACCCCCGGCAAATCCTCGGGAAACACGTCCGGGTAATCTCGAACAATAGGAACATCATCGATCGTCGTCTTGCCCTTATCCCGGGCATCCAAGACGTAGGCTACGTAACTGGCGCAACCCTGCTGAACGTAGCGCCTCGCCCTAGCGGCAGAGCAGAAGGTCAATCCTCGCTGGGGCCTCTCGCCCTGAACCACTATCTCTCCCCCACTGGGAGTGCGAACCCTCACTAGCTGAAGCTCACAATCAATCACCGCCCCATTGGGGCTTAACCAATCCATTCCCACAATAACTTTATTCCCGCGCAGGGGAATCGGAACCAAATCCACTGAAAACTGCTCCTCAAATATCCGAAGGGAACACCCTCTATATACTTTGTCGACCCTCACGGTCCTATCATCTGCTATCTCAACCTCTAATGGACAGTCCAGTTCCCCCGGAGCTCTGCTAAATCTCTTGCTAAGCGCAAGCGATACAAATGATCGGGTGGCTCCCGAGTCAAACAATACCAAAGTAGGGATGCCGTTCACCGAGAACGACCCTAAACAAAGCGTACCATCAAATAATATTCAAACGATATGTTAATAATTAAAAAAAAAAAATGAAAGACATATACATACCCGTCACCACATCAGGAGTCGCTCGCGCCTCCTCTGCCGTCATCTGAAATGCCCTGCTCTTCGCCACCGGCGCATCAGCTCGGCCCTGACGGCCATCCGTGATCCTCAAAGTAGCAGGGGCAGGTGCATGCACCTTCCCTGCTGCAGCTAAACTGGGACACTGGGACCTTTTGTGTCCCCTCTGATTGCACTGAAAGCAAATCAGATCCGATGCTGTAACCGTAGTGGCAGGGGCCGTACAATCCCTACTCATATGCCCGGTCCGACCGCACTTGTAGCAGCCGGAGCTCCCTGCCTTGCACGCCCCCTCGTGCAACCTCCCACACTTGCCACAACGACCGTGGCTCTGCTGACCCCTGGACCTGTGATCTGAAACCTTGGGCTTTTTGCCCACACTGCCTGCACCCGAAACCGCCTCCGGTTTCCTCTTCCTCTCCATCTCGAGATCAATCTCCCTCTCTCTGGCTCTAGCAATCATGTCGTCCAGTGTTTTGCAACTGGACCGGCTCACAAACATACGAATGTCGCTCCGCAACATCTCATGATAACGGGCCTTCTTCATCTCCTCATCTGCCGCATACTGAGGAACAAGAAGGGCCCGCTCCCTGAACTTGGCGGTGATCTCCGCCACTGTCTCGGTAGTCTGGGTAAGATCCTGGAACTCCCTGGCTAACTGTTGCACCTCAATGACCGGTGCGAACTCCGCTCTGAACCTGGTAGAGAAATCAGTCCAGGTCATGGCATCCAATGCCGCATCATCCCCGATGGTATGTCCTACCTCCTCCCACCAGTCTCGTGCCCTGTCCTTCAGGAGACAGGACGCCAATCTGACCTTGTCCCCCTCGGGACATCTGCTAGTGCGGAATGCGTTGGCCACATCCGCCAACCACCTGGTACTCGCTATGGGGTCCCGTGCCCCGTGATAGTCAGGAGCCCCGCATGCCCTGAACTCCCTGAAAGTGAGTGTGCGCGACCCCACCACGGCCGCCATCTCAGTACGGAAGGTACTCAGTCTCTCATCCATCATCTCCAAAATGCCCTCCTTGATCGAACCGAAGATCACAGGAGTCTGCTCAAGTATGATGCGAGTAATCTCAGAAGAAAGGAACTCTCTGGTCTGCTCATCCATCTGTCCGACCTCCGGGTCGGATCCCGATCCTGATCCTCCCCCGGCATCTGAACTGCCGGCTGCTGGCCTCGGACGCAAAACTACCATTCTGAAACATATCATAACAACATCAGAACATTGAAATATTTCAAGGGATCATGATACGACTACTAGCTTCCTGGTCTAATCTTGACCTTCCTTGATTCAAGTACGGATCCTCTGCTTCCGGTAGTATGGGCCCCTACTACCTTCCACATCTATCCGTACTTTCCTCAAGAACTGCCTCGACTTCCCCAAGTCACTCCTACCGCTGCTATTCTCTGCTACTCTCACCCTAGGCTTGCCCTAGAGAAAACTCGAGCTCAATACGACTGGTCCTCAGCTGCTGTAGGTCTCCTTGCACTGCCAGTTAGCCATCACCTGAACACCATCACATGTGATGAGGATCGGATAATCCTTCAAGTAAAAGATCCGTCCCTACAACGGTTGGACTCAAACAAGAGCTGCGCGGTAGGGCCAGTTCCAGCACTCTGGGATTATTCAAACCTGATTACATGTGGTGTGACGTGTCCACCTAATGGCTAACTCCCATTACTCGGAATCCCACTAAGCACAAAGCAAGCAGCATTCGGACAAGGGAAACAGACTCACGCAAGCTATTCTTATAACAAGAAACTGCACTAGCATAGAATGCTAAGCTCATACTATCAGGCATAACCTAAACAGGCTATCCTACTGCTGTCTACTCAATTCTAGCATGCAGTATTCATAGAGCTGTAACACATAAGCATGCACATAAGGCGTTCTCCTACACCCTTAGTTCTATTCTAGCATGCTGTTCTACTAAACTGAAATTGAACAAATAACTTGTATGGGTAATTTGGGAGTACTTACTTGAGCTCGGTTGACCGCATGCACACACCTTTTTCTTAAAACAATTCTTTTCCTCCTAAGTGTTTTCAAAATTCTTTTGTAAAAACATTTTATTAAAAATCTTTTATTTCCCTTTTAGTTTGAGTTCAGATACACCCGAGAGTGTATCCAAATCCCTCAAACCAGGGCTCTGATACCAACTTGAAACGACCCAAAAATACGACCCAAAAATTTCGTTTTTAATACCATCAAAACTATAATCAGAGTATCATATAAATAAACCATGCATGATATGTCCCAAAATATAATAAAGTACTGTGCGGAAACTGTAACATACTATATCCAAAAACAACAACTAAATCAAATCCAGTCTAAAGCTGAAACGGTGGTGTGTGCGATGCCGTCATCCCGAGCTCTTCCCTTTGCTTGCAGAAGTACCTGAAACCAAAACTGAAACTGTAAGCACGAAGCTTAGTGAGCTCCCCCCAACTTACCACACACCATACAACAACATATAACACATATTGGGCCTTGCCCACTGCATCGGGCCGGGGCCCGGAAACTGCATCGGACCGAAGTCCGGAACTGACTGGGACCTTGTCCCCTGCATCGGACCCAAGTCCGGAACTAACTGCATCGGACCGAAGTCCGGAACTGACTGCATCGGACCGAAGTCCGGAACTGACTGCATCGGACCGAGTCCGGAACTGACTGGGACCGTGTCCCCTGCATCGGGCCGGAGCCCGGAACTAACTGCATCGGACCGAAGTCCGGAACTGACTGAGCATAGCATAGCATATCATAACAAACATATTACATACTGCATCGGGTCGCAACCCGGAACATAAAACACATAACACATAGCACATGAATTATGTCTGAACCACGAAGGCATCAAACATACTAACTACTACATCGGATCGAAGTCCGGAAACTACTATTAACTGGACGGGCCGGCATTGTGGCCTTAGACCCGCCCCTACGGGAAGGAAACTCACCTCGTAAGCTAGCGGATGAGTGTGCGGCTCGGGAAGCTAACGGCTGCTGCTCCTGAATCTCCTCGGCTACAAATCCATGAACACACTCAATCAATCACTAGCACTACACTCAGGGTAAAATGACTCTTTTACCCTTGGTCAAAGTTGACTTACTCAGGGCTGACTCGCCGAGTCGGGATATCCGACTCGCCGAGTCCTAGACTCTCCGTTCAACTCTTACATGCATCTACTCGTCGAGTGTGGCATCGACTCGACGAGTACCCTCTGGATCCAAGAACTCAGATGATCTTCATCCGACTCGCCGAGTCAGATGAACAGACTCGACGAGTTGTTCTTGATCCCCAAGAAGATTGCCTTGGACTCGCCGAGTTGTATGAACAAACTCGCCGAGTCCCTCCATCACTGAGTCTACTCTTAACTCGCTGAGTCCACTCCCTAACTCACCTCGTACACTCGACACTGAAGAAACTGAAGAACTCGGGACTCGCGACCGGACTCGTCGAGTCGTTCTTCCGACTCGCCGAGTCGCCGCCATGCAACATATTTTTACTCGATATCTCTTGAATCCAACACATGCAAATGATAGATCTAGGTCCATTAAGCTGTTTTACCACGTAAAGTTTCCAACTTTACGTGCACAACCACATGAATGAGGGAAAAAAGACTAAAATATGCACAATAAGGGTAGATCCATGGCTAATAAGCAATGTAACTCCAAAAAGACAGTGGATCTGGACTCTACAACACCCCAACACTCAGATCCAAAGGTATTTCGGCTTAATAACACATTCAAGCAAGCATGAAGCTTGGAACAAGCATCAAATAGCCCTAAAAGAGCTCTAATAGAAGTTTAAGCATGAAACCAGAAGGGAACTCCGAAAATACCTCAATAAGTTCACACTTGACCTTGGATCTTGGCACTAGAACACGTTCCCTTGCTTCCTTCTTCTTCTCCTTCTTCACCCCTTCACAAAATGGAACAAGATCACTTATAAGCTCACAAGAGGGAGGTTTAGGGTTTCTCACAGTGCTCTCAGGGGGAAAGTGACGAGATGGAGGCTATAATGGGGTTTAAATAGTGAGCAAACCCAGGGATTTAGGGTTTCACCCAGACGGACGGACTCGCCGAGTCCAGGGTATGGACTCGCCGAGTCGCCGGCTCCCGCGTGCACAAGATGCGCGACCCGACTCGGCGAGTCAGGCTAGAACTCGCCGAGTCCCTCTTGAAAACTTAGCCCCAAAACAAATTAATTAACATACCGGAAACGGGTCGTTACAATTCTCCCCCACTTGTTTCAGACTTCGTCCTCGAAGTCTGCTACGGCTGAATCTGCGAATAACTCCGGGTAGTGCGTTCTCATTTCTTCTTCAGCCTCCCATGTCCATTCAGACCCCTTCCGATGCTGCCACTGTACCTTTACCAGCTGAATTACCTTGTTCCTCAAGGTCTTGGTCTTCCGTTCCAAAATTGCTATCGGCTTCTCGATATAATTCAAGCCGCTATCGACCTGGATATCCTCCAAGGGAACGACCGCTGACTCGTCCACTAAACACTTCCTCAACTGCGACACGTGGAAAGTGTTGTGCATCAAACTGAGCTCCTCAGGAAGATCTAACCGGTAAGCAACTCGACCCACCCGGGCCAACACCCTGAAAGGACCAATAAATCTGGGGCCCAATTTGCCCCTCTTCCGGAACCTGATGACACCTTTCCAAGGTGAGACTTTCAGAAGAACCATGTCTCCTACCTGGAACTCCAAGTCTGAACGCCTCTTTTCGGCGTAGCTCTTCTGCCGACTCTGCGCAGTCTGCAGTCTACTACGGACCTGCTGGATCAGTTCCGTCGTCTTGAGCACCACTTCGGTGCTTCCCATAACCCGCTGACCGACCTCACCCCAACAAATCGGGGTCCTGCACTTCCTGCCATATAACATCTCAAAAGGAGGTCGATCAATGCTCGCATGATAGCTGTTGTTATACGAGAATTCTGCTAAGGGAAGATACGTATCCCAACAGCCCCCAAAATCCAGAACGCATGCCCTAAGCATGTCCTCGAGAGTCTGAATCGTCCTCTCGCTCTGCCCGTCAGTCTGAGGATGAAAAGCGGTGCTGAAATGGAGACGAGTACCCATCTCGTCGTGAAATCGCTTCCAGAATCTGGACGTGAAGCGAACATCTCGGTCCGACACTACCGATACCGGCACTCCATGACGTGCCACAATCTCTCGCACATAGATATCGGCTAACCTTTCCGCCGATATACTCTCCTGGATCGGAATAAAATGGGCACTCTTCGTCAATGATCCACCACTACCCATATCGAATCTACTCCACGTGCAGTCCTGGGAAGTTTGGTGATAAAATCCATGGTGATATCCTCCCATTTCCACACGGGAATATCCAACGGCTGCATCTTGCCGTGAGGTCTCTGGTGCTCCGCCTTGACCTTCCGGCAGGTCAGGCACCTCTCAACGTACCAAGCGACGTCCCGCTTCATGCAGGGCCACCAATAATCAGGTCGAAGATCTCGATACATCTTTGTCGCCCCTGGATGGATAGAAAATCGAGACTTATGAGCCTCGTCCATCAATATCTGCCGTACCCCACCCCAGTACGGTACCCACACCCTACCATGAAGCGTCATCAAACCCCGACTGTCGTAGTCGAACGAAGCTACTCGACCCACTATCCTTTCGCACTTCTGCCTCTCCTCCTTGAGACCCTCCATCTGAGCCTCCCTGATCCGCTCCAACAAAGGAGTGATTACCGTCATCCTCATACACAAATCCCTGATAGGGGCCGCCGACGCCTTGCGGCTCAGGGCATCGGCCACCACGTTGGCCTTCCCTGGGTGATACAAAATCTCACAGTCATAGTCCTTCAGCACGTCCAACCATCTCCTCTGTCTCATATTCAAACTCGGCTGATCCACAAGGTATCGTAAACTCTTGTGGTCCGTGAAGATAGTACAGCGGACCCCATACAGGTAATGCCTCCAAATCTTGAGGGCAAATACGACTGCCCCCAGCTCCAAGTCGTGGGTAGGATAATTAGCCTCGTGAGGCTTCAACTGTCGCGAGGCATAAGCCACCACATGGCCTCGCTGCATCAATACTGCTCCCATGCCTGTGATCGAAGCATCACAATAGACCACGAAATCCTCAACACCCTCTGGCAAGGTAAGGATCGGAGCCTCGCACAATCTCTGCCTGAGAGTCTCGAACGCCGCCTGCTGCTCAGGCCCCCAACGAAAAACTACCGACTTCTTGGTTAGTCGGGTGAGCGGCACTGCTATCTTGGAGAAATCCTGAATGAACCTCCGATAATACCCTGCTAATCCTAGGAAGCTCCGAATCTCAGATGGAGACTTCGGGACCTCCCACTGCATCACGGCCTCAATTTTGGCCGGGTCAACCAAAATACCCTTCTGATTGACGAGATGCCCAAGAAACTGCACCTCGCGCAACCAGAACTCGCACTTGGAGAACTTAGCGAACAGTCTTTCTCTCCTCAAAGTCTCCAACACCTCCCGCAGGTGCTCCTCGTGCTGTCCCTGCGTCTTGGAATACACCAAGATGTCATCGATGAACACTATCACTGACCGATCCAGCATTGGTCTGCACACGCGGTTCATGAGATCCATGAACGCGGCTGGGGCATTGGTGAGCCCAAATGGCATCACCACAAACTCATAATGACCATACCGGGTCCTGAAAGCAGTCTTCTGTACATCCTCATCCCTGACCCTCATCTGGTGGTAACCGGAGCGTAGGTCGATCTTGGAGAACCAAGACGCCCCCTGGAGCTGATCAAACAAGTCATCTATCCTCGGAAGTGGGTAACGGTTCTTCACCGTTACCTTGTTCAACTCCCGGTAATCAATACACATCCGATGCGACCCGTCTTTCTTCCTCACGAATAAGATCGGCGCTCCCCAAGGCGAACTGCTCGGTCGAATGAAACCTTTGTCTAACAGCTCCTGAAGCTGTGTAGACAACTCCTGCATCTCAGGGGGAGCAAGTCGATATGGTGCCTTGGCTATCGGAGCCGCACCAGGAACCAGGTCGATCCTGAACTCAACCTGCCTCTTAGGAGGTACCCCCGGCAAATCCTCGGGAAACACGTCCGGGTAATCTCGAACAATAGGAACATCATCGATCGTCGTCTTGCCCTTATCCCGGGCATCCAAGACGTAGGCTACGTAACTGGCGCAACCCTGCTGAACGTAGCGCCTCGCCCTAGCGGCAGAGCAGAAGGTCAATCCTCGCTGGGGCCTCTCGCCCTGAACCACTATCTCTCCCCCACTGGGAGTGCGAACCCTCACTAGCTGAAGCTCACAATCAATCACCGCCCCATTGGGGCTTAACCAATCCATTCCCACAATAACTTTATTCCCGCGCAGGGGAATCGGAACCAAATCCACTGAAAACTGCTCCTCAAATATCCGAAGGGAACACCCTCTATATACTTTGTCGACCCTCACGGTCCTATCATCTGCTATCTCAACCTCTAATGGACAGTCCAGTTCCCCCGGAGCTCTGCTAAATCTCTTGCTAAGCGCAAGCGATACAAATGATCGGGTGGCTCCCGAGTCAAACAATACCAAAGTAGGGATGCCGTTCACCGAGAACGACCCTAAACAAAGCGTACCATCAAATAATATTCAAACGATATGTTAATAATTAAAAAAAAAAAATGAAAGACATATACATACCCGTCACCACATCAGGAGTCGCTCGCGCCTCCTCTGCCGTCATCTGAAATGCCCTGCTCTTCGCCACCGGCGCATCAGCTCGGCCCTGACGGCCATCCGTGATCCTCAAAGTAGCAGGGGCAGGTGCATGCACCTTCCCTGCTGCAGCTAAACTGGGACACTGGGACCTTTTGTGTCCCCTCTGATTGCACTGAAAGCAAATCAGATCCGATGCTGTAACCGTAGTGGCAGGGGCCGTACAATCCCTACTCATATGCCCGGTCCGACCGCACTTGTAGCAGCCGGAGCTCCCTGCCTTGCACGCCCCCTCGTGCAACCTCCCACACTTGCCACAACGACCGTGGCTCTGCTGACCCCTGGACCTGTGATCTGAAACCTTGGGCTTTTTGCCCACACTGCCTGCACCCGAAACCGCCTCCGGTTTCCTCTTCCTCTCCATCTCGAGATCAATCTCCCTCTCTCTGGCTCTAGCAATCATGTCGTCCAGTGTTTTGCAACTGGACCGGCTCACAAACATACGAATGTCGCTCCGCAACATCTCATGATAACGGGCCTTCTTCATCTCCTCATCTGCCGCATACTGAGGAACAAGAAGGGCCCGCTCCCTGAACTTGGCGGTGATCTCCGCCACTGTCTCGGTAGTCTGGGTAAGATCCTGGAACTCCCTGGCTAACTGTTGCACCTCAATGACCGGTGCGAACTCCGCTCTGAACCTGGTAGAGAAATCAGTCCAGGTCATGGCATCCAATGCCGCATCATCCCCGATGGTATGTCCTACCTCCTCCCACCAGTCTCGTGCCCTGTCCTTCAGGAGACAGGACGCCAATCTGACCTTGTCCCCCTCGGGACATCTGCTAGTGCGGAATGCGTTGGCCACATCCGCCAACCACCTGGTACTCGCTATGGGGTCCCGTGCCCCGTGATAGTCAGGAGCCCCGCATGCCCTGAACTCCCTGAAAGTGAGTGTGCGCGACCCCACCACGGCCGCCATCTCAGTACGGAAGGTACTCAGTCTCTCATCCATCATCTCCAAAATGCCCTCCTTGATCGAACCGAAGATCACAGGAGTCTGCTCAAGTATGATGCGAGTAATCTCAGAAGAAAGGAACTCTCTGGTCTGCTCATCCATCTGTCCGACCTCCGGGTCGGATCCCGATCCTGATCCTCCCCCGGCATCTGAACTGCCGGCTGCTGGCCTCGGACGCAAAACTACCATTCTGAAACATATCATAACAACATCAGAACATTGAAATATTTCAAGGGATCATGATACGACTACTAGCTTCCTGGTCTAATCTTGACCTTCCTTGATTCAAGTACGGATCCTCTGCTTCCGGTAGTATGGGCCCCTACTACCTTCCACATCTATCCGTACTTTCCTCAAGAACTGCCTCGACTTCCCCAAGTCACTCCTACCGCTGCTATTCTCTGCTACTCTCACCCTAGGCTTGCCCTAGAGAAAACTCGAGCTCAATACGACTGGTCCTCAGCTGCTGTAGGTCTCCTTGCACTGCCAGTTAGCCATCACCTGAACACCATCACATGTGATGAGGATCGGATAATCCTTCAAGTAAAAGATCCGTCCCTACAACGGTTGGACTCAAACAAGAGCTGCGCGGTAGGGCCAGTTCCAGCACTCTGGGATTATTCAAACCTGATTACATGTGGTGTGACGTGTCCACCTAATGGCTAACTCCCATTACTCGGAATCCCACTAAGCACAAAGCAAGCAGCATTCGGACAAGGGAAACAGACTCACGCAAGCTATTCTTATAACAAGAAACTGCACTAGCATAGAATGCTAAGCTCATACTATCAGGCATAACCTAAACAGGCTATCCTACTGCTGTCTACTCAATTCTAGCATGCAGTATTCATAGAGCTGTAACACATAAGCATGCACATAAGGCGTTCTCCTACACCCTTAGTTCTATTCTAGCATGCTGTTCTACTAAACTGAAATTGAACAAATAACTTGTATGGGTAATTTGGGAGTACTTACTTGAGCTCGGTTGACCGCATGCACACACCTTTTTCTTAAAACAATTCTTTTCCTCCTAAGTGTTTTCAAAATTCTTTTGTAAAAACATTTTATTAAAAATCTTTTATTTCCCTTTTAGTTTGAGTTCAGATACACCCGAGAGTGTATCCAAATCCCTCAAACCAGGGCTCTGATACCAACTTGAAACGACCCAAAAATACGACCCAAAAATTTCGTTTTTAATACCATCAAAACTATAATCAGAGTATCATATAAATAAACCATGCATGATATGTCCCAAAATATAATAAAGTACTGTGCGGAAACTGTAACATACTATATCCAAAAACAACAACTAAATCAAATCCAGTCTAAAGCTGAAACGGTGGTGTGTGCGATGCCGTCATCCCGAGCTCTTCCCTTTGCTTGCAGAAGTACCTGAAACCAAAACTGAAACTGTAAGCACGAAGCTTAGTGAGCTCCCCCCAACTTACCACACACCATACAACAACATATAACACATATTGGGCCTTGCCCACTGCATCGGGCCGGGGCCCGGAAACTGCATCGGACCGAAGTCCGGAACTGACTGGGACCTTGTCCCCTGCATCGGACCCAAGTCCGGAACTAACTGCATCGGACCGAAGTCCGGAACTGACTGCATCGGACCGAAGTCCGGAACTGACTGCATCGGACCGAGTCCGGAACTGACTGGGACCGTGTCCCCTGCATCGGGCCGGAGCCCGGAACTAACTGCATCGGACCGAAGTCCGGAACTGACTGAGCATAGCATAGCATATCATAACAAACATATTACATACTGCATCGGGTCGCAACCCGGAACATAAAACACATAACACATAGCACATGAATTATGTCTGAACCACGAAGGCATCAAACATACTAACTACTACATCGGATCGAAGTCCGGAAACTACTATTAACTGGACGGGCCGGCATTGTGGCCTTAGACCCGCCCCTACGGGAAGGAAACTCACCTCGTAAGCTAGCGGATGAGTGTGCGGCTCGGGAAGCTAACGGCTGCTGCTCCTGAATCTCCTCGGCTACAAATCCATGAACACACTCAATCAATCACTAGCACTACACTCAGGGTAAAATGACTCTTTTACCCTTGGTCAAAGTTGACTTACTCAGGGCTGACTCGCCGAGTCGGGATATCCGACTCGCCGAGTCCTAGACTCTCCGTTCAACTCTTACATGCATCTACTCGTCGAGTGTGGCATCGACTCGACGAGTACCCTCTGGATCCAAGAACTCAGATGATCTTCATCCGACTCGCCGAGTCAGATGAACAGACTCGACGAGTTGTTCTTGATCCCCAAGAAGATTGCCTTGGACTCGCCGAGTTGTATGAACAAACTCGCCGAGTCCCTCCATCACTGAGTCTACTCTTAACTCGCTGAGTCCACTCCCTAACTCACCTCGTACACTCGACACTGAAGAAACTGAAGAACTCGGGACTCGCGACCGGACTCGTCGAGTCGTTCTTCCGACTCGCCGAGTCGCCGCCATGCAACATATTTTTACTCGATATCTCTTGAATCCAACACATGCAAATGATAGATCTAGGTCCATTAAGCTGTTTTACCACGTAAAGTTTCCAACTTTACGTGCACAACCACATGAATGAGGGAAAAAAGACTAAAATATGCACAATAAGGGTAGATCCATGGCTAATAAGCAATGTAACTCCAAAAAGACAGTGGATCTGGACTCTACAACACCCCAACACTCAGATCCAAAGGTATTTCGGCTTAATAACACATTCAAGCAAGCATGAAGCTTGGAACAAGCATCAAATAGCCCTAAAAGAGCTCTAATAGAAGTTTAAGCATGAAACCAGAAGGGAACTCCGAAAATACCTCAATAAGTTCACACTTGACCTTGGATCTTGGCACTAGAACACGTTCCCTTGCTTCCTTCTTCTTCTCCTTCTTCACCCCTTCACAAAATGGAACAAGATCACTTATAAGCTCACAAGAGGGAGGTTTAGGGTTTCTCACAGTGCTCTCAGGGGGAAAGTGACGAGATGGAGGCTATAATGGGGTTTAAATAGTGAGCAAACCCAGGGATTTAGGGTTTCACCCAGACGGACGGACTCGCCGGGTCTAGGGTATGGACTCGCCGAGTCGCCGGCTCCCGCGTGCACAAGATGCGCGACCCGACTCGGCGAGTCAGGCTAGAACTCGCCGAGTCCCTCTTGAAAACTTAGCCCCAAAACAAATTAATTAACATACCGGAAACGGGTCGTTACATCAGAGTTCCCAAAAATCATAATCGTCAACCAAGGAAGTGTATGGTCACGCCTTCGCCTACTCGCGGCCATCCGTTAAACCTGAAACAATAAACTGAAACTTTAATCCCGAAAGCTTAGTGAGTTACCCCAAAATACCAACCCCATATAACCATAATCATAATCATACCATATCAACAAATACATAACAACATGCATAATGAACCTTCAACCTAACTGGACCGCCTCGCAGGGCCTACAACCTATCTGGAGTGCTCTTGAGCCTTCGGCATGACTGGACTGCCTCATAGGGCCTACAGCCTATTCGGACTGCTCACCGGGTATGTTGGACTACAACACAAAACAGGATCGTCTCAACCCAACCCCCAACCAAACAAACATGTGCACATAAGTATCATACTTTAGCTTATATCATGTAACAGTCAAACCGATCTAACAAATCACTAATCATTGCAACATCCCAGTAACTGGGATACAGACCTAACCGGTCACTAACATAACATCATCCTATAACCAAGACAATCATGTGCACATAGATATCATATAACACTAGCATACATATATATAATAGCCAAACCGATCTAACAGATCACAGAGCATAGCAATAATCCTAACCAAGATACTGACTAAACCAGGTCACTAACATAATACCGTTCTAATTTACCAGGATGCCGATCTACCAGATCAATAAGCATATCAAACAAATACAAGTATACAATCCGAGAAAGGGCCGACCTTGGTGCCTTAGACCCTGTTGATATACTGAGGATAACTCACATTGCAATGTCGGAGTAAACCACAATTTCATGCTCCCGAAACACTACCCCAAACTCTAACACTTATAACCATCAAAGATCCGATTCATAAATACCCGCTTACCAATTATCCTTAAAAGTTAAAACGGTCAACCCTTGGTCAAAGTCAAAGTTAACTATCAAGGTCAACAGTCCATGTTGACCTCAACTCGTCGAGTACCCTCAGCTACTCGTCGGGTTCCTTGCATAACTTCCCAACTCACCGAGTCACCATGCCACTCGCGGAGCCCAAGGCAATCTTCATCGGACTCGCCGAGTTGTTCTTCCAACTCGTCGAGTCCATGACCGTCTTCATGTGACTCGCCGAGTCTACCATGCGACTCGCCGAGTCCCTTCAGTCCTTCATCCATACAAATGCTTTTTAAGCCATGCTAAAGCTCCATACTACAGATCCAACTTCCCAAGGCATGCTTATCACCTAAAGTTGCAAACTTTACGTGTATGAAAGGCTCTAATGACTCAAAATGCCAAAACCAAGCTTGAAATGGGGTTTTACACTTAAGGAGGGGTTCATACTTGCCCAAGCTGATAGCTTTATGGATTTAGAAAGGAGAGTTCAGATCTGAAGTTACAACTTCAGATCTGAGCTCATATCCACAATAGCTTCACAATATGCTAGAAAAGCCCAAAACTTTAACCAATGAGATCTAGAATGAAAAGAGGTTAAGGTAACGACTTGATACCTTCCAAGAGATGCCATCTGAGGTAGATATCAGATCCCTACAAGTCCTTTGCTCCTAGTTAATTTCTCTTCAAGTTCTTCTTACAAGGATACACCTTCCAAAGCTTTAAAACACACAAATGGAGCACACTCACACGAATTAGGGTTTCTGGTCTCCCAAGAGGCTGCAAAGGGACTAAGGGAGGCTAATGATCCCTTAAATAGGATGCCAAACCCTGGAAATTAGGTTTTCACCCTCCAGCTCCAACTCGTCAAGTCACTCTTCCGACTCGGCGAGTTGGTCACTTAAATACGTCGCCCAAACCCGCTGCTACTCAACGAGCCAGGCAACCAAATCGTCGAGTAGATCTTGAATTCACGAGAATTTATGACCATAAATTGGTATTTGAGAATTGGGGCGTTACAATTCTCCCCCACTTGAACTAGACTTCGTTCTCGAAGTCTGCTGTAGTAAACATCCTCGGATCGTGCTCCCACACTCTGCCTCCGGCTCCCGCTCCCACTCAGACCCTCTCTGGTGCTCCCACTATACCCTCACCAAAGGTACCTCCTTGCCCCGTATAACCTTCACCCTTCTCTCTAGAATGGCCATAGGCCTCTCCATAAAATCCAGGTACTCACGGATCTAAATGCCATCCAACGATACTACCGCCTCTTAATCCATGACGCACTTTCACAAGTACAAATCGTGAAAGGTGTTGTGAATCCTAATTGGACCTTTTCATAAGGTCTATCCTTCATGCCACCTTGCGAACTTAACAAAATCCTGAGGGTTCAAAGTATCACAAACCCAACTTTCCCTTTTTCCTGGAGCGAACCCTCTTCGCTGACATGATAATACATCCCTCAGTTCTCAAAAGCTGATAAGGTCCTAACTTTGAATCTCAACCCTCTAACCTGCACATATTCCTACCAAATGACTATTTCCATCAAAATCCCAAAATACCCTCAAGGTCAAACTTGGTCAAAGTCAACTGGTCAAACCCACTAAGTTAACTGAGTCAGCCCAGCTAACTCAACTCAATCGAGCTGACCCAGTGCGAGTACGTAGGTTATACTCCATAGGTACGATGGGCGTACTCCAACCCTCGCAGATGACCATTATCGAGGTGGTTGACCTCATACACAGGGCGTACCTTGCAAACGCCAACACCTCATTAAGAGCTTCATGGCTTAAGCTCTTACGTCCCAACTTTAGATCCAGGAGCCAAACACATTCTAGAGTCATGAAGTTTCCAATTTTATGACTTTACACGCCTAATAAGAGCTTAACTCAAGGTCTTAATCCATTAAGACCTTCTACAAGATGCATGGAATAATTCTAACCAATGGGACTTCATTTTTATGGCTAAGGACCCCTCTTAGGGTCTGAAAGGACAACTCAAAACGTCCCGAACATGCTATGCTAAAGATGAGACTTTTGAGAAAAAAAAGGGACACAAAAATACCCATAAATAAGATCTAGTAAACTAGCCATCAAGGTATGAACTTTATACCTTGAAATGATGGAGAATGGTGCAAAACTTCCATATCCAAGATGCTTCTTCCATCCAAGATGAGCTTGGTTCCTTCCTTTTTCTCCTAAGCACACAAACAGATACTTTAATGCTTGAAATGGCTTCACAAGGTGGTTCTAGGGTTATAATCAAATAAAGAGTGGATGAAAGCTATTAAGGTGAAGGGAAATGAGGCCATAAGGATGCTTAAATAATAGCCAAACCCTAAAAATTAGGGTTTCCTCCTTTAGCAAGTAGCCCCTGTACATAGATGTACGCACAGCGTACTAGGGTGTGCCCTAATATGCTCAGCGTACACACTAGTACACATGGCATACTCCTCCCCGCCAAAATTATGAAAATGCCACTAGGGCTTCAATACACATTTTCTTGAACTTAGGGACCAAAAAGCAATATAATAAAATTAAAGGGTTGAAATTCAAAGTACCTTAACATCAGGATGTAACAATATCTTCATCCAACTTGTTATAAATGCGTTAAAAATGCTTCACCCTTTGTTTCAAATCCACAAACTTGGCTTTGACATCTCTTTTTCTTTGATATTGAGTAGACCCATTTGATGGTGAAACAAATGACAGACACGAGACCAAAATGATCCATTGTGAACTTGTGGTGGACCTAGTGGAAAATCCTCTTCTATAGTTACAATCTAAGCATGAACCAAAGCGACCTGCTCTTGGATACTCCATCTGAGCGGTACATGCAGGTCCATATTTGAAAGCTAAAATTGTAAGGTGATAGAATTAATATCAAGAGGAATAATTATTTATAGTGGCCCCATGTTAGTCATAGTTGTGATGTCAAGTCAAACAGTCTTGTCATGTGTTGTCAGTCATTGAATAACTTGTCAAGTTAAACAGTCATGTCTTGTGTTGTCAATAAGTACAATGCCTTCTTTATTTAAGTTGGGCTATGAATTGCAGACAAATTATAAATTTTGACTGTGATTTTGTGTAGAAACTTATGTGCTTTGGACGGACATTAAAAACATGTCGTTTATTGTTGTCATGAAGCCTACTATAAATTTACTTTCAGTGAAAAAATCATTTCACTAAAAGATATATCAGTTCTTCATATATTACTTTACTCTCTTTATTTCGCTCAAAATGACTTCAAAACCATGCACCGCTGAGGAGTACTTGGTTCTAAGTCGTGCATATATTTATGTGTACAAGACCAACAAGTTGAATGATCCAATGTTTTGGACTCGTTTAACCTATATCAAACAACTGCAGAAAACCATTGTGACAACCTAGATATCATAGCAAAATGGTATGAAATGAAAAAATAAATTCTATTATTCAACAATCTTTATACCAAAATTGATGACACCCGTTTAAATGCTACTGAGGATGTCATCTTGGAAGCTGCTAAAAAAGAATACAAATCAATAAGTAACGGGTTGGAATTTCAGTATGAAGCCCCTTGGAATATTTTGAAATATGTCCCATTTGTTTAATATCTATTTCTTTCTATTAGGTTTGTATTATATTACTTATATGTATTTCGTCTGTGTTAGATGTACCTCGTCTGTTTTAGGTTATTATGAAAAAAGTTGGGTTATTTTCTAATTTATTTCATGAAACATTGGTCATAAAACCTTACAAATAACAATTCCTTGAAGCATTACACATAAAACAATACAAATATGAAATTTGCATAATAAAATAGTCATCTACATGAAATACCGATTATTTTTAACAAGATTCGACACGTCCTCATACTCGAACTCACTGCCTTCATGCTCCAAAATGTAAAAATCTTTAACAGTATCCAAAAGATCTTCGGTGTTTTCATAATAAGTTTTGGCATTTTTAACATAATTATACAATTAATTGAACTATATGACTTCTCCCTTTACATCCATCCATTTACTGACAATATCTAATTGTAGTCGATGTTTTTCATCTCCCATCTCATGGTTGAAAAAAGGTGTTATGCGGGTCCATTCATCACCTACCAGGAAATGCGGGGGAGCCAGTGGCGTCACACCCTCCTAAACGCTAATCCAACATCGTGTTACGACTAACACCTCGCTTGTCATCTATGGCCATGGAGAATTAGAAGCAGGTACTGCATTCGAAGAAGTTGCTACATTGGACGAAATTTCTAAACATAGGTGTTTGTTTCGTATAGATTAAACATCTATTTTTGTTTAAAAAAATAGTTTAAAAGGACTTGACCAATCTAGTTGAATCTCTGTGTACTACAGTGACTTATCATGTCAAACAATCATCTATGTGTAGTCATTTCCAATTTTGACTACGAAATGGTTGTCTTTTGGACTATGATTTGCAGATTACTATAGTGACTTGTCATGTCAAATAGTTATCTATGAATTCCAACCGTGACTACAAAATGGTTGCCTTTGGAGTATGATTTACATATTACTAGGCTGTATAAATATGACGTATACGATCGTTTTTTTATTAAAAATATTATAAACAAGTTTGTTGCACCCTCTTCGGAAGGCCCATATATGTCGGATGAAACTTTACAAAAATTGAAAAGGGTTGAAGAACAAAAAAAACAGGATAAAGAGTCGTCCTGGGTTCTCAGTGAACATCGTAAAGTTATTGCATCTGAATGCAAACAAGCTCAAGGATGGATAGAGATTAATAAAAGAAAATCAAAGAGTGTCAAGAATGGATTAAAAAGACTAAGAAGACTATCAAAATGACTGAAAATGGATTGATGATAAGGACACAGAGATGATAAATCTTAGGGTGCAAAAGGATCGTTTCAAAGATAAAATGAGAATTAGGAATGAGTATATAACAAACGAGAAAGAGAAGTACCTATTATAGTTCACTGAGGTTAATAATTAGTTAAAAAAACGTTGCAATATTATCATATTTTGGGTTTGCTATATGTAATTTTTTTAGATTAATATGTTTGTTTACCATTAAATTCCAAGTATTTAAAAAAATCATGTATAAAAACTTCATTTGCTCTTATGATGTTTAAACTATATTACAACATAAAAGCATAATAACAACATCTTAGAAAATCAATAAAAACATTACAATACATAATAAATTAACAACTCTTCAATTTAAGGTAGTTTTAAATCATAATTGGCATTATAGCTTTGTGAACAACTTACAGAAGCCCCAATATTAAATGTCGTCTCCCTAGTAGGAATTCTCATACAACTTGCTCCACTATCGGACACCCTTCCAGAACAATTGTTTCTTGTGTGTTCTGCTTGACCGCATGTAGAACACTCTTTTCTTATTGGACCTCCGCCTTGGGATGGAATGCGTTCTGTGTTTATTGGCATGCCTGGTTAACATTTATCCATTATAGGCGACCTAATAGTCATCAAACCATCAGGGATCTCCCATTCGGATGGCTTTGGCAAAGGGTTCACTGATTCCTCATATGTTTTGGTATGGTAAGCTTTCAATGCATACATGGAGTAGTATTGGTAATTGTTGACTTTTAGCACTCTTATGACATGACCACAAGGTATTCCGTCAAGTTTCCAATGCCTACATGTATATGTCATTTGTTGGAAATCAACAATGACATTTTGTCTCCCCCTTTTGACCTCACATTTCTTACTTTAGATCATGCGAACATCCAGATTACTAAAAGTATTTTTATTTTGTTTTACAATATCATCGGCCCAGAGGGTGAGTGTGTTGTTTCCGCTAAAAAACAGAGAAAATTACACAGTTAAGATTAATAACATTTCACACAAACATTAATATTACAAATTACTACCTACAAAGTTACGTCTTTGAAACCGCCACTATTGCATTGTTTCACGAAAAAAGTAGATCAACATTAGCATTAGCACCTTACATACATGTCTATATAATTCATTTATAGACTCCGCGCTGTTAGACAACATAAGATTGTAACGGTTGCCTCTAAAATGTGCCATAGACCAAGTTTCCGGATTTATACATTGTAAGTATTCTCATACTAGTTCTTTTGTCTTTTTCATAAGGTCCATGACAACACTAAAACTATAAGTTATATAGGCTCTAGAAGCCTCCCAAAAAATTCCTTTAATTGTCTTACTCTTCCTGTATCTAGCTACTATGTTGAAATACAAATGGACACCATATATTCCATGATGAGCGTGAGGAAAAATGTTGGCAACAGATGTCGTTACAGATGGAGACCTATCCAATATAAACGTTAGATACTCCATATTGCCTATGCAATCACATAGTTTTTGAAAAAACCATGTCCAAGTATCTGTACACTCATTTTGCATATATCATATGCAACCGGTAATATTTGGTTTTATCCATCCTTATTAACTGCAAGTAACATGGTACCTTTGAACTCGCCCTTTAGGTGGGATCCATCTACTACAAGGGTCGACTTATAATAATTGACAAAAGTGCGTACCTACAATACATTGTATATCTATTCAAATATAATGATTATAGTTAAGTACATCAAAATAAAAATAATAATAGTAAAAATAGTAATAGTAACCTAGCAACCAAGTGATACATACAAGAACTCAAACCAATCATCATAATCTGTTTAAATATGTGTCACGTGTCGTGATTATGTTTGACCAAATTGTGGAAATAAGCCGGAAGTTTGGTAAAAGAATCATCTTTGGTACCCCTTAACAACAACAATACATATTGCTTTGCATGCCAAGCCTGATGGTATGAGATACTAATTTTCAATTGAGCTTTCATATCATTAATAATATATTGTCCCTGATATACTCTACTATAATCTTCAGCCAAAACATCAGTAAGATATTCACCCAAAACATGTTTATTTGCTTGTCGATGATTAGGTTGCAACATTGTTGAAGAACATGTGTGTACATCAACAAATTTATTCACTTGGAAAAGTCCGCCAAAATTTTTAATTCATTTTGCTCTTAGTAACCAAGAACAATTTTCCCAATACACACACACACTCTCATACCTTGATTTGGTCGATCTACTTGTCTTCATCTGAAAACTTTCTTGAAGAAATTGTTTCCCAATCGCCCGTTTTAGGAGGTCTTTGTTATTAAACATACAGAGACATTCAATCTTTTGATTGAGGTCTACCATCTGTGTGATATATTTTCATTAACATCAACTGGACATGATGGTAGAGGAGGAATACTATAAAAAAGGTTATCAGGAAACTTAGCTTTATGTTTATCACCCAACTCATCTCCATCATAATTGATTTCTAAGTCAGTTATATCTAAATCTACATAATCAGGATCAACAAAATCCCCATAACCACATAGATTTTCATCTTCCTGAATCATAAATTTTTTCTTTTTACTATTATCTACTCCACCACTATTCATAACTTTAACTTTTTGTTAGGGCATGTCAACATAAAAACCACCCACATCATTAAGATATGTACCAACGTCATCATCACCAACGTACTTGTAATATTCAGGATCCACATAGTGAATAGGTGAATACCTATAACGTCCTAAAATTTAAGACTAAAATTTTCGATTTTTAAATTAATAAAACCATTATCCAAGACAACATCATCAAAGCCATAGTGAATTAAAGTGTATCAATAACATCCATTTGTATTAGAGTAATATAAAATGCAGAGCAATGTGGTGTGTGCACTGCAATCATCCCGGGCTCTTCCCCTTCAAACGAGAAGTACCTGAAACATAAAATGAAAATCGTAAGCACAAGGCTTAGTGAGTTCCCCAAAATACCACATACATTAAAAATATACATCCAAGCATATCTGGGTGATTAAAATCCCCTTTGGTCTATTTCAACCGGATATTATCGAGTATATCCGGGTTCTTGCAAACTCCTTCGGTCTATTTCAACCGGATACTATCAAGCATATTTGGGTGCTTGCAAACCCTTCAGTCTATTTCAACCGAATACTATCAAGCATATATGAGTACTTGCAATCCTCTTCGGTCTATTTCAACATGTTAGGGTTAATAATAAGTTGTATCCATTGTTCCGAAACAAGCCTGTCCATGTTCGAAACCGCTATGTAATTTTGTCTATATATAGCGTTGATGTAATCTTTAAGGGTTACACTTTTTAGAGGCAAGTACAAAATAGTTCCTCGTTGATAACTATTCTATTTTCGTGAATAATAATCATTCCGAACACTTTTGATCTTCATTATTTTTCATCTTTAATTCATATTACAAATATAGAATCTATCGATCTTCATTGTCTTTACAATTAGTATCAGAGTAGGAGATAGTTTAATTAATTCGATATTCTTCTGTCGAGTAAAGGGTTTTGCATTAGGTTTTTACGATTTTCTTAGATCTATTACTGTTGTCACAATCGTCTCAATTGATTGTTGATTCTAGATCTAGATATCTGGTTTACTCTTGAACTCGACTATAGATTACACATCTGATTCTATATTTTTGATTTCTTTAAATCTTATTATTATTGCTAACGACGATCTTCACTCTCTTTCATTCAATCTTCCAAGTAGCATCGGTTCAATATCAAGGATTCCTATCCTTTTTATAGAATATTATGAGGTCTGGGCGCTTCACTTAGAAGATTACATACTGGGAGTTGAAGAACACGGTTCTACAATATGGCATGCAATGACAACTGAAACATATAAGTATTCATTAACGAAGAAAGAAGTCAAAACTCAGAAGGATTATGATGAAATCATTGCAGACAATCTAGCAAATGATAAGAAGATCAAGCTGATGTGGACTCTAAAAGCAATGAGAATTATTTGATTTGCTCTTCCTCCTGACACGTTCCATCTTGTTAGTGCATGTGATACAGAAAAAGGTATCTGGATAGATTTAAGGAATTGTATCCAGGTGATGATGACTTGCAACCTTCGGTGTAAATGACACTTTTGTGGGAATTTGGATCTTTTGTGCAAAAGCCAGACGAGAACTTGGAAAAGACAGTCAATCACTTTGATTACCTATTAAGGAAAATGCTTAAACACAATCTAGAGCGACGAATTATTGAACAGAAGGTGATGTTCATGAATGGTCTCAGATCCGAATGGAAGGCTATAATTTTGCACTGTTAAAGCACATGAACAATTAAAAAGCTATTCGTTGGCAAAACTATTAGGTGTTATGAAGTCTCACGAAGATGGGGTTACTATGGAAATAGAGCTTGTTTCTAGTGTTGGATCTTTGACATTGGTTGCTAAAGGTAAGAAGTTTGTTGCGGATGATTCTAAATCTGACATTCCGAATGATGAGCTCACAAATGAAGATAGAACGTTAATGATATCTAACCCAAATAAATTCTATAAGAAGAATTTCTCTCACTTTAGAAACAAATACAAGCAGGGAAACTCGATTTCCGAAAAGCCAAGAGAGGAGAGTTTCAAGAACTCTCAAAATGATGAGGAAAAGAAAGAAAAGAAGTTATTTGGTGATTCTGGTTATGAATGTAATTATTGTCATGGCAAAATAATTTCGCAAAGGAATGATTTCTTCATAAGCAGAATGAAAAGAATGAGAAGTTTATTACATTTAGAAAATAGACGAGCTCCAAAAGAAAAAAACATCAAATGCGAAACCTGCGTTGATTGTGCAAGAGGAAACCGATGACGGTAGAGTTGAAGTATGGTCCACATATTCGGAGGATGATGAGGTAAGGAAACCTACTTATGACGGGTGTTTTGTGTTGAAGTATGAGTAAGAAGGCTATGCGAGAAAGTGTTTGATGGTTCAGGGTAGCAGTTTAGAATCGAGAGGATATGTAACTGATGGTGGAAAAGCATAAGAGAGTTGTTTTGTTGTGAGGACTGTTACGAAGCAGGTCAGCGAGTGCGAGAAGGTGATTGATAAGGTACATTCAATTCTTAAATATCTTAATATTCCTTCATCCCATTTATGATTATGAATTAGATGATTTACGTTATACAATTTTTGATTTTACTGATAGCTTAAAAAGAACTCGTATAAGTAATTCTATTCTGAATGATAAACTTAACAGGGTAACTTTTAAGAATGAAGAAATAAGAATAAAAATAGAAGTATTGGAAGTTGAGCTTACTAGATCACGGGATGATATTATTTTCCTTAAGAGAGACAATTTAGCACTTTTGAAACAGAGAAACATTTTTTGTTTGATTGCAAAACGTTTATATTTTTATATTACTCAGCTTCATTTGGATTGTGAAATTGGTAAGGGTTTGCATAAAATGATTTTACCTTTTCTTGAATTGAAAGAAGATGAAATTGATGTTGAATGCTATAAATTTGAATAAATTGTTTCTTCAGATTATGTTTTAGATTCTAACAGGGTTGGACTTGAGAAAATAGAAGAATATATCCCGTCCAAAGAACATAATAACATGTTGAAAGAAGATTTAATTGAAAAAGATAAACAACAAATCAAATTAAGTGTTATGAAGAAATATGACTTATTATGCAAGAAATTGAATTCGAAAAATACTCTAGATTTTGAGAATATTTATGAATTCGATGAAAGCAATGAGTGAAATATTTGTAGAGGATGAAATTGATTGTTTTGCTTTTGTGCAAATTTTTATGAACCAAAGAAAATTTTAATTTTTTAAAACCTAATCGAATTTGTTCGAATTGTTGAAAATAAAATTTCAAAAGTTTTGAAAGAAAAAACAATTGTTTTTCCTAAAGTTCAAAATGTTCTGAATCAAGTTTTTGTTAAGAAAGGACTAAACGAAAATGGTATTTCCGAATTAACGTCCTTGGTTGCTGATGATAATGTGAATGGGTGATGAATTCTTATGGTCAAAGCCTATAGACAACACAGATGAAACAAAAGGTCTTTCAGAAATGACCTCTTTGTAAACAAAAGGGAAATACGTTTCAGAACCATCGAATCGTGTGGACTTTTGTTACAATAAGGCATGACCAAGTGGTATAAAAGATGTTTCTAGCGAAACTTCATCCGAAAAGAATGATACACCAATCAGAAAGGAAAAACCAAAAGCTAACATTCATAAGTCTGCTGAGGAATTAATTGCAAAGAAAAGACAGTTGAATGCTAGATATAAAAAGAATTTGAGTGAAAGAAAGTGTTTTTGGAAGAAAATGAATTCTAATAAGAATTCTGTCAATACATCAAGATTTTCTAATCAAAATAATGATTCATCTCATATTCCGACTCAAAAAGTCAAGTTGTTCTTCCAATCAAAGTTGTTCACAAAAGTCATGGATTTCGAAACCAGTTGCCAAATCAGCAGATTTTAAGGGTAAAAACAAAATTGCTTTGGAACCAGAAATTACTCTCAAAGAGTACGAAGCAAAATTGTAAAAGGAGGAAAAATAATTTTCAAAAAGAATGGCTCCGAAATTCAAAGAATACATTCAAAAAAAAAGTTAATGTTGTTAATGTTAATCTTTGTGATAACAAAGTTGAAGTTTATAAAATGGAAAAATGGATGAACTGTGCTTTGAAAAGAAAATCCTTTTGGGTTGAAAAATCAAAAATTTTCTCTGTTCAAAAGAAATCCTCACACAGACCCAAGTTGGTCAGGGTTCCTAAAACTCTCTAACTTTTGCAGGTTATGTGTGATGAACAGTGTGATTCAGAATGGTACATCCATTGTGTCCGTTCTAGTCACATGACACGAAGGAAAGAAGGGCTGCGAGAGTTTCATACTTTAAAGGATGGCAAAAAAGTGAAGTATGGAAACAAGGCCACTGGAGAGATAAAAGGATATGGCATGATCACAAATGGCGAATTCACAATCTGGAAGGTAGCTTACGTTGAGGGCTTACAACATAATCTAGTAAGTGTTTCTTAATTGGTTGTAGGTACAAGTCTGAAAGTGTATTTTGATGAAGAAGGTTCAAAAATCATTGAAAAGAAATCTAAAGTTGTTCTTCTGAAGTCTAGAAGGAAATGTGATATGTATCCTCTGAATTTGAATTTGATCCAAGGAAAACATTCTATTTACTTGCTTACGAAAGCTTCTTTGGATGATAGTTGGTTATGGCACAGAAGGGTTTCTCATCTGAATTTCAAGGATATCAACAAGCTTGTAATTGGTGATCTCGTATGCGGGCTACCTCTTCTGAAATTCAAAAAGGAACACTTATTTGCTGCCTCATTGAACCATTAGAATTATAAAAACCCAATATATAGTATCAATCGAAATCACTAGAATTGATGCGGAATCCCAATCTAATGATTAACCCAAAAGACACTTATTATGAATTAAGAACACATTTATCAATTTTCAATGCACACTATATTGATAATAGTCTAGTACATAAGATTTTGAATTGTTCTCGGTTCTCTCTTTCTCTCTAAAACTCGATCTCAGCTTCTTAGAATGACCAACCCTTTTCATTGCTGAAACAACAACATATATATATATATATACACACACACACACACACACATACACACCCCTAATTACAAAGGCCCAACCCAAAACCCAACCGAAATCCTTATTAATCCTATCGAAATCACATGGTGATTTCGGTCCAAACACCACCGAGAACATGGTTTTTTCGGTCCTAGATCGAGAACACTAAAAGTCATAAAAAGTAAAGTATAAACCATAAATCATGTCCTAACAATCTCCCCCTTGGTTTATAGCTTTTTTTCTTTTCAATATTCTCTTTGTTCTTGACCTTTAGCTTTTATCTTCGATTTCTTCATAACTTCAAGATGAACATATGAATTTCTGCATGGATGACTTTATCTTGAATAGTTGGACTTCCTTTTAACAATTGTCTTTGAACATACATTGGGAATATAGGCTTCTTATATAGGTTCTTGTAAATAAGCTCTTTCAGCTTTGAGAAACTTTAGAGATAATAACAGAGAGACCGATTCTTCTAGATCACTACAACAGTTTCATAAATAGCAGTAAATTGATTGAGGGGGCTTCAATGCAATCCGTCACCTAACTTCAAAAACAACTTCACCTTGCTCCTGAGGTTGAAAGATTGTGTATTGAAAGATAATCTTCACTTCTTGTTCCTTCGAATGAATATTCTTCTTCGATCATAGATGCATCTTAAAAGTAACCATGACTAAAAAAAGTCCCTGTGGATCACAGAGTCATAAAGACTCTTTTCACCAAAGTTGTTCAAGGACCCAGCCTTGGCTCAGATAAAGATTATTCACAGTATCTGTGTGAACATGGAGGAACGCATTGTAATTTGTTGAGTATCGGAAAACTACTCATGGCTATGTTAGCCCCTGCATATCCTCGATCAAAGATCTCAATACGAGTTTTCAAGTTAACAAGTTAATTAACTTGGCTCTTAGCGAGACGATCAATGGTTTCTGAATCTCAACTAAGTGTACCATTCTAGTTCCAATGAGAGTTAATTAGGAATAACTCACAAAACCATCTTGTGAAAAAAATATCCAAAGATATATTTCCACAATTTAGCATGACACAAGGTCAAGCCCTTTGGCAGGACGTTCATCTATAATCATGCGTTGCGAGGTGCATCGCTCTAGTGCCAATAATCGTTAATTCCTTACTTGTGAAGAACGTATCCGAGAATACATTTGAGTTTCCATAGTTTCGCATGACACAAAGAATTTCAAGACTTGGGTGGGATGTTTAGAGATATCTATTTTCCGGCTAGGTGCATTGCCCTGGTGCCATGACAGTTCTTAGGTAAAGATAACTAACAAGACCAATTTGACAATCTGTACAGTTTCAGACTTTCAATTCCTTAGATATGACAGTTCATAGAAAGATACTGCTAGGGATGAGCATGGGACGGAACCGATACCGACCCGTACAGTTCCTGATTTCCGGAAAACCAGATTTTATCGAAAACCAATCCCGAGTACAGAACCGAATTAACATCACCGGTATCGGTACCGAGAATGGTACCAATTTTTGGTACTAGTACCGTTACCGGTGGTACCGAATCCCGAATTTCACGTATTTGGAGTACCGAGTACCGTCCCATATTTTCAAATTCGGTACGGTTCGGTACTGGTTCCGGTACGGTACTAGTACGAGATCGGGATTTGGGACGAACTGCTCGTCCCTAGATACTGCCTAACTATCAGTTTGTATAGTTTCATGCCTTTAAATCTGTGAATACGACAGTTCTTAGAGAGAAACTGCCTAACTGACAATTTGTATGGTTTCATGCCTTCGTTTCCTTGTGAAAGTAGTATGACGTGTAATTTCATCAATTCCTTTCAAGTTCACTTTAAGCACAGAAAATTTCGACACAGTCTCCTTGAGGCTCTTCTTATTTTGAATTCGAATTTTAAGACAAATGAAAATTTTGAGATAAAAATAAAAATAAAATAACTTAGCACAAAATAACTAAGAAATAAAATAAAATTAAAATAGGCGCAAAAGCAATAAACGTATTTTTGGTTTTTTGATGTGTTTTGAAAAAGAAATAAAAACAGAAATAAAATAAACATATTTTTGGAAATTTTGAATTTTATGATTTTTGTTTGGTTTTAATTCTCCCCCTAAATTTGTGAATAGAAGAAAATATGAACAAATTTAACAAAAACAAAAATAAAATACAAAATGTGCAAAAAACTTTTAGTCTTTAAATCGAATCATTTTAAGAAAAACCTAGGAGTATCAAGAAAATTCAAACCGGAATGCAGCAATTGAAGTTGAATCCAGATGACTTGAGAACAACAAGCAGAAACAGCAACGTATTCGACCTCAGCTATGTTTCAATTTCGGAACAAAGTTAACATATTCAAAATTCAAATTGAATTCGGAAATACCTCCCCGTGGACATACATATTCAAGATTGGTTTCCACAACTTCCTATCTCGTGTCGGTTACAACGCAAACCAAATATTTATTCATTTTTATTAGAGAGGTTTTAAACAAATTTTCCAAATAAATAACAACTAAAGTGATAATTTTTTGCAAGATTTTATATATAATATGGTTGTTTCATAGTCAAACCGTATCAATTTTGTAGTCAAACTAAAAACAAATAAATAAAATTGCGCAAAATCAAGATGAACTTCAGAGGAAATTGTAGATGAACTAAGTTCACTTGTGATTTTAGTGAGGCGTGAGGGTATTTATACCGGAAAATATCAAAAAAACTAAAAAAAAACCATCTGCAAACGTACAACTCATAATGCGTGTCCATGCTTTACCGACTTGTACATTTGCAGATCAATGGGCGAAATCACAGATGAACTTAATCCATCTGTGATTTTGATGATTATTTTTTTTAATATTGAGTTTCTTTTTGCTATTTTCTACAAAATAATAAAGGAAATTGATTATTTTTGTAATTTTCTCTTTTTATTATTCACCGAATATTATATTTTAATCGTCTTTTTATTTTTCTGATTATCTGTTAGCATTAGTACTTATATTTGATTATTTAATTGATGTAATGTCAGATCTATCATGATTGCTGGAGAAGAAACACATGCAATGCTTTGTTTATTCTTAAAAAAATGTAATATATTGGTTTGCATATAATTTAAATCATGATTGTTGGAATCCTAAGTTTGAGGATCAAGCAATCCAATTTAGGCAATCTGGTTTTAGGAACTATTTTACACTTTGGTTCTTAGTTTCCTAATTACAATCTAATACAAGTCGGTCATTAGATCTATATATAATATCTTAATCAAGTTTCAGGATTAAGAATTCACAATTGTAACACAAAGGTTTTGAGTGATTTTCCTTTTAATCAAAGAGTTTGTTTGATTAATTGTATCTCAATTTTATCTTAAATTGGTATCAAAGCAAAGGAACCAAAGGTTGTGAGATCATTTTTGTTACCTGTTGACGAGCCAGGTCAACATGTCGAATGGAGAAGGAGGAGGAGTACCTGCTCTGGTGAATGTGAAGGAAGTTGGATCCACCATAGTTGTTTGTCCTATGCTATCATCAACCAACTATACCATTTTGGCTCTACGAATGAAGGTAGTTATAAGCAACCATAAGGCATGGACAATTTTTGATCCAGGAATAGAAAAGAATGAAGAGACAGATTACATTGCAATAGGATTGTTGTATCAAGCAATCCCAAAGATTTTAATCATGCAAATCGGAGATGTGGAATATGTCAAGGCACTCTAGGAAGTGATCAAGGCAAGATACGTAGGTGCTAATCGTGTGAAAGAGACCCGAATGCAAACTCTAAACGCCAAATTCGATCGGCTGAAGATGCTAGATTTTGAATCAATTGACTCCTACGCTGGAAAGCTGTCCGGTATCGCCTCGAAATCAGCATCCCTCAGAGAAACCATTGACGAATCCAAGTTGGTTATGAATTTTCTAAAAACCTTACCCCGATCGAAATTCATCCATATTGTAGCATCACTAGAACAGGTCTTGGACCTAAAATTCATTGTCTTTAGAGATGTAGTAGGACGAATCAAGGCGTACAAGGAAAGGATTAAGGAGGAAGAGGACGACGGAGGGGCTCAGGCGAGAGTGATGCTCACGAAATCGACGTCGTCTGGAGGTGGTGGATCATCAGGATATCAGCGAAAGGGAAAAGGAAAAGGGAACCAGAAGGGGAATGGTGGTTCGAGTGGGTTTAACCAGGGAACTGGGTGGAGCGAGTCATCAAACGAGTCAGGCCAAAGTGGGTCCAAGTCAAAACAAGCGTAATCTGGAAAATCCAATAATTCCAAACAAGCCCAAGGTGGGAAGCCCAATTCCAATTCAGATCTGAACCGTAAACTGAAAAAGACCGGTCCAAAATTATTTGTTACCCGGTGCGATAAACTAGGTCACTTCATGTCTCAATGTCCAGACCGACTAAAAAATTACAAGAAAGTAATTTTGCCAAATATGACGATACCGAAGAGACCGTATTTTACACGACACCATATTTTTAAATAAAGAAAAGGTGATATCGTCTCGATAAAATTCACAAGATAACAATGTGTGGTATTTGGATAACGGGACGAGCAATCATATGAAAGGAAACCGGTCATTTTTCTCTGAACTTGATGAAGGCATAACCGGGAGGGTCAATTTCGGAGATAATTTGTTTGTAACAATAAAGGGAAAATGTGATATACTTTTCCAAGGAAAGAGGGGTCAACAAAGGATGATGACATAGATTTACTACATACTGGATCTCAAGAACAATGTTATTAGTCTCGGACAAGCAACCAAAGCCGGGTATGATATTCGAATGAAAGACAACTATTTGATTATGCACGATGCCGATAATTGCTTATTAATGAAAATAAAAAGAACTCCAAACCGCCTTTATAAAATAAAATTACAAATTGGAGTACCTATTTACCTTCATTTGAGACTAAGTGAAGATATGTGGCGATGACATGCAAGACCTGGACACATCAATTTCAAGTCAATGAAAAAGATGTCCAAGAAGGGTCTACTCAAAGGGTTACCCCTAATTTGATCATGAAAATCAGTTGTGTGAATCTTGCTTTGTAGGCAAGCAAACAAGAAATTCATTCCCAACAATACTGACATACAAAGCAAAATGACCATTGGAAGTCGTTAGCGGTGATTTATACGGTCCGATCCCACTGGCAACCATGGGTCAAAATCGATATGTCTTCACACTAATTGATGATTTTTCATGATTTATGTGGATTTTGATGGGTTTTGAGCATTACATCAATCTTATGGTGTACATGCAAACCCTAAAGCTTTGGATCTAGGTTTCTCTAATTGTACATGCCAATCATCCAAAGCTATAAACCCTAGATCTAGCATACAAAATCCGAAAATAACAAATAAAACAAGTTTAGATGATTACCTTGATTGTTGATTTGAAGATCTTGAGCTTTTGAGAATCTTAGCACCTCAAATGTTGTGCCTCTAATAGATCACAACCACCAAAGCAAGTTGGAGAATAATATATATATATATATATATATAGAAAGAGAGAGAGAGAGATAGAGAGAGAGGGGGAATGCTAAAAACGACTCCTAGAACTCTTAGGGTTATTCTGTAGCCGATTTTAGGTGGCCAAGGGTCCCTTTATATAGGTGAGGAGTTAGGGTTTCAGTCAAACACTTATCTGGTTGCTTAGGCTCTGAGCAGCCCATAAGAATCTTCTAGAATCCCTACATTGGACAAATTCTTAAGGCCTTATCCATAGGAATTTGTCCACCCTATCATTAAGGTTTCCTCAGCATACTTTGCAACTATCCAATAATTACAAATTTGCAATATCAGTCCCCTAGATTTAATTAATATCTTTTGATCACAAATTAATTCCTAATTAATTATTGACCAGTGTTAATTAAACAAATATGATTTCTCTTTTAATATATTATTCATATAATATATTAATAAACCGTAATAACCTCTTTCTCTATAATTCATCCAGTCAAGTTGCTTTGGTGAAGGCAACCCAAAAGGACCATGATATAGCTGGGTCAAGTACATACCAAATATAGTTATGGACTTAGACACTAATCCAACAGATTTATCTCATGAAAGAAAAGAGTGAGGCGTTTACACACTTCAAAATTTTCAAAGCTTTGGTGGAGATGAAATTGGAAAGCCTTTGAAGGTGTTTAAAAGTGACCGAGGAGGTGAGTTTACTTCTCTCTAGTATAATTCTTTTTGTGATCAAAATGGAGTCAAACGCCACCTTACCGCCCTATACTCCCCACAACAAAACGGAATTGTGGAACAAAGAAACCGAACACTTATAGACATAACAAAAAGTATAATGAAGGCAATGCATTTTCCAAACTACTTATGGGGAGAAGTGGTAAATCACTCTACAAATCTAATCAATCACGTCTGCACAAGAGTCCTTGGTGATACAACTCCATACGAAAAGTTGTATAAAAGAAAACCGAATTTAGAAAATGTTCGTATATTTGGGTGTCTAGCACATACACATGTTGAAACGGTTAATCTAAAGAAGTTGGATGCAAGATCAAGACCACTAGTGCATATTGGTTCCGAACCAGGTACGAAAGCTTATCGATTATTTAACCCAATGACACAAAAAATAATTGTGAGTCGAGATTTTTTTTGATCTAACCAAAGGGTGAGATTGGATTAAAGAAGCAGGAACCAATAGTGAAGAATCAGACTCATTCATAATACCATAGGACTACCTAGAAGGTGAGACCAACAACAATCAAGGAAACGAGGTAAACGATGACCCAATGGAACCGATTGAATCGAATCATGAGATTAGAGATGGAGTGGAAGTAAAACATAATGAACAACCAAGTCCGATCAATAATAACGTTCAACAATGAGCTGTAAACCAAAGGCCCTCGAGAACAAGAGTACCTCCAAGACAATTTCAAGATTATGATCTTGATCTTGATAATCTCGAAGAACTTCTTCTAACAACCAATGACGAGTCGGTATCGGTTGAAGAAGCGATGACCAGAGTGGATTAAAGCCATGAATGCATAAATTAATTCAATAAACAAGAATAATACTTGGACTCTTGTGAACAAGCCTATTGTGGTGAACTTAGTGAAGCCAATTGGACTAAAGTGGGTGTTCAAATTGAAGAAAAATGCAGACGACACCATTAATAAATACAAGGCAATACTAGCTGCTAAAGGTTACGTGCAACAACCCGATGTTGATTTTCAAGAAGTATTTGCTCTGGTAGCTCGAATCGAAACCATCCGATTTCTTATAGCCTTAGCTACTACTCATGGGTGGGAGCTTCACCACTTAGATGTTAAAACATCATTCTTACATGGAGAATTGAAGGAAACCGTTTACGTATCGCAATCGGTAGGTTATATAAAGAAAGACAATGAGCATAAAGTATATCGACTTACAAAAGCACTGTATGGCCTAAGACAAGCACCTTGAGCATGGGACACAAAGCTTGACATGATTTTGAAGAGTATGAAATTTCGAAAGTGCATGAAAGAACCATCGGTGTACCGGAAAAGTGAAGGGTCTAACTTGCTAATTTTAGCAATTTATGTTGATGATTTATTTGTCACAAGTACAAATTTGAGCATGATCAAGAGGTTCATACTAGAGATGTCCAAGAACTTTGTGATGTCGGGTCTTCAAATATTGACTTATTACCTTGGCATTGAAGTTAAGTAAGAGGAATTGGGGATTACTATAAATCAAGAAGCATATGCTCAATGAATTCTAAAAGAAGCCGGTTTACATGATTGCAATCCGACCCACATTCCAATGGAACCGTGAAATAAATTGTCAAAGGCTGAAGATGAACTCGAAATTGACCCGACACAATATTGAAAGGGTGGTAGGATACCTTAGATATCTCTTGCAAACAAGACCCGATACATGCAAAGTCCAAGAGAATCACATGGTGGCACAATCAAGCATATCCTATGGTACTTACAGGGGACAAACTGGATACAAAATCAAGTACGAGAGGATGGGACAAAACCGACTCATTAGTTATAGTGATAGTAGTCACAATGTTGACCCAAACGACAGGAAAAGCACAATCGGTCATATTTTCTACTACAAGTCATCTCCGATAACATGGTGTTTGCAAAAGCAAGATACCGTTGCTTTATCATCTTGTGAGGCGGAGTTAATAGCGGCCACGACGACTGCATGTCAAGCAATATGACTTCAAGATTTGTTAGGAGAAATCATGAACAAAGCACAATAGAAGGTGATTCTTAGAGTTAATAACAAGTCGACTATTGAACTAACGAAAAATCTTGCTTTTCACGGAAGGAGTAAACACATTCACACAAGGTTTCACTTTATTCGTAATTGTGTTGAGAACGAACAAGTGGAGGTGGAGTACATTCCCGGTGAAGAACAAAGGGCATACATTCTTACCAAACCATTAGCTCGAACCAAGTTCAAAGAAATGCGGAACTTGATCATGATTGAAGACGTCTGTAGAAGGACTTAGAGATTTGAGAGTGATTGTTGGAATCCTAAGTTTGAGGATCAAGCAATCTAATTTAGACAATCTAGTTTAGGAAACTATTTTATAAGTCGGTTCTTAGTTTCCTAATTACAATCTAATACAAGTCGGTCATTAGATCTATATATACATATATTAATCGAGTTTCAGGATTAAAAATTCACAATTGTAACACAAAGGTTTTGAGTGATTTTCATTTTAATCAAATAGTTTGTTTGATTAATTGTGTATCAATTTTATCTTGAATGATTAAATACTTATATTTTCTAATAAAATAAAATGAGAAAAAGTGAATTGTTGATTTCAATTAATCAAGATAATTTGAAAAAAAAAACTAAATTCAAAATAAAAATATTATTTACTTTATTCTATCTGAAATAAAATTGGAATTTTATGAAATATCCAATTAAAAATCAAACAAATTCCACTGACGCTAAATGTTTGAGACGAATAAATTCAAAAAATAAATAAATAAAATAAAATAAAAAATAAATTTACTATACTTTAATCTTAAGTAATTAGCTCGATGACAAGCTCCATGTCACCTACGGGTTTATGATTAGAGAGATACGGAAATAAAAAGCTACAAGTTATTTATTTATACTCTCACACTAATATCAATTACATTCGTGTTCTTTCAATTTTATTTAATTTTTCTAACAATGTTAATAAATCATTTTGGTATATTTAAGACAAAAGAAATAATGTTTTTATGTTTATCCTTCTAAATTATTATTAATAATTTGTGAAGTTGATTAAATTAAAATTGATCAAGATAATATAATTCGACCATATGATTAGAATCATAAGATTAATATTGATGCTAAGTTTTGTTAGTATGTGAAATAAGATATAAAGAGTAAAATAAAAGGGTAAATTAGTCATTAGTCATATGAAAATAAAACAGAACATTTTGGGTTATCCTTCTATCTGATCTTTTATGATATATTAATTGGACACATGTGGGGGCGCAGAGGATCAGAAGGAGGTGGCCAGCACGTGTTCCGTGGGACGTGTTCGGTTGTGATGTGGAGAAAAGTCCTTGCTTCTTTAACGGAACTCAAACGGAATCCGTCAAGAACTATCTTTTTTATATTTTCTCTTTTTCTTTAGTGTCGTGATATAAAGCTATAAACACTTTTGATCTTTTAAATTTATGAGGCTTATAATAATTTATATACACAAACGACTCAACATTATCACACAGTTGACTTCTCTAAAATTAAACATTGTTAAATATGAGGAATGATAACATATGTAATTAATATATTTGTAGAACTACGAGTAGATAACATTAATGAATATTTTTTTATAGAGGTATATGAGGACAAAAGTAAATAAAGGGGATAACGTATATGTGGATTTTGTTAACGACATTACTACATTAGCAATATGTAGTTGGTGTTTTATAACTATTTTAATAGCAAATATGAGAATTTATTAATTGAAATCAAAATGGTAAATAACTTGTTCATAACAATAATGAATAAACACATGGCTTTAATTCTGTATTCTGTTCATAATAGAATATGAAATCCCAGGATTAAAAAATCATTTTAAACATTTATTAGGAAGATAAGGTGGTTCTGATAGAAAGTTTCTTTTATTGTAGTGGTTTTGTCAAGTCAAAATGTATGGATTCAACAACCTTGTTTGAATAATTCCTAGTTTCAAACAGTATTTGTTACAAAATATTATTATTATTATTATTATTATTAATAATGTGATTCTTACACATGGTTTCGGTCCTTCAGAGTAATGTAATAGGCTGCATTTGGGTTTTTTTTCATTGCATATATTTGTTTTAATTAAAACTATTGGACGAGAAAATGAATTGGAACTTTGTTAAATGGAAAACTCTTTCTATGGGACTTGTCCCATATTGGAAGAAAGATGAACCTTATACTCCTTTAAAAAGCTTCCTACTAGTTGTTTACTAAATATATTAAAGGTTTGGACTAAAGGGATTGTGTTACTAGTTGTTTTTGGATTTGATGATTGGGTTAGTTAAAATGGTCTTGAAAGATGGTCAAAAGATTGGGGTCTTATTGACTAGTTAATTCCAATTTTGACTTTTATTATCTATTAAAAAAAATCTGTTAAATTTATTATAACTGTTTTGACAGTTATTTTCGGTTAATAGTTTTTTGAGGGACCTATAAATAGATTGCCAAAGAACAGATTTCGGGTTCAAAAAAAACCATACAAATATTCCTCATATAAATTCGTATTCCACATACAATGAAGGGAACATAGTGAATTTCGTCAGAATCAAGAGAAGATCTTTGTTGATTGTTGTATCCTCTTGACAGATCCCTACTAGGGAAATTTCTGTCTTAGGAGTGAATTTCGTCAGAATCAAGAGAAGATCCTGGTTGATTGTTGTATCCTCTTGACAGATCCCTATTAAGGAAATTTATGTCTTAGGACACTAATCTCTACAACTTTATGATTTTATTTCTGTGTAATCATCAAACAAGTATGTTTTCTGAAAATTGATTCTTGTATATTAAATATATCTTAATTTAGTTTGTTTTATTTCAATTACTTTGTTGATTGTATATTTCTATCATAACAAAATATTAAGGAATGTTAATTAACACGAGTTTTAAGTCCATGCGATCATGTACTGAGAGTGAACAATATTTATTTTTGTGAAAAAATTAACTACCGGAAAGAGAGATAGAAAATATGTGGCAAAAAGAGATATAACAATGTACTTTCTGTTTTATGCAACATACATACACAACCATGGAGACAAACGACAAAGTCACACACACATACAAGAAGAGACACAACCAATTAGATCATTGTATTTTGAAAACCTCATTACCTATATCAAGACATAATATACAATAGGATTATGAATAATTATAAATAAAAATGCATATTGGTTTGCGGAAAAGAATATTTAAAAGAACCTAATATTTGTTTTCATCGTCTCTATACATGAAAACGAATATGTAAATATAAAATTGTATCTTTTAACTACTATTAGTGTTAATTAAGTAAAAATCTATTTCTTTTGAAAAAAATTATTTTAAAAATAATTTATTGTTAATATTGACATTTCAATATAGGTTTTACATTTAAAACTACATTTAATGTTTTAATCTTAGAAAAAATATAAACACATTGATATTATATGGATAAAAAATACGTTGCTATTATAGTATTATGGGTAAAAAAGAAATATATTGTCCAGTTTCATCGCAAGAGCAAAATAAGTTATTGCTTTCCACAATTTGTTCTATATAAAACCACTCGCGACAGTAATCAGTAATTGTCACAAAGAGATCATCAACATTAGGTCACTACATTGTACTTTAACTTGATGAAATTTATTCACCAAGTAATAGAACCTAATAACAATACAACTCATCAAGAGGGATCATTCAAGCTTTGCAAGGCCCCACTTGAAAACCACCAGGGAACTCTCTTGAGATTGTTCTAGAAAAGATTCCTCGTTTTCCAAACTTTAATAATGTATCTTCAGGTGGGGTTTTATCTTACTTTCGACTATAGTTATTTTTTATTTTATTTATTATTTTGTAATTTTGTAATTTTTTATTTTTATATTAATCAAATGCAGTTTAAGAAAACTAACCATTATATTATATTATACTTTCAATATCTTTCTTGTAATGCATTATACTTTAAAAAAGTAACCTAATTATAGTAGTGAAAATTGCTTTGTCAAAGAATGTAATAAAGGAGAAATGAAAGTAGGAGCAATCATTGTTCATAAGAAAACACTCAAAATCAAAATTATATCTTTGCAAAACAACATTTACATCATATTATTTTTAATAATTACAATTAGGTGTAAGTTCAATCCATGACTCCGCATATTGTCTAGATCGTGGAGAGCTTAGATCATACGGTATGGTCAAGAACTATCTTTCACTTCTTGAGTGTCACCTCACTTTCCTCCATTTTCTTTTCACTCACCAAAAAGTAAGAAATAGTCACCTTTCACTAACTTTATTTATTGACAAAACTTCAAAAATGGTCCCTGTGGTTTTCAAAAATATCAAGTTTAGTCCTTAAGTTCAAAAAATCTCACAGATGGTCCCTGTGGTTTCAAAACTTTTAACAAATGATCATTTTCGCTAACTCCGTTAACTTTTGACTGTTAAGTGAAGGGTAATTCAGTCATTTCACAACCACATGGACCATTTATGAAGTTTTGCCTTAATTTAAAAAAGAAAAAGAAAAATAAATATAATTATTTAATATTAAAGGGTCCGACTCTCTCTCTCTCTCTCTCTCTCTCTCTCTCTCTCTCTCTCTCTCTCTCTCGTAAGAAACAAAGAACATGACCTTTTGTTCACCACTGATAACCAAAACCCTTACATATTCGTCCTCAACCGTATTCTCCTTAAATCCATCGTTCCGTCTGTAGTTTAATTTGATTTTTCCTTTGTTTTCATGCAACTTCGAGGTGAGGTGGTAACAGGTGCAAAGTAGGAGACAACAATGGTAGCTTGTGAGTTCTTCCTTTTTAGTGTAACTATTTTTCTTTTCTTCATGAAACCAAGCTTGGGATTAAATTGTTCATGTTGATTTCTGGTTAATTTAACAGGATGTTGATGTGGGAAGATGAGTTTTTTTAGAGGAAGAGGTGAAGACATGGAAGGAGGTGAAAAAGTTAAGAAATCATGGCGATAGCTTTATGGAGGCATTTTCACGAACAGTTGATGTAACGCCTGTGTTTCCAGGCTTGCCATTTTTAGCAATGTAATGGTCTAGGTTAACCTTTGTAACCCGTTTTGAAATAATAGAAGTGTATTATTTGAGTATTATGTGTTTTGTGCTTAATTGCTTAATTATGTGGTTTGATTAATTAAGAATAAAAATAAGCGTCAAAATTTAAGTGTAAAATAAACTTGATATCTTTAGATAATGTTGTAATGGTTGAAACAAGGTTTCCGAAGATATAAAGAATGCCGAAATCCGAGTTATAACGAGGAAGTTATGACCTGTCGAAGTTTCGCGACAGAACCGACAACGCTGAATGACGTAAAAAGTGAAATTTACGTTAGAGCAATATTTAGCCTTAGTGATCTAAATGAGAATATAAGATCTCGTTGTTAGTATCAAAGCGATAAAAAGTTAGGCGAGAACGAACGTCAAACGAAGAAGTTATGAATTTATAACGAAAATTTCTGTCCCGGCCTATTAAAAATAAATAATGAAAATAAAGTCTAAATTAGCCGACGGAGTCTAAACGAAAGTTGTAGAGCGTAGTCTCACCTTTCCGTGGATATAAATAATGTCGAAAACAGAGTTTGTATGAAGAAGATATGAATTTACGAAGTTTATTAATTAATTTGTATTTATTTTTAAATCAAAATTCGGAAGCCTTATCCGAAGGCGAGTCACAGATCTGATCCGACTTACGCCCCGCGTACTCCGAAGAGTGTCGACAGTTCGGATGATGCATGCAGTGACGATTTCGGAAGCAGTACGCGCTGCGTACTGCAGTACGCCCCGCGTAAATGAGGCTCCCAACCTCCTATAAATAGGATGTGAGGGCAGCCGGCCAAATTGCTATTTTTCTCTCTTCTCTCTCCCGTTTTGCATCGTTTTGCGTGCCAGAAATACCCCGAAGCCCCGGTAATATTCCCGAGTCCCGAAGCAAGTCCCGAGATCCCGAAGATTCCGAGAAGTGCGGTTTCCGAGCCGAAGCTCTGCCCGCGAGAAGTTCGATTTTCGTTGAGATCTTCCAGATCTGCTGAGGATTACGACTTCTGCAAGCCGTAGTGCTGTCCGATCATCTTCTGATCAAGTGAGTGTATACTACCTTTCATAAACGCAATAATAATACAAGTATGGTTTGAGTGTATTAAGTTTATTGTCGTTTATACGTGTGAATGCGTTGTTACTTTCTTCTAACGTATAATTATGAAGTATTTTATACGAGATACGTGTTATGTGTATATTTTGTTGTTATGTGCGTGAATGTATATTCACTTTCTTCTGTCTTACAGATCTGATTATTTCTAAATGAAATACGTGTTATGTGTGTGTGCCTCATCTGTTATATGGAAAATGTATTGATCAAGCATGCTATACAGGTTTTGAAAATATGCATAAAAATATATATGTTTTTATCTACTGATATGTTGGGTAGAACATGGGTAGATAGTTGGTGTGTAATAAACAGATGAGAGGCCTCATTGTTGTTTTGATCCAGTCATCTAGCGGAATTTAGATGACGACCACGAACTTTTCTAGACAGTCCAGTGGAACGCTAGCAGACTCATAACCTGTAGGTGTTAATGAACTTGGGTGTTCATTCACTGTATTTCATCCCCCTCATGGTTGCCTTATTTGACTTATATTGCTGAGGAACCCCCGTAGCATGTGTTGTCACCCCGATGAAAATATTCTTAGATTAGGTCCCTTGTGTTAGTTATTTTAGGGACGTAAAGTGAGAATAACGGGAATGGGTAACTGGGTTATTGTTGGTTGATAATAATTAATTTAATTATTTATTGTGGGTTGAAAACCCTATATGCTCACTAGGCTCCCAAGCCTGACCCACTCAGTTTTATTTGTATTACAGGAAGTGGCGCAAGGGCGTAAGATGGATGAACCATCAAGTTGTTTTGTTTACAAGTCTGTATATGTAAATATTTGTTGAATGACTTGTAATGTTATCGTTTATGCTTGTTGGTCTATATCGGAACATGACACCCCGAGTCTTGATTATATAATGAAAAATACATTTCTTTTATGAAATGCTTTGGTAAGCATTGTTTTATCATGTTTTGTTTTTGGGAACAAATTCCGCAACTCTTTCAAATCAAAAGGATTTACTCTGAATTTATTTTAAAAGCATAAATGAAAATCGGTCTTTTCTGGCCGAGATTTTGGGGATGTCACAGTTGGTATCAGAGCATTAGTTTAAGCGAACTAGGAATTTGTAGGATTTCTAGACTTAAACTTAGAATGCTAAGTGGAATTTTGAGATATGTGTATGTTATGTTTTAGACACGAGCACTAGTTTATTTTAGGAAAGTTGCCTAAAATGCTTTATGTCCTAAATGTTATATGTTGCCATATATGATATTATTTGTTCGGATCTATGGTCTGTTGCCGACCGGATCTAGAAACCTTATGTGTGTAGGATTCTAAGCGTACGTCTACGATATTAGAACTAGCATGTAAACGTTTCGGAGTGATAAGGATGATTTGAATATCTATCTTGAATGAGGATCTAATTTCACCTTATTCAGTGTGTAGATCAAAAATGGTGAGAACAAGAAGTGGAGTTGGAAATGCTGATGAGAACAGGAATCAACCACCAGTGATTGAACAAAGACCTGTTGTAGCAGCAGCACCTGAGCCAATAACCATGGCTGGTGTGCAAATGATGATTCAAACAATGTTGGATCGTCAGATGGATGAAACTAGACGGTTGCTTCAACAGAATCGTAAAGAACTGTCAATTCGTGTGGAAGAGCCTGAATTAAATGAAGGGCACTCGGAAGGTGGAAACTTTAGTGGGTCTGTTGGTCCAGCCAACCCACCGATAGTTAGGCAAGATAACCGCGATGGAAGGAATAATGGAATGGGATGCAAGTACAAGGACTTTTTGACTTGCAAACCATCGACCTTCATTGGAAGGAAGGATCCTATTGGGGTTATGGATTGGATCTCCGAAATGGAGCTAACCTTAATGACGTGTGGCTGCAGAGGTAAGTTGCAAACTATCTATGCCGTGCGTCAATTCCGAGGTGGAGCCGTTCGTTGGTGGAACACTCTAGGGAAGACTTTAAGCCCTAATGAGCCACTGCAATTGTCATGGGCAGAGTTCTTGGTGCAGTTCAAGCGCAAGTTCTGCTCAGCTCAAAATCTGTTGGAGTTGGAGAACAAGTTCCTGACATTGACTAAGGGCAGCATGTCAGTTGATGAATACACTAATAACTTCACCGATAAGATGGAGTTTGCCTTGCGTATCGTTCCAGACGAGCTGACTAAGGTGGATCGGTATGCGAAGGGACTTCCATGGGAGTACGAGGTGCCAGTACGTCAGGCACATACTTTAGAGGCAACTATCTGGGCTGCCAAGTCTGTTGAAAACATGATAAAGGGAAGAACCACCAACAAGGTTGAGGTTGGTGAGAAGAGGAAGTTTGAGGGAACATCTGGTTCCGGTAAGAGAAACAAATTTTCGAAATCTGATTCGAAAAGGTTTGGTGGGGGAAAAGGAGGAGAAGCAAAGTGGTGTGATAAGTGTAAGAAAAAGCACTTCGGGAAATGTAGCGAGGATGTAACTTGCTACAAGTGTGGAAAGGTTGGACATTTTGCCAATGAATGTCCGAACAACAAAAGGATGTGTTTTGGTTATAATGAAGAGGGGCACATTTTGAAAGACTGTCCGAAGAAGAAGGAGGCAGCTAGACCCAACATTCCACCAAAGCCGAAGGCGAGAGCATTCCAGATGACACTGGAAGCTGCTAAGGATGAAGCTGATGTCGCTTCAGGTACCTTTCTCGTTAACAATTTGCCTGCCCAAATTTTATTTGATTCTGGAGCCAACTACTCCTTTATATCGCATGAATTTGGTAGAAAACTAGCTTTGCCTGTTGATAGACTAGATAATGCTTTATTAGTCGAAGTTGCTAGTGGCAAGTTTGTACCTGTTAGCCATCGTATGAAAAACATCTTAATCGACTTGAATGGGAATAAGTTACGCGAGGAATTATTGCCTATCGAACTTAATGGTTTCGACATCGTGTTGGGAATGGATTGGCTCAGCGCCAATGATGCTGAAATTTTATGCAAGAAGAAGATAGTTAAAGTAAACCCGCCTGGAAAAGATTCGTTTATGGTGTATGGGGACAAACGCCGAGTAAATTCTGGAATCATTTCCCTAATGAAAGCTAGAAAATGTTTGACCAAGGGATGTACATCATATTTAGCATTCGTGATTGATGCTAAGAAGGAGAAGAAGGTGATGCAGAGTATTCCTGTGGTGTGTGATTATCCGGAAGTATTTCCCAAAGATCTGGATTACCACCTGATAGACAAGTAGAGTTCAGAATAGACTTGTTACCAGGAACCACGCCAATAGCAAAAGCACCTTATCGATTAGCACCGATGGAGATGAAGGAGCTGATGATGCAACTTCAGGAGTTGTTAGACAAAGGTTTCACTAGACCTAGTTCATCACCTTGGGGAGCTCCGGTGTTATTCGTGAAGAAGAAAGATGGAAGTATGAGAATGTGCATTGATTACAGAGAGCTGAACAAGGCAACAATAAAGAATAGATATCCGTTGCCAAGGATTGATGACCTATTTGATCAATTGCAAGGTTCGAGCTATTTCTCGAAGATCGATCTAAGGTCAGGATATCATCAGCTGAAAGTAAGAGAGCAGGATATAGAGAAGACTGCATTCAGAACTAGATATGGACACTACGAGTTCTTGGTTATGTCGTTTGGATTAACCAATGCTCCGACAGCATTCATGGATTTAATGAATAGGGTTTGTAATCCGTTCCTTGATAAATCTGTGATAGTGTTCATCGACGACATTCTGATTTACTCAAAAGGCCAGGAGGAGCATGGCAGACACTTGCGAGAAGTGTTAGAAGTCTTGAAAAAGGAGAAGTTGTATGCTAAGTTCTCAAAATGTGATTTTTGGATTCGTGAAGTCCAATTCTTGGGTCACGTGGTCAACCAAGAAGGGATAATGGTTGATCCAGCAAAGATTGAAGCTGTAATGAAGTGGGAACAACCGAAAAGTCCCACGGAGATCCGAAGCTTTTTAGGATTAGCCGGATATTACCGAAGGTTTATCCAAGGCTTTTCTTCGATTTCTACTCCATTGACAGCTTTGACCCACAAAGGAGCTACTTATGCTTGGAGTGATAAGCATAAAGAAGCATTCGAGAAGCTAAAGAAGAAACTGTGCGAGGCACCGATACTTTCTCTACCCGATGGAGTTGAAGACTTCGCCGTTTATAGCGATGCGTCTGGGGTTGGATTGGGTTGTGTTTTGACCCAAAGAGAAAAGGTGATAGCATATGCGTCTCGACAGCTGAAGGAGCATGAAAAGAATTACCCGACTCATGATTTGGAGTTGGCAGCGGTAGTTTTCGCTCTGAAAATATGGAGGCATTACCTCTATGGCACGAAGTGCAAACTTTTCATTGATCATAAGAGTCTCCAATATCTCTTTAATTAGAAGGAATTGAATATGAGGCAACGATGCTGGCTGGAATTACTCAAGGACTACGACTGTGAGATACTTTACCATCCTGGTAAAGCTAATGTTGTTGCTGATGCTCTCAGTCGGAAAGTCAATCTTGAAAGGAAAAGGCCAAGAGCATTGAGAATTGAAGTTGTCTCGACCATTGTGGAAAGTATAAAGAAAGCTCAAGAGGTAGCTTCTAAGAAAAATGACCGAAAGGAGGAACGTTTGGGTAAAACGTTGGTGTTTGGTACAAACGGTCATGGACAGAAGGTATTCCAAGATCGTATTTGGGTACCTAAGTCAGGGGGAATCAGAGATCTTCTGATGGAAGAACCTCACAAGACCATGTATTCGATTCATTCCGGTAGCACTAAAATGTATAGGGACTTGAAACCCTACTATTGGTGGCCGACGATGAAGCTTGATGTTGCAAAGTATGTGGCCGAGTGTGTGACTTGTGTGAGAGTCAAAACACAACATCAGAAACCATATGGGAGTTTAGAGCCTTTACCTGTGCCTATGGGTAAGTGGGAAGACATTGCTATGGATTTTGTCACTAAACTACCCAGAACAAAGAATGGTCACGACATGATTTGGGTGGTCGTTGATCGATTCACTAAGAGTGCGCATTTCATAGCAGCCAGGGAGAAATGGTCTATGGAAAAGCTTGCGAATTCTTATGTGAAGGAAATTATGAGACTTCACGGTGTTCCGCTAACAATTGTGTCGCATCGTGATAGTCGTTTCACCTCAAGGTTTTGGAAATATCTACAAGAGGAAATGGGTACCAAGTTATGTTTAAGTACAACTTACCATCCGCAGACTGATGGTCAGAGTGAAAGAACGATACAAACACTTGAAGATATGCTGAGAGCATGTACCTTGGAATTCCTAGGTAATTGGGATGAACATTTACCGTTGGTAGAATTTTCCTATAACAATAGTTTTCACTCGAGCATTAAGATGGCACCTTACCAAGCTTTGTATGGACAGAAGTGTCGTACGCCGTCTTGTTGGCTTGAGGCTGGGGAAAAGCAGTTTATGGGACCGGAGATGGTTCATCAAACTGCTGAAAAATTGAAAATAATTAGGGAAAGAATGTTAGCGGCTCAGGATCATCAAAAGAGCTATGCTGACAAAAAGCGAAGACCGATGACTTTTGGAGTTGGGGATTCGGTTTTGCTTAAAGTCTCGCCGTGGAAGGGACTTATAAGATTTGGTAAAAGGGGAAAGTTGAGTCTAAGGCTTATTGGAACATTTAAAGTTCTTCAGAGGATTGGGAACCAAGCTTACAAGCTCGAACTACCAGAAGAACTGAATGGAATTCACAACACTTTTCATGTGTGTTATTTGAGAAAGTTCACGGGAGAAGTTCCCGATATAATTCCAATTTCTGAATTGAGAATCGATGAGAACAAAAGGTTGATTGAAGAACCAGAGGCAATTGTTGACCGAAAGACTAAGAAGTTGCGACGCAAGATGGTCGAGTTAGTGCTTGTCCGATGGAAACACATGAATGGGCCGAATCTCACCTGGGAGACGGAGAGTGACATGATGTAACGACCCAATTTTCACATCAATTTTTTTTTGTTTAAAAACGTTACTTTAGAAAATATTAATAACTAAAACATCATTCGATCAACCATAATATAAACTGAACCATGTCTGAAAACCAAAACATACAACTAATAAGAATATCAGAGTATCAATCCCAGGAAGCTCGTAAATGCGGAAACCGGAGAGTGTGTGTGTGACATGCTGCTACCGCGCCGGCTCCTTTCCCCTAGATGAGGAGGTACCTGAAACCAAAACTGAAACTGTAAGCACAAAGCTTAGTGAGTTCCCCCATAATACCCCATACCATGCAAGCATATAACAAACAACATTCAATTAGGAGATACGGGCCACGCCCACACTCGTGAAGATACGGGCCCCGCCCACACTTCGCTTTCTGGGAGATACGGGCCACGCCCACACTCGTGAAGATACGGGCCCTGCCCACACTTCGCTATCTGGGAGATACGGGCCTAGCCCACACTCCACTCTCGGAGAGATACAGGCCTTGCCCACACTCAACCGCCAACTCATATCATACAAGTATCACACAGACAACAAGTGTAGGTAACTCTATCATACTGGCATATATCATAGTCAACTCAACTAAGAGATACGGGCTCGGCCCACACTCTAATACTAACGACTCGTCTATACGGGCCGACCTTGGTGCCTTAGACCCGTTACTACTGGAAGGAAACTCACCTCGAAATAGCTGCTGGTCTGTGTGGGAATTGATCACCTACTACTGCTGCTGCTGCTCGGGAAACTCCCCGGCTGCAATTCCCACAATATACTTAATCATACACTGCTAACTATCCTTTTGGGTAAAAAGACCATTTTACCCCTGGTCTAGCCCTAAGTCAAATCGGAGTCAACTTTTAGTTGACCCAACTCGCCGAGTGGATCTCCAACTCGCCGAGTCCCTGTCCAGACAATTGTCCTGGGTCCCTGATTCTACTCGTCGAGTTAGGCTATGACTCGACGAGTTCATCTTCTAAACTGACATTCAACTCCTTCATCCTACTCGCCGAGTTGTATGAACAACTCGTCGAGTTCATCTTCATCCGAAGAACACTTATGCTAGGACTCGCCGAGTTGTATGAACAACTCGCCGAGTCTGTTCTTGATCTATGAAGATTGCCTTGGACTCGCCGATTCAGGGCATTGACTCGCCGAGTCCTAACATGGGTGAGTTCAGCTCCCAAATCACCGAGTCACCCCCTGTGACTCACGGCTCAACTCGATACGTAATAAAGGGACCAATTCGGTGACTCGCGACCAGACTCGCCGAGTCACCTATACGACTCGCCGAGTCGCCGCCATGCATCCACCAAATACACCGATTTGCTCGATTTCAGTCCATGCCATTCATAGATCTGGACTTCTAGGACACAAATCACACGTAAAGTTTTCAACTTTACGTGTGGATATTCACCAATATGGATTTTAGGGCTCAAAATGCCTTAAAAGGGTAGATCTAGGGCTAACAAGCAACATGGGGCCATAAAGCTAACAGATCTGAACTCCTGGAGCTCAATCTTGCCTAGATCCAGAGGCCAAACATCTTATTATGACATATAATACACATACAAGCTTGGGGATTTGACCAAGAAAGACCCAAATGAAGTCTTAAGCATAGAATCATGGGGAAAACGGGTTATACCTCAAGGGAACTGCTGGAAGAACACAATAGTTGCTTGGATGGCTTTCCTTCTTCTGGATCTACTTCTTTCCTCCTTCAAAACCTTCAAAAACACCCACAAAAGTCTCAAACTCTCAAGGAACGGATTAGGACGAGGGATATAGGGCTCTAAGGGTGAATGGGGGCTGGCTTGGGGCAGTTAAGTCGTTTAAATAGGGTGCAAACCCCTGAAACTTAGGGTTTCATCCAACAACGGCGACTCGCCGAGTCCAGGATATGGACTCGCCGAGTCGCCAACTTAAAACGTGACCTGGGTCGCGTCTCTACTCGGCAAGTCGGACCTATGACTCGCTGAGTCTAAGGCTAAAATAGGAAATATTCGAATAAGATTTACATACCAGAAACCAGGTGCTCCACATGAGGAGTCGCTATCCACATTTGTTTGTTGATGTGTGATTCCGGGGACGGAATCATTCTATGGTGGAGAGAATTGTAACGCCTGTGTTTCCAGGCTTGCCATTTTTAGCAATGTAATGGTCTAGGTTAACCTTTGTAACCCGTTTTGAAATAATAGAAGTGTATTATTTGAGTATTATGTGTTTTGTGCTTAATTGCTTAATTATGTGGTTTGATTAATTAAGATTAAAAATAAGTGTCAAAATTTAAGTGTAAAATAAACTTGATATCTTTAGATAATGTTGTAGTGGTTGAAACAAGGTTTCTGAAGATATAAAGAATGCTGAAATCCGAGTTATATCGAGGAAGTTATGACCTGTCGAAGTTTCGCGACAGAACCGGCAACGCTGAATGATGTAAAAAGTGAAATTTACGTTAGAGCGATATTTAACCTTAGTGATCTAAATGAGAATCGAAGATCTCGTTGTTAGTATCAAAGCGATAAAAAGTTAGGCGAGAACGGACGTCAAACGAAGAAGTTATGAATTTTTAACGAAATTTTATGTCCCGGCCTATTAAAAATAAATAATAAAAATAAAGTCAAAATTAGCCGACGGAGTCTAAACGAAAGTTGTAGAGCGTAGTCTCACCTTTCCGTGGATATAAAGAACGAAAACGGAGTTCGTATGAAGAAGATATGAATTTCCGAAGTTTATTAATTAATTTGTATTTATTTTTAAATCAAAATTCGGAAGCCTTATCCGAAGGCGAGTCACAGATCTGATCCGACTTACGCGCCGCGTAAGTGAGTACGCCCCGCGTACTCCGAAGAGTGTCGACACTTCGGATGACGCATGTAGTGACGATTTCGGAAGCAGTACGCGCTGCGTACTGCAGTACGCCCCGCGTAAATGAGGCTCCCAACCTCCTATAAATAGGATGCGAGGGCAGCCGGCCAAATTGCTATTTTTCTCTCTTCTCTCTCCCGTTTTGTATCGTTTTGCGTGCCAGAAATACCCCGAAGCCCCGGTAATATTCCCGAGTCCCGAGATCCCGAAGATCCCGAGAAGTGCGGTTTCTGAGCCGAAGCTCTGCCCGCGAGAAGTTCGATTTTCGTGGAGATCTTCCAGATCTGCTGAGGATTACGACTTCTGCAAGCCGTAGTGCTGTCCGATCATCTTCTGATCAAGTGAGTGTATACTACCTTTCATAAACGCAATAATAATACAAGTATGGTTTGAGTGTATTAAGTTTATTGTCGTTTATACGTGTGAATGCGTTGTTAATTTCTTCTAACGTATAATTATGAAGTATTTTATACGAGATACGTGTTATGTGTATATTTTGTTGTTATGTGTGTGAATATATATTCACTTTCTTCTGTCTTACAGATCTGATTATTTCTATATGAAATACGTGTTATGTGTGTGTGCCTCATCTGTTATATGGAAAATGTATTGATCAAGCATGCTATACAGGTTTTGAAAATATGCATAAAAATATATATGTTTTTATCTACTGATATGTTGGGTAGAACATGGGTAGATAGTTGGTGTGTAATAAACAGATGAGAGGCCTCATTGTTGTTTTGATCCAGTCATCTAGCGGAATTTAGATGACGACCACGAACTTTTCTAGACAGTCCAGTGGAACGCTAGCAGACTCATAACCTGTAGGTGTTAATGAACTTGGGTGTTCATTCACTGTATTCCATCCCCCTCATGGTTGCCTTATTTGACTTATATTGCTGAGGAACCCCCGTAGCATGTGTTGTCACCCCGATGAAAATATTCTTAGATTAGGTCCCTTGTGTTAGTTATTTTAGGCACGTAAAGTGAGAATAACGAGAATGGGTAACTGGGTTATTGTTGGTTGATAATAATTAATTTAATTATTTATTGTGGGTTGAAAACCCTATATGCTCACCAGGCTCCCAAGCCTGACCCGCTTAGTTTTATTTGTATTAAAGGAAGTGGCGCAAGGGTGTAAGATGGATGAACCATCAAATTGTTTTGTTTATAAGTCTGTATATGTAAATATTTGTTGAATGACTTGTAATGTTATCGTTTATGGTTGTTGGTCTATATCGGAACATGACACCCCGAGTTTTGATTATATAATGAAAAATACATTTCTTTTATTAAATGCTTTGGTAAACATTGTTTTATCATGTTTTGTTTTTGGGAACAAATTCCGCAACTCTTTCAAATCAAAAGGATTTACTCTGAATTTATTTTAAAAGCATAAATGAAAATCGGTCTTTTCTGGCCGAGATTTTGGGGATGTCACAGTTGATGTGCAGCTTAATAAATTCACCATAGAATAGGTGTTTTCTCTTCTAGCTGGCATCAGAATTTGAGCTGAACCAAATACGCATATATTTTCTATTGGGATTATGAGAAAATGAGAAATATACACATCAAACCAAAAATATGATTTTCTGGAATGAGTCATTTGTATCCCTCATAATGGAGTAGACATGGAGCAGGCTTCAGAAGCATCAGTTCACATTGTATTTAAGATGGAATAGAATGAGAAATCCCATAAAAAGAAGGAGTTTCTGACAGAAAAAGAAGGAAGCGATGAGTTTTCTAAAAACCAACAACAAATCCCCACCCTCCATGGTGGCTTTTTACCACCTGCATCACCACCCCTGCTTTTCAAATTCGATGTTAACGTATTTGTATCACATTTTCATCCAAAGACATCTACATCTCTATTTGGGTTCGAAACTGTGTATGAAGGTAAAGATACTGGTTGAAACCTGGGGCATTTTCAATGAAAGGTGAAGAAACCTGGGACGATAGCTATTGTTCTTCGTCTTCTCCACCTTCTTTACCCATCTTGATCAACAACCATCACAACCAAGCACTATTACCGTTTATCGTCTTTGGAACTGAAAATCCTGTATTCTCCCATAATTGTATGGTTATGCATCATTCACAATGGATCAACCGGAAAACACGAAGAACTTGATTGAAACTTGTGGAGTGGTATACGAAAAACGAACGGCTATATTAACGGGTGAATCTGGTGGTGGTCGGCGGTGACCGGAGGAAGGAATCGAAGGATCTGGAAGAGTAAGCCCATATGAGCATTCAAATATTTTTGTTTTTTTATGACCATAATTAATTTTTTGGGGCTTCAATCAGTGGTTTGGTTGGAGAGAGAGAGAGAGAGAGAGTGAGAGAGAGAGAGAGAGAGAGAGTGGGGGGGGGGGGGGGGCTTTAATATTAAATAATTGTATTTGTTTTTCTTTTTTTTAAAAAAATTAATGCAAAACTTCATAAATGGTCCCTGTGGTTGTGAAATGATTGAAATGCCCTTCACTTAATGGTCAAAAGCTTAGCGAAAAGGACAACTTGTTAAAAGTTTTGAAACCACAGGGACCGTCTGTGAGGTTTTTTGAACTTAGGGATTAAACTTGATATTTTTGAAAACCATAGGGACCATTTTTGAAGTTTTGTCTTATTTATTTTTTTTCAATTTTTTTTATACAAATATTATACTGTTTCGTAGGGAATTAAAAACATTAAATTTTAATATATTTTTTTTATAATTTTTTAGTATATATACAGTTTAATAAATATTAAAAACACTGGAAAAAAAAGATCGATCATCTTTCACTATCTTTATTTTTTTTCAATTTTTTTATACAAATATTATACCTCACTCTTCCTATTTAAGCATTACACTTTTAACCATAGGAGAAGTCTTTCAATCAACACAATGAATATTTTTGCCAATATCTTGTAGTAAAATTAACAAAATGACTCCTTTAAATGCCTAAAGAACAAAAGAAACAGCTCTACACGCATTTCTGATGCAAATTTCAGTTTAATACACAGATACACAGAGAAAATTAGATTCAGGTGTACCCATGAATCGTAGTTAAATTCAAAAGTAGAACAATCTATGGAGGAAAATTCAGATTCTGAGTCAGACATTGCAACAAACACATCGTGGGCATAGAAAAAGTCATCTTCAATCTCACTAAAAACCCATTTTCATTTTACAAATCTTTACTATTCCAGGTCAAATTCTCGAAAACAAGTGAAAAAACACGACATTAGTAAAGGTACTCTAAAACCCTATATAAACAAAATCAATTTCATTTCAAGTAATTTGAAAGACATTTTGATAACTGATGAGGATATGGTAAGACATCTAAACTTATTTATATCTTGATGCTGAAAAAATACAAATCACGTGAAAAGTTATGTCACAAAGAAACAGCTTTAGGTAATCCCTAAAGTAAAATTTCATGTTCGAATATCAAATTCAAAACTACATATCCTACATATAAATACTGTTGTTATGTCTATAATTTCTTAGAATATGACATGATATTGAAAATTTTAAGAAGAGTAATTAAATACGTCTTTATTCAAAACTTTTGATTATGCTGAATTCAGACATATTAAAGGGGCATAAGATGAGAACCACATGAAACTTTCCAAGTTATGTTTTGGCGTGTGAAAAGGTTTAAAGAATGGATGGAAGGAGGAGAAGAGTCGTTGATTCAAAAGTCTTGATGAATTATTGGTCAACAAGGAGAAAATTACCAAAGTGACATAGTTTCTCTATATTTTTGGAGTAAACATTGGGGCAAGTTGAGTCTTTTGAGTGTGAAAGGTTATTAAACGCTACTCACATAACTTCCTCTGGACAGCATATAGACCTAAAAGATATATATATGTGTGCATAGACACTCATGCATATAAGTTTCTTAAACCTTTTCTGTTGGACATTTGAAATGATTCGCGTCTTCTTTTTAGCCTCACTTGTTCTCTCTTTTGTACCTTATATTCACTCTGCTACAGAACTCAACACTTCTCTGTCTATCTGCCCAGAAAGTTTCAGTTGTCCAAATTTGGCCTCCTTCACGTATCCGTTTTATAATAATGCCACTGACATGCAATGTGGGTTGATTAAGGTCATCTGTACTTTGAATGGTGGGAGTATTCAACTTGGAAGAAACTCATATGACATTTATAGCAAGTATGTGTCTGATCCGATGGTCTCAATCCGTAATTTAACATTTGAAAAACTTGTAAATGATAGCAATTGTGAGGCACTTATGGATAATTTCATTTCTCCAAGTCCTCATTTGTATTCCATCTCAATCGTACCCTTCATCACTCTCTACAAATGCGCAAAGCTTCCAAATTATGTTGCAGAAATGGAAGCTTATTTTGACCAATCTAATTACAATAAAAAGAGATGTGGAGATTACAATTTCTACTATAACCATTCCATCAGTGATAGAGCAGTTCCAAGTGATCTCCCGCCTGCATGTCAAGTAATACAGCTGCCTGTGAATGTGGGAGAGAGAAGTAATGGTAACGAGACTAACATATTTTCTCTTCTTAGTTCTGTAGTCTCTATTTATTTTGTAACTCCATGCAATAAGTGTCAAAAGGAAGAGGGCCGATGCTACACTCTCAATGGACACTTCCAGTACTGCAAAAATGGTATTTACACCTTTTTTTTTTTTTTTTCCTTTGTGTTAACTCCTTATTCTGGGTATACCGGATAATCGATATGTCTAACTAACATATATATAACTTATCTTTTGTTGTCTGGTTGCTGCAGAAACATCAGTCAGAAAACGGAAACTGATCCTAGGTAATACACATCTTTCATCAAAAGCATTAGTGGTAAATATATATAAATGCATACACACACATATACATGTAGAATTTTTTTTTGTGAAGGGGTTGCATTTTCTTGCTCTAATTCTTGCCTGATATGCCTTCGTGTCCTCATGCTCTTTCCTGTCATATTTCATGATATGGTATAGGAGCTACTACCCTTTTTAGCCTTTCTTGTTAGAATCCAGGTGTGAATGAATAGATTAGGTTGAACGGGTTTTGTATTGAGTTGAAGATGGGAGAAAGTGAGATCATGTCACCATCTATATTGTCAATAACCAAGACTGTTGCAACTCTATTCCACCGAGCAACTCAATTTTTTTTTTGCTCGCAACATCTAGTGGCTTTGTTCATTAATGTCTCTTTCTGGATCAATCAAACCTTCATTAATCCAACACCCAATCTCTTCAAATTCACCTAATCAGAGAATATAATTGCCCTAGACCAAACAAACACCTCTTTCTTGACCTAAAACTCGCTGGGGATTTTAATCCAACACCTTGCATGCGTAAATGGCAACTCTACATCAACCTAAAATTATCTGTAGAGAGAGCCCCCTTCTAATTCAAATCCCAAAAAGGCAAAAAGCAAGACAACTCAACAAAATGAAAATGATTGAAACTTCTTTGTTACTTGATTCTGAATCGAAAACTTACCAAAAATATTAAAAAAAATACACATCAGTGTTGTGAAAATTGTAAATCTAAAAACTATTTTCTGCCTTTGATCTTGATTAAGAATACAAACAAATTCTAGATCGTCACCAACCAATTGCTTTCCAATGTTTTAAAACCGGGTTTTTAGTTGATTCGGTGTGATGACCAGTTCACGGGTCAATCGGTTCAACCGGTTGAACCGCCGGGTCAACCCGGTCTATGGTCTTTTTCTATTTTTATATATTTTTATTGTCCTGCATAATGCATAAACATATAAAACCAATAATTTGATGTCCATAAAGTTTAAACATTGAAGAAACCACAAACGACTCGTAGTTTTGACATTCGCTACTTGTATCCAACTATCCAAACCCTATTAAAATGGGTCAATCCGGTATAACCGGTCGAACCACGGTTTAGGGAAAACCCGGCCGGTTCGATCCGGTCCGTATTTTTACAAAAAACTGTTCACAATTGACTCGCCTTCTACTCCGGATCACGGTCTAACCGGTTGAACCAGCCGGGTTGACCCGGGTTTTAAAACACTGTTGCTTTCCTCCATCACCCTTTTACTTTTTTACTTTGATTTGACATCATTTTTTTTTATTTTTTGTTTTTATTATTATTATTTTATTTTATTTTATATTATTATTATTATTATTATAATTATAAATTTCGATAGCCATATATGGACAACATTATAAATTCGGACTACATTATAAAATTCGAACGACTATATAAAATGAAACAAAAGTAAAGTTTGCTTTCAATCTTTATTACGTACCACCGAACCAATTAATATATCCGTGATAAATAAAGACAAACTTTGCTTTTGTTCCGTTTTATATGGTTGTTCGAATTTTATTATGTTGTCCAAATTTATAATATCGTCCGAATTTTAAAACTTCATTCTAATTTTAAAATGTTGTCAGAATTTCATACGGTTATTGAAATTTATAATAATAATAATAATAATAATAATAAATAAATAAATAAATAAGTACTAAAAACAACAAAAAAAAAAGGAAAAAAAAAAACAAAAAGACAAAATAAATCACATCATATGATGAAATTGGAAAAAAAAGAGGAGTGGTACTTACAACGTTAGTCAAATGAAAAATCTCAACTCACTTCTCTTTCTCATCTATCTTATATCTTATTATATCTTATTACACATCCTAATTAATGTTATATTACTTGTTAATTTATTGATTATTCATTTTAAATTTCAAATTTGAAATTTTTATTTTTTTCACTTTAAGTATATTAAATTAATAACATTAAAATAAAAATTAAAATAAAATTAATACATATTATAAGATGATATAATTTTACATATTTATAAATCAACGATTATAATTTTATATAACTAAAAAAATATCTCGTAATTAATAATTTATTTAAAATAATTGATTAATAATTTTTAAGTTTTTAACATGAAAGTTTAATTAAATTTATAACTGTATTTCTCACGGGTTATAAACTAGTTGTTAAGAATAAAGGAAAAAAAATGATCTCGCGAAGTTACAATACACGAATTTTCAAATGGAAAGCTAAATGGCTGTCTCTCAAAATGGGGTCAAAACTAGGATATCAAAATACCATGTCGGATCCGATCCTAACGGACCCATTTTCCGTACGAATGATATTTTTACAATCTTTTGGGTTCGGGGGCAAGAGTGGGGGCAAGTTTTACTCTTGTGTAGTTTTTGGGTGCAGGAAATTAAATCTCGAATACCTTACGGAGGCCTCGAAGTAATTACCCTATATATAATTACGCTATATTTAACTATTATATTTATAAAAATAAATATTAAACTTAGAATACTCATTGAATATTGTATGTTTTGTATTTGAATAACTAGTGTAATATTTAAGGTTAAACAAAATAAACGAGCAAAAAATAAGGTAAATAATGTTAAATAGAGGATTTCAGGGCTATAAGAGGTTTAGTGGAAACGAAGGAAGGATCGGGGCAGTCTTTAAATTTGGGGGCAAAGTAACAGGGGAATTTGAGGTTTGGGGAAGTATAAGAATTCAGTGGCGGGGGTGGGGGAGATTATTTTCGCCTCCGTTTGATCCCATTGACATCTATAGTCAAAACTCATGTTTTGCTTATGTACAGCTATACAACAAAGAAATGTAACGACCGAAAAATCCAACTAATTTAAATTTTTCAAAAACAATCCGATTTTATTAAATTATTACAAAAATGTTTTCAATACATTATTTATCAGAATATTCCCAGGTCCATTTCATGAAACATAAACGCGAGGAACGGTACGATCATGCTTTTGCCTTGCCACAGTCTCCTGAAGAACCTGAAAAACATTAAACCACAACTGTAAGCCCGAAAGCTTAGTGAGATACCCCCAAAATACCAACCACATATACGCCCTTCCAGGCTACGACCTTCCGGTCCAAAACATATTGCCTTCCGGCCCATAGCATAAAAAGCATACATAACATAACAGAACATAGAACAACCATGCATATCGGGTCTACTGTGTGACTGGTCCGCCGTATCGGGCCTTCAGTACACCGGATCTACCCTCCGAGTCTAGTCATGTCCTTCGAGTCTACAGTGTGGTTGGTCCGCCCGCACCGGTCCTTCAACCCACCTGGTCCACTCTCTGAGTCTACAGTATGACTGGTCCACCCGCATCGAGCCTTCAGTCGGCCTGGTCCACTCTCCGAGCCTCGACACGTCTGGTCCGCCCTCGTGGGGCCTATAGCCTATCCGAACCGCTCGCTGGGCCTTCGGAACAACCGGTCTGCCCTGGGTATCTTGGCCTACAACACAAAGCAGGACCCGCCTCAACCCATCTCCAGTCCAAACAACCATGTGCACATAACATACAATCATATAATAATCATAGTCAACAAACCAATCAAGCAGATCACATAGCATATCATTACCTTAACCAGGTTACCGACCTAACCGGTCACTAGCATAGCATCACTCTACATATCGGGAAACTGAACTTAACTAGGTCTCCAGCATATACCATCCTAGCTACCAGGATGCAGACATATCAAACAATAACATAATAACCATATCTGAATCTCAATCCAATAAAGGGCTGGCCTTGGTGCCTTAGACCCTGTTGATATAGTGAGGATAACTCACCTCAAAACTGCCGGCTGAAAGGATAAGATCCCGCTGTTCCGAACTCCAACATGAACTCCTCCACTGAACACCAAAACACTCAACTCAATATATATATTCTTAATTACCAAAATACCCCCGGAAGACAACTGGTCACCTTGAACAAAGTCAAAGTCAATCCCTGAATGACTCTACTCGCCGAGTCAACCAGATGACTCGTCGAGTCCCTATGCTCAGAACTTCCCTCAATCCGCGACCTAACTCGCCGAGTCACCCCGAGACTCGCCGAGTCCAACAACTTTGAGTCCACTCGCACCCAACTCACCGAGTCATCCCTTGACTCACCGATTCTCGACTCAACCAGAAAATATTGGGACTCTTCGACAAGACTCGCCGAGTCTAAGGCTATCTTCAACCTACTCGCCGAGTTGTTCATCCAACTCGTCGAGTTCCAGCTCATCTTCAAGCAACTCGTCGAGTCCACCCTTGTGACTCGCTGAGTACAACCGATCTAAATCCAAACAGAAGCATTCCAAGCCATGCAATTGATCCTAAATATAGATCTAGCCTCCTACAATCCATTCATCACGTAAAGTGGAAAACTTTACGTGAATCCAAAGAGATCTAGGCCTTATTCACTTTAGAGCTAGGGTTTGGGACACGATGGCTTCACTAAGCACTCAAACACAGGAACTTTAATGCACTCTAGGCCTTCAATATTCCAGATCTGAGGTAGCAACCTCAGATCTAACCTCCAAACTCCAAAACATACCAAAATAAACTCCCCACAAACCCTAAAATGATGAATCCATATGAGTGATAGCCCAAGAACGAGATGTTACCTCAAAAGAATGCCCCAACTGCAATGAAAATCGAATCCAAGCAAAGCCCTTTAATCCAAGCCTCTTCTCCTTCAAGATTTCTTCAACAAACACATCCCCAAGCTCCAAATGTACTCTAATATTCTTCAATCACGCTTTCTAGGGTTTCTGGACTTCAAGGGGGATCAAAGAGGCTGGGGAGAGGATATAATGTTCTTTAAATAGGGCTCATTCCCCGGATTTAGGGTTTTCTCCACTCAGCACCTACTCGCCGAGTCCATCTTTGGACTCGCCGAGTAGGCCACTTGACTCGCGACCAAAGTCGCGACCCTACTCGCTGAGTTGCCCTTCAAAATTTACACTTTTAGTCCTTCAACTCTACTCTTTCTATTCCGGGATGTTACAATTCTCCCCCACTTAAATTAGGCTTCGTCCTCGAAGCCTACGACAACTCATCTCCAAAAATACTCCCACAACACGCCACCTGGCCTTAACCGGACCAGGTCCCTCAAGGCATGCCCATTGAAACTCGAACTCACTTTCTCCTTCCTTGCGGTGTCCTGACCACCGTCTTAAACCGGGCACCGACTTTACCCTACGATAACCACACACAACAACTGAGTACCACTCATGATGCAACACTGCTCCAAATCACAACCATTACTCGACTCATGTGAGCTATAAATAACTATGCACCACCCGATTCCCGATCCGAATCCAACTCTATCCATACCATGTTGACAGAAAGACACACTCTTCAGAGCAACTCCCATGAGTTCTCTTCTTGCAATCGCATGCACATGTGAACTAGCTCTAGCACCCTCAGGTTAGGAAACTCATCACTCTGATGACCCTCAAAACATCCCTCAGGATGAACCACTGATACACAAATCCTTTCCCGAAATCAAGCTGGGAATCCAAAACCCCATATCTACATCCCTTATGAGCCTCTTGACTTTACAACCTCGAAATTACCTTCCGCGACCTCAGAAGACATCCCCTCATGATGTCATCCCAAACCTCCGCCGCACACGCTGCTCAATGACCACCGTTAGACCACTCCGACCATAACTCTACACCGCCATTTTCACTTCCGTGAATTTGCACTCCCCTTCAGAATTACATTCCTCCCTTTTTCCTTACCAAGGAAAACCACTCGACCGCCTTGTCACCACGAAAAGTACTACGGTGCTCACCCAACGCTACACCACCTCTTTATAGCGTAACTGGTATCCCATACACCATACATACTCTGAATCCACCCGAGAAGACTCTCAAGTCCATGCACTACCTTCACTGATTGCGATCAATCTCTAGGGTCAGACCTTGCAACGCTAACATATCGCGACATACTCAATCCATTACCTCGAACCGATCTAAAAACACATGCAGAGTCTTCAGCATGACTGGACCGCCTTACCAGGCCTTCAGTCAAACTGGACCACTCTCATAACCTTCATCAGACCTGGACCGCCCTCCAGGGCCTTCAGTCTAGCTGGACCGTTCACTGAGCCTTCGGCCTGACTGGTACGCCCATTGGCCTTCAGTCTATCCGGGCCGCTCAACTAGCAATCAACATTCCGAGTTACCTCTCTGGGAAAACCTCCCATGCATACTGTTCTAGCCCCCCAGGGGTTCCGAACTCTATCTCCATCATACATACTCGATCCTGGCCTGATCCCAGGCCCTGCACAATCAAGCTCTTGGTCTGTATCCCGCCCCGCACGCCTGCCATTTACCCATATCAACCAATGCCCTCGGCTGACCGAGACACTACTGAATTCCATGCAGGTAAACAACCTTTCATACTCGTCGATCCTCCGGAGAAATCTCCAATTCTCCCCCACTTAAGGCACTGACTACCAACCCTCGGTCGCTATCACCGACCTCCCAAGATAACCTTGCACAAAACCCACATTTACACTCAGACTGATTCCCACTAGCACTAGCAACCTTCGCAAAACAGATTTCCACACCGATCATCCCGCTCGAAAGGAACCCAATCTTCAAATATTCGTTCCTCAGACTGCAGATGCTACCCGACATTCAAACCAACACCGCATCCACCAATAATCCTCACAAAAGATAACCAGCGAAAACCCGAAATACTAACCCATACCCATGACAAACCCTCAAGGAACAATGGATACCAAAACGAAAACCACCCAACGAGACTAGCAGATAAACGATACTCCACAATAATCATAATAAATAAGACAACAAGAAAGAAACATACCCGCGGCTGCATCCGGTACTGCTCGAACCTCCTCCGCTGCAAGCTGAAAAGCACGACCCTAAGCCCTTGGGGGCTCCGCTCCACCCTGACCTCCACCTGTGATCCTCAACGTGGCCGGTGCTGGAGCCTGCACCGGTCCTGCAGCAAGATGTGGATAGTTGACCCTCAAGTGTCCAACCTGATGACTATGATAACATATTCTCAAATCCCGAACCGGCACTGACTGCCGACAATCCCGCGCATAGTGTCCCTCCTTTCCGCACTTGCGGCATGTACCACCGGACCGATAAAATCCGGTGTGACCCCTCCCACACTTTCCACAAACGTGGCTGCCCTGATCTCCCATCCTGGAATCAACAGTCTTAGACCGTTTCGTCGCCGGCTGCGACTGAACCGAAGCTTGCCTCAGCTCACACATCTGCAACTCAATCTCTAACTCACGCCGCCTAGCGGCCTCCTGCAACTCCAACAAGGTCTCGCACCTCTGCGCGGACACAAACTGCCTGGTGTCCCTCTTTAGCATACTCAGATATCGGGACATCTGAGCCTGCTCCGAAGCGAACTCAGGGAAAAACATCTCCCTCTCAGTAAACATCCTGGTGATTTCTGTCACCGACTCCGTATCCTGCTTCAGCTCAAGGAACTCCTCAGCCAACCTCTCCCTCTCGACCCGCAGAACATAGCGAGTGTTGAACATCTCTCTGAACTGATCCCATGAAATAGCAGCCCTCTGCGCATCCGAGTATGACCCCGTGGTCAATCTCCACCAATCCTTTGCCCCGAGCCTTAACAGGTTCAAAGCACACCTCACCCTCTGATCAGCAGGGCATGAACACGTGAAGAAACACCCCTCCACATCTGATAACCATCTCATAGCAACGATCGGATCCTGAACTCCATCGAAGGTGGGAGGCTTCGTATTATCGAAGTCCCGATACTAAAAACCTCTACTAGCTCCTCCCCCTGCCGCTGCTACAGCCGCTGTAGCCGCCGCGGCAGCCGTCTCCGTGAGAGCCGCATAGCACTCATCAAAATACTCCACCATGGCGGTCTTGATCGACCCAAACAGTTTCGGTAGCTCAGCCCGAAACAATGCAGCAACCTCATCATGCAGGATCTCACGAATCCTCGCATCCAACTCGCGCGTACTCATCTGACTGACAACCTCGGGCGGTACGGACCCACCTGGAACTCCCTATCCTGCTCCTGATCCTGACCCGGATCCACTCCCAGCATTCCCTGAAATCTCCATACTGAAAATAAAACACCAAAATCTCAGACACCTCCCACTATCCCGGGAACCAACTCTCAACCCAACCCTAGAGGTCATGGTTTCCCTGATACGCGTATGGGTCCTGTGCTTTCAGTAGTACGGGCCCATACTACCTTCCAAACCTACCCATATTTGTATGAAGTACTACCACAACACCCTAGTGACAAATATACATAGCAAGCGCTCGATCCTCACTCCTAGAGGAACATTGGAACTCTCAATAGAGGAACCCTAGGCTAGCAGGCATCACATAACAAGCAACATTATCATGAAATCCTGAAGATCCCTAGCCTATCACTAGCATGCTGTTCTATTAAAGCTCAAATAAACAAATGTCATGAATGGTAATTTGGGGTTACTTATTGGCTTCGGCTGATCGTACCTCCGCGTCCTCCTTACTTATTTTGAAAACCATTTTAAATTCTCTTTTGAAAACCCTCCTCGATTTGAGACTGGAGTCACACAAGTGTCCTCCAATTCACTCAAACCAAGGTTCTGATACCAACTTGTAACGACCGAAAAATCCAACTAATTTAAATTTTTCAAAAACAATCCGATTTCATTAAATTATTACAAAAAGGTTTTCAATACATTATTTATCATAATATTCCCAGGTCCATTTCATGAAACATAAACGCGAGGAACGGTACGATCACGTCTTTGCCTTGCCACAATCTCCTGAAGAACCTGAAAAACATTAAACCACAACTATAAGCCCGAAAGCTTAGTGAGATACCCCCAAAATACCAACCACATATACGCCCTTCCAGGCTACGACCTTCCGGTCCAAAACATATTGCCTTCCGGCCCATAGCATAAAAAGCATACATAACATAACAGAACATAGAACAGCCATGCATATTGGGTCTACTGTGTGACTGGTCCGCCGTATCGGGCCTTCAGTCCACCGGATCCACCCTCCGAGTCTAGTCATGTCCTTCGAGTCTACAGTGTGGTTGGTCCGCCCGCACCGGGCCTTCAACCCACCTGGTCCACTCTGTGAGTCTACAGTATGACTGGTCCACCCACATCGGGCCTTCAGTCGGCCTGGTCCACTCTCCGAGCCTCGGCACGTCTGGTCCGCCCTCGTGGGGCCTACAGCTTATCCGGACCGCTCGCTGGGCCTTTGGAACACCCGGTCCGCCCTGGGTATCTTGGCCTACAGCACAAAGCAGGACCCGCCTCAACCCATCTCCAGTCCAAACAACCATGTGCACATAACATACAATCATATAACAGTCATAGTCACCAAACCAATCAAGCAGATCACATAGCATATCATTACCCTAACCAAGTTACCGACCTAACCAGTCACTAGCATAGCATCACTCTACATATCGGGAAACTGAACTTAACTAGGTTTCCAGCATATACCATCCTAGCTACCAGGATGCAGACATATCAAACAATAACATAATAACCATATCCGAATCTCAATCCAATAAAGGGCCGACCTTGGTGCCTTAGACCCTGTTGATACAGTGAGGAGGATAACTCACCTTGAAACTACCGGCTGAAAGGATAAGATCCCGCTGCTCCGAACTCCAACACGAACTCCTCCACTGAACACCAAAACACTCAACTCAATATATATATATATATTCTTAATTACCAAAATACCCCCGGAAGACAACTGGTCACCTTGGACAAAGTCAAAGTCAACCCCTGACTGACTCTACTCGTCAAGTCAACCCGATGACTCATCGAGTCCCTATGCTCAGAACTTCCCTCAATCCGCGACCTAACTCGCCGAGTCACCCCGAGACTCGCTGAGTCCACTCGCACCCAACTCACGAGTCATCCCTTGACTCACCGATTCTCGACTCAACCAGAAAATATTGGGACTCTTCGACAAGACTCGCCGAGTCTAAGGCTATCTTCAACCTACTCGTCGAGTTGTTCATCCAACTCGTCGAGTTCCAGCTCATCTTCAAGCAACTCGTCGAGTCCACCCTTGTGACTCGCTGAGTACAACCGATCTAAATCGAAACAGAAGCATTCCAAGCCATGCAATTGATCCTAAATATAGATCTAGCCTCCTACAATCCATTCATCACGTAAAGTGGCAAACTTTACGTGAATCCAAAGAGATCTAGGCCTTATTCACTTTAGAGCTAGGGTTTGGGACACGATGGCTTCACTAAGCACTCAAACACAGGAACTTTAATGCACTCTAGGCCTTCAATATTCCAGATCTGAGGTAGCAACCTCAGATCTAACCTCCAAACTCCAAAACATACCAAAATAAACTCCCCACAAACCCCAAAATGATGAATCCATATGAGTGATAGCCCAAGAACGAGATGTTACCTCAAAAGAATGCCCCAACTGCAATGAAAGTCGAATCCAAGCAAATCCCTTTGATCCAAGCCTCTTCTCCTTCAAGATTTCTTCAACAAACACCTCCCCAAGCTCCAAATGCACTCTAATCTTCTTCAATAACGCTTTCTAGGGTTTCTGGACATCAAGGGGGATCAAAGAGGCTGGGGAGAAGATATAATGTTCTTTAAATATGGCTCATTCCCCGGATTTAGGGTTTTCTCCACTCAGTACCTACTCGTCGAGTCCATCTTTGGACTCGCCGAGTAGGCCACTTGACTTGCGACCAAAGTCGCGACCCTACTCACCGAGTCCATTCATGGACTCGCCGAGTTGCCCTTCAAAATGTACACTTTTAGTCCTTCAACTCTACTCTTGCTATTCCGGAATGTTACAAGAAACCTATTAGGGTGATGGTGTCAACGGTGAGTTGCGCAAGACAAGGGTTATACCGTAGGGTATACGAACCCTTGGCTGGAGAGGTCAGGCGAGTTTTATCCTTGGCGGGTTGTAGAACCTGTGAACTCTTCTACCTTTTTCTTTATCCCATACACCCTCTTTGACCATTAAGCGTTCATATATATATATATATATATATATATATATATATATATATATATATATATATATATATATATATATATATATATATATATATATATAAATCGCAGCTTTTTTTAAAATTTTGTTGAAAAAAAATTAAAAATCAAATATATATATATATATATATATATATATATATATATATATATATATATATATATATATATATATATATATATTTTCAGCGATTTTGTATTAAAAGGTGCGATTTTTTTAAAAAAAAAATTAAAAAAAAAGTTCTGTGATCTCTAAGTATTTTTTATGCATTTTTATGATTTTTAGGGTTTTTTGTTTTCCATAGAACCTAAATCTCTCTCTCTCTCTCTCTCTCTATATATATATATATATATATATATATATATATATATATATATATATATATATACACTTTCTTTAATCTATATATACCGATCAAAGTACACTTAAATTATATTCCATTCTTTCTAAATTCCATTCCGACTCTCCCAATTCCATTCCACACCTCTTCAATTCCACTTCTACGGATTCGTGGCAAATCCAAACAAGGTGTTTCTAGCCAAAGACATGGCCGCAGAAATGTTAACACCAGTCAAGATTTATGCTCCGGAATCCCAAAATCAAAACTAACCATGATACAAAAAAGATCAACAACAATTTAACCAATATCCGATACAACAATCCTACAACAAATTTTGTGTTCTAAAAGAAAAATACTTGGTATAATCAATACCTGCAATTTTCATAAAAAGTTTCGGAAACCCAATTCTAATGTTCTCTTCCAAAGGTCTCTTAATTTTTTGATACTCAAAAAGTAAAGTCCGAATAATCTAGTGACAAACCCCTCGTACAGAAATCAACAAGCAAGTACAGAGCACAAAATCGTTTCTAATACATGAAATTGTACGAAATGCTAATAGTCAAATAAATTGTTGGAAAAGGAAGAGGTGGATTTGTCTAAGGCATATGTCAATGTTTCTAAAGATAAGGCATGCTAAAATCAACAAAGGTCGGAGGCATTTTGGGAGCGGGTCCTAGAACATTTTAACGTTCAATTGAGAGGTTCAAATCTGACAAGGCACTAAGTGAATTCAAAAATGGAAAAACCTTCAAAAGAAGTGTAATGGTTTCAACGACATCTACAACCATAAGCTGAACAATATGGAGCGCGGGAGTTCTGAGATAGATGTTTTAAAAAGATGCACAAAGCGAGTATCTTAGGCTTATTAATCAGGAAATATTTTCCACATGACAAAGCTTGGGATGTTTTGAAACACCATGCGAAATGGTTGCGCGTAAAAAAAGTCGGTGGAGACTCACTACCTCCTTCATCGAAACGAACCAAAACATCTTCATCCAACGCCTTCACAACATCTTCTGATGCATAATTTCCACCCAGATTCAGCCAACAACAAAATACGTTGGTGTTGAAGACACAGCACCTCGGAGAAAACAAAAAAGAAAGAAAGCGACATCGACAACCTCAACACCAAATGAAATAGTTGATATTTTCAACAATGATGGCATCCACACTGTAAACAGAACATAAATGGGAGAGAGAAAATATATGGATAAAAAATTGTGTCTTATATGAGAAAATAAAGAATGAAATGCTCAATTGCTGGCGCAGGAAATAGAGGACCAAGATATGAAGTATTTTCTCATTTTGTGTATCATCATTTGGTTGGAGATGTTCCGTGCACATTGCTTTAAAGGAAACGATAAAATGCAGCAAAATATACGTGGGAGTTTTATAATTTTATTTTAGGAATTTAGGATTTTTTTAATTATCGTGTCTTCTTTTTATTTGGACTAGTTTATTTTTAATTTAAAAATGTTATATTTTTATTTTGTTTTTAATTTTATAGTTTAATAAATTAATAATGAAAGTTTAATTTAGAAAACAAAAAATGAAAGTCGAGTTAGGATGGAATGGATGAGAAATATGGAAGGGAGGAGAGAGAAAACTATGTAACAATGATGTGATTAGTTGGTTGGGATGGATGGATACCCTTAACCCTTATGAGTATCAATTATAATATATAACCTATATCTATAAAATAGTATATAAAAAATATTCCTATTTTACATAATACGCCTATTTCTTTATTAAAAAAATGAATGCAAAGTAAGATCACTAAAGTGTAGTGTGTGATTGAATGTGTTTTCATTTATGAATAACCATTGAGATGTATAAATTTTTTTGTGCCAAGACTTAAGACTTGTGTTTGATCCACCATCATCTTTAACACTTTAAAAAAGAAACAAAACATAATACTATTGATTTTCTTGTGTTTTTCAAAGGATATTTTTATTAATTATGAATATAAGAATTCCATGTACAAGAATCATATTGTGTGTACCATGGTTTTGAGCTCTAGTTCAATGACAATAGCTTTCTGGTTCTTCGACTTCTTGGAGATAACTGCTTAATTAAAGATATTGACCACCATATGCTTTTACCATAAAAAACAATTTGACCTAGAGGAAATGATTGCTAAGATTGGAAACTCTTCTATTCAACACAAGAACATAATTACAATAGTAGGAGCAACTCTCACACTCAACTATTACATACAACCAATCCTCTTCTAAAATTCTCACTTTAAGTGTTATGCTTAAACTCTCTGAGTTTGACATAACACTTAGAGTGAGGGTTTCAGAAAGAGGGTTGGTTTTTTTGTAATCGTTAAGTGTAAGAGTTTCTCATCCTATTGTAATTTTATTCTTGTGTTGAAATAGAAGAGTTTTACAACCTAAGAACTGATATCAAAGCCTCAGTTGGTGTCCAGATTTTTTTTTTTGAATTTCTTTGTTTATAGGTCAAATTGTTTTTATCTCAAAATTCATTTTGGGGCACACCTTTGGAGAGGTCTCGTTTCAAGGATTCCGAAAATATATTTTTCGGATTTTTTCGACCATCAGAAGACTTCCAAATCGTTGGTTAAAGGTTCGTCGGAAAAACCAGCTTGCCAAAGAAGATGATCTTAACATGACATCACAGTGGCGTCCTCTTTGACTAGATTTCTAGAAACTCGCAGTTTGGCCCTTGATGTTTTAGAAATATGTAAATAGGTCCCTTTATTTCTAAAAACTCCATTTCGGTCCCTGTTATTCTGAAATTTACCATTTTGGTCCCTCTACTTCTAAAAACTTTCAAAAAGGTCCCTATGTGGTAGAAATTATTCACTTTGGTCCCTATAAATTTGTAAATTACCGATTAGCCCTATAGGTTTGAAAAGTTACAGATTAGCTAATAACTTTTCCAAAAAGTATATTTTGACCCTAGAAAAGTCTATCCTACCATTTTTTATGCTTCTAAATCCAACAGTGAGCTCGATTTTACTTGTTGTTCCTCTAAATGTTTGTAAAAGAGAGTTTCAAGTATTTTCGATGTAATCTACAAATACAATTATGATGGTTTGAATTACCCCCATAAATTAGAACATGTGGAAGCCAAGGATGGAAGATTTGCTGAATTAGAAGGATTTAGCTGATCCTTTAGAAAAGAGAGGCGTCAAACCCGATATGAAGACATACAAAGTTTAGACAAGAATAAATAAAAAAACAGTGGTGCAAGAAATGATCTGACCACAATGTTTTTCATCATGTCTCTTAAGAGACAGATGCATACAAACTTTGGGAGAAGCTCGAGAATATGTATCAGGCAAAGACAATGTTAAGGACCTTGCTGATGAGGCGCCTTGTAAACCATAAGTTACAAATTGATACATCTCTAACCGAGCATACAAGCTAGTTGTAGAATCTCGTAAACCAGCTCAGTCTTGCTGATTAGGTTCTAAAAGATAAGGAACAAGCCATAATGCTCATTAGTTCTCTACTAGAACATTGGGAGACACTTGTTATGACTCTCAACAAAATTTCCCCCGATAGCAAAGTAACAATGAAAATGGTCACAAACACCCTAATGAAAGAGGAAGACAAAAGGAAAGAAGCTGGTGCATAATATTTTTTTTCCATGGTGTTAGAAAACCAAGCAATAAACTAAGGAAGAACCGAAGGTAGAGGCATATATGGTTAACAAAATGGAAGATCCGAAGATCGAGGTAAATCACGAGAGTATGGTAAGTCTAAAAATACATAGTTTAAAGGCTATTGTAATTATTGTAATTATAATGGACATAAAAAGAGTGATTGCTGAATGTTCTCATGGGAGAAGCTCAAGATGAGCCAGAGTTCAAGTAGAGAGAACAGTGAAACCATGGTCCTCATAACACAAGACATTGCCCTTGTTACATATAAGGAATAAGCATGCATGCATGTTAGCACTAATGATGATGAGTAGGTGATTGGTAGCGTTGCAGTATATCATTTAAATCCAAACCGAGAGTTATTTACTACTTATAAACCCGAAGATGATAGTATTATGAAGAAGAGAAACACCATTTTCTCAAGCATTGTTGGTATTGGTGGTGTATATATAAAGACCAATGTTGTAACAACCATAAATTTTACGTCAAATTTAACCTTTTTCAATCATAAATAAAAACCACATAGCATTGTTTACAAAATGTTTTCAAATCATTTTCCATCAGAGTGTCCCAAAAATATAACATAAGGATGAGGAGCGATACGGTCACGCCTTCGCCTTTCTACTATCTTCTGAAGTACCTGAAGCAGTAAACTGAAAACTGTAAGCCTGAGGGCTTAGTGAGCTACCCCCGAAATACCAATACCACACCGACAATACCACAACAGTAATAATCAATTCAATCAACATGCATACTGGGCCATCGACCTGAATGGACCGCCCTACCGGGCCTACAGTATGTCTGAATCCATCCTGAGCCTTCGGTATGACTGGTCTGCCACGTGGGCCTACAGTCCCCCTCGATCCGCTCATCGGGTATATTGGCCTACAGCACAAAGCAGGACCGCCTCAACCCAACCACAAACAAATAATCATGTGCACATACTATCATATATAGCCATATATAAACATATAACATATCTGTCACACTGATCATCAATCATAGAATTCTCCTGTAACTAGAGTACCGACCTAGTAGGTCACTAACACACCAATCCCTACGGATCATAAAAGCATAACATACTGTCTACCTCGTTTCCGAACTAACAAATCACAACCACATGCAACATACCATAACAATAACAACTAAAGGGTCGGCCTTGGTGCCGTAGACCCTATCGATATAGTGAGGATAACTCACCTTGCAAATGTCGACTCGAAAGATACACTCCAACTCTCGGATCACCCGACACCGGCTCCACCACCTAAGATCATAGCACAATATGCTCATAAGTCCTTAACCTTATAAGGTACCCCATAACCCATTAGTCAACCCCTAATCAAAGTCAAAGCACTCAGTCAAGGTCAACAGTCCATGTTGACCCCAAATCGCCGACTACCATCGGCTACTCGCCGACTACCATCGGCTACTCGCCGAGTTCCTTGAAGTATAATCCAACTCGCCGAGTCATCGGGGTGACTCGTCGAGTTCCTTTGATTCTCATTCGAACTTTAAGGCCACCCTTCGAGTTCCCTCCTTGCAACTCGATGGATACACGCTCATACATATCCAAGTGAACACTCATCCGACTCGCCGAGTTGTTCTTTAACTCGTCGAGTCTTATGGCGATCTTCATCGGACTCGCCGAGTTGTTCATTAACTCGTCAAGTTCACGACCATCTTCATGTGACTTGCCGAGTCAACTTTGCAACTTGCCGAGTCCATTCAATCATTTTATCATGCAGACAACTTTTAAGCCATGGCAAGACCCCAAATTGTAGATCCAATTTCCTTAGGCCTGCTTATCACGTAAAGTTGCAAACTTTACGTGCATGCAAGGCTCCAATGACTCAAAAAGACCAAACTATGCTTGAAATGGGGTTTTACACATAGGGAGGGGCTCAAACTTTCCAAAGCTAAGAACTTTATGGTCCTTCAATCCATAGAGAGTTCAGATCTGAAGTTACAACTTCAGAACTTGGCTCATACTCCAGGAAATGACTTTATAACCCAACCAAGAACCCTAACCTCCAACCAAGGAGGTCTAGAACGAAATAGAAAGGAGGATAACAGCTTGATACCTTCCCAAGAGTTGACAAATGGAGTAAATATGGATTTTCCCCAAGCTCCTTGCTTCAAACCACTTGCTTGCATAGCTCTTTTCACCAAAAATCCTCTTCCAAGGATTCAAACACACAATGGGCGCACACACACATTAGGGTTTGATAAGAGAATGCAAAGAGGTTGAAAGAGGTTTGTGTTCCCTTAAATAGGGTGCACAACCCTGGGATTTAGGGTTTCGGCCGCCAGCTCCTACTCCCCGAGTCCCAATATGGACTCGTCGAGTAGGTTACTTAACCCGTGATCCTTACCGCTGCTACTCGACGAGTAGATCAACCAACTCGTCGAGTAGGGCTTAAGCCAATAACTCATATTTAGACAATACCTGAGAATCGGGGCGTTACAAATGTAGGGTGTACATTGGTGCTGAAATATGTTCAACATGTACCAGTGCTGAGAATGTATCTTATCTTAGTTGGAGCTCTTAATGTTTAGGGATATGATAATCAATTCAAAGATGGCACTTAGAAGTTGTTAAAAGGTGTTATGGTCGTTGCGATGAGACAACACTATGGTGCACTTTGTAAAACCTCTATACAGCTGCTTCAACCAAGTCTCAATGTTGTTGAATAAGAGACATCACCAAACTTGTAGCATAAAAGACTAGGCCACATGATCGTGAAAGGATTGACGACTCTTGTAAATAAGGAGTCTATTTCAGTGGCAAAAGATGTTTTCGTGGATCTATGTGAATACTATCTATTTGGGAAACAATATAAAGTTTCCTTATGCCCCACAAGAAAGAACCGTTACGAGTTGTTGAGCCATGTCCACTTCGACGTATGTGGAACCACTAAAGAAGATGATGAAGTTTATGATGAAAATCAAGAAGGTGTTCATTAGGGGAGCTTCCACCTATTGATAAATCAAATACATTGCCAAAATTTGAAAATGAAGTAACTCAAGGTCGAATATCTGAACGAGTTTGTTTTCCATCAACAAGGTACCCAACTTCAAACTATATCCTTCTTACCAACAAGAGGGAGCCAAAGAGCTTTTAGGAAGTTTAATCTTATATTGACAAAGCCAAATGACAGAATGCCATGGAAGAAGAAATGAATTCTTTGTAGAAGAATCAAACATATAAGTTGGTGAAACTCCCCAAAAAAAAGAAATACTTGAAAAAAATGGCTTTTCAAGTTGAAGAAAGATGGCAAGGAAAATACAATGATGTATAAGGCAAGAATCATTGTCAAAGGTTTCCAACAAAAAGAAGGAATTGACTTTGATGATATTTTTTCGCCGGTTGTGAAGGTGATGTATATTTGAGTTGTTCTTCGATTGGTTTCCAGTCTATATCTTGAACTTGAGCAGATGGATATGAAAACAACCTTTCTCCATGGTATTTTGGATGAAGAAATATACATGGAGCAACTCGATTGCTTTAAAGTCACAAAGAACTAACATCTCTTCTGTAAATTAAAGAAGTGCCTTTATGGTCTTAAGCAAGCCCCAAGGAATTCGTACAAGAAGATTGACTCATGGCGAGTTACGAGTACAAAAGAACCATTGCAAACCACTACGTCTACCTAAAGAAGTTTCTAGATAGGAAAATTATCATCCTTTTGCTCTACGTTGATGATATGCTAATAGTGAACTAAGATGGAATGATGATCGACAACTTGAAGAAGGATATATCTAAGTTCTTTGATATGAAAGACTCAGGCCCAACACATCATATATTGGGCATGAAAGTTATCTATGATGGAAAATCAAGAAAAATGTTCTTATCATAGGAGCAGTATGTTGAACATGTGATCAAAAGGTTCAATATGGAAATGCCAAGCCCATTGGTATGCCATTGGTAAATCACTTCAAGTTGAATAAGAAAACTTATCCCTCTTATGAGAAAGAAAGAGAAGAGATGAAGAAAGTCCCTTATCCTCATTTGTAGGAAGTCTAATGTATAGGGGCGAGGCTATATTGGTCCAAGGTGGGTCACTTGACCTACCTAAATCTAATAAGTTTACAACAAATTACATACAAAAAAATTAGGACCTACCTTAAATATTTTGAAGGATCTATGTTAATGTGTTTGGTAAAAAAGAGAACAAAAAAACTATAAAATATACGCAATAGAAGGCATATTATATTTATGACTTGAAAGAGTCCCAAATTGACACCAATATGAAAATGAAGACTATTTTTTTCTATTATAAGTAAATGTTTCATTTTTCATTTTTTTACACCATAAGCTTTTCTATATTTTGGTTTAAACTTGCTAAATCAAAGTATAAGGTGGTTTTAGTGAAACCTTTTCATGAAGGAATGACCAATTTGGGCTCGGTCCTTTCACCACCAATTTTTATACACGTTAAACTGATTATATTTTTGGTTGAACCGACCCAATTGAACTTGATTTTCTCTTGAACCAGCCCATTAAATTTGGTTAGTGAACCAATTGACATTTTATTCTAGACTCACCACTGCTTACGTATTCAATGGTGTGTACAAGAGCAAATATTGCTCATGATTTTGGTGTTGTGAGTAGACATCTTGCTACTCCAGGAAAACAACATTAGGAAGCAATCAAGTGGATACTTCGTGCCTTAGGGGTAGTTCGAAAGTATGTTTATGTTGTGGGGGAGAAAAGCCAATCGTGGAAGGTTATATAGATGCCGATATGGATGGATATCTTGATAATAGGAAATCTACATCAAGTTACGTTTTCACTTTGGCAGGGGGCTATCTCGTGGCAATCCAAGTTACAGCAGTGTGTAGCACTGTCAACAACAAAAGCCAAGTATAATGTTGCTGTTAAAGCTGAGAAGGAGCTTATATGGATAAAACAATTTCTTTAAGAATTAGACTTTCCACAAGAAGAGTACATGATTGATTGTGATATTCAGAATGCTATGGACCTTAGCAAGAACTTAATGTACCATTTTCTCACAAAACACATTGATATCCATTATCACCGCCTTAGAGAAGCAATTGAGGGACGAGAATTGAAGGTGTTAAAGATCAACACCAATAACAATCCTTCTGACATGTTGACCAAGGTGGTCATCAACACTATTAACAATCCTAGAAGGTGACATTTCTTGATTTCCAAACTCTATCTAGAAGCCCACCATTGTTGATGGCAACATTTTCTTCCTAGGGTGGCATGTTCTTCTTCCCCTATGGTGAACATAATAAATGATGACAGGAGAAATGGTGGCTTCCATGAATATAAATATAGGCTTTATCTTCAGTTGTAAAGCATCCCAAACTCAGAGAGTTTAAGCATAATACTTAGTGTGAGAATGCTAGAAAGAGGGTTGGTTTTTTGTAATAGTTGAGTATGAGAGCGACTCCTCCTATTGTAATTATGTTATTGTCTTGAACAAAAGAGTTTTCCAATCCCAACAATGATACCCATTTGGTTAGTCTCTTGTTTTCATTTACTTCAAGTTCAAATTGAGTGATAGCTTAAGTCATTCATATATTTTATAAAATAAATCACTCACTGAATGCATAACATCATAGGAAACATTGATACACAGATCACTCAATGATCTAATTTATGCAAGATTAATTAATTATGTTACTGTTTGGTTATTTTCATATATTCATAATAGATTTTATAAGTCATGGATTTATTTATCATACACAAAATTTTGTTTACTCAGTTTACATTTTAAATTTTAATAATCAATATTTTAAGATATTCTTGTCGATTGTTTGATGCAGCTATCTGTGTCGGATCTGTGACAATGTTGGTTGGGATAATTTTCTGTTTCATACGGAAACTCAGATGGCGAAAAAAGACAAATAAGGATGTTAATGTGGAAAAATTTCTAGAAGATCATCAATTCCTTGCTAAAAGGTACACTTATTTGCAAGTAAAGAAGATGACAAACTTATTTGAACTCAAATTAGGACAAGGTGGCTTTGGTTCAGTGTATAAAGGAACATTAAGTAATGGAAGCTTAGTGGCGGTGAAGATATTAAGTGAATCGAAAGGAAATGGTGAAGATTTCATAAACGAAGTCGCAAGTGTTGGCAGGACGTCCCATGTAAATGTCGTAAGTCTTGTGGGATTTTGCTTTGAGGGCCATAAAAAAGCATTGATTTATGAGTTCATGCCTAATGGGTCACTTGAGAAATTCATATATAACCCTGGGTTTTTGAGTAGTAGTCAACTTGGTTGGGAAAAATTACGTGAGATTGCTATTGGGATTGCCCGAGGCTTAGAATACTTGCATAGTGGTTGTAACACACAAATTTTGCATTTCGACATAAAGCCCCATAATATTCTTTTAGATAAAGATTTTTCTCCTAAGATATCAGATTTTGGCCTTGCTAAGCTATCCCTCGAGAGAAGAAGCATGATGTCCATGTCCCTTATGAGAGGAACACCTGGGTATATAGCCCCCGAACTATTCTCAAGGAGTTTTGGGCAAGTATCCCACAAATCAGATGTTTATAGTTATGGGATGATGATTTTGGAAATGGTTGGAGGGAGGAAAAATGTTGAGGTTGGAGTTGATCATACAAGTGAAATATATTTTCCTCATTGGATATACAAAAAAGTTAAATTTAATGAAGAACTTGGACTGCATACAAGTATGAGTGATGAAGAAAAAGAGATGGTAAGAAAAATGATTATTGTGGGCTTATGGTGCATACAAACAAATCCCTTGAACCGACCAACAATCACGAAGGCATTGGAAATGTTAGAAGCGGACTTAGAGTCACTGGAAATCCCTCCAAAACCTTATTTGTCTTCTCCATGAAGGTCAGTTGGTTCCTCATTTACAGATTAATTACATCTTTGTAGTCTATTTATTGGAAGTTTGAAATATCTCAGTGTTGTAAGTTCTATTAAACATGGTTAGTCCTAAATTTGTATCGATGGACCTGTGGTGCTCATGAAATAAGCAAATACCCAATCCTATTGGAAATTAGGGTGTTAAACATGTTATACAATAAAGCCCCTGTAGTCTACAAAGAGTAATTAAAGAAACATATATAATTTAACATTGCAAACACACGGAGGGGCAGATTGATTAAAACCTAACATAAAAAAACATATTTTTTTATACCTTTTTACTAATTAATTACTTTTTCTAACGACTATTTTTGAATAAAACATATTAATCATTTTAAATAGATGATTACCTTTTCTAATGTCAAAATTTGAAATGTATGTGACTGCCTTTTTCATACAATTAATGTTAATTTTGTCTCCAATATTAACTGCAAATATATTTAAGGTGCTCCGTGTTCATAATTCATTAACAAGTGAAAACACAAATCCCATTGAGTTTGAAGATATGCTTACATAACTGAGAAAAAAAATCAACTATATCAATGTTTTTGATGATCAAATTAAATGTCACAATCTATAAAAATAAAAATAACAAAAAAAATTAAAAAAAAGCCTCGTTGTCATCAGTCGTCATCATCTATTTACTCTATTTGATTTCCATATTTTGTTATCAGTTAAATCTATGAATATGGTAAAAATAAAGTATATTGCCTATATTGGTAAAAAGATGTTGGTGATTTTGATCATCAATGTTATTTAAGTGTAATGAGATTACTTTGTGTTGACCAAAAATGATCTTGATAAATATTAAACAAGTAAGGAAGGTGTGGAGTACACACTTGTTTAAGTTTGATCAAGTTTCAAAGTACACTGTCATTTAGGGGCGAAGCCCCTGAACAAACGGGGGTCCGGGGGCAGCACCCCTGGGAGCGGGGTCCAAGGGGCGGCAGCCCCTGGCGGGGTCCAAGGGGCAGAGCCCCTGGCTGGGATCGAGCTTAAAAATTGAGTAACATATATAGGGTATGTTACTATATTAAAAAAATGCATCAGAAAATTGACCATTGGTTTGACCCTTATCTATATATCCGTTTTATGACAGTTTTTATGGTTTTATGACAGTTTAAAACTGTCATATGACAGTTTTCAGACAAAGTTGTTAAAAGTTGGTTTTGGTCTCATTTTCTGGTACATACGAAAATATCATCAAACATTCTTTGTTCTTGTCTCTCTGAGTCTTATCCAATTGAAGATTTGGGAGTACCACCAAATACTTCGATTTGAAAGTGACAATCACAATTCTCAGAATTTCCAAGCCTTTCTAAACCCAAATTTCTAACAAAAGAGTAAACTACATTGCTATTTCTTGCGATTTCCCAGATGAAATTTTAAAAGTTATTTCATATTTATTGTTGGATTCCATTTCTTTCCAACTAAACCAAATGGTGGAAGTCTGTTGAGGCTCAATGCTTACATACTTCTCCATATGTAGAAAATGTGATGCTATTTCTTGCATAAAATATGTTCATCTGACATGTTAATTTTGTCATGAGTCAATTTCCCATAAATTATATAATCTAAACATGTAAAAACTAATTATATAAGCTAAACATGTGAAAACTAATTACAAAAGCTAAACATTATTTCAAATTTATATATGTAAAGCAAGATACAAGGTAAAGATTAAACTTACAAATGCGATTGCTGTACACATCATATTCAGCAAAAACCTCATACCATTCTTGAAGCTACATGAACTCAATAAACATAGTAAGTTATGCAAGCAAACCATAATCAATGAACTAATTCCAGTTATAAAATTCACAAAATGCTTTATATTCAACTAAAACTTAAAATTATCAACACAAAATTATCCTCTTGCATTTATAACCAAGGAATATCCAACCCAAATCCAAAATCATGTAAACGTACAAAAAAATGTCAATGCTTATTAGACGATATATATAATCACATTTATATATTAGAGGGTTTAGAGTGTAAATATGTATTAGTGTGTGTATATATATATATATATATATATATATATATATATATATATATATATATATATATATATATATATATATATATTCTTATAATCGTGAGTTACTATTGATACAATACAATCATCAAGTTTATCTTGGTATCAAGGCCAAACCCTAATACACTTATCGGTTGAGTTAAGTTTATTATTTCCTATAAAAATCACCCTTCTCATTAAATCACTATAGATAACTGAATACAAAGGCATGGGTTGATTACAAAGAATATGGGCCTGAGAAATACAATATAATACAAATATATATATATATATATATATATATATATATATATATATATATATATATATATATATATATATATATATATATATATATATATATATTAACACCCCCTTCCCCGCAGTTCGAATGGGAGTTAGAGACCGGACATTCAAACTGGATATGAAATCTAAAAATAAAGATGTTGGAAGACCTTTGGTAAAAATGTCTGCATACTATGACGATGAGGGGACATGTAACACGTGGGTTTGACCAAGAGCAACTTTATCTCGAACATAGTGGATGTCGATCTCAATATGTTTCATTTGTTACCGTTGAACCGGATTATTTAACAAATTGAATGCACTGACATTATCACAATACACAATGGTCGCACTAGTAGTAGGAAAGTGTAACTCTAATAATAAGTTCCGAATCCATGAAATATCAGCAACCGCATTAGCAGCACCCCGATATAGTCTCAACACTTTAGCGAGACACAGTGTGCTATCGTTCAGAAGACCAAGATAATAAATTTTGTCCAAGAAAGACACAATAGCCGGTAGTAAACCATCTCGTTGTAGTGTAACCAACCCAATCAACGTCAGAGTATGCAATGAGACCACTGTCAGGGGTAAAATATAATTGCAACCCATAATCAATGGTGCCACAAACGTATCTTAAGATGTGTTTAAGAGATATAAAATGGGGTTGACATGGGTCATGCATTTAGAGATATATCTGTTGTATAACATAACTTAAATATGTTCTTGTGAAAGTGATATACGGGAGGGTACCTGCAAGGCTACGATACAAGGTAGGGTCGGAAACTAGCTAACTGAAATCATGAAGCTTGGCTAACGTGTCAGCAGGAGTGCGAGTTGGTTTATAGTTTAGCGTGTTCGATCTGGTAAGAATTTCGAGTGCATATTTGCATCGAGACAAAAACATCCCGTGAGATTCTCGCTTAATAGATATACCAAGGAAATTGTTTAAATCTCCAAGATCTGTCGTAGAAAATTTAGAACCAAGAACCTTGGTAATTGTGTGCAATAACTCCAGAGACGAAGCTGTGAGAAGGATGTCATCGACATAGAGAAGGAAATATGCAATATGACTACCATGATGATAAATGAATAATGAACTATCACAACGACTGTTAGTGAAACCATACTGCAAAAAGAAATTGAGAAAACCGTTGAAACCATGCTCTCGAGGCCTATTTGAGGCCATATAAAGATTTCTCAAGGAGACATACATGATCTAGAAATCTAGAGTCACGAAACCCAAGTGGCTGAAACATGAACATAGTTTCATGTAAATGCCCATGAAGGAAGGCATTTTTGACATCAAGTTAACGTATGGGCCAATATTTCGAGACAAAAAGAGATAAAATTGTACGTATGGTGGTTGGTTTAACCATATGATTGAAGATCTCATCGCAATCTATTCCAGGTCGCTGACTACGATCATTAGCCACAAGCCGAGCATTATATTGTTCTAAGGACCCATCAACATGCTCTTTCTTTTTAAATAATGAAATGTAATTGATAATATTAGCACCAACAGGTTTAGGAACAAGCACCCAAATTTTATTATAAATAAGAGCATTAAACTCATCTAGCATATCTTTAAGCCAATTAGGGTCATTAAAGGCTTGTAAGTAAGAACAAAGAGTAGGCGAGATATTTTGAGTGTGGAAATTTAATTTATGTATCGGTTTTATAATACCCGCATGACTCTGTGTCACCATAGGATGAGTAGACACATAACTAGAAGGAGGACAAATGCTCACGTTAGTAATGGAGGAAGATGATGTGGGCGCATCTGTGGTTGGTAAAGAATTGGTTGGCAGAGGCCTGGGTAGCGGAAGAGGGAGTAGGTTGTGAAAAAGGAGATAATATGAGTTTAGTGGCAGTAATGTTAGGATTAGTGTAATATCCTGAAAATCCAAGGTAAAATTTTTTCATTTTAAAAACAATAAATCATACAAGCGAGTTGTTCCAAAACCGATCAAAGTGAATATATCATTTAAACATCAAAGTAATATCATTAATTGCCAATCCGGAAAACTCTGGGGATGCTGTGCCATCACGTCGGGCCCTTGTCCTTAGTACCAGATGTACCTGAAACATAAACTGAAAACCGTAAGCACAAAGCTTAGTGAGTTCCCCAAAATACCATACACCATACATACATTTGTCATGGGCTACCCCCATGGTATTTTCCCTAAAATGCCATGGGCTACCCCATGGTCTGACATCCAAGTGCCATGGGATACCCCAATAGTCTTTCCTTGAAATGCCATGGGTTGCCCCCATGGTCTGACATCCAAGTGCCATGGTCTACCCCCATGGCCTTTTATACAAATGCAACGGGCTACCCCCGGGGTCTTCCAGGGAAGTATCGCAAATACATCTAGCATTCCACGTAACAAGTAATGGACATGCATTAGTGCCTTCGACCAATGGATATAGTGAGAAAACTTACCTCAGAATCTGAAAGAATAGCTGCACCGATCACTGATCTAAAAGCTATCTCGACCGGTCGCCTATACAATTAACGAGAACCCAAATCTCAAACTATAAATCAAATTACCGAAAATGCCCTTAGGTCGAATTTGGTAAACCCTGGTCAAAGTCAAAGTCAACGGTAAAGGTCTAAAAGTCAATAATCCTTCCTATCGGAGTACGCCCTGCATACCAAGAGAGTATGCCCATCGTACTCTGATGTTGACCAAAATCAGGGCGCTGACCACATACGTGCATCGTACTATTAGGTACGCCCAACATTCACAGCCCAGTCCCTTAACTCCATTAAAAGCTTATTCCATTAAGCCTTTATGTTCAAAACTCAGATCCAAGCCTAAAATGATATGCTAAGTATAAAGTGCTTAATGTCCAAAACCCTAAGTTCTTAACCACATAAGACATCACAACTCTTGTATGGAAGGGATAGAAGGGTCAATATCACATTTTTATGGTTCAGAATGGATAAAGTTTCCAACTTTATCCATTAGAACGGTCCTAACAAAGAAGATCTAGTCTTTAAGTCTCAAACGGACCCAAAAGTGTACCTTTTTCAACTTAATCCATTAAGTACAAGTATCCAACCTTCCAATCTGAATCAAAATGATGTTTAGATGGATAAAGTTTCCAACTTTATCCAGAACAAGGTCACAAACTTTAAAGATGTAAACTTTATGAACTTAAAGTGAAAAAAAGCTCATAACACCTAAAACCAGCTAGATTTAACACTTTCATCATCAAGATTCAAAATTTATACCTCTAGAAGAAAGATCAAGGTGAACAAAGTCTGGATCTACAAGCTCCAATGAAACCACCATTCTTCAATGAGTTGCTTCTTCTCCAAGATACACCAAGAACACTTCAAGGCACTTAAAATCATAGTCTTTTTGCTCACAAGGCTCAATCTAGGGTTAGGGTTATGCCCATCGTACACTTTGAGTACGCCCAACATATGCGGCTCAACCCCAAAACCACCCTAACTTGAAACGGTCATAACTTCTTCGTTGCAACTCCATTTTCGATGATCTTTATATCCACGAAAAGGTATTGAAGATCTCTACAATTTTATCTAAATATCTTGGACTAAAATATTCTTGAAAAAAAATCAATATTTCATGCAAGAACCTAGCCTATGACTTTTCCCGTTTTACTATTTGACTCAAAAACACAAATCGAAGTTCTAGATCTCATAACCATCATTAAATCCTTCCAAAAGGCCTAACATCGCCTCCTTTAGGCTCAAAGCCTTTACACAATTGAATTCCGGCCCACGACCCTGAATCACAAAATGATCTTAAATGGGGTGTTAGAACTCTTCCCCAATTAAAATAGATATTGTCCTCGAAATCATTCCTTACTATCTCTTTTACCGATCTAAACGATCCTGAATGAACTCCCTGAATCCTAATAATGACTGGGGAAGTCACCTCGCTCTGATGAATGCCCACCCTTACTGTTGTCGAACCCAGATTAGCAGATATCACAAGCCTTAACGAAGAATGAACCTTAACTTTTTCCTTAAGCCAATAAGTATCCAACCGTTATACCTGAAAATGAAAACCTTGAACGATGTATGACTCCCAGACAGACAGAACCAATCAAAACTGTTCCCATAAAGACTCAACTTCACAACTCAAACTAAACAAACCTATCCTTCCTAAACAATTTTATACATCCCTAAAAACATATCCACCCCGACCACCTACCAGATCCTTGATAAAAGTCGAACCTATCATACGATGGCTTTCTAATAATCAAACCCATCATTAGCAGAACTTACATATTGACGACGGACGAATCCTTGCTCTTGATGACCATAAAAATAAAGGACAACCATAACTACTCAGTTGAAAACTAGGAATCCAATACCTTATATGACTTCCCTACATACAAAACCATTCAAAAACACATCCAATATGGCTCTACTTCACAATCTAATCCGAACAAAATCCTTACGACCCTAAATTATCCTATTGATCCACGTTCACATTTTTTTTATCTATCCAAGATATTTTGAGCTCCGAGTTGATCTACCAATGATCTGAAGCGCTGTATTCCCGACTGGTCGCTGAAACCGACATCCTTTCAAATGATTGTACCATAAGGCTCTATTCAAGAGTCTGTCTGGCCAACCTACTCTAACCTACATGTATATAAGGCTTCAATAGCCCCCTGTTCCAACCATGAATATCATACCCAACCATCACACTGATGCAATGTACCTTATTTCTCTGACTGTGGTCAATGTATCCCACATCGAAGTCCAAAACTGGCTCACCCGAATATCTTCTAACCACGAATCTCGGTATGAAAAATGGCATATGAGGATTCTCAAAATAAAATATTTGTGATATCAACTAGTGGAATTTAGATCTCCGCAACTCGTAATTGCCGTGTTCATATCCTCACAACGGGAACATCCACTCTACCCTCGCAACCATCAGTGATCCTCAAAGTAACTGGAATAGGTACACACACTACTCCACCTCAAAACATTGGACAATCGGCCTTCTCGTGGCCCACCTGGTTGCAATGGAAACATAACGACTTGTCCCTCGGGGATAATCTTTGCTGACCTGACCAATCCTGCCACAATTATAGCAATCCGCACCCCTAAATCGACAAACTCCATTGTGATGCTTCCCACTCGTGCAACATTGAACTTGGCCTTACTGGCCTCTCACCTGCTCATCAAAAGTATTGGGTCTCTTAACAGGATCTCCAATTGTCTGCACCTGCTTTGGTTTCCTCTTCCAGAGGTGCTCCAAATCAATCTCCCGATCTCGGCCTCTAGCTAACATGTCCTCTGAAGTCCAGCAAGTTGAAAAGATGACAAAATCCCTTATACCATCTCGCAACATATCATGGTACTTGGTCTTCTTCATCTCCTCGTTTGTGGCATACTGCGAAACCAAAAGAGCATTCTCCCTAAACTTGACAGTGATCTCTGCCTCAACCTTAGTCGTCTGGCGAAGGCCTTGAAACTCCCTTCCCAACTGCTGCACCTCAATAGCTGGTGCAAACTCTGCCCTAAACTGGGTCACAAATTCCTCCCGATTCATCTTCTCAATGATATCGGCTACAAAAGCAAAGTGCACCTCCTCCCACCAATCTTGGGCTCTATTTTCAAAAGACAAGAAACAATCTAACCTTTGACCACTCGGAGTAGAAGCTCGACCGAAAATTGTTCACTATGTCCGCTAACCACCTCCTACTAGCAATGGGATCCTTCTCCATAATGACCTTAGGAGCTCCACAAGCACAAAACTTGCGGAAGGAAAGAGTGCAAGCCCCCACAATATCTAAAATCTCCATGCGTAACGTGCCTGGGCTTTTATCCAAAATCTCCATAATCCCTTCCTTGACCAAATCAAAGATCAAAGGAGTCTACTCCAAAATATTGCGGTTGATCTCCGACGAGATGAAGTCCCACGTCTGCTCATCCATCGGATCAAAGACAACACCTGAGCCTGAACCAGAGGCTGAACCTCCTCCAGGAGTGCTCACCACCATTCTGAAAAGCTACCATACAATAATGAGAACATACTCAAATAATCCTCTTCCCACAGGCTTCATAGATTCTTCATGACTCCCCTCGATTCGAGTATAGATCCTATGCTTTCAGTAGTATGGGCCCATCACTACCTTCCACACCTACCCATACTTTCTTCAAGACTTAACTCAAATCCTCCAAGTCACCTTCTCAAATTGGTACTCCAAGTACTTACTAAACAACACAAACCAACCTGCTAAAGCACTTCCTAGGCCCTCTTAGAATCCCGACCTCACCCTGCCATCAGCTGCTAAAAAACTCTCACTAATTTCAGCTAACCACTTCATGAATACAATCACATGCAACAAAGCTTAGATAATCCTTCGAGTAAAAGTCTCAACCCTACAACGGTTGGAATTAGACATGAGTTGCAATATAGAGTCAAATCCATCACTCTGAGATTATTTAACCTTTTCAACATGTGGCTTAACATATTCAAGTAATAGTTAAATCACATCACTAACAGTTCTACAAAGCATAAAACAAGCAACATTCATGCAGTAACACTCCAAGCAATAAAAAAATAAAGGGAATCCCACACTCACTTGCTACTACCATGCTAGTAACTTCTACTCTCACTTCCGGTTGCTATATGCATGCAAATTATACACAATCCATGATCAAATAGACCATCGAATAAAAGATTCTACCCTAGGACCACAACCAAAAAAGGAATAGGAAATAAGGCCAAATCAATCATTCAACGACTATATTATCCTAACCGTATACAATTTTTAAAGCATACACTTAGCAAGTACTATTCCTAATAGATATTACCAATCATAGCATCCAATGCTTCCTAGGCTATAAGGCATCACATATCAGGCCTATCTATCATGCAATTCGTAAAAGTATCCCTACCCTTACCCTAGCATGTGAACATTCATATCATATATCATATCAATACGTATGGGTATTATGGGAATCACATACTTGAGCTCGGCTGTTGCACGTATCATACCCCCTTTTCTTTATAAAATCCTTTCAGAAACATATTTTCTTTAAAAAAATATTTTTAGAAACTTATTTTCTTTCAAAAGAATATCGATTCCTCGGTTGGAGTTCAGTCATACCCAAGAGTGTGCTTGAATCCCTCAAACCAAGGCTCTGATACCAACTTGTAACGTCCCGAAAATCCAAGGTATTTTTTTTTCATTTTTAAAACAATAAATCATACAAAGGAGTTGTTCCAAAACCGATCAAAGTGAATATATCATTTAAACATCAGATTAATATCATTAATTGCTATTGCGGAAAACTCTGGGGGATGTTGTGTCATCACGATGGGCCCTTGTCCTTAGTACCGAATGTACTTGAAACATAAATTGAAAACCATAAGCACAAAGCTTAGTAAGTTCCCCAAAATACCACATACCATACATACCATACATACATTTGCCATGGGCTACCCCATGTTCTTCTCCCTAAAAGGCAATGGGCTACCCCCATTGTATGACATCCAAGTGCCATGGGCTACCCCCATGGTCTTTCCTTGAAATGCCATGGGCTTCCCCCATGGTGCGACTTCCAAGTGCCATGGTCTACCCCCATGGTCTATGATACAAATTCCACGGGCTACCCTTAGGTCTTCTAGGCAAGTATCACAAAAACATCTAGCATTCCACATAATAAGTAATGCGTCGACATTAGTGCGTTCAAACCATGGATATAGTGAGAAAACTCACCTCACAGTCTGAAAGAATAGTTGCACCGATCATTGCTCTAAAAGATATCTCTACCGGTCACCTATACAATTAACGAGAACCCAAATCTCAAAATATAAATCAAATTACCGAAAATTCCCTTAAGTTGAATTTAGTAAACCCTAGTCAAAGTCAAAGTCAACGGTCAAGGTCCAAAAGTGAATATTCCTTCCCAGCGGAGTATGTCCTATGTACCAAGAGAGTACGCACAACGTACTCTGATGTTGACCAAAAGTGGGGCGCTGACCGCGTACGCGCAACGTACTACCAGGTACGCCCATCATATGCAACCCAATCCCATAACTCCATTAAGTGCTTATTCCATTAAACCGTTATGTCCAAAACTCAGATCCAAGTCCAAAATGATGTGCTAAGTCATAAAGTTTCCAACTTTATGACTTTGCATGGCTATAAAGTGCTTAATGTCCAAAACCCTAAGTTCTTAACCCAATAAGACATCACAACTCTTGTATGGAAGGGATATAAGGGCCAAGATCACATTTTTATGGTTCATAATGGTTCCATAATGGATAAAGTTTCCAAATTTATCCATTAGAATGGTCCCAACAAACAAGATCTAGTATTTAAGTCTCAAAAGGACCCAAAAGGCATCTTTTTCAACTTAATCCACTAAGTACAAGTATCCAACCTTTATATTTGAATCAAAATGATGTTTAGATGGATAAAGTTTCCAAATTTATCCATAACAAGGTCACAAACTTTCAAGCTCTAAGCTTTATGCACTTAAAGTGACCAAAAGCTCATAACACCTAAAGCTAGCTAGATCTAACAATTTCATCATCAAGATTCAAATTTTATACCTTTAGAAGAAAGATCAATGTGAACAAAGTTTGGATTTACAAGCTCCAATGCAACCACCACTTCTTTAATGAGTTCCTTCTTCTCCAATGTGCACGAAGAACACACCAAGACACTTAAAAACACCTTCTTTTTGCTAACAAGGCTCAATCTATGGTTAGGGTTACAAGAGAGCGTGTTGGAGAGGCGGAGGCTGAGAATGGAATGGGTTTGGGGGAATTAAGAAGCTTGAATAGGGATCAAACCAAGAAAATAGGGTTTAGGAACTAATCACGTACGCCAAATGTACTCAAATTATGCCCATTGTACTAGGGATGCTCTAGTACACCCATCGTACACTTTGAGTACGCCAAGTGTACACGGCTTAACCCTAAACCGCCCTAACTTCAAACGGTTATAACTTCTTCGTTCCAACTCCGTTTTCACCGATATTTATACCCACGGAAAGGTATTGAAGAGCTCTAAAATATTATCTAAATATCTTGGACTAAAAACTTCTCAAACAAAATCCATATTTTCTGCAAGAAACTAACCTATGACTTTTCCCGTTTTACCCAATGGCTCTAAAACATAATTTGAAGGTTTAGATATCACAACCATCATTACCTCCTTCCAGAAGGTATAAAATCACCTCCATAAGGCCCAAATACACCATTGACTTCCGGCCTACGACTCTGAATCACATAATGATCCCGAACACGGTGTTACAATTATCAGATGCGTCTAAGAGAGAATAGTTTGGTGCGGCATTGGGAGTGAAAGAACTAAAAGCAAAAATAGTCTTGTCAAAAGTGACATGAAGGGAAATTCTAATGGAATTTTTATGGAGGTTAAGAAATATATACCCTTTGTGATGAGTAGGATATCCATGGAAGATACTTGGAGTGGAACGAGGATATCATCTATGAGGAATTGGAATATGAGGGTAGCATAGGAAACCGGAGACTTGAAGGTAAGAATATGATGGGTTTTTATTGTAGAGTTTTGATAAGGAGACATATGATTGATGGTGGTGGAGGGAGTGATGTTGTGAGTGTAAACAACCATGAAAAGAGCCTTGACCCAATATGTAGGAGGGAGGTGAGCTTGAAAGAGAAGAGTGCGAATAGTGTTGTTGATTGTACAAATCATACGTTCATACTTCCCATTTTGTTGGGAAGTGTATGGATAAGAAAACCGCATTTGGATGCCATTGGTGGTACAAAAATTATGAAATTTAGTATTACTATACTCACCCCCATTGTCACATTAAAAATATTTAATATCACATTGAAATTGATTTCTAACATGAGTTCTAAATTTAACAAAGTTTTCAAACACATTAGATTTATGTTTGATAGGAAACACCCACATATAATGAGAAAATTGGTCAAGAAATAGAACATAATACTTAAAACCAGAGTTGCTAAGAATTGGAGTTGTCCAAACATCAGAATGACCAATTTCAAAAGAATAAGAAGCAACAAAATTCAACAATGTAAAAGCAAGTCTAACATGTTTTCCTAACTTACAAGACTCACATAAAGTAGAATTTTTAATGTTTTTGGAAGGAATTAAATTTTGCAAAGAAAGCTGATTAAAAAATTCTTGACCGAGGTGTCTAAGCCGTTGGTGCAAAATGATGTAATTAGGAGAGACCAAAGCGTGATGTGTAGGTAACATGACAAGGTACAAGTTGCTAGAGCTATCACATCTTAGGACGATTTGCTTGGTTTGAAAATCCTTCACAGAAAAACCATAACCATCAAATTCAATAGAACAAAGTTTATCATGAGTAAACCGACGAACATATATCAAATTTTTAATGATTTGGGGTGTGATAAGGATATTTTGGAGAATAAGGGGACGATAAGGATTAGAGTTAGGTAGATACGAGTGTCCAGAATTATAGACTGGAATTTTAGACCCATTACCAACTAAAACATAAGTTAAATTAATGATCTTATCACTAATATAATTGAGTATACTTGCATTGGAATGAAGGTGCGTAGGGGCCCCGGTGTCCATTACCCATTCGTCATTTGATGGATCATTAGGAGACATCAAATTGAACATTTATGGAAGGTTAATCGTGCGAAGAAACATCAGATTCACCTTGATTAATATTGCACAGTTCATTATCAAGTTAGATGACTTTTGCGTCTTTGTTGATGCGAAACATGTCTTCAAGGTCTTGCCACATCTCATGAGCAGAGCTCTGTTTCTTGATGACTATCTAAAGTAATGATTCAGAGATAGTACAAAACATCCACATTTGCATGATGTTATTAATCCTCTCCCATTCATCCATGACAACAATAGTTTTTTCAATTGGGGCTTTTAGATGACCAGCCACCGCAAAACCAATGCAGTGAGTCTAAAAAAGCTTTCTACATGCATCATAGCTATGTTTTTCTAGATCAAGAATGATGGGTATGGAGGCTTTGATATTGGATATGCCATAAGATTTTTTTTATGTGACATTGGTATTGGGGGTCGATGGTTGCACCATGGTTTAACAAATGAGAACTGAGAAGAAGATAAGGGAGATCAACATAGAAGTCAGAAAATAAGGAGGAATGAACCGAGAAGGATTTTTACGCCAAGAAGGAGGAAGCGGCGTCTAGGTTGAGAGAAATAAGGAGTGCTATGATACCATGTTAAGTTTATTATTTCTCATAAAAATCACCATTCTCATTAAATCACTATATATAACAGAATACAAAGACATGGGCCGATTACAAAGAATACAGAACTAACAAATACAATATAACACAAATATAGATTAACAGGCTGCCGCAACTCAGTCGTCCTCCCTCTTCGTCAATCAACATACAACAACAATCACCCCTTCTCCAATGTCTCTCGATAACAGCAAATATGTTACCCGTCACTGTGTTTCCTTCATATGAAAAGGCATTTCACAACACAAGTTTAGTTTCACCTTATCACCTACAAATTACGAGCATTGGAAGACAATGCTACAACTTTTCCTCGTTACAAACAACTTTTTTGGCTATGTTGACGACACAATCCCATGTCCTCCAACCACCATTCTTTCCACTTCCACATCAGAAAAAGATGGTCCTGAAGTATCAGTTTTACAACCCAATACAAAAAACACTACTTGGGTTAGCAACAATGCTCATGTTTAGATGTTAATCTTGTCTACCATCTCTGAAGTCTCCCTCCAACATATTCAAGGCACTACCTCTAGTGAAATTTGGCTGTCACTTGAACGTGCTTATGCTCTCTATACCTCCTCACGAGAATACACACTCAAAACATAACTTCTCAAAATAACAATGAAAGGTGACAAAGCTTCCTCTGCACACCTTACTCGTTCTCAAGAATATTCAAATTCTTTAGCTAACATTAGAGAACCTATTAATGAAAAAGATCTTGTTATGTTTGTTATTTCCAGATTAAGAGATGAATACAATGGATTAAAATCCACTCTTCTTTCTTGCAAATTTCTTAATGCTTTTTCTTAACTTAATGGTCTTTTGGCTGATCACGATTTCATGATTAAGAAAACATCTATATATGTATCACCAGCCCAAGCTTTTGCAAATGCCTCCTCTTTGCATATGACTACTCCAACCCCTAACGATACCCTTCATGTCATCAAACAACTTGCTCAACAGGTGGGTTTCCAACTTCAACCATTAGGTAACCTACTAGCAGCACAAGCAAACTGCACACAACGCTTGGGTAATAATCGGGAACGTAACTTCGACAACAAGTTGGGCTGAAGGAGAGGAAATCGACAACAATAAGGAGATGGAGGAAGAACTAGAGCCCAATTTAGTTGGGCATCCAACCAAAACACAGTATATAACACTTGCAACAGGTATGGTATTGGTCACCACCCGTCCTAATGTCCTAACCATGACCCATCAACCATATGCACTAGATCGCAACCTACTACGAACTTTACAGATTTTTATTCACAAACATCTGACTCGTGGCTGCTAGACACCGGTTCTAGTCATCATGTTGTAACATCCTGAGATTTGCAGGTATTTACAAATCCTCTCTATTTATTTTTCCATTTATAGTCCATGGGGTTGGAAGAGTCGAGACATGAGAAGCCTAAGGGGCTAAAGTTGAAACTTTGAGAACACGACGAGTACGCTAAGAGTACATAATGTACGCCAAGAGTACTAGGTGCACCCTAGTACGCTAGGCGTACACTTGTGTACGCTAGGCGTACTCACGACAGATGGAAACCCTAATATTTAGGGTTTGGGTGCTATATAAACGTCCTTATGATCTCAAAACCCTCCATCATCCCAACCTCCATAGTTTTGAGCTATTTTCCCCAAAACCTAACCCCTTTCTTGAGTGTGTGAGCTAAAAGTATGTGTTTTGAGTAGTTGGAAAAGAAGGTGTTGCATCAAGAAGTTGGAGAAGGAAGACAAGCTTGTAGATTTGAGGTTTCTGTGTGCTCTAGAAGCTCCAGGAGGTAAAAATATCTAGCCTTTAAGCTTGTATGATGTAGATCTTGCCATGCTAGCTTTATGAAACCATTTCTTGTCCCAAAAGTCCCAAAGTTGGTGCATGTTATGTTTTGAACGAGATAAGCTATCCTTTCAGACCCTAGAAAGGGTCCTAAGTGATAAAAATGACGTCCCAATGGCTTAAAGTGCCCTATGCATGTAGTAGAAAGGTCTTAATAGATTAAGACCATGTGTTAAGAACATTATGGACATCCAAAATCTTAAAGTTCAAAACTTTATTGTTCTAAGGCACATTTGGTCAAGGGATCTGGAGTTTGGACTTAAGTGCTTAATCCATTAAGCACTTATTAGGGTTTTGGTGAAACCTTGTGTACGTCCCGCATACTGATTCAACCACCCCGATGGTGGTCACCACAAAAAGAAAGTATGCCTTGTGTACGCCCTCTGTTGGCTTTTGATGACTTGGGCTTCGGGATTAGGCTCCCTTTTTGGCCAGTTTGACATGGGCCTTACTGGGATTTATGAATAAATGTGTTTTAGGCCAGTAGTGGTAATAGATCTTAAAATGAGTCCCAATTGGGAAAATTGGGACAATATTAGGCCTTATGTATATGGACTTTTGCATAGTGAATTTGATATTAGGCCTTGGCTCAAATTAGAGAAACGACAAAGTGGACTATGTGAACCCTTAGTCAAGATTGATATCCCATGTGTTGACTTAGTATTCGTCATTTTGGATAGTTCGGGATTTTCAGTGAGACAGCGGTCAAAGACTTTCAGTCCAGTTCAGCCCTACTTGCGAGGTGAGTTCTTCTCACTATATCAACAGGGTCTAAGGTACCAATTCCGACCCTTTTCGGATTTGTATCCAGGTTTATTGCATGATGATATGTTAGTGACTTATTAGGTCGGTATCCTGGTATATAGGATGATACTATGTTAGTGACCAGTTGGGTCGGTATCCTGTTTATAGGATGATACTGTGTTAGTGATCTGTTAGATATGTATGACTATCTGTACATGCTAGCTAGCATATGATATTTATGTGCACAAGATTGTTTGATTAGGGGTTGGGTTGAGGTGGTCATGCTTTCTGCTTGCGCCTACATACCCAAGGTAGACCGGATAAACTACAAACCCGGTTAGGGCATACTAGTCGGGCCGAAGTCCCGACGAGCGGTCCGGATAGGCTGAAGGCCCTGCGAGGCGGTCTAGACATGTTGATTGCTCAAAGAGTGGTCCAAATAGACTGATGGCCCTGCGAGGCGGTCCAGTCAGGCTGATGGCTCATTATGCATGTTGTTTATTTGCTGTGTTATGATTATGATTCTATGGCGTTGGTATTTTTGGGGAACTCACTAAGCTTCGGGCTTAGAGTTGTTGATTTTGTTTCTGGTACTTTTGATGATCGCGGGAAGGCGAAGGCATGATCGTGCACCTCCTTAGATTTTTATGATTTGATTATGGGATACTCTGACTTGAAACCATTTTGAAAACAAATTTGTAATAATTATTGGTTTTTGAATGATTTGAAAAGTTTTAAATTGGCATGATTTTTATGGGTATTACAAGTTTGTATAAGAGCCTTGGTTTGAGTGAATTGGAGGAATCACTTGTGTGTATCCAATCTCAAACCGAGGACAAGATTTTTGAAATGATTTTCAAAATACTAAAGGAGGATGCAAGTGTACGATTAGCCGGATCCAGTAAGTAGACCCCAAAATACCTTATAGATTATTTGATTTTGTGATATGTTAGAACAACATGTAAGTGATAGGCTAGGGATCTTCAGGATTTGCATGATAGAATCACATGATTATATGATGCATGATAGCCTAGGGTTTTTCCTTATATGAAATTGAAATCATTATTGTAGTTGCTTATTGTATGCATCATAGTTGTACATAATTAAGATCTTATAGCCTGAGAATATTTGTTTTGGCCTTATTTCCTGTTCTTGTCTGATTAAGGGATTAGGGTAGGATCAGGTATTCGAAAGTCTATAGAGCGTTATGTATGGCTAGCACACACGAGTGTTGCAGGGTTGTTGGAAGTTTTATTGGCTGGTTGTGTAGGGTCAATCGACCAGTTACGAGATATTTAACCTTCCACTAGGTGTGAGGATTGAGTGCTCGCCATGCATATGTATATTGTTATGGCATTGTGATGATACTTGAGACACATATGGGTAGGTTTGGAAGGTAGTATGGGCCCGTACTACTGAAAGCACAGGATCCATACACGTAGCAAGGAAGTCACAACCCTTAGGGCTTTGTTGGGAGTTGGTTCCCGAATTATTATATGGAATGTATGATACCTTCTTGGTATATTTTCACCATGGTGGTTACTAGATGATTTGTGACTGGATCTAGATCAGGATTAGGAGATGGCAGTCATGAGGGACCAACAGTGCCTGAGGTCATTGGTCGGATGAGCTGGACACCAGGATTTGAGAGATCCTGCATGATGAGGTTGCTACTCTATTTCGGGCACAGTTGCCGGAGATGTTTGGGTCTATTAAGACGCATGGTTGAGTACTAAGATGAGCGTTATGCATCCATGGTTGAAATGGTTGCCGCAACAACTTCAACACCTGTTGGCGGAAAGGGGAGGAGCCAATCGGGCTTTTTAGTATCAGGACTTCGATAACACGAAGCCCCTGACTTTCGATGGGACTTAGGACCCTATAATAGCCATGAGGTGGCTATCTAACATTGAGGGATGCTTTTTCACATGTTCATGCCCTACTGACCAAAAGTCCTAGTGTGCTTTGAACATGTTGAGGTCCGAGGCGTAGGATTGGTGAAGGTTGATGACAAGTTCTTATTATGATGAATAGAGAGCTACAGTTACTTGGGAGCAGTTCATGGATATGTTCCGTGCACAGTACATTCCACAGATTGAGCACGAGCGGCTGACACATGAGTTTTTGAATTTGAGGCAGGGTGTGGAGACGGTAGTGGAGATCACCCGTATGTTCACTTAGAGGGAAATGTTTTGCCCGGAGTTTGCTTCTGAGCAGGCACTAATGACATGTTATCTGAGCATGCTCAAGACTGACATCCGTCAGGTTGTTGCTACCCAGCATTGTGATACACTGCTGGAATTATAGGAGGCAGCTAGGCGGCGTGACTTGGAGATTGAGCTACATTTACGGGAGTAGAGGTAGGCCCCGACCTAATCACAGCATGCGCCGAAGTGGCCCAAGACCGTTGATTTTGGTATGGGGCCAGCGTGGCCACACTTGTGGAAAGTGCGGGAAGGGCCATTAGGGAGTTTGTAGATCAGGTAGTGCATGCCGCAAATGCAGCAAAGAGGAGCACTTCGCACGGGATTCTCACCAGCCAGCTCCGGTTCAGGATATGAGGTTCTGCTATCACTGCAATCAGGTTGGACATGTGAAGATCAACTATCCACAACTCACTGCCAGGCCAGCGCAGGCTTCAACGTCGGCTACCCTGCGGATTACTAACGGGGGGTCAGGGTAGAGCAAAGCCTCTGAAGGCTCGGGGAAGCGCCTTCCAACTTACAACCGAGAAGGCCAGGACAACATCGGATGTGGTTGCTAGTATGTTTCTATCCTTTATCTTATTGATTATATATGTTTTATGCATATATGTTTGTACCTATGATTATGTACATTCTTAGTGAACTCCTTACCTGTATTCGTATTATTTGACTCCGAAGCGAGTCAGTCTTTTGTCTCTCAGTCATTCAGTAGGGATTTTGGTTTACCAGTAGGAGAGCTAGAGTGTCCGTTGCGAGTGACTATCGCCAACGAACACAGGATTTCCAGTTCTTCAGTGTATCGGGGCTGCGTGTTGGAGAACTTCGGGGTATCTTTACCGATAGACTTGATTCTGATTCCCATGGGGGATGTATGTGTGATTGTGGGTACAGACTGACTTAGTCACTTCAATGCCATAATCGACTACGAGGGTCAGTGGGTGGTGGTTCGAACCCCAAGTAGGGGAGAACTAATTATCTACAGCTAGGGTACAAGACATGATTCAAGGTTTTGCTTAGCTAGCAGGGCTCGATAGTATATTCAGCATGAGTGTGCGGTTATTTAGCGTATGTGGTAGATACGCGGGTTAGGATCAGGTTTCGGTTTCAGATATTCCAGTTGTCAGAGAGTTCACTGACGTGTTTCTGAAGGAGTTACCCGGAGTGCCTCCGAAGAGGTAGGTCGAGTTTAGGATCGACCTAGTGCCAGGTACGGCCCCTATTGCCAAGGCACCATACCAATTGGCACCACTAGAGATGCAGGAGCTATCATCACAACTGCAAGAACTGCTGGGCAAGCAGTTCATCCGTCCGAGCAGTTCTCTGTGGGGAGCGTCGATTCTCTTCGTGAAGAAGAAGGCTGGTTCACATTGGATGTGGATTGACTGCTGAGAGTTAAACAAGTTGACGGTGAAGAACAGTTATCCTCTACCACAAATCGACGATCTCTTCGATCAACTACAGGGAGCATCTTGGTTGTCCAAGATAGATTTGAGGTTCGGGTACCATCAGGTCAAGGTACAGGAGGAGGACGTGGAGAAGACAACGTTCTAGACTCGTTATGGATATTACGAATTCGTGGTGATGCATTTTGGGTTCACCAATGCGCCAACTATATTTATGGACCTGATAATTCGGGTATGCAGACCGATTCTTGATCGCTCAGTCATTGTGTTTATAGATGACATCTTGGTGTCTTCCAAGACCAGAGAGCAACACAGGGAGCATCTTAGGGAGCTATTAGGAGTCTTGAGGCTAGAACGGATTTATGCCAAGTTCTCAAAGTGCGAGTTTTGGTTACGAGAGGTTCAGTTCCTTGGACATCTCATTAAACAAGAGGGGATTTTGGTCGACCCGATAAAGATCGAGACCGTTATGCAGTAGGCGGTTCCAAAATCTTCCTCGGATATCAGGAGCTTCTTGGGATTGGCAGGGTACTACCGGAGATTCATAAAAGGTTTCTCCAAGATTACAGTACCCCTCACTCGTCTGGCGAGGAAGGGGTGGACTTTCGGTAGGGCCTTTGAGCAGCAGAGGGCATTTAAGACCCTCATACAATGAATTTTCGAGGCTTCAGTCTTGACTCTTCTGGAGGGAGTTGAGGATTTTGTAGTATTCTGTGATGCATCCATCACGGGAGTGGGAGCGGTCCTCATGCAGAGAGGACGAGTGATAGCCTACACGTCGTAATCGTTAAAGCCGCATGAGACGAGATATCCCACACAGGATTTGGAGTTGGGAGCAGTAGTATTCCCTTTCAAGAGTCTGAGATACATCATGGATCAGGCGAACCTGAACATGAGGCACCACAGGTGGCTAGACGTAGTCAAGGATTATGAGTGCAAGATCCTTTACCATCCGGGTAAAGCGAACGTGATTGCGGATGCTCTGAGCCGCAAGTCAGCTGGATCCTCTACCCTATCGACATGTATGAGGATATCAGCGGATTCTCCACTTGTGAGCTTGACCAGGGAAGCTAAGGCTGAGGGTATGCGACATAGAATTGGATGCTTGGGAGGATTAGGGATGAGAACACCCGGTTTGTGTAGGATAGTCAGGGATTGTTGACTCGTTGCGTTCGGGTCTAGGTTCTGTTGTTTGGTGGGGTCAAACGGATTGTTCTGGAGCTGGTTCATAAGTCTCACTTCTCTATTCACCCGGGCGCCACCAAGATGTACTGGGATTTGCAATTGAGTTACTGGTGGCCATACATGAAGAGGGATATCGCATGGTACGTTGAGAGGTGCTTGACCTATCGGATGGTCAAGGCCGAGCATCAGAGACCCCATGGTCAACTGCAACTTGTGGAGATTCCCATGTGAAAATGGGAGTAGATCACGACGGATTTCATCACCAAGCTACTGAGAATGGTTAGGGGATTTTACGCTATTTGGGTCATCGTGGATCGATTGACTAAAAGCGCCTACTTTCTAGCGATACGGGAGATTTCATCGGCTGAGAAGCTGGCCGACTTGTATACCCGCGAGATCGTTTCTTGCCATGGGGTACCTGTCTCTATTGTATCAGAACTTTGATTCACCTCCCGTTTCTTGTAGAAGTTCCACAAGGAATTGGGCACACGACTGCATTTTAGTACAACTTATCATCCGTAGACAGATGGCCAGAGTGAGCGGACCATATAGAATCTTGAGGATATGCTGAGAGCCCGCGTCATTGAATTCGGTGGGAGCTGAGACTCCTACCTACCCCTACAAAGTTCTCCTGCAACAACAACTATCATTTTAGTATTGGTGCCCCACCTAATGAGCTGTTGTATGGACGAAGATGTTGCACCCTAGTCTGTTGGGGTTATATCGGGCATAGGGTGATGGGACGGACAGAGGTAGTTCTGCACACTACCAAGAGGATTTAGCAGACCAGACAGCGGTTGTAGGTCGCTCAGAGTCAGCAGAAGAGTTATGCTGATAGATGCCAATCTGAGCTGGAGTTCCAGTTGGCTGACATGGTATTACTGAAGGTCTCACCCCGGAAGGGTGTGATTCGCTTTAGGAAAACGGGAAATTGGGTCCCAATACATTGTACCATTTCGGGATATTTCCAGGGTTGCCAAGGTTGCATATAGACTGGATCTTCCGGAGGAGCTCCGTCAGATTCATAACACTTTCCACATTTCGTAGTTGCTGAAGTGCATATTAGACAAGGATGCGGTAGTGTCGTTAGATGACATTCAGGTTGATGAATGCATGAATTATGTGGAGCAGCCGGTGGTTGTATCGGAGAGGAAGATAAAGGTTTTGCACAACAAGGAGATACCACTGGTAAAGGTGCAGTGGCGGCATCAGAAAGGATCCGAGTGGACTTGGGAGCAAGAGCCCGAGATACGGGAGCATTATCTGAATCTATTTGCTACAAATGACTTCGAGGACGAAGTCTAGGTCAAGTGGGGGGGGGGGGGGTGGGGAGTTAGGACATCCTGAGAATCCCCGACTATCTATTGTTTTGTAATGTTTGGGGACCTGCACCCATTAGCACCTTTGATTTCGTTTAGTATTTCCCATTATGTGTTGATCATTTTTCAAGATACATGTAGATTTTTCCGTTAAAATCTAAATATGATACCTATGACACATTCAAAGCATTCATGGTCACTGTTGAATACCAATTCCAAACTTAAATCAAATCTGTTCAAACTGAATGGGGGGGGGGGGGGGTTTGTAACTTTTTAGTTCTTTTCAAAACTCAGCATCACGCATCGGCTCTCATGTCCACACACAAGTGAACAAAATGGATTTGTTGAGTGTCACCGGCGTCATGTGGTTGAAATTGGTCTTACTTTTCTTGTTCAATCTGATGTCCCACAACGTTTTTGGCATTTTTCCTTTGAGATGGTTGTCTATTTTATCAACTGTATGCCATCCCAAACAAACTCCAATACATCCCCCTTCGAAGTTGTGTTAAATCATACCCTAATTTTTCATTTCTTTGGGTTTTTGCTTGTAGATGTTATCCACATCTTCCTCCTTACAACAAACATAAAATGGATTTCAAATCCATATCCTGTGTTTCGTGGCTATATCAGTTCACATCATGGGTACTGTTGCTACGATCCTTAGTCTGAATGGTTGTACATTGCTCAACATGTTTGATTTCATGAGCAATCCTTCCTGTACCACATTGTTCCTCTTACAACATCACTGAAACCAATAGCAAATTCTTATGTCTCCTCTTACCCTACACCACCACTCAATACAGATGATCAAAATACCACTACTCCACCCACACCAACACCGCAACCAACTAATCATACTGATACCCATCCATCACCAGATCCGTCAACACCCCTCCCACGACTACAACTAATACAAACTTATCAACGATGACCCAACCCTACAACCACTTCTAATACGAACTTTACGCGGTTCACCACTGCCTCGTATTCGTCCGTCAAACCTACGCCCTAATCCTAAACCCACTACCAAATTTCTAGCAACTACATAACACACCCATATCACCATCGAAACCAAACCTGCTACCTTCAAAGTGCTCACAATGATCCAAAATGGCGATCTACCATGGTTGACGAATACTCAACTCTGGCTCGGAATGACATGTGGACATTGGTACCACGTCCACCCAATTCCAATATCATTGACTACAAATGGGTTTATAAACTAAAAAGAGATCAAACGGGGAAGATAACAAGGTATAAGGCACGTCTGGTTGCCAAGGGGTTTCGACAACAATACAGGATTGGTTATCAAGAAACCTTTAATCCAATGATAAAATCAAGTACCATTTGTGTTATTTTATCTCTTGCTGTCACACAAAAAGCAACCACTATGTCAACTTGATATACTAAATTATTTTCTGCACGGTGATCTTCATGAAACTGTTTATCTTCGACAACTAGAGGGTTTTATCGATTCTGCTAAGCTGAACCATGTATGTCTCCTTCGTAAATCTTTATATGGGTAAAATCAAGCACCACACGCATGGTTTCACCGATTCTCTACTGCCCTGCAAATACTCGGTTTTCATGCATCCAAGACCGATCCATCATTTTTCATTTATTCTTCAAAGGGTATTCTTATATATATGCTGGTATACGTGAATGATATTATTTTAATGGGAAATAGCTCTAGTACTTTTGAGAGTGTTATTCATGCTCTAAGACAAACGTTTCCACTTTAAGATATGGGTCTTCTATCCTATTTGCTAGGGACTGAAATACTTAAATAAGGACAAGATCTACTTCTATCTCAAAAGAAGTGCATTCTTGAAACATTGAAGCGGGCATGACTATCTCATGCCAAATCGGTTCCAACCCCAATCACCACTACTACAAACCTATACCTTAGTGACAGTCCAGAGTTTGATAATCCGGTCAAATATCGCCAGATTGTTGGAGCTCTTCGATATGCAACCTTATCGAGTCCATATATTACTTTTTCTGTTAACAAAGTCTGCCAATTCATGCATTCCCCGAATGAAAACCATTGGTCGGTTGTCAAGCGTATTTTCAGATATCTACAAGGTACTAACTCTCATGGATTATTTTTTAAACACGAATTTGCCACAATTTTGCATGCCTATACAGATCCAACCTACACTCTTTTGACCGGATCCACTGATGGTGATTGGGCTGGTTGCTCGGATGACCGACAATCCATGGGAGATATGCCATTTATATTGGATCTAATCTTGTTTCATGGTGTGCATGTAAACAAAAGATTATCTCACGTTCATCCATATAATCTGAATACAAAGCTCTACCTTGCAGAACTAACATAGCTTCAAACTCTTTTGTGTGAATTACGTGTTGTTACTTCTTCTGGTCCAACTTTATGGTGTGACAACTTAGAAGCCAAGTATTTAGCAGCGAATCCCCTCTTTCATGCATGTACAAAACACGTTGAAGTTGATTTTATTTTGTTAGAGAGAAGGTTACTCATCGTCAACTAAAGGTTCGGTTTATCTCCATAAATGATCAGATTGCAGATGCGTTCACGAAACCTCTACCCTCACAACGATTTATTTTCTTACGCGACAAGCTACAGGTTGTTAGTTGGCCTTTGCTTGAGGGGCTATTAGACGATATATAATTACATTTATATATTATAGGGTTTAGAGTGTAAATATGTATTAGTGTGTGTATATATATATATATATATATATATATATATATATATATATATATATATATATATATATATATATATATATATATATATTCTTGTAATCGTGAGTTATTATTGATATAATACAATAACCAAGTTTATCTATGCTGTTATGGTAGTCCCCTGCTTTTTGTTATTTTTCAAAAATAAAATAATAATATCTTTATTTGATGCAAATGTTTTGCAACTGTTGCTCCTGCTTCCGGATGCAAATGTCATGTAGTTATCTCAGATCATACTGCAATTGAGAAGGTATGTACTGATATTGAGGCTGTGGAAATGTCAAGGCATGATTGAAAGTTGAAAGTTGTCCTTATTTTCTTTTTGTGAGTTCTAATATTTGTTTGTTCCTTTTATTAGATTCCTTCTAAAGAATGATGGTCTATTTGAAGCTATACTTGCATTTCTTACATAAAAGCTAATGTTTAAATTTGTTTTACGTTATATAATTATGTCCATGAGCTTAGATTATCTAAGCCTTTTAGGATTGTCCCGATGTGAATGAGCTTTCAACTGAACAAAGAAAGAGGCTCACAATAAATGAAAAACGATGCGTGAGAACAAAAATGAATAAGAATTAGTGAGAATGCATGAAAATAACAGTAATTATATGAGGTTGAACGTATCCACATTACTAAACAACTTATTATTTTAGTAATTCTCATAGAATAGTATTGTCCACGCGTTCGCAGAATAGTTGTCCATCCACATTATAACTTAGCCCTATATATATATATATATATATATATATATATATATATATATATATATATATATATATATATATATATATATATATATATATATATATATATATATATATTCTGTGTGTAAACATAGTTGTTCAATGGGGCTTCTAATCGAACACTTTATCTGCACCTTATTACATACTACATATGTTTTAGGAGTGTTAGTTACCTTTCAGTCCACTATCTAGAGGGCTGAAAAAGTTATGTCAGAGAAAATCAGGACTATTAAAATATGACTCTTGAAACAGAAACATAAGACAGAAACATAAGGAACATGGCAACAATATTATGATTATGAATAGAAACTAAATGTATCCATTTAAATAATAATTAACAAAGGCTTAAAAATAAATTCTCAAGAACATCACAATGTAAAAAAGACTCAACACGCTGAAACCATTATGAATTCAAACGAGTTATGATGAAACTGACCACATGGTAAAACACCTACACTTATTTCTATTTTGATGTGCCGTTTCAAAAAAAAATTAATAATTATATTTTGATGCCGCAAAAACACAGATTATTTTGAAAGCTTATGTCATAAAGAAACAATTTTACTTGTTGGTCCAAGGCTAATCCCTAAAGTAAAGTTCATGATTAAATATCACTATGTTAGTGAAAAATTATATATCCGCTGCTCTTATGTTTATACATTGTTAGAATATATATGACGTGATATTATAGAAATTTAAGAACACTAAAAATGTCTTTATTCTAAACTACTAATTATGGTGAGTTGATGAGACGTATTAATTGGGCGTAAAAAGGAAACCACTAGAACTTTCCAAGTCATATTTTCGTGCTTGATGGTGTTATTGGTCAATAAGGAGAAAATTAGAAAAGTGATAATTTGTCTATAGTTTTGGCGTAAAGATTGGGGCAAGTTGAGTCTTTGAGTGTGACAGCTTATTAAATGCTACTCACATAACTTCGTCTAGATAACACATAGAGGTACAAGATATATATGTGTGTGCATACACAATACTAATGTATATAATGAAGTCTCAAGAACACAAGTGATATATAGAAAGTGTCTAACTAATAATTCCTTTTCCTTGTTGGACATTTGAAATGATTCTCGTATTTTTTTTTGCGTCAGTTCTTCTCTCATGTCTACCTTTCCTTCACTCTGCTACAAACCACAACACTTCCATTCCTATCTGCCCAAAAAGTTTCAGCTGCCAAAATTTGGAACCATTTAGTTACCCGTTCTATAACGCCAATGACACAAAGTGTGGGTTGATTAAGGTCAATTGTACTTCAAATGGTACAAATCTGGAATTCAGAGGAGATTCATATGAGGTTGGCGGCAAGTTTGGACCTCAGCAGTGTGTCCTTGTACGTAACAGAAAGTTTGAAAAACTTGTAAATGATAAAAAGTGTGAGGCTTTTACGTATAATTTCGCTTCTCCATTTCCTCTTTTGTATTCTAGTTTAAGCACATCCTTCACCAATATCTACAAATGCACCAACAGTACCAATTATGCTGAAGAAATGGATGCTTATTTTAACCAATCTACTTACAATAGATACACCAGATGCAAACCATACAATTTCTATTATAAGTCTAACATAAGCGATACAACAGTTCCAACTCATCTCCCACCTATATGTGAAATCATACAGCTGCCTGTGAATGTGCAATTTAATCGCACCAGAATACCCGACAAAACCGACATATTTTCTCTTCTTGGTTTTGAATTCACCGTTACATTTAATTTGTCAAGTTCTTGCGATGAATGTCGCAATAATGACGGCCAGTGTGATACTCGCGATGGACATTTTCAGTGTTTAGGCACCAAAAAAGGTAATTACTCTTTTTTTCCCTCTTTCTTTGCTCCTAATTTTGGGGTACACCGAAAATGATATGTCTAGATTATTCGTGAAATTAATTTTCCTGTCTTATCTTTTGTTGTTCAGTTGCGGCAGAAAAACGACACAGAAAACAGAAACAGATTCTAGGTAATATACCTTATGATCGAATGCATGCACACACATGATGCATAATTAAAGATATTGACCATCATATGATTTTGCCACAGAAAACAATTTGACCCAGACGACATGATGCCCAATCAGTTAATTATAGTAGCGTCTCTTACTTTCATTTACTTCGGATTCAAAATGAGTGATAACTTAAGTATTGATACATACAACACTTAACCAATGCATAACACCATAGGAAGCATTGATACATATATATCACTTAATGACCTATTTTATGTCGCATGTATTAATTCTGTTATTCTAAGTTATTTTCAAATATTATAGGAGATTTCACAAGTCATGGATTTATTTATCATACACAACTTTTTGTTTACTCAATTTAGGTTTTGAAATTTAATAAACAATATTTAAAGGCATTTCTGTACGTTCATTGTTTGATGCAGCTCTTTGTATAGGATTTGTGACAATGATGGTTGTGATAATCGTAAGTTTCATATGGAAACTCTCATGGCGTGTAAAGACAAAGAAGTGTGTTAATGTGGAAAACTTTCTAGAAAATCATGAATTTCTTGCGAAAAGGTATACGTATTTGCAAGTAAAGAGGATGACAAACTCATTCGAAATCAAATTAGGACAAGGTGGATTTGGTTCGGTGTATAAAGGAGCGTTAACTAATGGAAGTTTAGTGGCCGTGAAGATCTTAAGCGAATTGAAAGGTAATGGTGAAGATTTCATAAATGAAGTTGCAAGTGTTGGTAGAACTTCCCATGTAAATATTGTAAGTCTTGTAGGATTTTGCTTTGAGGCCCATCAAAGAGCATTAATCTATGAGTTCATGCCTAATGGATCACTTGAGAAGTTCATATATGACCAAACATTTTTGAGTAATAGCCAACTTGGATGGACAAAGTTGCATGAGATTGCTATCGGAATTGCTCGAGGCTTAGAATACTTGCATAGTGGTTGCAACACACGGATCTTGCATTTTGACATAAAGCCCCATAATATTCTATTGGATCAAGATTTTTCTCCTAAAATATCCGATTTCGGCCTTGCGAAGCTATTCCCCGAGAAAAGAAGCATGATATCTATGTCCCATATGAGAGGAACACCAGGGTATATTGCTCCTGAACTCTATTCTAGGAGTTTTGGGCAGGTATCGCACAAATCAGATGTTTATAGTTATGGGATGATGATTTTGGAAATTGTTGGAGGGAGGAAAAATATTGAGGTTGGAGTTGATCATACAAGTGAAATATACTTCCCGCATTGGATATACAAAAAGGTTGAATTAGATGAAGACTTGGAACTACATATGAGTATGAGCGATGAAGAAAATGAGATGGTAAGAAAAATGATTATTGTGGGCTTATGGTGCATACAAACAAATCCCTTGAGTCGACCAACTATTACGAAGGTATTGGAAATGTTAGAAGGAGACCTAGAATCATTGGAAATTCCTCCAAAACCTTATTTATCTTCTCCATTAAGGTCGGTCGTTGGTTCCTCATTTACAGAATAAGTGCACACGTGTTCATTTACAGTAACTTCAATATACATTTTGTCATGTAAGTTAATCTCGACCTTATTGTATCCTAAATTTGTAGTCATTGGCTTGTGCTGATCATAATACAAGCCAATATCAAAGTTTTTTTTTTTTTTTTTTTTTGCAATTACCAGGCCCTTGAACATGTTAAAAGGAAGTAGGTTTGAGTATACATCCATTATTGCTCACTCGTTCTCAACTTGTTTGAAACAACCCAAAAATACAAACCAAAAATTTCTTTTTAAAATCATTTATAATAAAACCATAAGTCATCCATCATCATAAAGAAAATCATAAGTCGTGTATCTCAAAACATCATTTATAAATACTATATCAAAATCATAAAAGAAAATATCAAAGTCTAAACATCCCAGGTTGAAACTGTGGTGTGTGCTATGCGATCATCCTGAACCCTTCCCCCTTGCTAGTGGAAGTACCTGAAACCGAAACTGAAAACTATAAGCACGAAGCTTAGCGAGTTCTCCCAAGCTACCACATACCATACACATAATCACATACTGGGCCTAGCCCACTGCATCGGTGACCACTCGACATCAGACGAATCCGGACCGAGGTCCGACGTAACTTGGGCCTAGCCCCTGCATCGGGCCTCGCCTGCCACGCATTGGACCGAAGTCCGGTATACATATCATATCAACAAGCATAACATAAACATAACATGAAAGCTAACATTCCTCAGGCTTGCCCCGACATCATACCAAAGTCTGGAACACATAATCAGACACATGCAAGAATCACAAAGGTATCAAGCATACTAACTTCGTCGAGCTTGCCCCGACATCATCCCGAAGTCCGAAACATAAAATCTACATCGGGCTAACCCCGACACATACAATCACACATAATGCTTTGTCAAAACCTGATAATCCTTCTCAGGGTAAAATGACCATTTTACCCCTGGTAAAAGTCAACATCCTGGTCAAAGTCAAAGCCAAGGTCAACTCCAAGTCAACCCCAACTCATCGAGTCATCTCCTAACTCGGTGAGTTCATGAACAATTTCAGACCTGAGGTCAACTAAGTCAACTCGTCGAGTCCCTTCCAAGACTCGTCGAGTTCTTCCTCTTATAATATCGAGATATATCGACTTTAACTCATCGAGTCTCTCTTTGGACTCGTCGAGTTCTTCAGCTTCCGAATCCAAATCCTGTCCAACTTACTGAGTCATCTCCCAAAACTCAATGGTTTCACTCGCAACCAGAAAAGGAGTTAGGTTTCACGACCCGACTCGCCGAGTTCCAAGAACAACTCGTCGATTCCTCCATGTGACATCCCTATTCAGTTAATTTTAATCCATTCCAGTGCTTCTGACTCATAGATCTGGACTCCTTAGGCTAGCATTATATGTAAAGTTGCTAACTTTACGTGCATGCATGGTGTTGTGAAGCTAAAACATACAATCCATACAAAAATGAAGGTCTAAGTCATAAAATGGAGCAATGGTTAAATAAAGGTGGCAAATTTGAGCTTTCAAAGCTCAAGAGTGCCCAGATTTGAACTCAATACACCCCCAAAGGTCCAAAACTCGGAATGACCTTGGAAATTACCCAAAAATGACAACATACAAGCTAAGAAGGGGATCTATGTGAATAACAACCAAGGTATAAGCTTTATACCTCTATGAAGACAGAAATAAGTCCTTAGCTTTGGATCCTTGACCTTCCTTCTGGAACTACAAGCCTTTTGCTTCCTTCTTCTAGCTTTAATCACAAAATGGAAAGAAATAGCTCAAGATCACTCAAGGTTGATTAGGGTGTGGAGGTGATGAAGGGTGGAATGGAGGCCATATATGATGCTTAAATAGGGTGCAAACCCCAAAGATTAGGGTTTCATCTAGCCTGGCCTACTTGTCGAGTCAAGACTTCGACTCGTCGAGTAGCTCACTTAAAACCCACGCCTTTTCCGCCTTTTAGTCGACGAGTTAGGACCACCAACTCGTCAAATACCCCTTCCAAAATAAATAAATAATAAGGTTAAAATGTGTACCAGGAACCAAACGTTACATTGTTTATTTGTTATTGTGGCATTGTATTCATAGTTTGGCTATTTTTTATTGGTACTTGATTGTAATGTGAAGTTCTAATAGGTAGGAAAGTTTCATGCTAATTATGGGTTTTAGAGTTTCTTTAGAACTCCTTGTAATGTTATTATAAGTCATTTAGATGTTAACTTTCAACCATTCCAACACTTCACCTTCTTTCTCCCCTCTCACCTTGGAGATTTCTCCGTTATGTAACATTTTAATAAGGGTGACATTTCATAGTGGTTTTTCCTGATTTCGAGTTTCCACTTTATATCTTGGTGTTCACTACTCTTCGTGTTGGTTTCTTACATTTCAAGCATCATCATATTTTATAACAAATGTAAACCTAAATAGGGTATTGTAGAGTAAATTAGTAACAATTAACCTTTTCGGTGCCACCACCGATGATGGAATCGTGAGATAGGGGGGTTTCAGTGAGGTGAGGGGAAGGAATGTGGTGGGGCCTTCCTAACTTAATAAGAATATAAACATTTAACAATTAGGCTGGAGGGAGTGGTACCACTCCTAACACCTTGCCATATCATTTTTTTTACTGCAATGTCATTTTTTGCCTACCACTTCACTAACACATATTTCTTAACATTTCACATGGAGTGGTAGTACCCTATCACTCCATTTTTTTTCATTTTCTTTTACAAATTTAACTAAAATTATATATTTTGTTAATACGTAAACATTTCATATTACATAAATTTTATTTTTTAAAACACAAACACTTAAATCGAATTACTAATAAATTTAACAAATATTTCAAAAGTATTCCAAACATTATTTACTTTCCATTATTTTTCATTTAATTCAAAATAAATAAAAAGGCATCCATATATACCACCCAACATTTGTGTTTTAATAGTGAAAGAAGAAGTTACATTGAGAAGAAGAAGTCATCACAATTTAAGGGTGGGAATTTGGGAGTGAAGACTTAAAATCACCCACATGTTTATCATCTTTCTTCTTGTTTTGATTTAGGATTCGTTACAAAAACCCAACCATCAATCACAACTTTCTCATTCTTTCTCTCTCATCTCGCTATGCTGCTGGCGAGTTCATTTTAGTGAGCCCCCTAGCATGCGCTAGGGGGCGGTGTGTATTGGAGCTAGCGGATGCTAGTGACTCCTTTGTAGCGAGCCACTCCCAATCATCTTAGTACTAAATTTCTAAAAAATTTCCTTACTAGATACACATCTATTTAGTCTCAGCCGACATTTATACATTCTTGAACATTAACAAATCCGTAAAGGAAAAAGAGAGAATTACTATTGTAGCCATTTTGCCTAATTACCTATAAAAAATAGCCAAAAATTAGTAATTATCCAAAAATAGCCCACAAAACCGTAAGTAATTAGAGTGAGCTACTGTTTCTCTAAATTGTCTACTGTTTCGGGTTAACTATAATTTTTTTTTTTCATTTCGAAAATTTAAAACCATAGGTTTTTTATAACCTATGGTTTCCTCTCGACGAACTATGGTTTCCCAAGCCGTAGTCTAGGGTTCTGGGTACAAAGTCTATGGTTTTAATTTTTTTAATTTTTAATTAATTAATTATTTATTTATTTAAATAAATGGAGAGTAGTTTTACAAAAAAAATATTTTTTAACAAAATAATTGTCAAGAAACTACTCTACATTTACAAACAATGGTTTTTTTTTATTAAAATAATTCTCAAAAAAACTACTCTTCATTTATTTAAAAAAAAAAATTTAAATCGTAGACTTTTTACCCAGAACTATAGATTACGGTTTGGGAAACCATAGTTCGTTGAAAGGATACCGTAGGTTATAAAATAATCTATGGTTTTAGATTTTCGAAATGAAAAAAAAAAAAAAATTATAGTTAACCTGAAACAGTAGACGATTGGCAAAACAGTAGTCCATTGCCCTAAATCCGTAGATTCCCCCCTTTCCCCCCTTTGACTGTAGTCAATATTGACCATAGTCAACTCTGATGGAACTACTCTTTCATAGGCTATTTTTGGCTAATATATTTTTTTGGCTATTTTTGGATAGATAATTAAAGAAAATGGCTAGTTTATTCATTTCCTCAGGGAAATATTCATCAAGCTTCAATACATAGGTTTTGGTAGAAAGTCAAATAGCTATTGCTGCTGCAAAAACGAAATTAATGTGAAACATGACTTTCATAATACTTTCACCGTTCCACAGCACACTGATCGGGTTTGTTGTGGAGACTGCAATATATACTGAAATACGACTCGATATAATAAAATGTAAGGATCAATGCATTTAAATCTCTCGAATATTAAACGTGTGATGTTCTTCATCGTTTCACACCTACACAAAAGAAAGATATTCTTCTAAGCAGTATACAAGTTTAATAAATTGTGGGTAATCCATTAAATATATTTTAGAGCATGCAATTTTACCGATTGGTTGAACAAGACTCATCCGAAGGTCAATTTCATGATCGAGTAATTCTGTCAGTGAAAAAGTATATATACTCAGTGTCTGCTATTATGCATGAAATGGTATATTCCTTTTTATCCATCTATCTATTAAAGGATTGCTGTCGTTTTCTTTTGAAGTTAACAAAAACTCAACATGATCTCTACGTAAATGAGATTTTGACTCCGAATTTTCATGGTTCAAACTTATAATTGTCAAATTCGAAGCTAACTGCAGTATTAAGTATGTTATTTAATCTCAACATTCGTTTTTTACCTATATCACGTCCCACAGTAGATCAATTAGAGTTCATTTGCATATAATTGATTGATTTGAACCGGTTTCTGAGTGAGAGTTTTACTTGCCTGTTACCTGTTTGATAAAATGCGACAGTGAATTCTCTATTAGATTGAAGGGTGAGACTTACCTGTATCAATAGATTTTAGATAGATTTAGTCCTATATGCCTGCTTTTATGGGATAAAGAACAAACAAAGAACAGTTTCTTGTATGTTTGGAGAAGTCGACGTTCCTAAAAATACACAAGAGGCTACAGTACTAGTTATTAACACCTTTGTCTATTCACTTTTAAAATGGTCAACAAATTTAACCATCCTAAGGTAACTTCAATAATCTAAATAAACAGAGAGGTGATGGAGTTCCAATATAATACTTTTGAATTATACTATGAATTTAAACGCCAAAAGCCCAAAACAACTTGATAAGTATGTAATTTAAGCGTACTATGGATTTAAGAACCAAAAAAACATAGTAAGTGCACGTATAGACTGTAATAGTGGTGACTTGTTGATAACAATTTTTTTTTACTGTTGCAGTGGAGTAATAATGAAATGTAATGACCAACTCTATTATGTTTTTCATTCCATTCTTTTGTGAATTCATAATTTCATTCCATAATACCAAACATATCATAATGTTGATGATTACATGTGATCAATAAACAAAAAGACTTCATATTGACTTGACTTTTGGTAAAAAAATTTGTAACTCCTTCAACTAGATGAATACATAACCGAAGTTACTTGAAGGAATATTGTGCTTCTTGAACAAAATAAAAGTACGAAACTTAAAATAGTGTGATTAGATTCTTGAAGAAGCAATACTAAATACTCTAGTCAAGCAAAAGTAGACTGCTAAAGGGACCCATATCTCTTTGAGAGGTATTACGGGTGCGGTTGCCTCCTATTAAAATTTTATAGTTACTAGATGTGTTTCATAGTTTAAGTTAACATTTCAAATTACAAATTGTCCCCCCTACAAAATATGACCCATTAGACCAGACCAGACCGGAAAAAAACCAAGATCAGACCCGGACCAGATTGGATATTCATATTAGTAGGCCGGTTTTGTTTTTACCACTATTTGGGTTTCGGGTTTGGACCGGACCGTACCCGAAATACGGGTTTTAACTCGGACCGGATTGGAAAACATTTCCACCTTAATTCCTTTTATAGATATTTTAAAATATATAAGTAATGATATTGACTTATTAGTTAATGCTATGAAGTTTTTATTGAATTATAAATTATTATTGCTACAAAAAATAATGTATCTAATGTGATTGAGTATTAAAATTGAGTACCACATGTCTCACCAAATTGGATATAATCTATACTAATAAATGAAAATCTTTTTGTCAAATGCTACACTTTTATTGATTTGACCACATATTATTTTAAGGTTTTTTCAATTAAAAATTTTTCACATGACATTTTGTGGTTTTTTCTATTTTATTAAATTTCACTTGATATTTAAATATAAGAATTGCGATAAATATAATAATAAATGTATATCAATATCATTGATTGATATTTATTCTAATTTCAAAAAATTTAAATTAAAGTCTTATTAGTTTCTTATGTTTATTTATCTAAATTATTAGTTTAAATATAAAAAAGAAAAAAACATTTTAGTTTTAATAATTCATTATGTTTTTTAATTTTTCTTATAAATTCAAATTTCTCAAAATGTTAAGAACTTCATAATTAAATTTTCTTTTAAATGAACCTATGTAATACATGAATCTTACATCTAGTAAGATAATAAAAAAGTAGCATAGGTACACTACAAGAAAAATGACTATTAGTGATGACAGGCGTCGCCGCTAATACCTTTAGCGGCGACATGTCGCCGCTAAATGGTCGCCGCTGTTGGTTCGTCGCTAATACCCAATTTGTCGTTGCTAATGCTTACCGTCGCCGCTAATACCATGTCGCCACTAATACTTTCTGTCGCTACTAAAAATATCGCCGCTAATTGTAGTTTTATCTTTTTTTAGTTTTTTTTAAACATTCTTTCCATATACAAAAAAACCTTATAAAATTATAAAAACTGTTATAAATTATAAAAACTTTATAAACACATATAACCAAAAACAGATCCATACATACACAATACACATACAAAAACATGTACATACATATACAAAAACACATACTAATACACAAATACATACATAATACACATATAAAAACACTCATATATATATATATATATATATATATATATATATATATATATATGCATACTAATACACAAATACATACATAATACACATACATATACAAAAGACACATTCTACATATAAATGAGTTCATAGAAGAGAGAAGGAGGAAGAATGAGTTGAAGGAGGAAGAAGGAGCTGAAGTGGGTTATATTTGCGAAGGACATTAGCGGCGATGCCTTTTGGCGGCGACACGTTGAGTATTAGCAGCAACATATAGAGTATTAGCGGCGACACCTTTGGGGAGAATTTTGATGGTCAAATTTTTTGAGTATTATCGGCGATATCTTTAGGGGGAAACTTTGGCGGTCAAAATTTTCGAGTATTAGCGGTGACACCGTCGCCGCTATTGGTATGTACATTATCGATTTTTAGTCGTTGCATTAGGGACAAAATCATCGGCTAAAGTTTCATCTCATATTTCGATGCGGATCGGGGTCGATGGGCATTAGCGGCGACAACCACCTTTAGCGGCGACAAATAACACGAAAATTATGTGTCGCCGCTAAAAGCGTCGCTACTAATGCCCATTATTCTTATAGTGGTAACATATCTATCGTAATATTATTTATAAGGCTTTTTTTTCGAAAAAACATGAACATTAAATTACCATTAGTTTTTTAGGAAATGTGTGGCTCGTCCCTACGAGCTGACAAATACAAAAAAAAAAAAAAAAAAAAAAAAAAAAAAAAAAACAAAAAACCTTGCTTGGCTCTTCCATAGTCCACGGCAGTGACATTTATTTATTTATTTATTTTTTTATTTTTTTTATTTTTTATTTTTTTTTGTGTGTTCGGCCTCTAATCTCCAACTCTCCATCACATTCCAATGTTACTAAAAAAAACTACCAATCTTCTACTCTCTAATAGACAACATACTTCCCTCTCCTCTACAATGATGAATGAAAATTGGATTGGTTCCATGGAAGCCAATCAAAATGAAGTAAGTCCAAAAAGTTTAATTTTGTCCAAAACCTGAAACCTGGTTTAGTACCCGGAACTGGACCGGTTTGAACCAGGACCCGATACACACAAAAACGGTCCGGTTCTTTGGTAAGGTAATTCACAATTTTCGGTCTTCGGGTTTTCGGTCTTCTGACCGGTCCGGTCTGGATCTGGCCTCTTGCTCATCCCTATAAAAGAAACTATAAACAGATTGTAAAATTCACATTTCCTATGCAAATATTTTCCATCCTTGCATTTACTCGACACATTTATAGTATTATTTTGTAATTTTACTATCCTGTTATGCACATACACTTTCTCTTTACCGGGGTTTAAATATTATTTAATATTTAACAGTTTTTTAATGCTTCCTCTCTCACTTTTACATGAAGTCAATGTTTTCTTGATTTGGAGTTTCAAAGAAAGGCAAGGATGATAATTTTTTAATGGAGCAAGAACGATGGAGAGTCAATGAGAAGTTTTAACTAGCTTGTCTTTATCACTGAAGGAAAATTTGATCAAAAATTTCAGTCAACTTGTTTAGAAGACTGATTTTTCATAGAAACTTCAACTGCTGGGTACCATAAAGTAAAACACCTTAATCTATGTATTTACTTTTTGTATGTAGGTTAAAAAGTATATACTCGTATCCTACATATACACACGTCAGTTATGTCTATATTTTGATTTCTTCTAGAATGATGTGGTATTGGTAAATTTAGGAACCCTTAGAGATCTCTATCGATTATTTATGTTGAGTCAAGAGTCAAGACATACAAGATGGGCATAAAAAGGGGACCACAAGAAATTTTCCATGTGAGTCTTAGCACTTGAAAGGAGTCAAGGATGGATGGAGGAGAAGAATCGTTGACTTAAAGTCTTGATCAATAGACAATAATTAAGGACAAAAATACAAAATGACTGAATTTCTATGATTTTGGCGTGAACACCGGGGTAATTGAGTTTTTGAGTGTGAAAGCTTATTAAATGCTACTCACGTAAGACCCCACATGTTTTAGCATAACAGTTCTAAAGAGTTGTTCTCGAAAACATATAGAGGCAAAAAGATATATACACTTGTTATTATACACTTATACACACTCAACGGAGTCTAAAGAACACATGAAATAAGTGTCTAAACTTTTCTGTTGGACATTTGAAATGAATCCCGTCTTATTTCTTGCATTTGTTCTTCTGGCCTGTGTACCTTTCCTTCACTCTGCTACAGACCACAACACTTCTATGTCTATCTCCCCAGAGAGTTTCAGTTGCCCAAATCCGAATTACACCTCATTCAAGTACCCATTTTATAATAATGCCACTGATGACAAGCAATGTGGGTGAACTGTACTTCAAATGGTGGGAGAATTCAACTTGGAAGAGACTCATATCAGATTGATGGCAAGTATGTGTCTGATCAACTGGTTGTCTCAATCCGTAATTCTTTCAAAGACTTGTAAATGATAGCAATTGTGAGGCACTTACGGATAATTTCACTTCTCCAAGTCCTCTTTTGTATTCAATTTCGATCCTACCCTTCATCACTCTCTACAAATGCAACAACAGTCCCCCTTATGCTGCAGAAAATGCTTATTTTAACCAACTTAATTACAATAGCTATAACAAATGCAAAGATCACAACTTCTACTATAAGTATTCAATCAGCAACACAACAATTCTAAGTGATATCCCACCTACATGTCAAGTTATACGGTTGCCTGTAGAGACAGGTGACCATAAAGTACTTAATGAAACAAACATATTTTCTCTTCTCAGTTCCAAATTCTCTGTTTTAATTAAGCTCTCACCTTCCTGTGATAAGTGTCACAAGGAAGAAGGCCAGTGTCATACTCCCGATGGAAGGTTTCTGTGTTCCAACGCCAAAAAAAGTATTTATGCCTGCCTTTTCCCTTTTCGTTTTCTCCTTATTCTGGATACACTGGATAACTGATATGTCTAACATATACTAATATAACTTATCTTTTGTTGTTTGATTGCTGCAGAAACACCACTCAGAAAACTGAAATATATCCTAGGTAATACACATCTTTCATCAAATGCATTACTACTAAATACTATATGCTTACACACACATATACATGTAGGAATTTTCAATTTTAATTAACAATATTTAAGACATTCTTGTTCATTGTTTGTTGCAGCTGTTTGTGTAGGATTTGGGACAATGTCGATTGTGATAATCTTATGTTTCGTATGGAAACTCGGATGGCGAATAAAGACAAAGAAGAAGGCTAATGTGGAAAATTTTCTAGAAAATCATGAATTTCTTGCGAAAAGGTACACTTATTTGCAAGTAAAGAGGATGACAAACTCATTTGAAGCCAAATTAGGACAAGGTGGCTTTGGTTTAGTGTATAAAGGAGTATTAAGTAATGGAAGTTTAGTGGCCGTGAAGATCTGAAGTGGATTGAAAGGTAACAGTGAAGATTTCATAAATGAAGTTGCAAGTGTTGGTAGAACTTCCCATGTAAATATCGTAAGTCTTGTAGGATTTTGCTTTGAGGGCCATGAAAGAGCATTGATCTATGAGTTCATGTCTAATGGATCACTTGAGAAGTTTATATATGACCAAACGTCTTTGAGTAATAGCCAAATTGGATGGAAAAAGTTGCATGAGATTCGGAATTGCTCGAGGCTTAGAATACTTTCATAGTGGTTGTAACACACGAATTTTGCATTTTGACATAAAGCCCCATAACATTCTTTTGGATGATCAAGATTTTTCTCCTAAAATATCCGATTTCGGCCTTGCCAGGCTATTCCCCGAGAAAAGAAGCATGATATCTATGTCCCATATGAGAGGAACGCCAGGGTATATTGCTCCTGAAGTACTATATTCTAGGAGTTTTGGGCATGTATCGAACAAATCAGATGTTTATAGTTATGGGATGATGATTTTGGAAATTGTTGGAGGGAGGAAAAATATTGAGGTTGGAGTTGATCATACAAGTGAAATTTACTTTCCTCATTGGATATACAAAAAACTTGAATTAGATGAAGAGTTATGACTACATACAAGTACGGGCGATGAAGAAAATGAGATGGTAAAAAAAATGATTATTGCGGGCTTATGGTGCATAAAAACAAATCCCTTGAGTCGCCCAAAAATTACAAAGGTATTGGAAATGTTAGAAGGGGACATAGAATCATTGGAAATTCCTCCAAAACCTTATTTATCTTCTCCTTTAAGGTCGGTCGTTAGTTAGTTTCTCATTTACATAATAAGTACATACGTGTTCAATACAGTAACTTTGATATACATTTTGTCATGTAAATTAATCTTGACACTATTATATCCTGAATTTGTAGTCATTGACTTGTGCTGATCATAATAGAAGCCAATATCAAAGCTTATTGGCAATTACCTGGCCCTTGAACATGTTAAAAGGAAGCAGGTTTGAGTATACATCCATTATTGCTCACTCATTCTCAACAGGTTTACTTGTTATTGTGGTATTGTATTGATTTATTGTTGAGCTTGTTTTATATACATAGTTGGCTATTTTTTATTGGTACTTGACCGTACCGTGAAACCCTTAATACAAATGACCATATCATGCATACCATCATATCTTGAATCATGTATTTAACTAAACCAAACATTAATTAAAGTCTTCTCATTAATATATTTTTGTGAAGAAAATACTTTATAATAGTACATTTGACACCCATGATTCTTAGTGAAAGCAAGTTATGAGGTCGTTAATTTAATGTTTGTTAATTAGGTATATATTGTTCACAATCTAAATTCTATGGAACTATGTGTAGAGTTGAAAGTACAATGCCTATATTGAGAAACGAATGTTCCAAAGTGCCTTTTCTACAATGGTTAGTGGATTGAGAAGTTAAAATTTATTGTGAAAGTAAATCGAGAGCCTTGGAACACTTAATGTGAGATTAAAGCGACAAAGTGAAACTATGACGCCTAAATTGATAAAAATATACATTTTTGGTAGAAATGTGTAGCCCATCGTTTTTTTTTTTTTAAAAATACCAAAAATACATCTAAAAAATTTATTTTCTATGAAATATTTATTATATGTGAGTAATGTTATTATATAAAGTTGTTAACTTATAATCATTCAATTACTTCATCTTCTTTCTCCCCTCACTCCTTGGATGTGAAAGAAGCATCTGATGTGTGAAAGAGGCATCTGATATGAGATACACTTGTCACCATGCATGAGATATGTTGAAGAAAGGAAAGACTTGAACAAAGTTTGCTAAAAGAAATGACGGTGAAAAGAGGCTTCTAAAGGTCTGATACCATGAAGCTTTTCGAAAGAATTGATAATTTATTCACCGGAGGAAAAATGCCTACTTATAGGCTAATTACAGAGGATATCCTAGCTGTACAATCAATGCTAATTCCTATAAATTAGGGATTCTACCTATAATTCAATTCAGGGCTTTTACAATAACTATGATTATTCCTTAATCAATACACATAAATCTATAGTTTCTGAAAAGTGGCAATTTCACCATATTTTTTGAAAAAGTTACACCGGTGGTCTTTAGGTTTTAAAATCAAGCACGATTAGCCTTTTTGACTAACTTTGTTAAAAGATAGTGGTTAACTATGTATGAAATGACAAATTTACCCCTATCTAACTTATATATATACATACATATATATATATATATATATATATATATATATATATATATATATATATATATAGGGAAAAGTGAATATATCCTTAAAGGTATATAAGCTTAGGTACCCAAACACATCATAATACATTGTTTTGTTTGATATATTCATTATAATGTTGTTAAACTTCAACCCCCAACGTTATCTACTTTCAATATTTTCAAATTTTCACTATTATATTTCTCTTTTATCACATCTTTTTATCGAACACCTAATAGGCTTTATATATTGTCGTTGAAAATGAAGATTATTTAAGAGAAAGATAAATGTGTAATTTATAAAAATCATGAAAGTAAATCAAATGAGAAGTTAAATTACATGAACATTGTACAATTAGAATGTATTATATGATATAAAACGACGTAGTATGGTGAGTTTGGGTACCTAAGCTTATATACCCTTAAGGGTATATTCACTTTTCTCATATATATATATATATATATATATATATATATATATATATATATATATATATATATATATATATATATATATATATATATATAATGGTGAAAGTCCAAAGATTTTGGAAGCAATCAAGTTATGAGGTTGAATTTTAAGAACTTTGGGTGATTACAATGCAAATATGATACAAAATTACATAGTATGATGTGGTTAGGTACGTAAGCTTATATAAGGTGTAGGTTCATTTGAGACCATTCTAATTTTGTGAGACCGTGAGACCAAATTTAAAAATAATTTTAAAATGCAAAATAAATGAAAAAATCCAAAAATTCTTTTTTTAAATATTATTTTCGGAACTTGAATTAACTAAAAAAAATAAAAAAATAATAATAAAAAAAAATATTCCGTTTTTTTTTGAAAAAATACGTGAAATATTCTAAATAGAATATTACACTGACATATTCTAAAAAATAATTTTAAAATGCAAAATAAATGGAAAAATCTAAAAATTCTTTTTTTAAATATTATTTTCGGAACTTGAATTAATTAAAAAAAATAAAAAAAATAAAGAAAATTCGATTTTTTTTTGAAAAATACGTGAAATATTCTAAATAGAATATTACACTGTACATATTCTAAAAATAATTTTAAAATGCAAAATAAATGGAAAAATCAAAAAATTCTTTTTTTAAATATTATTTTTGGAACATGAATTAACTAAAAAAAATAAAAAAAAAATAAAAAAAAATCAAAAAATGCGTCTCACGGTCTCACAAAATATAGGTGGTCTCAAATGAACCTAACCCTATATATATATATATATATATATATATATATATATATATATATATATATATATATATATATATATATATATATATATATATGAAAAAGTGAATAGGTATACAACATTACCAGACTTGTGAAATTTGTTGTGTGATAAATTGTTGAAGCCCTTATTTTTGCACAGCCTATTACCGATCGGCGTTCCCATCCGCCACCGCCACGGCCACCCATCCGTTTTTCTTCCTACCTTTTCTCATCACCGTAAAGTTGCATCAGACAAAACCCGATTCATTCACCAAACACCTTCAATGAAGACGACGGGATGGTTAACTCACCAAAAAAGAAAACGATTTCAATAAAATTTGAATTCAATTCAGCGAAGGAAATTTAATGAAGAACAAAACCTATATCACTAAATTGGAATTCTTGGCACATCGTTCATATGCAATGTCGATTCAGGTTAGTCCTTATGTCTGTCTCTTTCAGTTTCACAAACACCATCTCGCCTTAAAAATCTTCAATTTTCCATTCGCTTTTGTCTCACAGGAACTTCATTGTTTTTGCTCTTCCTTGAAATGGGCAATGACGAATCAACATCACTACAGGGAACTCATTTTCTCTAAAAATTATAGTTTATGCAGCCCATCCACCAGGTGTTCGATTAAATGCCTAAGTGAACTTTTTTGTCAATCGTGTGCAATGAATGTTGTATTTGATAATGTTTGTTTGTTTCCAAACAGGAACTTCCAGTTTGGATGCGTCCATATGCTCGTAGAGCTTGGGCTCGTGCATTTTATTCAAGAAACCCGCTGCCAAAAACATAAATCACACTTTATTATTTATTATTTATAATACAAGCAACTTTGTTTTCACATAAATAACACTACACAACTCCTATTCCTAGGTTAGGGTGCAGTTTCTTTATTACTTACTTAATAGAAAAAGAAGTGATTTGGTCCCAGTTTTGTAAGACTTGCTCATCCTAAAACAAATTGGTATGAATTTAAATTGTTTCATTTATTTACATTTGTCGTTCAATTTCTGCCCTAGTTAACTTCCTGGTGTTCTTTTCATATTGCATATCTTCAATTGCACTCAGTGAGGGCAATCCTGGAAAACATAAAAGTCAAATGAATTTACTGTTGGTAATTTATTATTGAATGTGATTTGTTGTTGCTTTTGTATGTTATTTGGACATGGAAGAGGTGGGCTTAAAAACCACCAACCAATTCAAAATTTCATGTCTTTATTGGGTATGGATAAGAGCAGGTAGATTCATTATCACATGATCAATATGCTCTCGTGATTTGTTTGAAAAGGGCAATGAAGTTTTTTTTTTTTTTTTTGCTTCCTTATGTCTTCACAGCAACATGAGCTTCAACATGTTTTGAATTTCCATTTTATATTGAAAAGATTAGAAGGGTATTTATGTCTTTTGCATAGAAATGACAATTAACTAGTCAAAAGTTTACTTAAAACATCATACCTTTAATTGTGGGACTCGGAATTCGTATGCAATGCTGCCCATTTTATTCACTACTGTCTGGATTCTGGGATAGTTTTTCTGTTGTTAAGTAGAACAAGTTAAAAAATAAATGATTAACACGGACAAATCATTTAAGCCCTAATGTCAATGGGACAAAAAATATATCTACTTTCATTCCCGTTTAACAAATTACAAATGCAAAGTTATTCTCATGTGTAGGTGATTATAATTGAAAGATCTTGGGTTATGGAGACACCAAAGAAGTTGAAGATTGTATTAAACGAATTGTATAGACAAAGTTATTAGTTAGGACACAATTTTTATAGGTTTTTAGACGAATTGTATATGTTGACAGAAAGTGTATAGAAAAAGTTTTTTTTTGGTGGATAGAGCTGAAATTGCAACCCACTTTTCTTATTGATTCGAAATAGCAATGTGCTTATAAATACTTTCGTTTTTAACCCACAATAGCATCATATTTTCATTTTTAACCCACATTTGCATCATATTTTCGTTTTTTACCCACAAAAAATCATAATTTCGTTTTTGACCCTTAATAGCATCATATTTTCGTTTTTCACCAACAATAACATCATAATTCCGTTTTTAACCCACATGCACATCATATTTTCGTCTTTAACCCACAATACAATCATAATTTCGTTTTTGACCCTCAATAGCATTATATTTTTGTTTTTCATCCGTAATAACATCATAATTTCATTTTTAACCCACAATAGCATCATATTTTCGTTTTTAACCCACATTTGCATCATATTTTCGTTTTTAATCCACAATAATATCATAATTTATTTGACCCTCAATAGCATCATATTTTTGTTATTCACCCACAATAACATCATAATTTCGTTTTTAACCGACAATAACATCATAATTTCGTTTTTAACCGACAATAGCATCATATTTTCGTTTTTAACCCACATTTTCATCATATTTTCGTTTTTAACCGGCATTTGACTCATTTTCGTTTTTAACCCAAAATAGAATCATAATTTTGTTTTTAACCCTCAATAGCATCATATTTTTGTTTTTCACCCACAATAACATCATAACTTTGTTTTTACACATAATAGCATCGTTTTTTAGTTTTAACCCATTATGGCAGCCTAATTTTCAGTTTTGAGCCATTATTGACATGTAATTGAACAAAAAACAGAATGTGAAGACAAACTATCAAGATTTTTCTTTAATCAACTTTAACCTAAAATGACATCGTACTTTCATTTGAAACACATAAGAACAACAAACATTCAATTTAAACACAAAAATCATAAATAATCAACATTTTTCATTTGAAAACTATAAAAAATGTTAATAAACATAAAACATTTCCAGATTATTCGTACATTTTTAACCAAAAAAGAATGTCAAAAATGCCAAGAAGCATATCGAATTTTCCTTTGCTCACAAAAACAACACAACTTATCATTATGTCTCTTTCAACGAGTCATCTATCTGATACATGTAAAAAAATATTGTTAATATAATTATTAGAGTTCTAAATCATGAAAATTAAATTAATATTAAAATTGCCTTTCTTTCGGAACAACTAGTAGCGTAATGACACAATCCTTGACAATAAGAGCATGTACGTTTTTTGGGGGCTTTTAAAGAAGACCTGATTCTACTAGCAATTTTAGGATGCCCTTTTGTAGTAGATGGACCAAGAGGATCATGGACAGATAACTGTGGCGTCATATCTATTTGCGAAACTCCCATACAAGAACCTTGAGATGCATTCTCCAAAGAAATAGATTTCTTTCGATTTGTTTGATCATCGAAAAGACTTATCAATAGTGTATTGACTTTTTGTATCTCTGAAAGGGAGTCTCTTGCTTGTTCAATTAGTTTAGTAAAATTTGAACGGACACACCATAGTGTGTATGCACTAACTCCATTTTCATTATTCATTTCTCTGAGTCCGATACTAGCACTACCCAGTTTGTACCTAGCATTAAGGGTCCATCATGGTAAAATATAGTGACTCGGGAGTTCATTAACATGTTTCTTCTTCATCACGTATAGGCTATGTTTGCATAAAATCCCATTTTTCTCATACTTAGCATAGGAACATGTGACGCTGACTTAATCTAAAGAACGAAAGGTAACACTGCGCCAATATTTTTTATCAACATCCAATTGCCCAACTCGGTATGTGCTTTCTTCTATAGTTTTTCCTATAGTCTCATGAGTTAAATTGGTAATAGCTTCAGTCCATTCTTTTTTGAAAGTATCAAACATCTTTCTAGTATAACATTGACCGGCTTCCACTTCGATTGGATGCACTGAAGAAAGAATCGGCCTTGAGTTCATAGTCTTGAAGTCTTCATCTTCTTCGACAGCCCTTTGAGACTCAACTGCTTTGTCGTATTGTACAACAAATTCATTCAACATGGTCGTCGAATTAACAAATCCATCAAAAAAATGAGTTGATACTCTCACTTCGTCTGGTTGTTGTCATACCAGCAAAGAAAGTATCCTGCAAGTAGGGTTTAGCCCAATGTATACGTTGGTTATACTTGTCACTAATCCAACTATTGCTTTCCAGTTCATACTTATTACGCATAACTTCCCATGTTGCTTCAAATTGTTCAATGGTGTCACTATTTACCCATTGTTTGTGCGTTTCTTGAAAATCACTATAATGGGAAACATATGATCGAAGGTGCTCAATTTCATGCTTCATGATATGCCATGAACAAAAACGATGTCGAGTCTTCGGAAACACTTTTTTTATTGCATTTCCAATTGCTTTGTCGTGATCTGTTATAATTGCCTTCGGATACTTGTTAAACATACATTTGAGGAAATGTTCAAATAACCATTCAAATGTCTCTTCCTTTTCATTTTCAAGCAATGTTCCACAAAAAAGTATAGACTGCCCATGATGATTCACCCCAGCAAATGGAGCAAAAGGCATCTTGAACTTGTTAGTCATATAAGTGATATTAAACACAACAACATCTCTGAATTTTATATAAGCATCTCTTGATCTACCATCAGCCCAAAAGATATTTCTAGGATACCCATCATCAGACAAATCCACAACAAAATACTGGTCACTATCAACTAATGTTTTATCTTGAAAATATTTTATAAGTTCATAGAACTCCTTTCCTTTATATTGTTTTCGTTGCTCAGATAAGACATCGGCACATTGCTTTGAAGTAACATCAGCTACATTTGAGGTTTTCATCGTATTAATAGCCTTTTTAATCTGGGAAGGTTTCAACCCTGCTTAACCAAATTGTAGCATAAGAGATTTACCTTCTATTGAATGGTGAAAACTGCTATGAGATCGATGCTTCATCACCTTCGTAGGTGTCATGGTCAAGTCGTGATTGTGTGTGTCATTAAATGAGTCCACCAACCATTTCCCATCCTCTTGTCTTGTTATTCGAAGCTTTCCTTGACATCTGGTTCTAACATCTCTACGACGTTTTTTCTCATTTTCACTTGAATCATTTTTGTCCATCCTTTTGAAACCATCTTTGTTGCCTACATATATCTTTCGAAAAGGCTCATTTTTTTTAGGATTTTTAATTGTGTCATCTCTACGTATACCAAAACCATGTAAAAATGAATAATCATTATAAAATGTATAGGCATCATTGGGTGTATCAAAAACCTTTACTAGTATACTTTCATCGTTAACTTCATCTTCATCAAATTCATTGTTCACACCGAAACTATTTATTTTTTCACATTCATATGTTGCTTCCACGTAATCATTTGTGTCAATATATTCGGTTATATATGGTTCTATAGCTTGATTAGTTGCTTCGGCTTCATTCATTATGGCCTACAACATTCCAGATAAAAGATTAACACCAAATTGTTTTATATTAAACATAATGGAAACATTATCCAAAAAAAGACACAATAACCAATGACAATATCTAAAAAACAACAATGTCACTTTTAAAATCCCGAAACAAATAAAGATTCATCAGGTAATAAAGAACATTGTAAACAATAATATCGAATAATAATTTCTGAAAAAACTTTAATAATCATATCAATTCGTTTGTTGCTTTTTATCCTCAATTATTCATTGTTTCCAACAAGTTTGATCAAGTTCATCCAAGTTAACCCAAAACAGAGACTTCAAGAGGCACCATGAAGTTTGCTCTTTAATCATCTTATCAATTCGTTTTTATCTTCAATTATTCATAACCAATCAAAACCGTTTTCAGCATATGTCTTCACTAAAAAAAAGGGGGCATTAGGGACCGAACTTATGGAAAAAAAAAACAGGGGATGATTTCAATCCTAGTGAATTGCAACCAATTCCAATTGATAATAAAAGATACAAATTTACTAATGAAACACATAAAACAAAGTATACAAGTGCAGGCGAGGAGATTACTTGAAAGTGTTCTGAACGAAAAAGAACAGAGGATGATTTTGATCACTTGTGAATTGCGATTGTTTTGATTTCAGTTCTTTGTTAATTGCAATTTTTTTTTGAACTCTCTGAATTTCGATTCCAGTATGTGTCAATTCGTTTAAAGATACTCCCTGAATTTCGATTCCAGTATGTGTCAATTCGTTTTAAGATACTTCCGATTTCTTTGATTATGGAATGATTCGAATTAGTATTGTAATCACGATTAAGGAAACTATCGTACTTTTTTTATTTAGAAAATTAACCCATTAATCAAAACTACGTAGTTTTAAGTAATGGATATTTAATCTTATATACCCTTAAGGCTATATTCATTTTTCCCATACATATATATATATATATATATATATATAGATAGATAGAGAGAGAGAGAGAGGTAGGTTCAAATGTTTCTCACATCTATTATGTGCTAGAATGCACCAATATGAATTTAATATTAATTATATGTATATTAAATGATATCCATACTTATAACTCATTTTTATGGAAACTAATTAAATTTATCATTAATGTTTACAATAATATTCTTTCAGAATGAATTCATATATAGAAGAATGAGTGTGTATTTCAGCAGAATGAAAGTGTATTCTAGTAGAATACACCACTATTCTTCATATTCCATGCAAATTTATTGTATTTTTAGTGAGTGGGTCCTTAAACAAAATACGAACTCATATATAAAAACCTAGATGCGAATTCAAGAATGTTATCGCTGAAATTAATGACAAATTTAATTAGTTTTCATAAAAAGAGAATTATAATTATGGATATCATTTAATATACATATAATTATGGAAATCATTTAATATCTAAATTTATTTAATTAAATAATTCTCTAATTTACTTAAATCCTATTGGTGCATTGTAGCACACAATAAATGTAATAAACAAAATAACCTAGCTATATATATATATATATATATATATATATATATATATATATATATATATATATATATATATATATATATATATCTTCCTATCTAATAAAAGAATAGTTTTATTCTCCTTTTGACATGTGTCATCTTATTAGGCCTCTTAATTAATGCATATTTTATTCTCCTTTTGCCAAGTGTCACCACATTATATATACTAATTAATGAATGTCATTTCTAAACCTATTAATTATCCATTTCAAATTTCAAATTTTAAATTTACCACTCTAATTACATTAAATTAATAACATTAGAATAAAATTTAAAATAAACTTAATACAAATTATAAAGTGATATAATTTCACATATTTATTTAAATCAATGATTAAAATTTATATAACTAAAAAAATCTATTAATTAATAATTTATTTAAAATAAATGATTAATAATTTTTAGTTTTTATTTTAAAATTTTAATTAATTGTATAACCGTGATTTCAAAACAAAAAAATCTCTCATATAGATGTATAAAGTGATATAATTTCACATATTTATTTAAATTAAAGATTAAAATTTATATAACTAAAAAATTTCTTAATTAATAATTTATTTAAAATAATTGATTAATAACTTTTAGTTTTTATTTTAAAATTTTAATTAATTGTATAACCGTGGTTCTCACGGGTTATAAACTAGTGTGTGTGTGTGTATATATATATATATATATATATATATATATATATATATATATTATACTAAACCTTAACCTTTTACCCTACACTCGCCTCCCCCCGTTCTTCAAATTCTATGACCACCTCTCCACCTAACCTTCGACTTCCTCCGCCTCCTCTACTATGCATTTGCTACAAATTAGACTGCAATGGTGGTAAAACAAGTTATGGATGAAGGTATTCTTTTTATGGCAAAGGGACCCTAATTCCGATGACCGAAAAAGTTACATTAGCATATGGATTCGACCTTACCAACTTCAGATTCTTCACAACTACCTTCACTGCGTGAAGTCGCTGGAGGAATTTTGCCGCCTTCCGCTCCTTTACAGCCACCATTAAACCCAACCCCATCACAGAAGAAGCGACATCCATCATCTACCCTCAGCTGTGACAACCCGAAGTTCGTTCCATCAATTGTAACCCTTTTTCGTTAATATATTCGTCGTTTTCAATTTTGTTTCCGTTACATCGTTAATTTAATTCATTATTGTGGGACCTCAATTATGACTTAATAGGTGTCTAATCATGTTTAGAATTCATATTAACACTCCATATTAGTAATCGGAAACATTTTAGAATCAACCATATCGGGTTATGGCAACTTAATCGGGTGCGACCAAAAGTATCGTATAACGTCGGTATCGGGTAGAATTCCACCGTGTCCAAAACTTGGAACCTAGTTAAAGTGGTTTAAGCTTCCATTTGAAGCTTTTGCTCTCTCTCTCTCACTACTCTCTCTCTAACCTCTCTTCTCAATCCAAGTTTCATGTCCAAAATCATCAAATTTAAGCTCCAAATCACTAAGGTAACTTCCCTAACTCTTAGTATGGCATCTTAGACCTTCAAATCCGAGTTAAAACAATCATTTAGGACCATTTTCATGTGTTTACAGCCTTGGAACAAGCTTGGGCCGTAAACTCACATATGACGGGTTTTTGAGCCTTTAAACCCTTCCAATCGACCTTTGGAGCTTAGATATGGCTATATGATTTAATGTACTGGACTTAGAACACCTTGAATCCACTTTTTGGGGAGTAAACATGAGTTTACTGCCCAAGAACATGCTTGGGGCGTAAACTCACCTTCATGGAGAGTAAACTCATATTTGAGTGTTTAAAAGCCACTTAAACACACCAATAGCCTTGGATTAAATTCTAGAATCAACCACAATCGATTTAGGGGACTTAAACTTGATGAAAACCACCCCATGGAGAGTTCACGGCCGTAAATCCCCCTAGAAGGGTTCCTGGGCCGTAAACTCATAAACAATAGCCAAATGATACCCTAAATTCATTCTAAGGCTTGTAAAATTTGTTTGAATCACATGTGATTGATCTAGCGCCACCAAATCATGAAAGGAATGAGTATATAGGAGCTTACGGCCGTAAAATCCTAGTTTAGGGCCGTAAACTCCCTTTAATGGTCCCTTTAGTGGTAAAACCCATTCCTATGCCTCAGATTAAATCATAGCAACCCTTCCCAAGTGTTAATTGACCATTTAGCACCATAATACCCCATATTCATGAGTTCACAGCCGTGAACTCATATGGTCATGGTCTTAGGGCCATAAACTCCCTAAGGAGTTTACTCTTAAAGAGCAAACTCATTTTCCGAAGCCCTACACGTCCGTAGATGTCACCCGGGTCACTCCAAACACTTGTTTGAAGTGTTTTCTCAGATTGGAGTGTGTAATCATATCTAATTAGTGATTTAAAGTATAATTAGATACATTTGTATACCATTTCATATTACATAGGAACCTCGTGCATTATCAAGCCCCGAACCGACACATAGCATCCAAACTATCACGTTTTCTCGTCTGGTGAGTTCATACCCCTACCCATTTTCAATGTTTTCACTGTTTTCAGGGGGGAATACAAGCAAAGTACAAGGAATACTTGTACTCAAAAACTTGTTTTATATGTGTTGTGTTTCATATTACGTATGCTTTTACCACTGACAGTCGTAACAAACAACCGTTTGAACCTACAAAATACATTATCACATTATTTGTGAAAAACATTATAAATTGTTGTATTTTATATTTTCACAAATGTTTTCCCACATTGTATCAGTTAAAAGCATAACATTAGAACTTAGAACATTGTTTTGTCCTCGGTAACACTCCACAGAGATACGCGAGTGGAGGATAGTCATTTGATCTTTCAGTATTATTACTAGTAAATTTGTTATTCCTATAAATTGGAGACACATAAAAACAATGATTTCTTTTATAATTTTTATTTGGATTTTTAAATGATTTTTTGTGTAATTTATATTTTTTATGATATTTTTTATGTTTTTTTTTATAACTCTTTAGCAACTTCATGCATCATTATATAGTACAATAGGGTAAAATGGTAATTTTTCATCAATCAACACATTCAGTCAGATGTATAATCAAACAACATCATTTCTTACTCAGTCAGACTTTCTTATCCAGATATACCTTTCTCAGTCACCCCTTTCTCAATCAGCAATTGTCAAATGGGACCTAACTTTTGCAACTAAACTATGATCAATGAACTAATTCCAATTATAAAAATTCACAACATGCTTTATATTCAACTAAAACTTAACATTATCAACACAAAATCATCCCCTTGCATTTATAACTAAGGAATATCCAAACCCAAACCCAAAATCATATAAACATTAAAAAAAATTGTTGATTCTGTCAAGATAGTTCCTTGCTTTTTATTATTTTTCCAAAATAAAATAATAATATACTTTTCCGATGCAAATGTCTTGCAACATTTGCTCCTGGTTCCGGATGCAAATATCATTTAGTTATCCCAGATGATGTTGAAATTGAGAAGGTAGGTACTGATATTGAGGTTGTGGAAATGTCAAGGTATGATTGAAAGTTAAAAGTTGTCATTATTTTCTTTTTGTGAGTTCTAATATTTGTTTGTTCCTTTTATTAGATTCACTCTAAAGAATGATGGCCTGTTTGAAGGTATACTTGCATTTCTTACGTAAAAGATAATGTCGATGAGCTTAGATTATCCAAGCCTTTTAGGATTGCCTAGTGTGAATGAGCTTTCAACTGAACAAAGAAAGAGGCTGAAGATTGCATTAATGGAAATAAAACCTGTCAACATTGCTATTATGTAATTTCTATTTTTTTTTTCTGTTTGTAAACATAGGACATTTAATCAAATACCTTGTCTGCACCTTATTACATAGTAGATATATTTTAGGAATGTTAGTTAGCCTTCAGTCCATTATCTAGAGGGCTGAAAAAGTTGTCTGAGAAAATTAGGACTATTAGAATATGACTCTTGAAACTGAAACATAAGGAACATGGCAATAATATTATGATTATGAATAGAAACTACACAACACTACAAGAAACTTGGGTCTTTACTTACACATATTATGTGTGGGTAAAAGCATCATATGTGATGGTATTCATTATTACCTACACATACATTAAGTGTAACTATGTGTAGGCTCATGCCTGTTGATACAGATCATTACCGACACATAATTTATGTGTAGATATAAGATTATCTATACCTACACATATATGTGTGGCTAAAAGTAGTACATATGTGTAGGTAGATGCCTTCTGATTTGTTTGGGATGTCGATGATGTGGCTAATGGCATGGACACTGACGTGGCAGATGATGTGGTTGCTGACGTGGTCAATGATGTGGACTACACATATCATTAAAATATGTGTGGGTAAGAGTATCTTTATGTGTAGGCATTGATTTTGATATGTGTTGGTAAAAATATTTTTATATGTGGGTATTAAAAATGACATGTGTAGGTAATACAAAATAAATGCAAACATTTGTATAAATAGAAACACATGCATTCGAAATAGCATTATAAATTGAAAATTGTCTAACATAATATTTCAAACCAAAAAAATTACAAGTCTCAAAACTTGAAATATTTAAACTACCAAAAGATCAACTAGTCATGAGTAGCTACTTGAAAATACTAAAAACTTTAGAATGTTCATTGCATATCATCATATATATCCATATTTTCATCATGAGATTGTCCCGAATGAGTGTGGTTAGATGTACCACACTCGGATGTATCACCATGTGATCGTCCTGATGATGTGCTAAGAGGAGGAGGCATGATGTTTTTCTCAATCAATATTTGCTTCATAGCTTCATGTTCTCTTTTAATTGTTTCCAACTCATCCACCAATTCATCATAACTAGGACACTTAGATTTCTCAGTAGAACCTACGATGTTACCAGCGACAACAGGATCACGTCCCCACCCGAACAAACAAATAGAGCTTCGTCCAAGTACCTTCTCTAGAATCAACCTGTCAATCATTGATTCCAAGGAATGCTCGTTTCTCATCTTTTTCATTTCTTCCTGTTAACATATAAAAATAAGACGAGTACATTTAATAAATTATTTACCAAATAATATATATTCAACGGTAGAAATGAGCAAGTACACTTACATATTTTGCAGCCATATCTGTAGATTTCCAACCTTTTTTTTTCATCCCAATGTGTAAGCCGCCAAGTCTCAATATGACCCGATGAAGAATCCACATCATGTCCAAGCTCAACATGATAGCGTATTGTACTCTTCAACCCATTTCTTGTCTCCATTTTACGCTTTCCGCGAGCAACAACCTTCTTTTTTGCAATTTCCTTCAAGGACATACAACCAAATAATACTAACAATATTATACTGAATTCAACAATATTAATTAATTCAATAGCTCAAATATTTTTAAAACATTACCATGTATTTTGGCTCACACCACATATCACATAGATACTCCCAGTCTTCTTTGCTACGAATATTTGAAGGGGGTTTAGTCTTTGCCTTTATTGGGTCTTCTGGCCCTCCAATCTCTTTAAAGTATTTATGCAACTCAGCTCGAAAATTTCTCCATGACCTTGCCATGTAGCTATCGATAACTTTGCAAACATTCTCATTTTCCACATCAATATCAAAAAGCGTCTTCAAATAACAAACACAATTAACTAGTTAGTAATGAAGATGTTAAAGTCATACTAAAAAACACTTACAGTTAGCTTGTGGCGTAATGGAAACTTCTCTTCCTTCGGTACAAGCCTCCACTCTTTGTGTTGTAGGCTACAATTCTTACGTAAAATATAGCCACACTCATATGTGAAAGCTGATTCATTGTTACATATTACTCGCCTTGCTACAAAATTAAATTCTACAGGCAATCTCTTCTTAGACGCTTTCATTGCCTTTCGAGCACCTTTGCCACAAGTGATGCCACGCTTTGCAATTGTAGCATTACTATCACTTTCTTGCTCGGTCTCAAAAATTGTGTCTATAAGCAAGTACAAGTAGATTTATGTTAACAATATCGCATACTACAATATATTAACAAGTGATTTAAACATACTAACCCGATTGTTGCTCTCTTTGATATTGTTCAGCATTAGTAACTACTTTTGTTGTAGATGGGTATGTTTAAAAAATTGAAGATGTAGTAAGGATTAACATCATAAAATTAAGAGAAATGACAAAAAAAAAAAGTTCTTACTTGTACCCGAGATTGGAGAGATTAGATCTGGCCGATTGTTTGAGATTAAGGGGTTTGTATCTGGTGATAGTGGTAATCAAAGTAATTAATAGAAAAAAGAAAATAATTATTGGTTAAGGGGTTTGCATGTTTAAAAAAAAACTACATAAATGGCTCATGTTTTAAAAAAACTACATAAAGGTCCCTGTTTTAAAAAAAAAAAACTACATAAATGGTTCATGTCTTAAAAAACTGCATTAATGGTCTCTATTTTAAAAAAAATATATCACATTAACAATCCTTTTTTACAAAAATTGCATTAATTGTCATGTTTAAAAAAAACTTCATAAATGATCCTTGTCTAAAAAATCTGCATTAATGTTCCTGTATAAAAAAAACTACAGAAATGGTCCCTATTTTTTTCATAAATAAAAATGTATCTTTTATTAATCTAAAATATTGATTTATGAAAATATATCAAAATCTTACCCGGAACTGATGTTTTGTAGGGAGTGGTACGTCGTCCATCTTCTCTTCCTAGTCCACCTCGTTTACCGCGTCCACCCCTTTTTGACATTATGCTTTTTGCAACTATAAAAACACAATTATAACTCAACACGATAATACTAAATTTAGCAGAAAAATGCTTTCTGTAACTATAAAAAACATATTTATAACTCAACATGATAACACTAAATTTAACAAAAAAAAAAAAAAGCTTTTTGCAACTATAAAAAGCACATCTATAACTCAACATGATAATAATAAATTTAAAAGAAAAAAGCTTGTTACTAAAAACTAACCTATATGTATCAATTAAATTAAGCAAAACAATCGTCGTCATCACTATTAGGATTTGGATTATCAGAATCATTGTCAGTCTCCGAATCAAGAATAGCTTCATTATTTAAAAAAATTCTACCATCATCATCAAATTCATCATCAACATCATCTAAGTTATCGGCAACGACATTTCTATTACGTACTGCTAGCACCGCATCAAGTGGTAATGTTTCAGGTTGTACATCATTTCGAACTATGAAAGAGGTGTCAGGTAACTCTTCGGATGGTTGAAAAGGTGGCAGTTCACCAGATTCCTCTTCTTGAAATATATCATTCATCAATACTTCGTCTTCAACATGCTCTGGTATATCATAAATATTACGATGGTTTACTCTTTGGACCACCATCCAATTCTTCCCACGTGCTAAATTATTCAAATAGAAAACTTGTTGAGCTTGACTGGCCAAAATAAATGGTTCTTCTACATACCACTTAGATGTAATGTCAACTGATGTTAAGTTGTGTTCAACAACCATCTTTTTTCCCTTTGGATCGGTATTATACCATTTGCAACGAAACACAAATACCTTTCTCCCGAGTATGAAATCCAACTCTAAAACTTCAAGTAAAACACCATAATAAATCAATGCATCATTCCCATCCCCTACACACACTCCACTACATTGTGTTTTAAACTTGTCATCACGCTCCTTGCAACGAAATCTAACACCATTCACGATACAACTTTGCCAACTTGTGTAGCGATCATCAGGAAATTGTGACAAGGCGTACAAATCATCGGTTGCTTTAGGATCACCATTAGCCCTAAGCAAAGCCATCTATCAACTACTTAGTTTAGTTATAAATGTACTTAAAATCAATTACTAAAAGTAATAAATTTGTAGTTTTACCTTTTTCTTGAACCAAGAGGGAAATTCATTTTTTTGTATGGTATCTATATTTGCTTGTTGTATATTTCTTGAGTATAGAGATTCTTTGTGCTCCCTAAATTTAAGAACAAGTTAGTTGATTTTTGTGAATTAATTAGTAAATACAAAATATAAGTATATCTAAAAATATAGGAAACTTACTCTATGTAAACATCAAGTTGATTTTCACAATTATTAATGATGTACCATTGCACCACATCAACATACTCCCCTAGTAGTTCGAATTTCGAAGCACCTAATGTACGGACTTTATTGGTGAATACCTCCAACCCATGTTGGGTGGTTGGTACATCCCAATTGCGTTCATCGCGGTTGAATCTTGTCTCGATATCATCTACATAACGAGATAAAAATGTGACAGCCTCATCGACAACATATGCTTCAGTAATGGATCCATCAGGACGAGCAAAGTTACGAACATATCCCTTGTATGTACCCATACGACGTTCGATCCCAAACATCCATCTTTGGCTTACTGGTCCTCGTAATAACGCCTCCTCTGGTAAATGTACGCACAAGTGAACCATGATAGTGAAAAATGATGGAGGAAATATCTTCTCAAGTTTGCATAATATGATTACAATCCCAGTCTTCATACCTCGAGTTCTTTAGCATATAGAGTCTTAGAACATATTTTTTGAAAGAATTGGCAAAGCTCGATCAAAGTTGTACGTATTTCGTTGTTCAAGAAAGGAAGAATGGCTACTGGTAGTATTTTCTGAAGCAATACATGGAAATCATGTGTTTTCATCCCCCCGAGTGTATTAGAATCTGTCGCACATCGACTTATGTTGGACGCATAGCCATCAGGTAGGCGAACAGACTTGATAAATTTGCAAAACTCCACACATTCATCTTTAGTCAATGTGAAATTAGCATGAGGTTTCTCAAATTTTCCGTTTCTCTCTCTTAGCCATTGATCCTTGCGAATATTAAGATCCTCCAAGTCTAAACGTGCATTTGTAGTATCCTTTGACTTCATGGGATCATTTAACAATGTCCCAACTATATTATCATGGACATTTTTCCCTATATGCATGACATCAAGATTATGGCGCATCAATAGTTTAGACCAATATGGAAGTTCAAACAATATACTCTTTTTTGACCAATTAAGCTCATTAGCACCTCGTTTACGCTTCTTATCGACATTACTAGGTGCTTTTCCAGTAGTGCGTCTTGGAATATCCGCCAACTGTGTTAGAATTTGATCACCTGTAAATCGGCGAGGTTTTTCCCTTAGCTCTTTCTTCCCATCAAATTCTTTGCTATTTCGCCACCTATGTGTTTTGCTTAAAAAACATCGATGTCCAGTATAACATTGTTTACCACGAATCCTTCTAGAACGGGTATCCTCAAGGCATATTGGACATGCCAGCTTACCCATAGTACTCCACCCAGACAAGTAAGAATAAGCAGGGAAGTCACTGATTGTCCATATTATTGCGGCATGAAGAGTGAAAAGTGATTTTGAATGTTCATCATATGCTTGAACCCCATTACCCCATAGAACTTTAAGTTCGTCTACAAGTGGCCTTAAGAAGATGTCAAAGTCTTTACCAGGAGATTTTGGCCCAGTAATTAGTAATGTTAGAAAGTAACTACTCTTATGCATTGTACACCAAGGTGGCATGTTATACGACATCAAAATAACAGGCCACATGCTATATGAAGTTGTCATATTGCTAAAAGGGTTAAACCCATCTGAAGCTAACCCCAATCGTACACTCCTAGGATCATCTGCAAAATTAGGATACATTTTATCAAAATGTTTCCAAGCCTCTCCATCAGCCGGATGACGCAAAACTCCAGGCTCATCTTTACGAACTTCTTTATGCCAACGCATGTCTTTGGCAGTGTGGCGTGAAGCATATAGACGCTTCAAACGAGGTGTTATTGGAAAGTATCGTAACTTTTTATGAGCAATTTTGTTGCGCACGTAACGATTGCTTTGACAAACAGGACATGTTATGGCATCTTTGTTGTCCCCATAGAAAATAGCACAATCATATTGACAAACATCAATAAGCTCATAACCTAAACCGGCTTCACAAAGCAACATTCTAACATCGTAATAGCTCTCTGGACAATTATTACAATCAGGAAGATCCTCGTGTAGCAACTTTAGCATCATCTCAAACGAATTATCTGTCCACTTGTTCATCACTTTCAAATTCATCAACTTCACAACAAATGTCAATGTAGAACTTTTGCATCCTTCATACAAAGGTTTATTTAGAGCTTCATGTAGCTTCTCATAACGAGCATTTTCTGGGTGTTTGTTACCAATTAGATCATTGGTAGGTCCAATATCAAATAATGGATGACCAACTGCATCCTCTAATCCTGCTCTTAAGCCGTCAGATTCAATATTAACAAAATCATTGTGTGGAACATCTTCTTCTTCGATTTCATCTTCACCATGATGCACCCACCGTGTATATGACTTATCAATTCCTACACTAATCAAATGAGAAGTAATGACACTTATATTTTGTAATCTCGAATTGAGACAATTACTGCACGGGCATGGAGTTAACCCATTAGAATTCAAAGTATGTCGGGCAACATTTAGAAATACCTTTACCCCGTTCACATACTCGATAGAGGTCCTATTCTCAATCTTGACCCATTGATGACTCATACGTTGTATCTAACCATTATTACCAATAGAAATCAATTAGTGTAAAGTTTTTTCTATGATGCTATAAGCTGGAAATGGCATATAAACAAAATTAGATAAGGTAGTTCACACTTAGTTAAAATTAGCATTGTGAATACAACTTATGATGGAAATGTAATCTAGACTTAGGGTTATTTTATTAATTTTAAGAAGTAAGTCTTGCAGTTAAGATGACAGTTACAGTTGGGAAGGAAGCTACTGTTAGAAAGATGATGGGAGAAGTGAGAAAGATGATGGGAGAAGTGAAATTTCAGAAACACCCCTGATGGTTGAAGTAGTAAAAGTCTAGATTAAGGGGGAATGATGGAAGTGTAATCTAGACTTAGAGTTATGTTAGTAATTTTAAGAAGTAAGTCATGCAGTTAAGATGGCTGTTACAGTTGGGAAGGAGGTTATTGTTAGAACCGTTATATTTTGGGTCAAAAGTCACATTTGTTCATTAACATCTCTCTTCTGTGATAAGTAATGTTCAAATTATTGCTTTAATTCAATGTTTCTTGGGCTTAATCCCAACAACTTACAGGTGTTTGTGTGTGTTTAATTCAAATTATCATTGTGAATACAACTTACAGAAAGGAAATTTTCATTTGTTTCAATGTTCTAGTGTTGGGTTCTAATGTTGTTAGCATTTACGTTTTTTTATGCTTTAGGGTTGATAAAAATGATTGAACATGGGGTAAACATGGTGAGTTTTTTTTTTTCCATTCTGCTAGATGTTTTTAACCGTTACAATAGGTGAGAATTTTTATCTGTCATGTCAGAGACTCATATGAACAGTGAACAAATCTTCTAAAACTAAAATAGAAGAAGTTTACAATAGTTGTTCAAGATTTGTAATCATTATGGGAAAGTGTTATGTTAAGTATACGTTATTCTAATAGAAACAATGCTAAAATTCTGCAAAAAGGAAGGCGTATTAAGTTTTTTTAACATATCTTTATAGTTTTAGGAGTGGTATTGAACACCAAAGAGATTGTCAATGCAGATTATAAGGTGAAACTATAGATTCTTTAATGTAGTATTTCTTACTTATGCTATTTTTTTATACAGGCTCCCCAATAAACAAAGAACAATCAGGTAATTTTTTTTGAGCAACTTTAGGTGAAGTATGGTTGATCATTCTCATATCATTTTTTATGGCAAAGAGCTAAAACTGCATATTTATAGGGCTACATTATTTCTCATTAGAAAACTTGAAATTATTAATCTTATAAATTAGGAGTTAACACCATGATAATGGGTTAATTAATTTTAAAGTGTTTCGTGGTTTTCTTATGTGCTATATTGCAGGAGCTATTTTCTAAATACAATAGCTTGGCTATATACATGTGGTTGATTCTTATGTCATCTCATTCTTAATTTTTTTAGTATATCGTTGAACAGTGAACAAAGCCACAAAAAAGTGATATTCTAAAAAGCTTTGTATTCAAAGGTTCAATGCATGAGGAACAGAGCCTTCTTAAAGTGATTGTCTGTGATTATTATGTTGACATTTTTATATTGACTCAATTTATTCATTGTTGATTTTGTATCATGTATTGAAGGTATATGTATTAATACGATCTATTTTTTTAATATGGTCAGAAAAAAGTGAGCAATATTTTATCCTTGTTATACAATACGGTTGTTTGACGGTATTATATTTAGATTTTTGTAGTAGTAAAAGTAACAACAAAATCAAAGAATTATATGCAGTAGACAAGTTCATATGGCAAAAAAATGGGAAACAAGAAAGTAATGAACAGATAGACTGGACTATGGAGCAGAAATCGATGATGAATGGAGAAGGAATACAAGGGCGTTGATGCAGGATATGAAACAAGAAGCAATTAATTAGTTTGATGGAGTATTTGATTACATCAATACAAGATCAAACAATCAATTTGTACTTGAAGCCTTTGTCGCACCTTGTTTTGTCGATGCTTCCTCTGTGTATTAGGGTTTTGTCGATCGTTTGTGGAACAATGTCAACATAACAACATACATAGAAAACTAAAAAACCCATGATTCGTGATTTTCGGATGTGATCCCGGTTTCAAAGCTTCCGATTGTTCTGAAGATACGTGATTGATTCGCTCCTAGTATGCATTTTTGTTTTATTTCAACGTTATTTTTTTCTATTTTGGTTTACTTTTAATTTTTTTAACACATGGAATTTTTCGTTAATTAATTTCTTTTTACTTTTTGATTTTTAATACTTTTATTTCTTTTATAACAACTTATGCAAATGATATTTCGTAGTTAAAAAATAGCTTTCATCATATGGTTTTCAATTATCCATTTATATTTTTGATTTTCAATTACTTGATTTATAATTTTTAGTTTCAAATTAAGTTATTTAAAAAAGAGATTTATATCCAATAAATGTTAATGGTATATATATATATATATATATATATATATATATATATATATATATATATATATATATATACTTTATTTTTTTTTTAATTTTTTTTTAAATATGTGTGCCTATATCAATAACCAATTTTGGAGGGAAATTTCCCTCAAAAAAACATAAAAGTATCTTGCTAAACAATTTTACCTACACATGTTAATTGTTGATTTCTGTAAAAAAAATATTAAGAAATATCAACACATATAGATAATATATGTAGGTATTTGATTTGCCTAATATATTTACCTACACATAAAATATGTGAAGGTATTTTATTTTCTAGTTATTTATGAATAAGAACTATCTAATATATTTACCTACACATAAAATATGTGTATGTATTTGATTTGCCATGTCATTTATGAAATAATAATAACAATTGTCTAATATATTTACCTACATATAAAATATGTGTAGGTATTTGATTTACCATGTCATTTGTGAAATAATAATAAGGGTAAATTACACGATTCGTCCCTACCGTAAGTGTCAAATTGCACATTGAGTTCCTATTTTCAAAAATTAACTCGGAAAGTCTCTCATTTGTTTAAAATTTTCACGTTTCATCCCTAATTTCGTTAGCTAGACATAAAAAGACGATTTTTCCCTTATCTTTATCTTTTTGATTTATTTTTATTTGTTAGTTATATTTAATTAATTAAATATTTATTTGTTTATTTAAAGTAATGGACCCCACCACGTATACCCTCTTTATCTCTTTATCTCTTCATTAGAGCACGAATCAATTAGAAGTCTGTGTTCTCTTTGTCGCCGGTGACTGTGAATCTCATTTTTCCGACTTAATGAGAAAAAGGAGATTGATGAGAATGAGGAAGGAGCACCATGAATCTCATTTTTCTTGCTTAGGTGTTGCAATACATACAATGGAGGAGGATATGCATCTAGTGACCTCCACTCTCCAGCCAGCCATTGACCTTCATCTCCGACTACCTACCATCACCTCCAAGCACCTACCAGCGCTCACATCTACTAAACATCAAAGAAGATGAAGGTTTCCGACCAGTTTTAGCTTCCACAACCCTTTGCCTCTAGCAACCACCACCATTTGCCTCCAACACCCACCTGTAAAGAGCCCCAAACCAAACCAAAATAAAAAAAAGAAACTTGAAATTGGTTCCAGAAAATAAAATCGAAACTGGTTCCAGAAACTAAAATCAAAATCAAAATCCTACGTATGGTGGTTGTCTTCTTCTCCGGAAATCACTTCCATAAAAAACAAAGGAGCTTTCAAAGAAATCAGCGAGAACAGGAGACTCAATGCAAAAAAAGCTCCACCCGAACCCATCTTGTTCCACTCTTCCTTCGTCTTCTTCGACCACTCTACGAGTTGCAGGTATGGTGGTGGCATCGTTTTAGCGACGTTGTTGGAGGCGTTCAGATCTGATACATGGAGGTGAAGATTTGAAGAGATGATGAAGACCTCAGATCTGATACAGGGTTGTGGATGCAAGTGATAAAAGAAAGGGGGAGGAGAAAGATAAAGGGAAAGAGAATAATATCAGTTTTGTGATGGTTGTTTCCGGCAGGAGAAGCGATGTGCAGGTGGAGTGAACCGATGGCGGTGGTGGCTCCAACAACCCATTTCTCTCTAGCTTCGGGGACCCATGTGAAGGAGATGAACCAACTGGGATTGAATGGTGTGGGTAGGATTAGGGTAGATGGTAAGTGTTTGGGGGTGGTGGGCCCATTTTTTGTTTTCTAGATTTTTTATTTTTCTTTTAAATAGTTAATAACAAACAAGTCATAAAATATATCAAAAAAGAAATAAAAAGGGTAAAATAGACATTTTATGTCTATCAGGGATGGTCCGAGTTAAAAAAATACATTACAGGGACGGTCCGAGTTAATTTTTGAAAATAGGGACTAAACACGCTTTTTGGCACCTGCACGAGGGACGATTGGTGTAATTTACCCTAATAATAATAATAACAAGGGTAAATTACACCATTGGTCCCTCGTGCATATGCCAAAATGCATGTTTAATCCCTATTTTCTAAAATTAACTCGGACGGTCCCTGGTTTTGTTTTTTCTTGCATGCTAAGTCCCTATTGGCATAAAATGACTATTTTGCCCTTAAAATCTTCTTTTTCAATTTTATTTTGTTTATTTATCATTTTTAGATTAAAAAAAAAAAAGAAAAATAAAATAAATATCTACACCCCCAACCTATCCTTCCCCTTCACTTCCCCAGCTCGTCTCCCTCCTTCTTACCACTTCTTCCTCTATATCGATCCTATCACTAACATCGGTAAAGAACATCACCATCGGTCAACACTAACACCGCCACTGGTCGATGCCATCACCACCATAAATCTTCTTCATAAACTTCCCTTCTGAAACCTATTTTAAACCATATCTGTTGCTTGATTTTCAGATATGACAATGGAGTTTGAGGGGTTAAAACAGGAGCAGAAACCACAAGAAGATGAGATTTTAGGTATGAACAAAAGACTTGAGGCGACAAGGCAACAACCAGAACAAATTATGGTGGTTCTTTAAAGTAACTATTAGAATTATTAGAAGAAATCTTTGATATCAAAATCCAAGCAAAAGAAACTGGTGATGGAGATGAAGAAATCGACGCATTGATAGCGTCGTCTTGAATTACTTTCTCGATATCTTCTACATGTGATGGCGATGAAGGCTGGAATCAGAGCAAGAAGGTTCATCGAGCATTAGAAGTTAAACCCTAGGCAGCGACGACAGAGATATCCGCAAAATCTCGGCACCAGAAAACCATATGGGATCTTTACAGTTTTGTGTAGCTTAAGTTATAGCTTAGATTTTGAAAACGAAACTAAAATTATTGCCGGAGAAGACGACCACCCGACGATGAGCACGAGCAACACACTAAACTGGGTAGATGGGTTGGGTAAGTGAAGGGGGAGGAGTGGTGATGAATATTCCGGTGATGTTGTGGGGAGAGAGAGAGAGAGAGAGAGAGAGAGAGATTTAAAAAGGAGAGGACATATTTTTTTAATTAAAAATAATAATAATAACATTAAATTAATTGGAAAAGAAATAGACAAAGGGTATTATGGTCATTTTAGATCTGTCAAAGACTAGATGCACAACAAAAATGTATATCAGGGACGAAAAGTGCAAGTTTTATGCAAACAAGGGACGGTCCGAGTTAATTTTTAAAAATAGGGACTAAACAAGCTTTTTGGCATGTACACGAGGGACGATTGGTGTAAATTACCCTAATAACAATTGCCTAATACATTTACCTACACATAAATATATAGATATATAGATGTTATGTGTTGATATTTACTTTGCCACGTCATTTATTTAAATATTATATATTATTATTAGTTAATTTATTTATCTACATATGTGTGAAATAAAATTATGTGTTGGTAATATCAATTGAAGCACCTACACATCGATTTCATCTATATATATGTGTAAGCATATTACCTACACATAAGGAAAGTTTTTAATATGTGTGGGTAATTTCACATTCCGTAAATCGCCAATTTTAGAGGGAAACGTTTCCCCCCAAATTAAATGTTAATATTGGTAATTCTCTACACATATTAAGTGTCGTCCGATAGGAAAAACTATATGTTTAATTACCCACACATATGCAAAATATGTGTAGATATTTACTTACACATAACATATGTAGGTAATTTATGTGTAGGTAAAGACCCTAATTTCTTGTAGTGATATATACCCATGTAAATGATAATCAACAAAAGCTTAAAAATAAATTCTCGACAACATTGCAATCTTCTCTAATAAATGAAGGGTTTTTTTTTTTTTATCACTTGTCACACTCTCATTCATTTTGCCACATGTCATTTTGTGGTTATTTTAAATTAATTTTTATTCCATATGTAATTTTATGGTTTTCCTATTTTATTAAATTTCATATGGTATTTAAATTTAATAATAAATGTATATCAATTTCATTAATGGACTTTCCTTATAATTTCAAAATTTTAAAATAAAATCTTATTAATTTGCTTTAATTATTTTATCTAAATGATTTGTTTAAATTTAAAACAGAGAAAAAAACACTTTAATTTTAGTAATTCAATATTTTTTTTATTTTTCTTATAAATTCAAAATTTTCAAATGTTTATACATATTTAATTGTTTTAATAGTGTAAAAATAAACGCAACATATTGAAACCATTTAAAATTCAAATGAGTTATGATGAAACTGACCATATGGTAAAACACCTAAACTTATTTATATTTTGATGCTGCAAAAACACAAATTTTTTGAAAGCTAATTATGTCACAAAGAAACAATTTTACTTGTTGGTCCAAGACTAATCCCTAAAGTAAAGTTCATGATTGAATATCACTTTGTTAGTGAAAAATTATATATCCGCTGCTCTTATGTTTATACTTTGTTAGAATATGACGTAATATTAGAAATTTAAGAACAGTAAAAATGTCTTTATTCTAAACTACTGATTATGGTGAGTTGATGAGACGTATTAATTGGGCATAAAAAGGAAACCACTCGAAACTTTCCAAGTCATATTTTGGTGCTTGATGATGTTATTGGTCAATAAGGAGAAATTTAGAAAATTGATAATTTGTCTATAGTTTTGGCGTAAAGATTGGGGCAAGTTGAGTCTTTGAGTGTGACAGCTTATTAACTTCGTCAAGATAACACATAGAGGTACAAGATATATGTGTGTGCATGCATAGTCTCAAGAACACAGGTGATATATATATATATATATATATATATATATATATATATATATATATATATATATATATATATATATATATATATATATATATATATATATATATATATATATATAGTAATTAGTGTCTAACTACCTTTTTCTATTTGAAATGATTATCGTATTCTTTTTTGCCTTCCTTCTTCTCTCATGTCTACCTTTCCTTCACTCTGCTACAAACCACAACACTTCCATTCCAATCTGCCCAAAAAGTTTCACTTGCCCAAATTTGGAACCATTTAGTTACCCGTTTTATAACGCCAATGACACAAAGTGTGGGTTGATTAAGGTCAATTGTACTTCAAATGGTACAAATCTGGAATTCAGCGGAGATTTATATGAGGTTGGCGGCAACTATAGATCTTATTCTCAACCATCCGTCTTGGTCCTTGTCCATAACAAAAAGTTTGAAAAACTTGTAAATGATAAAAAGTGTGAGGCACTTGAGTATAATTTCACTTCTCCATTTCCTTTTTTGTATTCTACTAAGATCGAACCCTTAATCAATGTCTACAAATGCACCAACAATACCAATCATGCTGAGGAAATGGTTGCTTATTTTAACCCATCTACTTACAATAGATACAGCAAATGCAAACCATACAATTTCTATTATAAGTATAACATAAGTGATACAACATTTCCAAGTGACCTACCACCTACATGTGAAGTAATACGGTTACCTGTGAAACTGCAATATAATACCACTAGAGTACCCGACAAAACCAACGTATTTTCCGTTCTCGGTTTTCAATTCTCTATTAGATTTGAATTATCAAGTTCCTGCAATAAATGTCGCAACTAAGACGGACAGTGTCATGCCCCCAATGGACAGTTTCAGTGTTTAGGCGCCACAAAAGGTACTTACACCTTTTTTTTCCCTCTTACTTTGCTCCTTATTTTGGGGTACACCGAAAATGATATGTCTAGTTTATTCTTGAAATTAGTTTTCCTGTCTTATCTTTTGTTGTGCAGTTGATGAGGCAAAAAAACGACACAGAAAACAGAAACAGATTCTAGGTAACACACCTCTTTGATCGAATGCATGCACACACATGATGCTTAATTAAAGATATTAACCATGCATCATATGTTTTTGCCACAGAAATTTTTTTAACCCAGACGACATGATGCCCAATCGGTTAATTACAGTAGCGTCTCTTAATTTCATTTACTTCAGATTCAAAATGAGTGATGGCTTAAGGCAGTCATATTATTTTAAAGATGCTTAACGAATGCATAACATTATGGGAAGCATTCATACACACATCACTCAATGATCTAATTTAAGTCGCATGTATTAATTCTGTTTATTCAATCTACGTTTTCAATTTTAATAAACAATATTTAAAGACATTTTCTTTCATTGTCTGATGCAGCTGTTTGTGTAGGATTTGGGATAATGTTGATTGTGATAATCTTATGTTGCATATGGAAACTCGGATGGCGAATAAAGACAAAGAAGTATGCTAATGTGGAATCATTTCTAGAAAATCACGAATTTCTTGCGAAAAGGTACACTTATTTGCAAGTAAAGAGGATGACAAACTCATTCGAAGCCAAATTAGGACAAGGTGGATTTGGTTCGGTGTATAAAGGAGCATTAAGTAATGGAAGCCTAGTGGCCGTGAAGATCTTAAGCGAATTGAAAGGAAATGGTGAAGATTTCATAAATGAAGTTGCAAGTGTTGGCAGGACTTCCCATATAAATATCGTAAGTCTTTTGGGATTTTGCTTTGAGGGCCATCAAAAAGCTTTGATCTATGAGTTCATGCCTAATGGATCACTAGAGAAGTTCATATATAACCATGGGTTTTCGAGTAGTAGCCAACTAGGGTGGGAAAAATTGCATGAGATTGCTATTGGGATTGCCAGAGGCTTAGAATATTTGCATAGTGGTTGTAACACACGAATCTTGCATTTCGATATAAAGCCCCATAATATTCTTTTAGATAAAGATTTTTCTCCTAAGATATCCGACTTTGGCCTTGCCAAGCTATTTCCCGAGAGAAGAAGCATGATGTCCATGTCCCTTGTGAGAGGAACACCAGGTTATATAGCTCCCGAAATATTTTCAAGGAGTTTTGGGCAAGTATCCCACAAATCTGATGTTTATAGTTATGGGATGATGGTTTTGGAAATGGTTGGAGGAAGGAAAAATATTGAGGTTGGAGTTGATCACACAAGTGAAATATACTTTCCTCATTGGATATACAAAAAGGTCAAATTTAATGAAGAACTTGGACTGCATACAAGTGTGAGTGATGGAGAAAAAGAGATGGTAAGAAAAATGATTATTGTGGGCTTATGGTGCATACAAACAAATCCCTTGAACCGACCAACAATCACGAAGGCATTGGAAATGTTAGAAGGGGACTTAGAGTCGTTGGAAATCCCTCCAAAACCTTATTTGTCTTCTCCATGAAGGTTGGTTGGCTCCTCATTTACAGATTAATTACATATACCTTTGTAGTTTATTTATTGGCACTTTGAAATAACTAGGTGATGTAAGTTCTGTTAAATATGGTTAGTCCTAAATTTGTATCTATGGACTTGTGGTGCTCATTAAGCAAATACCCAAGCCTTTTGGAAATTATGGTGTTGAACAAGTCAAATACGGGGGACTGTGGTTGCGAGATATCCTATTTTTCACTTATCCTCAATCACTTAATTTTCTATGGTGTTATCGTATTGAGTTATGATTTATCTTTTTTTTTTTTACCCTAAGTAGTTTCTTATCTACATTTCAAGGACACATTTTCCATGATATGATCTTAATATGATTTCATTCACTCGTGTAAGTGCATGATAGTATTCCTAGCATACTACACCAAAATGAAAGTAACACTGACTCACTATCCCACAATAAGTGAGTCTCATTTGTCAATGAACAAGATATATACTTCTTTTTCTATATATTACTATTAAAACAATTTACACCATAATCAAAACACTAGAGTATGCAACTTCACCGATTGGAAATTAAGAACTCTAAAGACATATTATATGGGCATAAATGAGACCGACATGAAACTTTCCAAGTGATGATTTTGGTGTATGGAAGGGTTAAGGATGGATGGAGGGGAAGATTTTATGACTCAAAAGTCTTCATAGTCTTTATCGATAAGGAGAAATTACAAAAAAGTGACATAATTTCTCTATTTTTTAGACATACGTGTTGGGGCAAGTTAGTCCTTGAGTGTGAAAGCTTGTTAAATGCTAGTCACATATGGCCTCATTTAATTAGCCTGACTGTTCCAAAGACTTCCTATAGAGAACATAAAGACCAAAAATATATTTATAATGGAGTCTCAAGAAGGAATGATGGTTGCGGTTGCATGCCTCCTCTTCAAATTTCGTAATTATTCGATTTGTTTAGAAAAAAAAAATGTTAAAATTTCAAATTAAAAATCTCACCCCTCCAAAAATAAAAATTATAACCAAATTGTATATTCCACTCCTTTCGCAAACATTCTAATAACACCACATTCATAAAGGAATTTTGATATTTTACTTCCCTCTCTTTCCCAAAAACTTTAACAAAATGTGATCCCCTCTCACTTTTTTTTGCATGAAGTTGATTAGTGACTTGTTATTGTGTTGTTTCAAAGAAATGCAGGGTGATAAGTGCTAAATAGAGCAAGGACCATGAAGACTAGAGAGTCAGCGAGTCAAGTCTTGATACTTTGTCTTGATTGGTAAACTTACTAAGTCAATTTCTTGGAGTTTCAAAGGGGTTACAGATCAATGGAGGAGAAGAATTTGTGACTCGAATGTTGGTAATTTTGATAACCAATACATAAAACGCAGAAGCATAAACCTTGGACCTTTAATCTCGAATCTGATTAAAAGAAAACTTAAACATGAAATAACAATTACACACCTGATTTCATTATGATCTTCGGATCTGAAGAACTAGGGAGAGTTTTCCAGTTGATCTCAAGAACTCTCTCTAAAACCCCCCAACAATGAACCATACTAATTTCTTAGTGTATTTTCGTGTGTCTTGATTTGCTCCTCATCACATGTATTTATAGATGAATATAAACCCTAATGTGAGAGATGGAAGGGATCTTGAGGATCTTGAGTCAAACCGGGAACTCAACCCACATGGTAAGTAATATTGTATAAATTGGTCCATCAACAATTTATATTATTACCATAATAATTGTATTTAATGATATATCGTACATATTTATGAAGTGGTCCCATAATTATCCAACAATCTCCCACTAGACCACGAATATATAAATGCACGTATAACTGTATAAGCGCTTTAATGAATGTTATTATAACATTGGTATGAATGTTATTATAAAATTGGTACCCTTAAACAATCTCGTCCACTAATCATAATAGTATAGGATCAAAGTGACATTCGTTACAATTTACGTAACTAAACCTATCAATGGTCACGTATACATATATAACTAACGACATAGATTAAATGTGGTTTTAAAATCTAAATAGATTTCCGACGAGTTCCTCTTGAGATTGAAGTGAGATCAAACTTCAAATAAGTGAAACTAATATATATTTCCATTTTGCACTATTGCTTTAACATAAGGAAACTTGATGTCAATATACATTGACTTAATAGAACTTCTGTTGTTGGAATGTAACATTGTTGGCGTAACTATCACAACTTTAGTGGTCTTTCAATACCAATAATGTGTAGCCTCGTTATAATTTTCGTAACCATATTCATGGGGGATTTCAATGCAGTAAGAAGACAACAGGAGAGAACTGTTGGATTAATGTCTAAGTCCATAACTGTAATTGGTAAGACTTGACCCGACCCGGCATGGTCCATTTGGGTTGCATACCATCATGCACTTGGATAGACTAAATGAGAGAAATAAGACACTTACGGTTATTAATATATTATAAGTTCTAATATATTAATAATAAGAATAATAAGATTATTTAATTAGTATTGATCAAGAATTAATCTAGGATTAATTAAGTGATCAAAAGAAGACTAATTAAATATATGGGTTGATTGTGTAAATCATCCATACTTGTATAGTGGGCTAATGCTTCATGGATTATCTAGTTGGGCCAAAACCTATATGATGCTCCATGGTATATTTGAACCCATGGATCCAAGGAAATGGAAAGTCATGACAATTAGAGTTTACCCTAATTGTATAACTATATAAGCATCTTATTCTTGAGGAAAAATCGGCCACTAGTGAGAATAAGAGAGGGCTAGCCGATTTCATGAAGTGTAGAATTCTCTCTAAGTTATTCTAAGTGTTTTGATGATTGTGAACCATTTGAGGTGTCACACTTGGGGCACTAGGCACTCAAGCTTCATGAAGACAAGCACAATTAAAGAGGTATGTATTCTATCTTGTTATATTGATATTTTGTATGCTAGATTAGGATAATACCTTGGATGTTCATATTTGCATGTATAATAGAGAAAACATAGATCCAAGGTATTTAGGGTTGCATGTACACTTAGGAGTGTTAGAATGCTCATAACCCAACAGTGGTATCAGAGCCAGGTTTGTTTTCTTATTATACCTGCAATAGAAGCTGAAAAAATCGAAATCGGTGTTGTCAGCCCAGCAGACTCGCCGAGTCCATGAAGGGACTCGACGAGTCCAAGGCAAAATGCATCCAACTCGCCGAGTTGTGTTCATGCACTCGACGAGTTGGACCCCAGACAGCATATTTTCGAGTTTTTTGGATAGAAATGGACTAGAAACATTACCCTAAGTTGTTTTTGAACTTATAAACTTGTTTTTTAATGTGGTAATGTTCATGCTAATCCATCTTCAAAGATAATTGTCAATAGATTCATGTTTTGTATTAGTTTAAAGGTTAGACTAATTACATGAAAAAGATTGATTTGAATTATCTTGTTCTTATGAGTTGCTTAGATTAATAGAAAAGTTAATTGAAATAGTTGTTTTCAATCCATTTTAATCTAAGAGTTGAGTATAAAATGTGTTTGTGTAACTTGTCCTCAAGTTACATGAAGAGTCACATTAAAGACTCATAAAACTCATAAAGTTGGCAAAGGTTACAAAAATGAAGAGTCTAGTTCTAATTAATTGGAGTTATGACTCCATAATTTGTCCTCAAGTTATGGAGGACCAAGAGTCTCTTCATTAAATTAAATAAAAAAAAATAAAAAAAAATAATGTAACCTTGATTAATTCCATAAGTTATAAAATAAAGAAAAATTAATTCTTTATTAGTTTAAAGTCTTCCATAATTTGTCCACAAGTTATGGAACTTGAAGAGTTTTTGGATTAAAACTACTTTAAATACATAAGTTATGGAATTAATTAGTTTTGAATAGTTTCAAAACTTGCCCTCAAGTTTTGATATTTGTAAAGTTTTCTCATATGAATACTTTAATTCCAAGTTAGCCCTTAGAATTTTAAAAAGTTAAAATTCAACCCTTATACTTTATAATATTATAAGTCAATAATATATATATATATATATATATATATATATATATATATATATATATATATATATATGTATAAGAGTAAAGTCGGTCTTACCGCTAGTACGCCTCATTCACGAAGCCGGTCTATAAGGTGGGTATAAGGTTGTTGCCTATAAAATGGCAACTTAATGGGTGTCCACTCTCACCCACCGCTTGCTTGACTGGTGGAGGGTCGTTAGCCGAACGGGTTTGACAGGACTATAATTCTCCCTTCATTAAAAGTATTAATGATAAATACTAAGTAACTAAACTCTTAAAAAATACCCAATCTTAGTTACTTAGGAAAATGTGAAGAAGGTGCTAATCCATGAAATTACACTTTGCACTTTGTTTAAGTCGGTTAGTGGAGCGTGTGTGGTTAACCGGCACACTAACTCGTATTTAAAAAGGTAGGCAAAGGGTAACTTAATGTTTATCATAGTATCGATGGAGCGTGTGTGGTTAACCGGCACATCGATTGAGGGATAAACACTTAAGGGTACCAAGTAATTTGCATGGTTACTTCACACCTTGTTTTGTGATCCTCGGCATCCCAGTCACAAAACCTGAAGGGCACACTCGAGATTGAAACATGTCATTGAACAGTTCAATGAATCTCAAAAGATTTAGGAGTTTCAAAACCAATTAAAACCAAATAATACATTTCGTTTATCTTGGTGGAAATTGGTGAATCGTCATTCACCTACCTTCAAATTGTTTTATAGCTTGGATTACGGCATACCTCTTCTAAGTTATAAAATAGTTTGTTGGGTCCTAGCCTTAATATTTCATATTGGGTGTCATATTAAGGACTCAAAGATCAACTATCTTGAATATCTCCCAAAACATGTATGGTTTAGACATTTATGATCTTCCCAAATCTCTTGAAACAAGCATTCCTAATGAAGATGATGTCCCATGGATATCATACTTCTTTCTCATCCTCTAATTATTCTCCCTAACCCACAAGTTCTTGAAAAGTTTAAGATCACTCAAGCCCTATTGGCAAGGCAAGGTCAATGTGTGATCACATCTTGGAGATGTAGTCACATATTGACAAGCCGGGAGAGTTGGGTGTCAAAGTCTTAAGAAAGTTGGTGGTTCAATCACTTTCTAAGTCACATAGTGAGTTCTCTTGGAACACCTATGAAACAAACTATGACAAGACCCTTAATGATCTTATCTATTTGCTAAGATCAACTTCCTGAAACTTTATGGACATTGACAATAGTGACACAGGAAATCCAGAAAAGCATTCTCTTCCCAATGGAAAGGGATCGGCCATAGTCAACTCGGTTGACCAAATGGTAAAGAGAAAAGTCTAAGTCTGTGATAGTCTCATGTACCATTATCAAAGGGTCCACATGTTTATATTGCCAAAGGAAGGGGCATTGGTTGCGAAGCTGCCAAACTTACCTAAGGATGTTAAAGTCAATAAGGTTGACTCTACTTCAGGTAAAGTCCACTAATCTAACTCTGTTAAGTTTCTATTCTGAGATTCCTGATACATGATGTGACTGGGTTACATGGTGATGTTTTAAGAATCAGAGAAATGTGAAGAAATTTAAAGAAAGAATATGCTGAATCTGATCGCATAGATGGATTTCTATCGCGTAGTTTGAAAAAATCGGATTCTTGAGCTAATTCTTAGGAGTTATGAGATATTGCTTAGGAATAGATAACAACAAGTTTTCATATGGATTGTAAGGATAAGTTTTTCCGCAAGTTTTAAAATAAAAGGAAATTTTTTGATTTTATTTATTTTAAAATATCCTTACAATGGCATTTGAGGAAAAATTGTTGCTTATATGATTCCATTAAGAGCAAGAGTGGAAATATGAAATTGATTCTTTCATTTGTGGTAATGTCTAAATTTACCAAATAAGGAAAGATTCTCGTCATCCAAAGTCTCAATTGGACCGAGACTTGGAATCATGCAAGTTGTATAGCATGATGAATGAGAACTTTCAAGTATTGGAAAAATTAAGACTAATTACTTGTTCACATGGATGTGTGACTCAAGTAATGGACTAAGGGATCGAGTATATAGTCATGTGCACTGATTAAGTCCACCACAAAAGATTTAAGGCTATTCGTCATAGTTTACTAAAGCTCAGTAAATATGATTATACTTACAAGCTTAAGTGTAACTCTGAGACATTGGAAAAGGTTCCAATGTAAGGCAGAGCGAATAAGAAGAATCAAATTAGGCAGAAGGATAAAAGTTTCTCAAATCTGAAAAGATGGGAGAGTACTTTAGTATCAGTTTTGTGATCATCTCAATGATTAAGAAACCATATCAAAATTATTTCTCTAAGGAAGTCTTAGTGCATTCTCATGACTAAGAAGAAGGGATCTTGAATTGTTGAAATGGTTAAATCAAGAAGATGAGTCATACTTCGTTCCAATACAAGTCTTAGAGTCATACTCCAAGATTGTAATTTGAGTGACATGTCTTAAAGAAGGTTTAAAACACGTGTCAAATGTAAGAGTAAAAGTTTTCTACTCTTGTACATTTGAAATTGGTAAGTTGTGATGTTTTGGATAAAACAAAGACCAACTTAGGCCAATCGTGTGAAGTGTTTGTCTTGATTAGAATCCACACTATCCCTTGAATATCTGACAAGAGAGTCTTATAGGTCAAGAGGACAGTGGGAGTCTTAAAGGTCTTGAAAGTCTCAAGAGCTAATCAAGAATGATACCTGAAGTTCCTCACTAGCACACAACTTGAGGTTTATAACCTATCGTGTTGACATATTCTGTGCCCATTCCAGTTAAAGTTGGCTTTGCATATGAGTTATTAGAGTTCTCAATGTGTTGCACAACAACTTGGAAGCAATGGCAGGCCCTTAAGCTGCCAGGTGGCAAGAAGTTAAGATTGAGTTCAATCCATATGAGTTTGGATTTGTCATAATTCTTGTGACTATGGTTATGACAATTCACATGGATAAGAACTCATACACCATTAAATCTAAGTGTCATAAGGTTTCTCTCAGATTCATGAAAATGATGGTGAGGAAACATTTCCACTAAGTAGATTTTTGCTAGATAGCAATTGTGATATTTGCATTCTCAAAGTCGTTAGTGGAGCGTGTGTGGTTTACCGGCACACTAACCTGGACTTGTGAGAAGTGGCAAAAAGGTCTAACCATTATGATTACAACATCCCTCTTCATAATTGTTTAGACACACAAGTGTGCTGTCTAAGGGAAGGTGTATGATTTTGATAAAGTTCTATCAAAACAATCCAGTATCAGAAATCTGAACTTTGGGAAGAAAGTCAATAAAGTATTGATTTCTAGAAGTGCAGTTGATTTCTGATTACATGTCAAAGCTAGTGGGAGCATAAGTGTTATGCTAATAATCATCATGTTAGTGGGAGCATGATAATTATGATAAAGATTGCAAGTTAGCAATGTTAATTATAGAAAACAAAAGGTTTCAATTGGGAAAAAGTTGTTTTGCTATAATTAAGGGAGAGGAAATTATACTTCATCTCAAATCTATAAGCTTAGATCGTGAGGTTTTAATCATTTAGTCAAGGATATATATGAATTTCATGTTGGAATGACTCAACATAAGGAAATTCTGTATATGAGCCCATTATTTGCGTTCTAAAATTCGATTATGATTACGGCATCCCTTTTCATAATCTGAATTATGAGAACTTGGCAAATAGAAATGGAAATGTTATAGCAAAAGACTGGTTTAGTCTTTATGTGAGACATCATGAATCGTGTCCCATATGCTTCGGATATAGGATCGATTACATGTGCTATAGTTATCCTTTCTAAAAGTTTCCAAATGCCTAGGGCATTAAGAAGGGAAAAGGTTTAGAACTGGATATGACTAAAAGGATTAAACAATTGTCGAGGACAATCTAAGGTTTACCAAAGATTGGTTGCTCAAGGACAGTTGGAAGTGTAGTGATAATTCTGGAAGGACCATATTGACATAATCTGTAAGGAGGCAACTCTTGTTTAGAAGTGATAGTCAAAATGAATCTGGAAATGTTTCAAAGTCAGAAATTTCAATATGTGTAAGATTAAGGAAACTTAATGCAAGAAGGATGTTTCCAAGGAATTGATCTCCTTTGGAATACTCTGTAATGATTGTTGCCAAGTCTTTCTGACTTTGTGCATAATCATTACAAGAGGATCAATGCATATAAGTTTAGAATCTAACAGATTTCAGTAAATGGCATGAATCTGGAATTCTTGCATTTGCAGTAAAGATTTGGGACTGTGAAAAGAGAATCATTGAAGTTATGTTCAATTGATCTAGTTCACAAAGTAAAGATCATAGACAAACATAGTATGCATACTTGGTGTATGGCATGACTAGTGTTTAGAAAAACATAGTGTACATGCTTGGAGCATGGGACAACTATTATTTTAAATTCAAGAATAAAGTTGATAGCTGAAACAGTATACAATGAATAATGTGTAATCATATGGTGATAAATAAAAGGTGTTTTATTTATGTTCATAGGTTTTGATACCATATTGGATTCAATTATTATTGTGTTTCATTTTGCATGTTTTGACTTCCCGAATAAACTAGGTTATTCTTCCGGAATGACTAAGTTATTCAAACCATCCACAGTCGGTCATATGTTGGAAGTAGATATGAATTAAGACTGTCATGGGTTGGCTTGTAGAGGTCTAAGGTGTTGGACAAATGGCTACAACACTCATGAGTGCTCATAAATTTTGAGTATTGGATTCAACCCGCGCTCATTGGAATCACTTCATGGGTTTTATCACGAGTGATCATGAGACAATAATATCTTATATTCTTCAAACCTAGAGATATGAGTTGTTACTATGAGTTGGTTGTACATTGATTGCACGAAACGCATTGGTAACTCGATGTTATAAAACGTGCCTTTGTGTATGATTCAACAAGTAGTAGAACAAGCCATATCAGTCGAAGTTTATCCATTCCTTTTACCTTCGGGATAAAAACGATATCTGTGGGCCCCTCGATGATTTGATGATGACAAATGGAAGTGCTCGGCCGGGCCAGGACTGATTTGATTTGTTCAATTAGTTAGTCATCATAAATTGGAAATCGGGAAACAACAAATGGACAGAGAGACTGATTATAATCCATGTCTCAGTCCATATGATATCTAGAATGGAGGAATATATGATCCCTTATCTAATGGACAAGTCATTGACAAGATCAGAGTTCATCTACAAGGTCAGAGTTCGACAGAAGCTTTTGAGAGCTACGATTGCCAGTTGGTTCCTGAAGTCATACGCAATAATAGTTTTAGACTTATCCAAGTGGGAGACTGTTGGATTAATGTCTAAGTCCATAACTGTAATTGGTAAGACTTGACCCGACCCGGCATGGTCCATTTGGGTTGCATACCATCATGCACTTGGATAGACTAAATGAGAGAAATAAGACACTTACGGTTATTAATATATTATAAGTTCTAATATATTAATAATAAGAATAATAAGATTATTTAATTAGTATTGATCAAGAATTAATCTAGGATTAATTAAGTGATCAAAAGAAGACTAATTAAATATATGGGTTGATTGTGTAAATCATCCATACTTGTATAGTGGGCTAATGCTCCATGGATTATCTAGTTGGGCCAAAACCCATATGATGCTCCATGGTATATTTGAACCCATGGATCCAAGGAAATGGAAAGTCATGACAATTAGAGTTTACCCTAATTGTATAACTATATAAGCATCTTATTCTTGAGGAAAAATCGGCCACTAGTGAGAATAAGAGAGGGCTAGCCGATTTCATGAAGTGTAGAATTCTCTCTAAGTTATTCTAAGTGTTTTGATGATTGTGAACCATTTGAGGTGTCACACTTGGGGCACTAGGCACTCAAGCTTCATGAAGACAAGCACAATTAAAGAGGTATGTATTCTATCTTGTTATATTGATATTTTGTATGCTAGATTAGGATAATACCTTGGATGTTCATATTTGCATGTATAATAGAGAAAACATAGATCCAAGGTATTTAGGGTTGCATGTACACTTACGAGTGTTAGAATGCTCATAACCCAACAAGAACAAATTCTAGTTTCTGTATAACCTCTGCCCGAGACTTTAATAATTTTATTCAAGAGGGGGGGGACATGATTTAAAATTGGATGGATTCAAGTACTGGCTTATGATTGAAGGTATTGATAACGTTGCATCCACTTCCGTCGTGGCTTCAAGCTCCTGGGAATGACTAGATACATTGCAACTTTCCGAATCGATGTCGTTTAAATTCTTCAACTCATGGCTTATGATTGAAGGTATTGATAACGTTGTCCACACTGCTTGGAATGAATTTCGTGGCTATGGACCTCCAGATGCATACCTGGCTGCAAAACTTAAATATCTTAAAAATGCTATCCGGAAATGGCGGAACTCAGTCTACCTCAATGAACAATAATCTCTTAATATTCTGAAAAAGACTGTGGAGGAACTTGACAAATTAGCTGAAGTGAGGCCTCTCTTGGAGGAGGAACGTATAAAAAGGAACACAAGCTTTCAAAAAATCGTTGAAGCTGAGCGGTTGAAAGCCATTGACTTGAAACAGAAAAGTCGGATAAAATGGATGATAGATGGGGATGAGAACACTAAGTTCTTTCATGGATGCATTAACAATAAGAATAGGCGCACGAGGCTAAATGGTCTAACAGTTAATGGACAATGGTACATAGAGGCTGGGAAAATCAAACATGAGGTATTCAAGTTCTACAGGAATAAATTCCATGAGCACCGGATGTCGAGACCAAAACTTATGAATCCCCTGTTCAATTCTCTCTCAATTGAGAAGGCGAACAACATCGAGGCTCCTATCACACGTGATGAAGTTAAGGAGGCTGTTCGGGCGTGTGGCGGGGATCGTGCCTCGGGGCCAGATGGATTCACCTTCAAATTTATTAAGACATACTGGGACATCATGGAACCTGATATCTTGGATTTCGTCAAGCATTTCGAGAGATACGGGAAATTTGCGAATGATTGTACTTCTTCCCATATCACCTTGATCCCTAAGTCCAAAGACCCTACTTCACTCAGTGACTATTATTCTATCAATTTGATAGGATGTATGTATAAGATAGTTGCTAAACTTCTAGCACAAAGGCTTAAATCAGTTATTGGTGACGTCGTCGGAGATGTTCAATTTGCATATATTGAGGGCCGTAACATCCTTGATGGACCATTGATAATAAATGAAATTCTTTCATGGTCTAAAAAAGTCAAGAAAAAGGTTCTCCTATTCAAAGTAGACTTTGACAAGGTGTTTGATTCGGTCAATTGGGAGTACCTGGACAATGTGCTTGCCCAGATGGGGTTTGGGACCAAATGGAGGATATGGATCCAAGGCTGCCTTGCATCTTCTCGTGCTTCTGTCCTTGTTAATGGATCCCCCACAAAAGAGTTCAGTTTTACTAAAGGTGTTCGTCAAGGAGATCCACTCTTCCATTTTCTCTTCATAACAGCCATGGAAGGATTAAATGTGGCAATTAAATCAGCATGTATGCAAGGCCTCTTCTCTGGAATACAAATTCCCAATGGTGGCCCTAAGATTTCTCATATATTCTACGCCGATGATGCTCTATTCATTGCAGAATGGTCTAGAACAAACATCACCAACCTTGCCAGAATACTCAAGTGTTTTCACGCATCCTCCGGGCTCAAGGTAAATTTCACTAAATCAAAAATGTTTGGTGTTGGCACAACATCAGGAGAAACAAACAGGTGGGCAAGCATACTTGGTTGTGAAGTAGGGCAACTTCCTTTCCAATACTTAGGAGTTCCAGTAGGCGCTAATATGAATCTGATTAAAAACTGGAAACCTATCATCGATCGATTCAACTCAAAACTCTCAATATGGAAGGAGAAAACTTTATCTTTTGGGGGTAGGTTGACTCTAGTCAAAGTGGTATTAGGTAATCTTCCAACATATTACCTATATCTTTTTAAGGCCCCAGTGGGGGTGATAGAATTGTTAGAAAAAACTAGAAGACACTTTCTGTGGGGTGGGTGTGAGACCAGATCTAAAATTCACTGGGTATCATGGGATAGAGTCACCAATCCTATTGAAAAAAGTGGTCTTGGGGTGGGGTTGCTTCACAGTCTAAATGTTGCACTTTTGGTCAAGTGGTGGTGGAGACTAAGGAGGGACAAGACTGCTCTATGGTGTCAAGTCATCAGGGGGGTACACAATCTTAAGAAAAGGGCAGCGGACCAACTTTCAAGAAAGACCATTAGCGGAGTGTGGAACAACATAGTTGGGGTCTCGACTGAGATTCACAAAGTAGGACTGGAGCTTAACGATATTTTCAAAAAGGAGGTTGGGAATGGACAACATATGTTATTTTGGCTAGATATCTGGTGGGGAAACGAGACCTTAAAATCAAGGTTTCTGGAGTTGTTCAATATTGAATGCAGGAAAAGATGTCTAGTCAATGAACGCATATCAGGTGATGGATTCACATGGAATTGGAACTCGGATCCCATGGCACCACATCTGAATCGAAACCTAATACATCTTGAAGGATCGTTGGGGCAGTTTCGTATATCAAACGGATCGGATACTTGGAGTTGCAAAATTGGTACAAATGGGCTGTATACGGTGGAGGATCTCCGGAAAAAATTGGAGGAATTTACCCCCACCTTACCAGGACCTAGAGTTGAATGGTTGAAAGAAGTCCCACTCAAAGTGTTGTGTTTCCTTTGGCGGGCCAAATGGGGTAGAATCCCATCAGCACAGGCATTGGAAGTTAGAGGTGTTCAAATACCCTCAATAATTTGTGGGTATTGTCTAAATGGTGTTGAATCTGCAAACCATATTTTCATTCAGTGTGAGTTTGCAGTTATTGTGCACAATTGGATAATGAATTGGTATGGTATCAATCCGGGAGGTATCGATAACTTAGACACACTCTTACACTTTGTAGCCAACTGGAGCCAGTGCACGAAGAAGCAGAGAATACTTACGATGATATGTTATGGCATGATCTGGAGTATATGGAAAGCCCGGAATGAGAGGATCTTCAATCAGGTGAAAAGGAGTCCGACTCAGGTTATGGATGACATACAAGCATTGGTTCTCTATTGGTTAAAATATAGGGGATCAATGAGGAATATTTGGTGGTGTGATTAGATCGTGTCTCCATTTGATCATTTATAATGCGGTGTATTTCTAAGTTTCTTGTTCCTTTTTTTTTTTGCTCTCATGTAATCTTTATGTTGTACTTTTTCTTGCTGGGCTCATCTAGTTTCTTGCTAGGTGTGACCCTTTTATAAAATCGTTAGCCGTTTCCAAAAAAAAACTTTCATTATTTAAAACAATTACACATTAATTAATTAAAACAATGAGGCCTTAGAAATAAACAAAAGTCCATTAACCAATCTAATTAAATGTCGGACAAGACCCAAAAAATAATACTACAAGCAAAAGTTGATAATCACCATATATACACATTATAAATACAAAAAGTGATAATATCATGCCGCTGGGTTAAGAAAGAAAACGCCGGCAAGATCAAGAAGAGTAAACAAAAATATTTTATACATGCATGTTTTAGATTGAAGATCAGAAGAACTAAAACCAATCAAAGTTTCTGATAATAGATTCGAGTTGTCTCTGATACCAATTGTTGGTAATTTTGATAACCAATACATAAAATGCGGAAACATAAACTTTGGATCTTTAATCTCGAATCTGATTAAAAAAAACTTAAACATATAGCTGATTTCATTATGATCTTCTGATCTGAAGAACTAGGGAGAACTTTCCAGTTGATCTCAAAAACTCTCTCTAAAACCCCCCAGCAATGAACCATACAAATTTCTTAGTGTATTTTCGTGTATCTTGATTTTGCTCATCATCACATGTATTTATATATGGATATAAACCCTAATGTGAGAGATGAAAGGGATTTTGAGGAGCTTGAGTCAAATGGGAACTCAACCCATATGGTAAGTAAATATTGTATAAATCGGTCCATCAATAATTTATTTTCTTACCATAATAATTGGATTTAATGATATATCGTACATAGTTATGAGGTGGTCCCGTAATTATACAACATCGAAAAGTCTTGAGAGTATTGCTCAATAAAGAGAATTTTATAAAAGTGACAGAATTTCTATGTTTTCGGCATACACGTTTAGGCAAGTTGAGTTTGTGAGTGTGAAGGGCTGAAAGCTTCTTAACTGGTAGTCACATCGACCTCATTTAACCTCTTTTAGCCCAACTGTACCAAAGACTTTTCTTGAGAAAAAATAGACCTAAAAGATATATAAGTAAATACACACACTTACACTCATGTATGGATTGGAGTCTCAAGAACATTAATAAAAAGTGTCTAACCATTTCTGTCGGACATTTGAAATGATTCACGTCTTCTTTTTAGCCTCCATTGTTCTCTATTCTCTACCTTTCATTTACTCTACTACAGACCACAACACTTCTATGTCTATCTGCCTAGAAAATTTCAGCTGTCCAAATTTAGCACAATTCAAGTACCCGTTTTATAATAATGCCACTTATGAAAAGCAATGTGGGTTGATCCAGGTGAACTGTACTTTGAATGGTGGGAGAATTCAACTTGGAAGAGACTCATATCATATTGATGGCAAGTCTGTGTCTGATCAACAGATGGTCATTATCCGTAATGCAACATTTGAAAGACTTCTAAATGAGAAAAGCTGTAAGGCACTTATGGATGATTTCACTTCTCCAACTCCTCTTTTGTATTCCATTTCAATTGTACCCTTCATCACTCTGCACAAATGCACAAACCATCCAAATTATGTTGCAGAAATGGAAGCATATTTTGACCAATCTAATTACAATAGCTATAACAAATGCAAAGATCAAGATTTCTACTATAACTATTCCTGCGATAAGTGTCACAAGGAAGAGGGCCGATGTGACACTCTCAATGGACAGTTCAATTGTTTTATTTATACGCCAAAAATGGTATTAATTACGCTTTCTTTTTCCCTTTTTGTTTTCTCCTTAGTCTGGGTTCACCAAATATAATTGATATGTCTAACTAACATATACGTAACTTATCTATTGTAGTTTGGTTGCTGCAGGAACACCAGTCAGCGAACTGAAACAGATCCTAGGTAATACATGTACATCTTTCATCAAACCTTGATTTAATCCAACACCCAATCTCTTGACCGATTCACGTGTTTCATTAGTTAGAGAATATAATTGCCCAAGACCAAATCAAACACCGCTTTCTTGACCTAAAACTCATTGAGGATTTTAATTGCATGCATAAAAATGAAAAAGAACTGAAACTTCTTTGTTACTTGATTGGGAATTGAAAACTTACCAAAAATATGTCAAAAAACAAATCGTAATTCTAAAAAACATTTCTGCCTTGATCTTGATTGAGAATACTAACAAACTCTGGATCGGTCACCGACCACTTGCTTTCTCCCCTCTAATCAAATCTTGAAAAAAATCCCACCTAAGAACTCCCAAAACAACCCTGTTTTTAACATAAAATCATTTCTCCATCTCTGGTAAGAATTTGTTTAGTCAATGTGGGAGCTTAAACCAGTAGATATGAAGAAATTGTTAAGAAGAAAAGGAAAATGTATAAAAATCAAATTTCTTATTTCATGATGTGTAATATGACTATGGCAATAGAGGAAAAAACAGAGCTGGGAACTAAAATGATCTTACTGTACGTCTCTAAAAATGAGGTCAAAACTCATATTTTCCTTATGTACGATGCATTTAATCATAGACAATCACATTCTCTTTTCCTAGACTCGTATATGATCTGTCATCATCTTCAATGCTTTCAAAAGGAAACGCATAGTAATATTGATTTTCTTGTGTTTTTCAAAGGACTTTTTCTTTTGTTTAATCCATTATGTAATGTCGTGGTGATAATATCAACATAAGGTTTCCATATACTAGAATCATATTAAGGGTACCATGGTTTTGACTTTAGAGCTCCATTTCAATGACAATAGCTTCCCAATTCTTCGAATTTTAGGAGATTTCTGCTTAGTGGGTGTTTGGGATAGCTATTAGCTAAAAAAATGTTTGTTTATTTAAAAAACGCATTTTAAAACAGCTTTTTGGATAGGAAAAGTAAAGCTTTCAAAAAGCTAGAAAATCCTAGCTTTTTAGCTTTTTAACCATTTTACTCCTGAAAAAGCAGTTTTTCGCATCCCAACACTTTTTAAAACCAGCTTTTTCTAAAAGCCATAAGCTAATAAGCACTTTTTTCTTAAAAATCACTTTTGACATAAAAAAGATAAACCAAACATACCCTTAATTAATGATATTGAACATCATATGTTTTTATAAAAAAAATCAAAACAATTTAATCCAGATGGTATGATGCCCTTACAATGGTTTGTCTTTCTTTCATTTACTTCATGTTCAAATTGAGTGATAGCTTGACTCATTCATATATTAAAAAAAATCACTTAACAAATGCATAACATCATAAGACATAAACTTCCCATATCTATAGTTACATATCTAAGGGTAATAAAAGTCAACTAAAGTCAAATTGGTTATTACACCAATAACATTGATACACATATCACCCACTTATCTAATTTATGCCGCATGAATTAATTTTGTTATTTTTTTTGGTTATTTTCATATATTCACAGGAGATTTACAAGTCTTAGATTCATTTATCATACACAACTTCTTGTTTACTCAATTTACGTTTTCATAATAACCAATATCTCAAGCATTCTTGTTCATTGTTTGATGCAGGAGTTTGTATAGAATTTTGGACAATGTTGGTTGTGATAATCTTAAGTTTCATATGGAAACTCAGATGGCGAATAAAGACAAAGAAGTATGTTAATGTGGAAAAATTTCTAGAAAATCATGAATTTCTTGCGAAAAGGTACACTTATTTGCAAGTAAAGAGGATGATAAACTCATTGGAAGTCAAATCTGGGACTCGTCGAGTCAGCCTGACTCGCCGAGTCAGTGAAACAGAAGGTGCAAAAATCGATTTTTCAGCCAATAAACTATCAAATAAGCATCAATTCATCAACAAACAACCCTAGGCTCTGATACAACTGATGGGATTTGAGCAATACATCATGCCTATGGTGTACATGCAAACTCTAATAGCTTTGGATCTAGTTTGTCTAATGAACATGCAATTGAATCATCCAAAGCCATAACCCTAGATCTATCATAATATGAACTGAATTAAGGGTTTAGAAATTACCTTTGATTGTTATGTAGCAATAACAATCTGTTCCTTGGCTTCAGAAAGCTTAGTGCCTCAAGTGTTGCAACTCTAATGCAGTCACAAACACCATAAGTAATAAGGATGATGAAGAAAGAGAATGAGAACTCCAAAAACGTCTAGAAACCCTCTTCAAAAGATTAGCCACGTTTTTGGGTCTCAAGGGTTCTTTAAATAGGTAGGCAATTAGGGTTATCTAACAAGGAAACCCTATTTTGACTGCTTAAGCCCTAAGCAGCCCATGGACCCCTTCTGGAACATGCCGTGGATGAAAATCATATGGGCTTCCCATAGATTTCATCCAACCTATATTCCAAGGTGATCCATAGCCCAATTGCAATTATCTTATAATTACAATTCCAGTCCCCTAAGTTTAATTAATCTCTTTTAGCCACACAATTAATTCTTAATTAGTTCTTAAGTAATATTAATTAAACAGTATGATTTCTCCTTTAATATATTATTAAATCATAATTAAACCTTTCTCTCCTGAATTCATCTTACAAGTTGCTTTGATGAATGCAACCCAAAAGGACCATGCACCATCGGGTCAAGTACATACCAAAATAGTTATCGACTTAGACATTAATCCAACAGGATTTATGGTATTTTATATTTGTAAGATAGTTGGAATTGTTGATTTGTAATATTGGATTTTTAATTTTTTAGTTTCTAAAACATTGGGTTTTAAGCTTTTAAAGTTATTAAAAATAGTCTTTTTAATCTAAAACAAAGTAGTTTTTTAGCAAAAAAAATCGAATTTTAAGCTTATAAATCGGGGGAACTGGGGGAACGGGGGTGGAACCGGGGGCAATGGAGGTAACCGGGGGCTATGTAAACGGGGGATCCGGGGGCGGGGGCAACAACTGCTTTCGACGGCGGGGCGCAGGCAACTATTTCCATTCCAGTTTGGTCCCGTTGACATCCCTACCCAGAATTGAGTTCCAAATCCCGATTTTTGTAGGCATCATCCTTTTGACACTCATAGATTATTCTTAATGACCACACAAAAAATCCAAGAGGATCTATCGTATAATATAATTTCACCTGTGATTCATCAGATCTAGTGTTTCTATTGCAAAATTTGATGCACTAGCCAAACAAAATTCTTAGCATAGTCACTATATCTTCAACCGGGCATTCATCTATGATATTTTTTGGTCATGTGGTTACAGAAGATCTAACCAAAATGTTGACATTGTTGATGTGTAGGTCTTACTAATCCAAATAATATAGACCTAGCTAGAATCACAACCGGATGTGAATTTGAAGTACCAAAAATAACAGATGCATTACTATCTATACCTGAATGTGGATTTCCTTTTCAGTTTAAAAAGAAAAAACTTTCTTTTTATATGTATAATGAAGTAGTTCACTACAAGAAATATACTCTTTAGCGGCGACACTATTACCGGCGACAAGAGCTGAGGACCCACCTTTCCCAGGTGGTAGAGGTCCTGGCCAGCACGAGTAGGACGGTAAGTCTTATCATGAATTTTTATTTACTATTTGGCTTCTCAGACGTTTCTAATAATTTTTAATTACATTTGTAGTTGAGGAACGTGCCCGAAGGAAAGTTTGAGTAAAAGCAAAAAATATAAAGCTTGAAAAAGCAATCTTGCGTAACTAGGGGAAACCAATAGGCATGCAATATGATAGGGATATCACATTTAATCCCGTAGGAGAGGCGGGAGACATGTTTTCCCGAGAAGTTGGGAAAACAATGTGGCAGATGGTCCCTTTCGACAAATGGAGTTGGAAAAGAGTTTCCCCTGATATAAAGGACACTGTATTACAACATTTAGCGGTAATTATTTATTTAAATATATTTTATAGGTTTAACTATAATTGTTTTTTACTTGGTTAATTTTTTTTATTGTAGACAAACTTTGATCTCAATCAAATGTACCAGGATGCACAAGCTACTCTATTGACAGAGAGTTTTCAAGCAGCCTTGTTAAAAGGTTTTCGAGAGCGTAAAGCCTACACAAAAGAATATTTCAAGATGGTCGGAGGGTATGAAGATATCTCGAGAGCATTGGCAAATCCTCCAGATGGTATGCTTGTTGATAACTGGGAGAAGACAGTTGAGTATTTTCAAATTGACGAACACAAAATTGCTTCAGAAAGGAACAAAAAATCCGTGAAAAGCGAACAACTGTGAATCATGGGGGTTCGAGCTCGTATAGCAGTACTTGCTATAAGAAGGTACCGTACGATACATGTAATTATTTATTTAAAATATAATCTAATTTTTAAACTTAAACAGAACCTTAAGAGAGTGGAAACATTTCGCAAAGCTCATACCGATAAGAATGGTGTATTTGTTACTGTTGAATCGGAACAACAATATGTAAGTATTTAATTATAATTTTATCATATATTTAAATGTTTATTTATACTTAATTGTTACTCACTTTTGGGAGTTACAGAATCGGTTAGTTGAAGAGCTGCTAGAACAAACTCAAGGTGAAAGTGAGTTAATGCCAACTCAAGAAAGAGCTACGTTCGAGAAAGTATTAGGAGAGCGACATGGCTACATTAGAGGCATTGGCCGCAAACCTTCTGGTCTCCCGACGATTCCACAGCCTTCGCAACCATCACAACCATCACAGGTAAAATAGTAATCTACTTTAGCATCGTAAAATGCATGTTGATTTGGTAGTTTTGGTTTTGTGGTGGTTATTTGCTAAAAAGTTTGGTAATTTGGTTTTTGTCCCAAGTGCAAAATATAGCAATATACTTTGGTTTTCTATCTTACTTTAAAAATAACAATGTATTTTAATAGTTTTTGTTTATGTTTGACGATCTAACTTATAAGTTTATATATATTGTTATTAATTATGTAGTTGGGAAATCTTCGTGCAATGCTCGCCGACCCGGCATGTAGGGATGAGCTTTATTTGTTTTTTCAATCCCAAAATAATCAAGGAAACGATGGGAACGACGATGAGGGTATGTAAGAATGAGTTTTATTTGCATATGTTGTCTCGTTTTGCTACTTGGTAGATTGTAAATTTTTTGTTGTTTTTTTATTCGGATATTATGACTTTTGATATTTAATTGTATTTTGAATGTTTGTTTGTAATTTGCATTGACACTATTATGTTTGATATTTAATAGGATGTTTGTTTTGTAATTAGCGTCGATACTATTGGTTTTGATATTTAATCGAATATTGTTATTACCGACGACACTTTTACCTGCGATATTATCACCGGCAACGAAAATCATTATTTAAAAAAAATTGAAAAAAAATTACCGGCGACGCTTTTACCAGCGACAGAACTCATTACCGGCGACACTTTTGTCGGCGACGCTTTTACCGGCGACAACATTATTAGCGGCGACATACTAATAGCGGCGACTATTATCATTAGCGGCGACAAACTGATCAATAGCGACGAGGCAGTACCGGCGATTCAGTACCGGCGATTCATTACCGCTATTAGTATTACCGGCGACTTTTGGGACTTTTACCGGCGACTTTTATCGCCGGTAATGGCTTTTTTCCTTGTAGTGGTTGTTTTTCACTTTTTATTTAATAACCTACATTTTTTAGTCAATGTTAGTAAGAGACATCGTTTAGATATTCATAATACAAAATGACATTATTATTCTAAGTCTTTTTTTTTTCCCTCACACGTTCAAAGATAATACAAAATGACATTATTATTCAAAGTCGTCTTTTTTCTCTCATAGGTTCAAGGAATGCACTCATTTTTAGATTTTTATAGAGGAGCCATTACCATTGACCCATTAACATAGTCATCCACTAAAAATCAAAGATAATACAAAATGACATTATTATTCAAAGTCGTCTTTTTTCTCTCATAGGTTCAAGGAATGCACTCATTTTTAGATTTTTATAGAGGAGCAATTACCATTGACCCATTAACATAGTCATCCACTAAAAATTATTGACTGCGAAATAAAACACACTCTACGTCCTTTTGTCCATGTTCAATCTTTTCTTCGCATACCAACATCGGCTATTAAATGATTGAAAGTTTTTTCCGGTCTGAAGTTTTCGATTGATGAAGTTAAATTCTATTTTTTTTTCTTAATTTAAACTAATCTTTGTATGTAGTTTGAAACAATAGTATAATTGACACCATTTTGATTTTGGAACCAACTATTCACAATTTAACATATAATTAATTTCATAGGTATATTTTCTTTACAAATTAATAAAATGTTTATTAGAACTATCTGAAAAACAAAAAATTAATGTAATAAATGGATTGAAATTATATTCGATTCTAACTACATGATTAACATATGATACCATTGCTTTTTTGCTAACTACCAATTTTTAATTTCTCTATTAACCTTCAGTGTTTTTTTTCCAAAATTTCTATGAGAAATACCATTCGAAGTAAAATACACTCCTTGTGGAAAATATGACAATCACTCCCAAATTTTCCTTTTTGAATAACGAAAAATGAAAAATAAAAGAAATGGTAGCTCAAGTATAAATCATGACACACAAACCATCATTTTTCAAAACACAACACAGAAAAGTAATTAAATAATGTCTTCAAACTTGTCACTCTTCTCTCTTGCACTACTAATCACTACTCTCTTCCTCAAACCAAATATTACTTATGGTTCTTTGGAGGAAGCCAATGCTCTTCTCAAATGGAAAGCAAGCCTTGAAATCCCAAACAACTCCTTGCTCTTTTCATGGCTTCCCCTCCCTATGAATTCCAGTGCATCTCTTCCATGCAATTCTTGGTTTGGAGTAGTTTGCAATGCTGATTGGAGGATTCGCAGGCTGAACCTTAGTTCATCTGGCATAAAAGGTACACTCCATCAATTTTCATTCTCTTTGCTACACGATCTTACGCATTTTGATCTCGGTTCGAACAACTTCTTTGGCCCCATCCCACCAGAAATCGGACTCCTGTCCAAACTTGTCCATCTTGATTTTTCAGAGAACAAATTTTCTGGAGTAATCCCACATGAAATAGGAAACCTGCACCAACTAACCATTTTGTACCTATACTCAAACAATATATCTGGCTCGATTCCTTCATCGTTGGGTAATGTGAAGTCTCTCAGTGAACTTTCCATGAGTTACAATAAACTTAGTGGTTCTATTCCTTTATCTCTAGCAAACCTGAGTAACCTACAGCTTCTATACTTAGGTGTGAATAATTTTTCTGGTCCCATTCCTACAGAACTTGGGAATTTGAAGTCTCTCACTGATCTTGAGGTGAGCGACAATCAATTTAATGGTTCCATTCCTTCATCATTGGGTGATTTGACATCTTTGAATGTCCTTTATTTGTACCACAATCAACTCTCTGGTCCCATTCCTATTGAACTTGGGAATTTGAAGTCTCTCACCGATCTTGCTGTAAGCCACAATCAACTTATTGGTTCTATTCCTTCATCATTGGGTAATTTGACATCTTTGAATGTCCTTTATTTGCACCACAATCAACTCTCTGGTCTCATTCCTATCGAACTTGGGAATTTGAAGTCTCTCAGTACTCTTGGTCTGAGTGAGAACCAACTTAGTGGTTCTATTCCTTCTTCAATGGGTGATTTGACATCTTTGAATGTCCTTTATTTGCACCACAATCAACTCTCTGGTCCCATTCCTATTGAACTTGGGAATTTGAAGTCTCTCATTGATTTTCAGGTGAGCTACAATCAACTTAGTAGTTGCATTCCTTCGTCATTGGGTAATTTGACATCTTTGAAAGTCCTTTATTTGCACTACAATAAACTCTCTGGTCCCATTCCTATTGAACTTGGGAATTTGAATTCTCTCACAAATCTTGCTGTGAGTGAGAATCAACTTAGCGGTTCCATTCCTTCATCACTAGGAAACCTCAGCAACATACAGTGGCTGACTCTCCTAGATAATAAATTATCTGGTCTCATTCCCAGTGAACTTGGGAATTTGAAGTCTCTTACTCATCTTGGGGTGAGCAACAATCAACTTAGTGGTTCTATTCCTTCATCATTTGGCGATTTGACATCTTTAAATGGCCTTTATATGCATTACAATCAACTTGCTGGTCCCATTCCTAGTGAGCTTGGGAAGTTGAAGTCTCTCAATGAACTTAAGGTGAACAACAATCAAATTAGTGGTTCCATTCCTCCGGATCTTGGAAATTCAACTCAACTACGAAGACTTGATCTGTCTTCGAATCATTTGGTTGGTGAGATCCCAAAGGAGTTTGGGAAAATGAGAAGCATGTTGGATTTTTCATTGGCTGGTAACCAACTTTCAGGAGTAATACCTCTAGAGCTTGGATTTTGTGAACTCCTTGAAGTACTCGATCTATCCAAAAATAGATTAAATGGGTCGATTCCAACAAGTATTTGTCAATGGTCACACATCCACTACTTGAATCTTAGTAATAACAAGCTCAGTGAAAAAATTCCACTCGAGATTGGTAAATTAGTTCATCTTACGGAACTTGATTTATCTCAAAATTTGCTCACAGAAGAGATACCATCTGAAGTTCAAACTTTGCAAAATTTGCAGAAATTAGATCTTTCCCACAATATGCTATCTGGTTCTATTCCTAATGATTTTACAAATTTGCCTCGCGGAATTGATATTAACCTGTCTTACAATGAGCTCAAAGGTCCAGTTCCCCCAAGCTCCAACTTTGTGAATTCATCTATACAAGGCAATCCAGGTTTGTGTGGAAATGTTACGGGACTGAAACTTTGTGCTAGTCAAATTCTGAAGAAAAAAAAAACCAACCATTTCATCATAGGCTCATCCTTGTAATTATACTCCCCTTTATAGGAGTAGTTTTACTTGGTTTATTCATGTATGGCCTCGTTGCTTATCGACAACAAAAGAATAAACCTCCACAGAAACCACTGGAAGAAGAAAATGGTGCTTATTTCTCCATTACAAGTTTTGATGGAAGAGTAGTGTATGATGAAATCTTGAAGGAAACAGGAGATTTCAATGAAGCATATTGTATTGGGACCGGAGGATATGGTATTGTTTACAAAGCCGAGCTACAACCTAACAATGTGGTAGCTGTCAAGAAGCTTCACTCATCTTATGGGAATGTTGATCATAATGCATTTCTTAATGAGGTACGAGCATTAACGAACATAAGGCATCGAAACATAGTGAAACTCTATGGATATTGCTCACATGCCCGCCACTCATTTTTGATTTATGAATACCTTGAAAAGGGAAGCCTTGGATCAATCTTAAGAATTGATAACTTAGCAAAAGATTTGAGTTGGTTGAAAAGAGTTAGTATTGTGAAGGCTGTTGCTAATGGGTTGGCTTATATGCATCATGACTGCTCACCTCCTATAATTCATAGAGACATATCCATAGCCAACATCCTTCTTGATTCTGATTATGAGGCCCATATTTCTGATTTTGGCACGTCCAAGCTTTTAAAGCTTGACTCATCTAACTGGACTGAAATTGCAGGCACCTATGGCTATATCGCACCAGGTAACATAATTCTTAAAGTTTCATGATATATATATATATATATATATATATATATATGTGTGTGTGTGTGGGGGGGGGGGGTGGGTGTGTCTGTGTGTGTGTGTCGATGTTGGAATCTTGTGGGGTTGATATAGGGTATTTTACTATTATTATTATTATTATTTTATATTATGTTTCTTTGGATGTAGAACTTGCTTATACGATGGTGGGAAATGAGAAATGCGATGTGTATAGCTTTGGAGTTGTTGCACTAGAAGTGGTCATTGGAAAGCATCCTGGAGAACTGATAACATCTTTACCTATATTGTCTGCTGATTATCTGGTGCCAGCAAATGTGGGAGATAGTCGGATACCTCCTCCCTCCTCACAAGTTGAGAAACAAATTAAGTTGGTTTTGAGTCTCTCAAGAGCATGTTTGAGCTCCAACCCACATGAAAGGCCAACGATGCGTCAAGTATCAAATCTATTAATGAAGGATCTGCTTTGAATTGACATCTGTGGCCTGATCGATATAGTGTACTTTCAATGTTGTTTAAATCATGCAAAACAAGTTGATTTTCAGTAAAGCTAACCAAGTTGATTTTGTCTGACTTTTTGATTTCTTCCTGGTCGTTCTCTTCTCTCACTTGTTTCTCCATCTTCTTCCAACTCTTGTTCTTGTTTCACTTTCACATGTTGCAATCGCTTCTTCCGATAGTGTTTTTCTTTCACTCTTTATTTTGAACTGAATTACATATGGATATTATATGTTTCTTCAGTTTCAAAGTTGGTTCAATAAGGTAATGATTATTGTTCTTTTCCACAGGCTTGCTCTTTATAGATGTTGTAGAAACTAAATCAAATCCTAAAATGTAACAACACAACCAATAAACCATTAACAGAGTTGATAAGGAAAAAAAAAAAATTAAGTAAATTTTTTTGGTTTGAACAAGTTAATGAAACGAGAAATCAATGAAACTTGAAGCTGAAAGTTGAAACTTGAAAGCAATGTGAAAATTGAAATTCAAATCATCATCTATTCATCAAGTAATTGTTTGGACAATAATCAATAAGCAATTACAAGTTAAAGAATCATACAACCAAAATTAATATAGAAACATCAAACATATTGCTCAAAAGCATGAATCAAAATCCAGGTATCTCAATTTCCAAGCTGATTGTTGAAGACAGTCTAAAGGTGAGAAAAACAAACATATGTTCAAAGAAATTAGATCCTAATCTAAGTGATCCTAACAGATTAAATACTATAAAAAACCAACTAACAAGACAACCATATAAATTATAAAGACTTAATAAAATGAAGTAAGAAAGGCGAAACCAAAGGATACCCAACCAAATTTCACAAAACATAATCCCAAAAACAAAACCGGCAGTTCTTATACTTGTCTCAATCGACATTTATATATTATTATACATTATATACAATTGTTGTTGTTTTGGCTTAATTTGAGGTTTGATCCACGTAGATTTTAATTTAGCAATTTAAATTTTTGGTTCTTATAGTTTTCAATTTAGACGCTCGGGTGTGGGCAACGCGGCTACCGCGTTATCTGACGTGGCATACGCCCTTAACGGCGCCATGGCACGGAACACTGCCCAGGGTCGTGTTAAGGCGCGTTAAGCCATGAGATGTTACCACGATAACGAGCCATGACGTGTATAATTCGAACGTTTATTTTTTAGCCGTTAAAAACGGTAATAATACCGTTGCATACGGTATAATTAATAAAAAAAAATTTACTTCTTCAATTTACTTTATATATATCAACAAATATATATATATATATATATATATATATATATATATATATATATATATATATATATATATATATATCATTTTACCTCTCTATCTCTATTTATCTATATCCATCTCTATTTCATTCAAAAAAAAAAATACCCTCTATGGATCAAAACCCGAATACCTCTCCTCGGAAGACAAACACATCCACTCCATTGGGTTTTGCGGGATACGAGGGATACATCAACCTTCTAAACTCCCAAAACTCACCACAAATTCCATATTCCGGCAATTTTTTCAATACCACCTCACCCCCAATACAATTTCCTACCTCGCCATTTATGCAACAAAGTGCAAACATTCAACAAAAACTTTTTACCACATTCAGTCCTATGCGCCAAACAGTCACACAACCCACACCCACACAAGAACCCGTTGTCGAGACGCAAGCTGGTGGTAGTCTGAGAGCATCGGGAAAAAAGGAAGACCAAAACAGAAAGAGAAAGAGGTCGTTGTCGGGACGGACGACACGGAAGCACCTCCAACATGGTGGGCACCGGAGGAAGAGCATGCGTTGGCGACGGCTTGGTGCGGTACTTCAAAACAACCAACTATGGGGAACGATATGAAGAAAGTTGCTTTTTGGGATGCCGTTATCGTCAAATTCCGCACAATTTTGAACAAGGATGACACGTATCGCAATAATGATATGCTTAGTGGCAAATGGACTCAAATTAGCCGGAAGTGCACCAAATTCAATTCCATATATAACAAACTTTCTTCGCAAAGTCAAAGTGGTGCCAATGATTTCAATGTGTTTAGAGCCGCGATGGGGCACGTATTTGAGTATGAAAAAGTATAGGAGTTAGTGAGGAAAGATCCAAAATGGATGAAAACACCATCATCGGAACAACAATCCAAAAGGTCTTGTGGTTCGGGTTCGGTTGACGTTTCCGACGGACACACGAACATCGACCTCAACGCGGACACCAATGAGATCCCGGACGAGTATGACGACATCGAGGAAATCTCTCCGCTACGACGACCTATGGGGCGTGACAAAACGAAATGCGCTCAACGACATGCGGAGAAGAATGAAAGTCGGCTTCGAGAGCACGAGGAAATGAAAAAAAAAAAAAAAAATCGACGCCCACACGGAAATCACAAATAAAAGATACGAATTGCAACGGGAGCATTTGGATTTCCTTCGTCAAGAAGCCTAAGAAGATTGCATATCGAAGCATTTGAGAATTCTTATGACAAATGAATAAAATTTACCACCAAGACGAGCTGAAGTGATATGGAGTATGAAGGCACAGATAGAGAAAAAAATACTTGGGCGAAGAATAGTTTGTCGGTTTTTTTTTTAATTATTATGACTATCGTGTGTTTTTTTCAATGTTTTTTTTTTTGGTATGTAATGTTTTTTTTTAAGTTTGTATGGTATTTTTAATTTTCTAGTTAATGAAATTATGTTTTATTAATTTATATGTTTTTTATAAATATATGATATATATTAAAAAAATAAAACGAATTAGAAATATATGAAGTGAATAAAAAAATAAAACAAATTAGAATAATAGAAATTAAAAACATCAAAAAAAAAATAGAAATAGTATGTGTTATCCCATGTTATTTGGTGTTGCCCATTTTCACCCTTGGTGTTATAATACCAAATTGTGACTAGGATGATGAGGTGGACAATTTGGGTATGATAACATGTAATAATATGTTACCCACACCTATTAGTCTTAAACAATTAGATGATTGACCCTTATAGTTTTTAATTACATAAGGAAATATATTAGTTACAGTTTTGGTCACTATAGTTTGTAATTTAGGAAATTAGAGCTTGAACATTAACAGATGTTTCTCTTTAGTTTTTAATTTAGGAAATCACACTTTTTGTCCAGTTTTCTTATTTTAGTTATTATTATATAACTGTTTATTAATTGTTTTAATAATTTAACAAATAGGGCATTTTTCCGTCTTTATTTTTTTTTAATTATTTTGCTTATGTGTATCTCAAATATATAAATTATGCAAGTAATTTTACATACCACTCGTTCTTGAACATTCAACAGGTGTTTCCTCTGTAACTTTTGTATGAATTTGATGTCTTCTTGATTTGGTCTTTTAAAGAAGAGCAAGATGTTAAAGATCATCACTAGCCCAATAAAACAAATATTATTTAGAAGACTTTAGCTTGTTCTAGAATGCTCTAGAAGATTCTAGAACATTATGGAAGACTATGGAAGACTCTGGAATATACCGGAAGAGTCTAGAATACTCTAGAATGACATGGAAGACCCTGGAAGGATATGGATCATTCTAGAAGACACTGGAGCAACCTAGACCTCTCCAGAACATGGTAGAATATTCTAGAAACATATGGAAGCATATAGAGTATGTTAGATAGTTCTAGAGTTATCTAGTATGTAGTAAGTGTATACTAGTATCTAGAACCTTCCTAAGAGGCCTATAAATAGGTATGGAGCTCATTTGCTCCAAACCATCCAAGAAAGCCTCAAAGAAAGCAAAGTGTGTAGTAGTCTCACAAAGTGTAAGTTCTCCTTAAGTGTCTTAATAAAAGTCTTGTTGTTTCCCATATAAAAGAGTCGTGTTCAACAATCTGGTATCAGAGCAAGGTTTCTTGATAGTGAGAATGAGTGATTCTCGTTGTATCGTGAGTAGTTTGTGACTCTGCAAGTTTAGTATCAAAACTAACTTGTTTGGTATTACCGAGGTACTGCCAACACGATGGGTGATCTCCAAGTCATCGGAGGAATCAAGAAACTCAACAACAACAACTACAAAACGTGGGAAACATGTATGAAGTCCTACTTACAAGGACAAGATCTATGGGAGGTCGTTGGTGGAAGCGAAACTACGCCACCAGAGGAAGACGTTAATGGTGCTTTACGCAAATGGAAAATCAAAGCAGGCAAAGCAATGTTTGCCTTGAAGACCACAATTGAAGAAGAGATGTAGTGTTCGATGAAGCATCTTCATGGTGGTCCTCAGAGAAGAAAGTACTACCAGACTCAGAAAATATTGAAGAAGTTTTAAAACAAAAGATGGGGGAGCAAACTGCACATATTTGGTCAAGTGTTGATACACCTGAAGATCCGAGCGACACTGATGTCATTGAGCAAGAAGTAACTCAAACAAGTGATGTCGGTGAAAGGGAGCCGCCGCCTCCACAACTTCGAAGGACGGAAAGAATCCGAAAGCCTAATCCCAAGTATGCTAATGCGGCCATTTTAGAAGATGGTGTTAAAGAGCCGGAGACATATGAAGAAGCAGTTAAGAATAAAGCTTGGCAGAAGGCAATGGAAGAAGAAGTTACAGCCTTAAAGCAGAATCAAACGTGGGAACTGGTACCAAGACCAAGAGATATAAAATCGATTTCCTGCAAGTGGGTTTATAAAATAAAGCGTCGCCCAGATGGATCAATTGAGAGATACAAGGCTCGTCTGGTGGCTCGAGGGTTCTCACAACAATATGGATTGGACTATGATGAAACATTTAGTCCAGTGGCGAAGATAACTACTGTACGGGTGTTGTTAGCTCTTGCAGCTAGTAAAGACTGGAAATTATGGCAGATGGATGTGAAGAATGCTTTCTTGCATGGAGAATTAGATCGGGAGATCTACATGAACCAACCAAAGGGATTTGAGGATGAAGTTAATCCCAATCATGTGTGCAAGTTAAGAAAAGCTCTTTACGGATTGAAGCAGGCACCAAGAGCCTGGTATGGTAAGATTGCTGAATTTCTTACCCGAAGTGATTATTTAGTTGCACATGCAGACTCAAGCCTATTCATCAAAGAAAAAGAAGGGAAGTTGGCAATTGTGTTGGTTTATGTGGATGACTTGATCATCACCGGGGATGACGAAAGAGAAATCCATCAAACAAGAGAAAATCTATCGGTACGATTCCAAATGAAAGAGCTGGGGGAGCTTAAACACTTCTTGGGGTTAGAAGTTGATCGTACAAAAGAAGGGTTGTTTCTCTGCCAACAAAAGTATACAAGAGATATACTTCAAAAGTTTGGCATGTTGGAGTGTAAGCCAATATCAACACCAATAGAGCCAAATGCCAAGATATGTGCTCATGAAGGAAAAGAGTTGGACGATGGAACGATGTATCGACAACTAGTAGGTAGTCTTATCTACCTAACTTTATCTCGGCCTGACATTGCTTATGCAGTTGGAGTTATGAGTCGATACATGCAAAGTCCGAAGAAACCTCATTTGGATGCTGCCCGACAGATCTTGAGATATGTCAAAGGTACGATTGACTATGGTCTCTTGTATAAAAGAGGAGAAGACTGCAAGTTGGTTGGATATTGTGATGCTGACTATGCAGGAGACCATGATACCCGAAGATCAACCACTGGGTATGTGTTCAAGCTTGGGTCGGGACCAATATCATGGTGTAGTAAAAGACAACCAACAGTATCATTGTCAACCACGGAAGCGGAGTACAAAGCAACGGCCGTAGTAGCTCAAGAAAGTACATGGTTGGTACTCCTAATGGAGGACTTACATCAAAAAGTTGACTATGCAGTACCACTTCACTGTGACAACCAATCTGCAATTCGGCTGGCAGAAAATCCAGTATTTCATGCTAGAACAAAGCATGTGGAAGTGCATTATCACTTTATCAGAGAGAAAGTCTTGATGGAAGAAATTGAGATGCGGCAGATCAAGACCGATAATCAAATAGCAGACTTGTTCACCAAAGGGCTGAGTACTGGAAAATGTGAAGGTTTTCGTTGTCAGCTTAACATGGTACGAAGAATGAGGGCTAGTGTTGAGGGGGAGTGTTAAAGATCATCACTAGCCCAATAAAACAAATATTATTTAGAAGACTTTAGCTTGTTCTAGAATGCTCTAGAAGATTCTAGAACATTATGGAAGACTATGGAAGACTCTGGAATATACCGGAAGAGTCTAGAATACTCTAGAACGACATGGAAGACCCTGGAAGGATATGGATCATTCTAGAAGATACTGGAGCAACCTAGACCTCTCCAGAACATGGTAGAATATTCTAGAAACATATGGAAGCATATAGAGTATGTTAGATAGTTCTAGAGTTATCTAGTATGTAGTAAGTGTATACTAGTATCTAGAACCTTCCTAAGAGGCCTATAAATAGGTATGGAGCTCATTTGCTCCAAACCATCCAAGAAAGCCTCAAAGAAAGCAAAGTGTGTAGTAGTCTCACAAAGTGTAAGTTCTCCTTAAGTGTCTTAATAAAAGTCTTGTTGTTTCCCATATAAAAGAGTCGTGTTCAACACAAGAAAGATAATTGGCTAATTGCTAAATGAAGTAAGGACCACGGAGAGTCAACTAGTCAATGAGTCAAGGAGTAAATCAATCAATTGATGGTTTTTCTTGATCCGTAAAGGAAAAATTCATCAAAATAAATTTCCAAGTCAACTGTTGGGTTTCCAACATGGTCAAATAGCTAATTATATTTATATTTTAATTCTGCAAAAACAAAATTAATGTGATAGCTTAAGTTACTTTGATAATTAAGTTTCTTCAAGTGGTTGTTTCCATCACCCGTCAAAATGTTTCCAAACACTCTCATACCATTTTCACCATTCCACAGTAAATTGAACGGATTTGTCATGGAGATAGCACTATATACTGAAATACAATTCCATATAATAAAATGTAAAGATCAACGAATTTGAATCTCTCGATGATCAAAAGTGTGATGCTCTTATTCTTTTCACAAGTTTAATAAATCCAAGTATCACCATCTTCAAGTTCCGATTACCCACCCAAACACAACTGTATATGCACTAGCTATAAAAGTGATTTAAATCATGAAATACATTTTAGAGTATTCAACTTTACCTATTGGTCTAAGACTTGTCCTAAGGTCAACTTCATGATCAAATACTTCTATCAGTGAAAAAGTACATACTCATCAATCATATATGCATACTATTATTATGTCTAAATTTATCTTCAAGAATGATGTGATATTGGAAATTTAAGAAAATGGTGTCTAAAGGTTAAAGATGTCTTATTCATGACTTTGGATTATGGGGAGTTGAGGCGTATCTGATGGGCATAAGATGGGGCCCACATGAAACTTTCCATGTGATGTTTTGGCGTTTGAGAGGGGTTATAAGGGTGTGTAGAAGAATCCATGACTCAAAAAGTCTTGATGTTCTTTATCAAGAAGGAGAAAATTAGAAAAGCAACAGAATTTCTATGCTTTTGGCGTACACGTCGGGGTAAATTGAGGTTTTTAAATGTGGAAGCTTGTTAAATACTAGTCACATATATAAGACCTCATTAGCCCAACTGTCCCTAACACTTCCTCTAGAGAACACATAGATCGAGGTAGAAGATATAATGCCCACTAAAATGACTCTCTTCTTCTTCTTTTCCTTTGTTCTTCTCTCTTGTCTACCTTTTCTTCACTCTGCTACAAACCACAACACTTCTACAAGTATCTGCCCAGAAAGTTTCAGTTGTCCAAATTTGGCCCCATTTAAGTACCCTTTCTATAATGCCACTGACGGGCAATGCGGGTTGATCCAGGTGAACTGTAATTTTCATGGTGGGAGAATTCAACTTGGTGAACACTCATATGAGATTCGTGGCAGGTTAGGGTTTGATTCTATTGTCTTGATCCATAACACAACATTTGAAAGACTTGTGAATGAAAAAGATTGTAAGGCGCTTATGGATAATTTCACTTCTCCAAATCCTCTTCTCTATTCCGTTTCAATCCAACCCTTCATCACTCTCTACAAATGCAAAAAAGATCGGAATGATTCTGCAGAAATGGAACGTTATTTTGACGAATCAAATTACAATAGATACAAAATATGCAACCATCACAATTTCTACTATAAGCATTCCATCAGCGACACAACAGTTCTAAGTGGTCTCCCACCTACATGTCAAGTAATACAGCTACCCGCAAATGTGCAATCGCCAGATCTTGGGCGTCAAGTACCTGACAACAGAAACATATTTTCTACTCTAAGTTCAGTGTTCTCTATTTCATTTAACTTGACAACTCCCTGCAATGAGTGTCACAAGGAAAAAGGCCACTGTCATGCTCCCAATGGACAGTTTCAGTGTTTAGACGCTAAAAAAGGTATTGGCGCCTTCTTTGTTCTTTTTTCCTTTTGTCCACCAGAATTGATATGTTTAAACATATTTTGTCAGTTAAATTGTTTTAATGTCATACAACATGTAAACTTATCTATTCTTGTTTGGTTGCATGCTGCAGAAAAACTACCCAGAAAATTGATACTGATCCTAGGTAAGATACCTCTTTGATCGAATTCATTATTACCAAATATATAAATCAACACATATACGTATAGGAGTTTGTAGCTTAAATGTTGCATTTTCTTCACGTAGTTCTCGCTGGATCCACCTTCATTCTTATGATCTTTCTCGTCATGTTCATAATCTGTCATACGTACAAGATCAACCTGTTTTCCTATTTCTCATCAAAGAAAAAAACACCAATCAGTGAAGATGCGAGTCACTTTGTCGTTGGCGTCTCTGTTTTCTCCTACACAGAGCTTGAAGATGCCACCAGAAATTTTGACCTTTCTCAGGAACTAGGGATTGGAGGTTTTGGAGCTGTTTACTATGGTAAACTCCAAGATGGGAGAGAAGTTGCAGTGAAGAGACTTTACGAGCACAACTACAAACGAGTCCAACATTTCATGAATGAGATTAAAATCCTCACCAGATTACGTCACCCCAACCTTGTGGTGCTCTATGGTTGCACCTCTCGACAAAGCCATGAGCTTCTCCTTGTGTATGAATACATCTCCAATGGCACACTTGCTGATCACCTCCATGGCGAATTAGCAAATCCAAGCTTGCTGACATGGCCAGTACGCATGAACATCGCCATTGAAACTGCCAGAGCATTAGTGTACCTTCATGCCTCTGAAATCATACATCGAGATGTGAAGACGAGTAATATTCTTCTTGATCACAATTTCAGTGCCAAGGTAGCAGATTTTGGGCTCTCAAGGCTCTTACCGAATGATGTCACTAACATTTCTACAGCTCCTCAAGGAACCCCAGGATACGTGGATCCCCAATATCACAATCGTTACCAGTTAACAGATAAGAGTGATGTTTACAGCTTTGGAGTGGTCTTGATTGAACTGATATCATCGATGGTGGCTGTTGATTTAAATAGGTCACAAGACGAGATTAGTTTGGCTAATCTGGCTTTAAACAGGATCCAAATAGGTGCCTTAGATCAACTTATCGACCCTGTACTTCTAGGATCCGATCCGGATGCTGAAATCATGAGAACGATCACATCAGTAGCAGAGTTGGCTTTCCGGTGTTTACAGTATTATTCAGAAATGAGGCCTACAATGAATGAGGTGTTGGATGTGTTGGAGGATATTCAATCCCTTGGGAGAATAGACGATGATGACAGCAAACCGCTACCTCCGTCTGAAACCAGTGATACAGCGGTTTTGTTGAAAGACTTCCCGCCTTCGCCGGTCTCCGTCGCCGGTGAATGGCTTAGCGATTGCACTGGGTCGACTACAATAAGCACCAGATAGATTGCCAATGAAGAATCGATCAGAACATATGTAAATAACATTACGATCCGTCAATCGTCATTAATGTATCACAGGGATCAGCAATTTTAACGATTGCACTGCCATTTCCAATTTTTCTCTGTCAAAAGTTTCCGGTCTATGTATTTATTAAGGGGTTTTTTGTTGGGATTGTGTATTTACTCTACATTACGAACCTTCATTCGTATAAATTGTCAAAATCATGAGTACATAAATACTAGTTTTGTCACAAGATATAAATTGTCATGTTATATAAATATAAATACTATTATAATAAACAAGAGGCTGCACTAGTCGGTAAAACCTTTGTCTGCTGCTGTTAAAATGGCCAACAAATTTTACCATCAAAGGGTAACTGCAATAATCTAAATGAATAGACAGGTCATGGAGTTCCAATGTAATACTTTTGTCATCAATCTTTAAACATCCAAGACCTTTGATCTACTAGCTTAGCAGGTTAATCTCACCCTTTCAAAGATGGATGGCAAAAGTATACTTTCTCTCAACCAGGGTTTATATAGTCTTGACATTCGTTAAAGTACTTCCTCTATCTCACTTTTGCATATATCAATGTCTTCTTGATTTGGTGTTTAAAAAAAAACACAAGAATGATAATTGATAAATGGAGCAAGGACCATGGAGACTCAATGAGTCAAGTCTTGATAGTTTGTCTTGAGTGATAAAGAAGAATTTAAGCAAGGATTTCAGTCAACATGTTTAGAAGTCCTGGTTTTCATAGAAATTCCATATGGTAGATTTGTTAATATTTTGATGCTGCAAATACACAAATCATGTGAAAGCTCATGTCACAAAGAAGCAGATTTAATTTAGCAGTTGATCCAAGGCTCATTGCTAAATCTATGTCTATACTTTTGGTAAGTAGATGAAAAAGTATATACTCATATCCAAATTCCTACATATACACACCGCTGTTATGTAGATACTAATTTTATATATCTAGAATGATGTGATTGGAAATTTTCTCTATTCATAATTTTTACTTATGGTGAATTGAGTAATAGATGGGCTTAAAATGAGAACCACATGAGTCTTTTGAAGTGAAGTTTTAACATTGGAAATGGGTTGAGATAAGGAGAAAAATTACAAAAATTGAAAGAATTTATAGTAGAAAGACTTAGTCTTGATGGTGTTAGTCAATAAGGAGAAAATTACAAAATTGACAGAATTTATATGCTTTTGGCACACGTTGGGGCTAGTTGAGTCTCTGAGTGAATAAAACATCATTTAGTTTTCCAAACTGTTCCAAAGACTTAAGAGAAGACATAGTCACATAGAGGTCGAAGATGTATATGTGTATGCACATTCATCATTCATGTATATAATTAATGGAGTCTCAAGAACACATATGAGCAATATGAAATGAATCTCCTCTTCTTTTCTGCACTTGTTCTTCTCTCCTACCTACCTTTCTTTCACTCTGCTACAGATCACAACACCATCTTTTGTTGTTTGGTTGATGTAGAAACACAGGATGCACACACAAAATCGATACCCTGGGCATCCTAGGTAACATACCAATTTGATCGAATATGTTATTACTAAATATATAAATGCATAGACACACATACATGTAGGAATTTATACCCTAAAACTTGTTGCATTATCTTGCTCTAGTTCTTGCTTGATTTACCTTCATTATCATGTGCTTTCTTGTCAACTTCATAATCCGGCATAGGTACAAGAGAAACTCTTTTTCATATTTCTTGTTAGAATCAGCTTCTAACTTATTACATTAAGTTAAATAGGTTTGCCTTGATTTGATGACGAAACTAGTGAAGGGAGAAAGTGAGATCACTTATATGTGAACAAAGATATATTACATAAAAAGAACAGAAACTATTTATACTTAGGCTAATCGCATAACCAGATCCTAAAGTATGCTATAATAACTCTAAATACCACCTACCTTCGAACTAATGCAATTATGCGACGTCCGATACTCTTTATATAAAATATACATCCTTATCTTATAATCTAGGCACACATTTGTAAATAATCAACTCAATTACTATTTGAAAGTGTACTGCAAATACAGACTTGGATGGATGTTCACAATTGGGAAATAACACTACATATTAATATTATATGTTCATTATCAGGGATACATAAATTAGTTGGATGCCTAAATTTAAGAGAAGAGTGTTGATTTTTCAACCACACTAGCAATGAGTTTATATGGTTAAAGAACTTCCTATTAGAGTTGGACATGAAATAGGAAGACTGTATTTATCATTGAGACAATCAAGGTTTAATCCATCTCGTAAAGAATATAGTGTTTCATAGAATGAGTAAACAAAGAATCCATCATGATACGTTTACCAAGATAGTGGCAATAGAGAAGTTGAAGTTATGCTCAACTTCAACCGGCCTTCTAGATGGTTGACCAGGGCCGACCCAAGGGTTGGGCGAGGTGGGCCACAACCCAGGGCAACATACCTCTCATTTGGGCCAAGAACGTGATCCATAAAAATAGTTCAGCAGCCGGTAAGGAAAGGGCGAAGCGCAAGGGTGCGATTTAAAGACTGGAAGTGAAACTAGCGATAGATGCAATTTTTGATCAGTTAAAAAAACCGCACGCCTTACTGATTATTGAAGAAGGCGGGGGTGACTGGTATTCAGGAGAACTACGAGACGACCTTTGAGATGCTTTTGATTTATATGGTCGTCTGATTCTTTCTTTCTGTATCCTGATTTTTTTTCTTAGTTTCTTTAATACAAAAGGCAACTGGCTTCATTGAACTCATGGGAACTCGGAATAAATTGTTTTCCAACCTACTATGAAGGATGTAAAAGGGATACCGGACGTAAACATCAAAACCGACCTCCCAAACTTTCCATAAACCTGAAAAGCTGTTGATGGAAGCTTTCTAATATAGTGATATGCTCATATATAGATAACTAGATTGGTTTGTAGAGATAAATCGGAAATCGCCTTAAATCTATGTTTTGAAACCTTTGGTAGTCTTTGATTGTTGAGGTAATTTTTTATTTGATATCCAATTGTTTATTTACGTATTTAATATTTTTTATGATATTTCTTAGATGTTATTGTGATTAGTTCTTGTTTATTAGTTTGTTAAGTTTATGATTTTTTCTATTTGATTTTTCATCCACAGTTCAATTTGTGAATTTGCATATTGGTTTTGACTCTTTTATGATCTTTATTATTTAATTGTTTACATGTTATTAATATTATAAATTCATATTGGTTTTGATTTTGATCATATAATTCTTGATTTGAATTGCATTATTATGCTTCATAAGTAATAAGTATTTGGCAAAGGAGTTAATAATGAAAATTAGTTTTCATTGTCTTGAGTTGGTACTACCTCGTACTTATATTGTATTGAATTGGTTTTGCATGCTATGTGTTTTTCAATACAAATTTTTGATTGATTTTAATTTTTTGGACATCATAATAATCATTAAAACTCTGTTTTGAATCGCTTGATTTATTGAAAATATAAGTCACCAAAAAGTCAAAATTTATAAGTTCATATACGAGTAATATTCTTCTTGAACACAATTTCAGTGCCAAGGTAATAGATTTTGGGCTCTCAAGGCTTTTACCCGATGATGTCACTGACCTTTTAACTCCTCAAGAAACCCTAAGATATGTGGCTCCCTAATATTACAATCGTTACCAGTTAACAGATAAGAGTGATGTTTACAACTTTAGCGTGGCCTTGATTGAACTTGTAACATCCCGATGTCCACGTACTTCTAAATTCATCCTTATAATTCTATTTCATGTCAATTGGTCAAGTGGTATCACTCTTGGGTATAATTAAGGATTAGACACGGCGTGTTGGAGGCACCAACACGACGTGTATGATATGAAAAGGCGTGAGTTTCATTTTGGGCAACACAATAAGTTCCTCTTGGGAGCGTGTTGATGACTGGAATGAAACCCTAATCTTTCGGGTTTTTCTCCCTATTTAAAGGAATATGGATGCGTGAGTTTCATTTTGGCACTCTTCTAGACCTTTGTAAGTGTCCAAGACCTGATTTTTATCATTTAAAGTTGTTAGATCTTGAGTTTTATCCCTTTTCGCTCCTTGTTCTTGAATGTTGCAATGGTTAGATCTCATAAAGTTTGCAACTTTACGAATCTCTAGGCCAAGGTGACCTAGTAGTGTCTTGGATCTAGTCTATAACCAAGTTTTGATGCCATGAATAGAGACTAGGTCATAAATCCTCATTTTGGCCTAATACGGATTCAATTAATGCGTTAGGCATGTATGTCTAAAAATCACCAACCTTTGGGATTCTTTAGGTGTTAGAATCACTTTTGGAAAGGGTAGACTTCAGATCTTAAGGATTAAGTGTATTGTGGTTAAGCCCTTGCATTATCAAGCTTATGATTTGGTTTTTTGGACATTTTGGTAGTCCCAGTGGATAAAGTTGGAAACTTTATCCTTCCTAATCATATTTTGGTATAGATCTAAGCTTTGGAGCTCTTGGAGTCGAAAAGGCAGCTTGATATATTAATTTGTTGGAACTCTAACGAGCACGACATGTTTGCAAGTCAACATAGCGTGTTGACTGAATTTTTCTCGACTGTTTGGATGCCCGCGGAGCATGGCATGGCCAAGGGGAACATGGCGTGTTCGGTCAACATGGACTACTGACCTTGATTGTTGAATTTGACCAAGTTGGACCTTGAGGGTATTTTGGGATCTTGATAGAATTAGCCACTTGGTGGAAACAGGTGTCGATTAGAGAACTAAGATTTCGGAGTCGGACCTCATCAGCTGTGTTTAGTCTGCAAGGTGAGTTATCCTCATTGTACTTACGGGTCATAGGCACCTAGGCTGACCCATTAGTTTGATAACCTGATATTCGTTGATATGTTGAGTATGGAATAGATATGCATGCTAGTTTTGATATGCTAGTCGGATAGATCTATTGGACTACTTGTGATACTGTTTGATTATATGTGTAGGTTATTATTTGTTATATGTTGACATATTGTGTGGGTTGGGTTGTGGTTGTACTACTCCGTGCGGTAGCCAACAAACCCTAGAGCAATCCAGATATAAGCTGAGAGCCGGGAAGGGCATGCCAGACTCATACTGAGGGTTCATGAGCATCACAAATACGGGATGAGGGTCGGGAAGAGCATTCCAGACTCATACTCAGACTTAGTTATATTCAGTCCGAGGACTGATCTGGTCGGGGAGCAAGCTAGACATAATTTGTGGGCCGAGGGCAAACCAGACTTATGCTATGGGCTTAGGGGTAATACAGTTTGTTAGCTGTGTACCCATTGCATGTTGTTATTATATTTGTATTATTTGTTTTGTGTTGGTATTTTGGGGGAACTCACTAAGCTTTGGGCTTATAGTTTTGGGTTATGTTTCAGGTACCTCAGATGATCGTGGGAAGGCAAAGGCGTGATCGTGCACCTCCTCGTGTTTTGTTTTATGGTTTTGGGAAAATTCTGATATTGAACATGTTTCTAAAACTATTTTGTAAACAATGATGATTTATGGGTTGGTTTTAAAAGTTTAAATTTTTCATGAATTTTATGGATGTTACAAGTTGATATGAGAGCCTTGGTTTGAGTAAATTAGAGGAACGCTCATGTGAATCCAGTCTCAAACTAAGGAAAAGATTATTCAAACAATTTTTAAATAGTTTTCAAATAATCAAGGAAGATCCAAGGTGTACGATTAATCGGAGCCAGTAAGTAAACTCCAAATTACCACACAGTTATTTGAGATTATGCTTTGATATGTTTGAACAACATCCTAGTATTAGGATAGGACTATTCAAGAATTGTATGATAGAATTGCCTGATATATGATGCCTTATATCTTATAAAATCCCTGGCTGATTGTTGTGTGACTCTTTCGTGTGTAAACTAGCTATTGTGTGAATATGCTAAGTCACAAGCTACAGGGTTTAAATGATCTTAGGATAAAAGATTTGGCCCTAATGTACAACCCTTTCCTGAGTCCAATCGTTTTAGGATTGATTCTTTTAGTCTAATATTGTTTAAACTGTACGACATGTAATTGTATACATGTAATAGTTATCTGGCACCAATAGAGGGTCGTGTGGCAGTTAACGGTAAGATGTGTTGTGTGGGGTTAGCTGGACAGTCTCGAGATGTGGTCTTCCTTTAGGATGTGAGGATCTGGTATGTGAGCATGCTAGTATGTATCTTTAGGGTTGTTTTATGATCCTATGACACAAATATGAGTAGGTGTGGAAGGTAGTATGGGCTCTTACTACTAAAAGCACATAACCCGTACGCATATCAAGGAAGTCACAACTCCTAGGGTTTTATTAGGAGTTGGTTCCCCTACTATGATATGTGTGTAATCTGATATCTCCCTGGTGTATTTTCAGTATGGTGATGACAAGACGATTTGAGGTTGGGTCCGAATCGGGAACCGGAGCTGGCAGTCAGGGTGCGCCAGCTACGCCTGATGACAAGATTAGGGAGATTTTGCAGGAGGAGGTTGTCGCTCGCTTCCAAGCTCAGGTGCCAAACATGTTTGGGTCTATTAAGACTGCCATGATTGAGTACTTTGATGAGCATTATGCTGCTTTATCTGAGGTTGTTGCTATTGTAGCCACTACGGTCATTGCGGCTGCAGGGGTTGGATCAGGTTGGGTTTTCGGTATTGGGACTTTGATAATACGAAGCCCCCGAGTTTTGATGGAGTTCAGGACCCGATTGTAGCCATGAGGTGGCTATTTGATGTTAAGGGATGCTTTTTCACCTGCTCTTTCCCACCTAACTAGAAGGTCAGGTGCACTTTAAACCTCCTGAGGTCCAGAGCGAAGGATTGGTGAAGACTTGTTACGGGATCGTATTCTGCTGAGTAGCAAGCTGATGTATCTTGGGAGCAGTTCTCGGAGATGTTCCATACTAGATATGTGTCGCTGGTGGAGTGTGAGAGGTTGGCCCAGGAGTATTTTGACCTGAGACAGGGGACAGAGTCGGTGACAGAGATCACCAAGATGTTCACAGGGAGGGCTATGTTTTGTCCTGAGTTTGCTGCATTTGAGAAAACCTAGATGACCCGCTACTTGAGCATGCTCGAGACGGAGATCAGGCAACTTGTTTCCATCTAAAGTTATGGGTCCTTGTTGGAGTTACAGGAGGCCGCTAGGTGGCGTGAGATTGGGATTGAGTTTCAGACGAGGGAGCAGAGACCGGCCCCGACATAGTTATAGCCTACACCAAAGCGGTTTAAGACCGCTAATGTCAGATCTGGGGGCCGGAAGGGACGCGCTTGTAGGAAGTGCGACAAGGTTCATGAGGGAGTGTGCGGACTATCTTCTGGGTGCCATAATTATTGCCGGTAGGGCCATATGGCAAGGGATTGCCACCAACAGGCCCCATCACTCAGCTCTAGGATTCGTTTCCATTGTGATCAGGTTGGCCATGTGAAGGCCAACTATCCCTCGCTTTCTGCTAGGCTGGTGCAGGCTCCAGCGCCGACTACTTTGAGGATCACTGATGGGAGTTAGGGTAGGCCGGTAGGGTGGAGCCCCCGAGGGCCCCAAGTTGCTATTTTCAGCTTACTGCTCAGGAGACTAGAGCAACTCCAGATGTGGTGACTGTTATATTTCTATCCGTTACCTTGTTGATCATGTTTTATGTTATGCTTATAATTATGCCTCTGTTAGGTACGTTCCTAGTGAGCTCTTTTCCTGCTCTAGTATTGTTTGACTTGGAGTAGAGAGTTTGTTATGCCTATTGGGGAGTTAGAGTGTCCGTTGCGGTTATCCATCACCAACAAACACAGGGTTTTTGTGTCATCAATATATCAGGGTTGTATATTGGAGATCTTCGGGGTTCCTTATCCGATCAGTTTGATCCCTATTCCCATGAGGGAGGTTTGTGTGATTTTGGGCATCGATTGGCTGATCTGTTTCAGTGCTATGATTGATTGTGAGGGCCAACATGTGGTAGTTCGAAACCCAAGTGGGGGAGAATTGGTTATCTATGGAAAGGGTACCAGGGTCGGTTCAGGGTTGTTTGACGGCTAGGGATAAACAGTATATTCAGCACAGGTGTGTAGGTTATTTGGCTTATGTGGTTGACACTCGAGTTGAGGACCAAATTTCAGTTTCAGAGGTTCCATTGGTCAGGGAGTTTGTTGATGTATTCCAGGAGGTGTTGCCCGGTGTTCCCCCCGAGAGGCGGTTCGAGTTTAGGATTGACCTTGTGCTAAGTGCGGCCCCGATTTCCAAGGCGTCATACCACTTGACACCACCTGAGATGCAGGAGTTGTTATCTCAACTATAGGAGCAGCCTGGCAAGCAGTTCATCAGACCAAGAAGTTTTTTGTGGGGTGAGTCAATATTATTTGTTAAGAAGAAGGATGGTTTGCACTGGATATGAATTCATTATAGGGATTTAAGCAAGTTAAATGTGAAGAACCGTTATCCCCTTCCGTAGATTGGTGACCTCTTTGATCAGTTGCAGGGTGCATCTTGGTTCTCCAAGATAGATCTGAGGTTTGGTATCATCAGGTCAAAGTGAGAGAGGAGGACGTGGAGAAGAGCATGTTCCAGACTCGTTATGGGCATTACGAGTTTGTGGTGATGCTATTCGGGCTCATCAATGTGCCTACAATATTCATGGATTTGATGAATTGTTTATGCAAGATGATGCTCGATCGTTCTATTATTGTGTTCATTGAGGATATTTTAGTGTATTCCAAGACCAGAGAGTGGCATGAGGAGCATCTTTGTGAGCTTCTGGGGGTTTTGAGGCGAGAATGGCTTTATGCTAAGTTCTTAAAGTGCGAGTTTTTGTTACGAGAGGTTTAGTTCCTTGGACACCTCATTAACCAGGATGTGATATCGGTTGATCCGACCAAGATCGAAGTCGTGTTGTAGTGGGAGGTTCCGAAATCTCCCTTGGATATCATGAGGTTCTTTGGCTTGGTAGGGTACTTGTAATATCCCAAATTTCAGAAGTTTGAGTTAAGGGTTTAAAGTGTAAATTGAAGAAGGGACTCGACGAGTAAGTATACTTACTTGCCGAGTCGGAGTGCGTTTCGGGTCGCGAATTAAGTGACCAACTCACCGAGTTGGAAGCTGGACTCAACGAGTTGGTGTTGGAATGAGAAAAACCCTAATCTCGAGGGTTGCACCCTATTTAAAGGACTTTATGTCCTTCCCTCAGCCTCCTTATTGCCTTTGAGAACCAATACCAATAACAACACTTAGACTAAACTGTCCTCCCAGGATCAACTAAGTCAACTTTGGTCAAAATTACTATAACTTTTGAGAGTTTTCAGTTGACTTAGGGATCTAGAGGAGCAACATTTCGGAGAGTTTTCGGTTAGCATCCGGAGGGTTATCGGCCAAGTTCAGCAGTTCAGGTGAGTTTTCCTTCCAGTAGGAACGGGTCTACAACCATAATGCCAACCCGTCTAGTTAGCAGTAGTTTCGGGCTTTGGTCTGATGCAGTAGTTCAGTGTGCTTGATGTCTTTGTGATTCAAGCATGTCTTTGTGTTATGTGTTCCGAACTTCGGTCCAATGCAGTATGCAATGTATGTGTTTATGCTAGTTCATATGTTTATGCTATGCTATGCTATGCTCAGTCGGTTTCCGGACTTCGGTGCGATGTAGGGGAAAAGGTCCCAGTCAGTTCCAGATTTTGGTCCGATGCAGTTAGTTCCGGACTTCAGTCTGATGCAGGGGACAAGGTCCCATTCAGTTCCAGACTTCGGTCCGATGCAGTTTCTGGACTTTGGTCCGATGTAGAGGGCAAGGCCCTGGTTAGTTTCGGACTTTGGTCTGATGCAATTTCCTGACTCCGGTCCGATGCAATGGGCAAGGCCCAATAGTTGTTTATGTGTTATTGTATGGTATGTGGTAGTTTGGGGGAGCTCACTAAGCTTCATGCTTACAGTTTCAATTTTGGTTTCAGGTACTTCCGCTAGCAAAGGGAAGAGCTCGGGTTGATGACATCGCACACACCACAGCTTCAGTTTTATCCTGTGTATTTTATTCAGATATTTTGTTATGATTGATACCGTTTTGTTTTGACACAATTACTATGACTTTTGAGTTACTCATTTCATGGTTCTTATTATATATGACATTCGATGATGTGATTTTTAGAAATATTAAAACAAAAATTTTTGGGTCGTATTTTTGGGATGTTACAGTACTATCGAAGATTCATTCAGGATTTCTCCAAGATTGCAGTACCCATCACTTGTCTAACGAGGAAGGGGTTGGATTTCCGATGGGCCCCTTAGTAGCAATCAATATTTGAGACCCTTTGATAGAGATTATGCGAGGCCCTGGTATTGACCATCCCATAGGGCATTGAGGATTTCATGGTATTTTGTGATGCATCCAGCACTGGTTTGGGGTGTTTCTCATGCAGAGAGGACGAGAGATAACTTATGCTTCGCGGCAACTGAAGTCGCACGAGAAGCGATATCTCACTCATGATTTGGAGTTAGGGGTGGTGGTTTTTGCCCTCAAGATTTGGAGACACTATCTTTATGGGGTCCGATGTATTATCTACACGGATCACAAGAGTCTGAGGCATATTATGGATTAGCCAAACCTAAACATGAGGCAGCACAGGTGGCTAGACGTAGTCAAGGATTATGACTACTAGATCCTTTACCATCCGGGTAAAGCGAATGTCGTAGCAGATGCTTTGAGCCGCAAGTCACCTAGGTCTTCAGTTGGTGTCGTGTATGAGGATATCAGTGGATTCCTTGCTCTTGGAATTGATCAGTGAGGCTCAGGTCGAGGGTGTTCGGAAATAGAATTGGAAGAAAGAAAGGATCATAGGTAAGATTGTCAGGTTCTTCTCGGATAGTAGTGGATTGTTGACATGATGTGGTCGGGTCTGGGTTCTGATGTCTGGTGGGATCAGACAACTTATGTTAGAGGAGGCTCATAAGTCTCATTTTTATATTCATTCAGGGGCCACCAAGATGTACCGAGATATGAGATTAAGCCATTAGTGGTTGTGTATGAAGAGAGATATAGCCTGGTATATGGAGAGATGCATGACATGTAGGATGTTCAAGGCCGAGCATTAGAGGCCGCATGGCAAGTTGCATCTTCTGGAGGTTCCCATGTGGAAATAGGAGAAAATCTCTATGGATATTATCACTAATTAGCCAAAGACAGAAAAGGGCTTTGATGATTTTTTGGTCATCGTGCATCGATTGACCAAGAGTAGCGACTTTATGGCAATTCGGGAGAGTTCTTCGGCCGAGAAGTTGGTTGATGTATATGTTCGCGAGATCGTTTCTCGCCATGGGGTTTCAGTCTCCATTGTTACAGACCGTGATGCTCGGTTCACCTACTACTTTTGGCAGAAGTTCCATGAGGAACAGGGCATGAGGTTGCACTTCAGTACTACTTATCATCCGCAGACCGATGACTAGAGTGAGCGGACTACAGACCTTTGGGGATTTGTTGTGGGCTTGTGTTATCGATTTTGGTGGGAGTTAGGACTCTTACCTACCTCTTGCAAAGTTCTCTTACAACAACAGTTATCACTCCAGCATTGGTGCTCCGCCTTTTGACCTCTTGTATGGGTGGAGATTTCGTACTTCAGTTTGTTGGGTGAGGTTGGTCACAGGGTTATGGGGTAGACCGAAGTGGTCATACAGACCATAGAGCTGATTTAGCAGATCAAACAGAGCCTGCAGACCGCTCAGAGTAGGCAGAAGAGCTATGACGACCGGCGCCGATCTGAGTTGGGGTTTCAGGTTGGTGATATGGTATTACTGAAGGTCTCACCTTGGAAAGGTTTGATCCGCTTCATGAAGAAGGTGAATTTGGGGCCCTAGTATATTGGGCCATTTCTAGTGATTATCAGGGTTTGCAAGGTTGCTTACAGATTGGATCTTTCTGAGGAGCTCAGTCAGATTCACAACATATTCTATGTTTTGTAGCTACGAAAGTGTGTATTGGATGAGGATGTAGTCGTTTCCTTGGATGATATTTAGGTCCATGAGCATCTTAACTATGTTGAGACACTGGATAGAAAGATGAAGGTTTTGCATAGCAAGGAAGTACCAGTGGTAAAGGTACATTGGTAGCATCGGAGGGGCTCCGCGTGGACTTGGGAACCGGAGGTTTAGATGCAGGAGCATTATCCATATTTGTTCATTGCAGCAGACTTTAAGAATGAAGTCTAGTTCAAGTGGGGGAGAACTATAACATATCGATGTTCAGGTACTTCTAAATTCATCCCTATAATTGTATTTCATGTCTGTTGGTCAAGTGGCAGCACTCTTGGGTATAATTGAGGATTAGACACGGCGTGTTGGAGGCACCAACACAGAGTGTTTGGATATGAAAAGGCGTGGGTTTCATTTTGGGCAACACCGTGTGTTCCTCTTGGAACACGGCATTTTGAGGGCTGGAATGAAACCCTAATCTTCCGTGTTTTTTTCCCTAGTTAAAGGAATGTGGAGGCTAGGGTTTGTTCACCCTCAGCCCCCATTAGACGATGAAGCCCTGAAAGAAACCCTAAACATTTTCTCTCCCATTTGTGAAGCTATTTTTGTGTTTTGAGGCTAACAAAAGGAAGAAGGTGGAAGAAGGAAGCAATGATCCAGCAAGCAAGCCCCATTCTTCAGTTTGACACTCTTCAGGACCCTTGTAAGTGTCCGAGACCTGATTTTTATTATTCAAAATTTTTAGATCTTGAATTTTGTCCCCTTTTCTACTTGTTCTTGAATGTTTCAATGGTTGGATCTCATTAACTTTTGCAACTTTATGAATCTCTAGGTCAAGGTGACCAACTAGTGTCTTGGATCTGGTCTATAACCAAGTTGTGATGCCATACATGGAGATTAGGTCATAAATCCTCATTCTAGCCTAATATGGGTTCTAGACATGCATTGGGCATGTATATATAAAAAGCAACAACCTTTGGGATGCTTTAAGTGTTAGACTCACTTCTGGAAAGGATGGACTTTAGATCTTAAGGATTAAGTGTATTGTGGTTAAGCCCTTGCATTATCAAGATTATGATTTGGATTTTTGGACCTTTTTGGTAATTCCAATGGATAAAGTTGGAGACTTTATCCTTCCTAAACATATTTTGGTCTAGATCTGAGCTTTGGAGCTCTTGGAGTCGAAAAGGAAGTTGAATGTATTAAGTTGCTGGAAGTCTGGCGAACACAGCATGTTTGCAAGTCAACACGGTGTGTTGGCTGAAGTTTTCCCAGCTGTTTGGATGCTCGCGTAACACGGCGTTTGACCAAGTAGGACCTTGCAGGTATTTTGGGTATTTTGGGATCTTGATGGAATTGGTCACTTGGTGGTAACAGGTATCAGTTAGAGAACTGAGATTTCGGAGTCAGACCTCATCAGTTATGTTCAGTCTGCTAGGTGAGTTATCCTCATTGTATTTACGGGTCAAAGGCACCAAGTCTTCCCCATTGGTTTGATAACCTGATATTCGTTGATATGTTGAGTATGGAATAGATATGCATGGTAGTTTTGATATGCTAGTCTTGTAGATGTGTAGGACTACCTATGATGTTGTCTGATTATATGTGTATGTTATTATCTATTATATGTCGACATATTGTGTGGGTTAGGTTGAGGTTGTACTGCTCCGTACGGTAGCCAAAAAACCCTGGAGCAATCTGAATATGAGTTGAGGGGCGGAGATGGCATGCTAGACTCATACTGATGGCTCATGAGCATTCCATATACGGGCTGAGGGACAGGAAAGGCATGTCATACTCGTACTGAGGGCTTAGTGATATCCAGTCTGAGGATTGATCTGGTCGAGGAGCAAGCCAGACATAAGCTGTAGGCCGAGGGCAAGTAAGACTTATGATGTAGGCTCAGGGTAATCCAGTTTGTTAGCTATGGACTCATTGCATGCTGTTATTGTATATGTATTATTTGTTTTGTGTTGTATTTTGTGGGAACTCACTAAGCTTTAGGCTTACAGTTTTGGATTATGTTTCAGGTACATCAGATGATCACGGGAAGGCAAAGGCGTGATCATGCACCTCATCGTGTTTTATTTTACGATTTTAGGAAAACTCTTATATTAAACATGTTTTGAAAACTATTTTGTAAACAATGTTGATTTATGGGTTGATTTTAAAAGTTTAAAATTTTCATGAATTTTATGGATGTTACAAAACTAATATCATCAATGGTGATTGTTGATTTGAATAGGTCTCAAGAAGAGATTAGTTTGGCTACTCAGGATTTAAATAAGATCGAAATAGGTACCTTAGATAAATTGATCAACCTTATTCTAGGACCTGCTCCAAATGCTGAAATAATGAGAACGGTCACATCAATAACAAAGTTGGCTTTCTGGTGTTTACAATTTATTTAGAAATGTTCCTATAATGAATGAGGTGTTGGATGTGTTCGAGGATATTGAATCCCAAAGGAGAATAGATGTTGATGACTGCAAAGCGCTACCTCCGTCTGAAACAGCGATACGACGGTTTTGTTGAAAGAATTATCGCCTTCGCCTGTCTCCGTCACCGGTGAATGGCATAGGGATTTCGCAAGGTCGGCTACAATAAGTGCAAGATAGATTCCTTTTCATTGTGCAAATTCATGAAAATAAATGTAAATAACATTATGATGCATTATTTATGTATGGTAGGAGGGCATTCATCTTTTTTACTAAAAGGACTTTTAGGAAAAAAAAACCTTATTGACTTATGGTGGTGGGGAAATGAGTTTTTTTAATAAAATAGAATGTTTGAATTAGCTTTAATAGTGGGAAAAATAAATAAGTCAATAAGTTGTTATTTGAAAAAGTTGTTTTTCATAGCTTATATATGTTTTAAGGGGTATTTTAAGGTAATATTGTTTTTTACAACCCAAACCTAAAAAATCATAAGGAGTTTTGAAAAACTATAAGTCTCAACTTATTGAAATGTCATTCTTGAAGGGTTCATGAGAAGTTGTTTTAGAAGTCATTTTCATATTATCAAACATTTTTTTAACTTATCCAAGAAAATATATGAGCTGCTTCAAGGCCATTTCCAATTTTTCTTCGACTCATAACGTACATTTAAAAACTTAAGCAATTATAAACTTAAGGTTATCAGGTGGTCCACAATATGTTTTATTTAAAAGTGATCAGCCCACCATCATCACACTACAAACTTTAGAAATACCCACCACTCCATATAATCTATATCTTTTTATTTTTTTTATTTATTTAGTACATCATTTAAAAAAACAAAATTATTTCTAAAAACCAAGAGTAAATTCCACTCTTGATCCTTAACTTTTTTTTTTTTTAACTTGAATCAGCCTTTTAATATGTTTTTAGAGTAAATTACACGAATGGTCCCTATGGTTTAGGGTAATTTGCACGTTTGGTCCCTAACTTATTTTTTTAACTCGGAAGGTCCCTATTATTTGTTTTTGTTACGCACTTGGTCCTTATCTTACCTAAAAAGACTATTTTTCCCTTGATTTTTTAATTTATTTAAATAAACACACCCCTAATCCCACCCCCTCACCTTACCTCACCTACCCCATCATTTTTTCCTCTTTAAATAATAGTCTTTTTAGATAAGATAGGGACCAAACGCGTAACAAAATTAAACAGTAGGGACCAAACGCATAACAAAAACAAACCATAGGGACCTTCCAAGTTAAAAAAATAAGTTAGGAACCAAACACGCAAATTACCGCAAACCATAGGGACCATTCGTGTAATTTACTCATGTTTTTATTACGTATTTGGTTCCCTTTGTAACATAAAAATACTATTTGCTCTTTACTAATTTCTTTTTAAATTTAATCATTTTATATAATTACTTATATTATTATTAAAATATAATGGACTCCACCCAATCCCACCCTTTTGAATTTCGCTTCCTTCGAATCCCCTACAACAACGAAGACTACCAAACTATGGGCACCATCTTCCTTCACCTCTACCCACCTTCTGAAATCTTAAATTCCCAACAAGAAACGTACTTTCTCCAAGTAGGTAGAATAGAGACAATGATCCAAAGGTCGACGTACGTTAGGGTTCTTCTACTCAAGAAACATTGATTAATGGATTGAGCTTCATAAACAACCAAAACTTCCAACGATGACGACATACTCATCAAATCCTCTTTCATTGTTACCATTCTCAACTCTGGATTACTATCAAGATGATTTTATATTCCTTGAAGACTCACTAATCAAAATTCTCAATAAAACGGAAAAACAAAAAACAAAAAACAAAAGGTATAAATACACATATTTGAAAAATCCACACACACACATATATATATATATATATATATATATATATATATATATATATATATATATATATATATATATATATATATATATATATATATATATATATATATATATAGGGTAAAGTGAATATACCTAACAACCTTATATAAACTTAGGTACCTAACTCCATAATACTACATTGGTTTGTATTATATTTACATTGTAATTGTCTAAGGTTCTTAAACTTCAACCCCATAACTTGATTACTTCCAAAATCTTTGTACTTTCACCAATATTTTTCTTTTACATCACGTCTTTATATCGAATACCACCTAATGGGTTTCATATCCTACCGCTACAAATAAAAGAATGTAGGAGAAATATAATGATGAATTTCCAAATTTTTTTGAAGTAAATCAAGTTTAGGGATGAAGTTTAAGAATCTTGGATGAGTGCAATGAAAATTTAATGCAAAATGACGTAGTTTGATGAGGTTAGGTACCTAAGCTTATATAAGGTTGTTAGGTATATTCACTTTACATATATATATATATATATATATATATATATATATATATATATATATATATATATATATATATATATATATATATTCACTTTACATATATATATATATATATATATATATATATATATATATATATATATATATATATATATATATATATATATACTTTGTGAATTAAAATGATGTCATGAGTCATATTGAAAAATTAAGAATAATGATGATAATTTCTGAATGGAACAAGGATCGTGTAGAGTCGATGTGTAAAGTCTTGACATTTTGTCTGTTGGAAAAAATAATCTAATTTTATGCAATATTGAAGGTAAATTATCGTTAACAGTATGAGCAGATAAAAAGTGTAAAGAAACAGAGAGAAAATAATGTCAAGTATTGCAAGCTTAAAAACTTGAGTCTTTTGTATATATAAAAAAAAGAAACAAATAATTATAGTTGGATTACAATATGTGGTTGAATACCACTCAAATTTAATCCTAGAAAACTATAATAATTATTATTAAAACTGATTTACCAACAACAAGGTCAAAAGAATCTTTAAATAATTATACCCAACAATTGTTTATTAATAAAAGCTATCATCTCCATAAAAAAAATTACTTTTTTACGATACCCTAATACCCTTCCTTTTTCTATCAATACTTTCATTTTCTATCTTTCCAAAGCTTTTAACTAACAAGCTATTCAACAATTCCTTTTATTATTATTAACATTATTACCCACTTGAATATCACATTGTTTTTATCACTAACTTTGTGAAAAAAAAAATTTAAGACTTCAAGTCAACTTTTGTTTTTTCGATTTATCCGCATTGTTTTTTTATCCATTCACTAAAAATAAAATGAATAGACAATTATACCCACACTTAATTCAACCCTCATTTAATGTACTCTAAATAATATAAGAGCTAATTATAAAACTCAACACGTCACCTACATATGTCAAGAACACAGTTTTTGGCGAATTGTTTGGGGAACAAACATACTTTCAGATACAAAGCCATTACTATAGTTATTGCAATTTGTCTTCTTTTTCGGGGTATCAGTAGCTGAAGGACATTTGTTAATTAATCGTGAGATCATTACTGATTATGATAATCGGAAGAGGTCGGGGAAACTGAAGTTGCCCAGATTCAGTACAAAGCACTTCTTTGCTGTTATTCTAGTACTATCATGGCATTTGACACTGTTCTATATAAAATGAGGCAAAATAATCAAAATTTTCATATAATGAAAAAGAGGGTTATGTTTATTTTGTGTTGAAATTTATGATAAAAAAAAAAAGGCAGTTAAGCATTACAGAGTAAACAAAAACTTAAAGCCCATAACAAAGGACATAAGGATTATAAGAAAATAACAAAATTAATCATGTAAATTCGGAATTCAAACAAATACATAAATTAAAAATGGAAATGACACCATAAATCTTGATGAGTGCTTCGAGCTCCAACAAAATTTGGTTGTCACAAGAAAATCTCTCTAGAAATAACACAAAGTTTCTTGATTTCTTACCAAGTTTACCAGGTCCCCTTCATCTTCAAGTGACCTACGAATTATAATATGATAACATATTGCTTCGTCTTTTATGATGATGAATCAATAAAGAGGTGTATGAATTATCAGAAAATCGTTGAAAGGAAAGATGGGTTTGCGAGTTCTTGTAATAAAGATTGAAAGAGATATGTAACAATCTAACCTCGTCTGATAAAACATTGTGATTGGAGGGAAGCACCAACAGAAGAATATAGGAAGAAGAAGAAGAAGAAGAGTGTGTGCTATCGGAGGGAAGAAGCAGGTCAGAAGGAGGAAGAAGAATGTGTATGTCGTTTGAAGTGAATCTAGAACTTTTTCTTTTCTTTAATATCAATAATTTAAAAAAGAAAAAGGGAATAATTATTAATGTATATATTTTGTAGTGGATGGATAAATATCATCCATGGAAATATCAATTCTCTTTTTCATACGGTAAAATACCCTAGAAAGACTACAACATATATTTCCTGAAATCCTATTCAAGATAACAAAATATAAGGATCAAGCATTTAAAATTATCCAATATTAGAAGCGTGATGTTCTTGATGATTTCACAAGTACATGAAAAAGAAAGACGATTTCTTAGCATTAATATACAACTTCAAAAATGGAAGGTTGTCGGCTACAATATCCCATTAAAACAATTTAAACCATGAAATATCTTCTACAATATAATTGTTATATTGATGTTAATTGTTATGTCGATTTTCAACTTTCAGCTAGAATGATGATATATTGTAAAATTAAGAAAAATGTGTCTAAAACTAGAGGGAGTGGGTGCAGTAGCACCCATTACTACACCCATAGTTTGGCCAACTCATCATGCAGCACAGTTCCTTGTGTGCGGCTTAAAGTGTACTCCCTCTTGCATGGGGTTTAGAGTGGGGGTAAAGTGGGCAGCTGCACAGGGTCCAATTTTTTTATTATATATTTTTATTTAAAAATACAAAATTATAATAAAGATAAGGGCCCTTTTTTTTCTTGTTCGTCCTGAGCCTTTAAGAATATTTCAGTTTTCAGGTCCGGCCCTGCCCTCTTGCCACGACTGTTTACTCTCTCTCTCTCTCTCTCTCTCTCTCTATATATATATATATATATATATATATATATATATATATATATATATATATATATATGTGTGTGTGTGTGTACATGTGTACGTGTGTGTGTGTTATTTCTCATCTTAGGCTGGGTTAAAGCTTGTATTGGGCTACAAAACCCACAAATGAAACAAATCGACGTGAGTATTTATTGTTGTATTTTTGTTTAATTTGTATTATTTCTAGAGAATGAATAAAAGATGTATTTAATTTTTTGGGTTTATATTTGTTCAAGTGATGAAAAAATCGGTTGTAAGATTTTTTTTTTTTTTACTAATATTGTGTGTGTGTGTGTGTATATATATATATATATAGAAAGAGAGAGAGAGAGAGAGAGAGAGAGAGAGAGAGAGTTAAGATCAAATAAGAAGAAATTTTTTGGTAGGTTGTAAGAAAGTTTTTATATACATATTTTCTTAGGAAAAAAATGAAATGAATCATTAGATGATTCAAAAGTAAGATGATTCACAAGAAAAAAAATCTGGAAAAAACACTTTTATGATTCAGTTTTAGGTAAATCTAGAAAAAATAAAATCATTTTTATAACAATTTTAGTGAATATCAACAAAATCATCGTAAAAATGAATCATCGAAATGTTTTTTCGGGATTTTTTTTGTGAATAATATTATTATTGATTCATCTAATGATTCATTTATTTTGTTCACCAAAAAAATAAGTCGAAAATAAAAAATTCTTATCTTCCTACCAAAAAAAATTTATTACCGGATATATATATATATATATATATATATATATATATATATATATATATATATATATATATATATATATATAAGTTAAATGAAATTTTAAGTTTTTATTTAAATTAAGTTAAATTTTCTAAAATAAAGTACGACACCACACCTAGTAATGTAGTGTAATGGTTTTTTTTTTTTTTTTTTTTTTTTTAAGTAATGAAATCTTTTGTTTTCAATTAAAACTAAAAATTTTAATTATTTAAAAAATCATCTCATCTACCATAATAAATAAAGATAGTTTTGCTAAATGTCAACTTCTTAAAGAATTGGACACATGTCATTTTCTTGTTATTTTTGTATTTTTCTCATTTTTTACTCAACTTCCACCTATTAAATGTCATCTCATACTAATTAATGTAAATTAATGTATATAGTAAACTTTACATTTTGAGAATTCTTATTTCTATTAATATATTAATGAATTCCATTTGTGAATTTGTATTAATTAATTTTATTAGTATATATTAATTAAGACAAAATTACATAAATGGTCCTTGTGGTTTACTCTATTTATTGTATTTATTTTAAAAGTTTACTTTAAAAAATCTTAAATTTTACACCCTCATATTCAATAGCACGATTATTTAAAACATGATAATAATTTTTTATTAGTATAGATTGAATTACTTACTTATTCATCATTTCGTTTATATTTATTTCAAAATTTTACTTTAGAAAATACGTATTGTCTACACCTTATATTTAACTTTTTTAATCAATTCGTATAATACACAGGTCTCACACCTAGTTTATAATAAATAATGGTTTTTTTTGCCACTTGTCACAATCTCATTCAATTTGTCAAATATCATTTTGTGGTTATTTTGAATTAATTTTCTTTTCACATGTCATTTTATGAATTTTTTATATTGTATTAAATTCCACATAATATTTTAATATAATTCTTACAATAAATGTAGTAATAAATAGATATTAATTTCAATAATAAATTTTACCTTTTAATTTTAAAATTCTCAAAATTTAAACTCAATAGTTTATTTTGTTTATTTATTTAAATTTAAAAGATAAAAAATCAATTTTAATAATTCATTATTTTTTTTATTTTCTTATAAATCCAAAGTTCTTAAATATTTAGACATTTATATTTAATTTTTTTAATTAACTCATGTAATATATAAGCCTTACACCTAGTAAATAAATAAATGAATGTGACACCACTCATTGGGTGTGGTATGAAACCACATTTTCGTGGTAAATAATGATGTGTCACCTAGTGTGTTAAAATGAGATAGTGTGACATCCAACCTAAATTCCAAAGATGTCTTATTCTTAACTTTGGATTATGGTGAGTGGGGGCGTATTAGATGGGCACAAAATGGGAAACACATGAAGCTTTAAGAAAAAGGTGTCTAAATTATGTCTTATTCTTAACTTTGGACTATGGTGAGTGGGGACGTATTAAATGGGCACAAAATGAGAAACACAAATTGATGCAAGTTGGGAGTTTTAGTGTGAAAGCTTACTATTTTAGTCACAGAAGACATCACATCTTGTAGCCAAACTGTTACAAGGACTTCCACTTGAGAACACTTAGACCTAGAAGACACATATATAATGGAGTCTCGAGAACACCGATGATATAAGTTTCTAACCTTTTCAGTTGGACATTTAAAATGAATCCCGTTATCTTTTTTGCCTCCCTTCTCTCTTGTTTACTTTACGTACACTCTACTACAGACCACAACATTTCCATGTCTATCTGCCGAGAGAGTTTCAGTTGCCCAAATCCGAATTTTGCCTCATTCAAGTACCCGTTTTATAATAATGCCACTGATGACAAGCAATGTGGGTTGATCCAGGTGAACTGTACTTTGAATGGTGGGATAATTCAACTTGGAAGAGACTCATATGAGATTGTTGGCAAGTTTGTGTCTGAATCAGTCGTATCGATCCGTAATCTAACGTTTGAAAGACTTGTGAATGATAGCAGTTGTGGGGCACTTATGGATAATTTCACTTCTCCAATTCCTCTTTTGTATTCCATCTCAATCGTATCCTTCATCACTCTCTACAAATGCACAAACAATACCAATTATCCTACTCAAAACGATGCTTACTTTGGCAGATCTAATTACCATAGATACAACACATGCAAAAACCACAAATTCTACTATAAGTATAGTGTAAGTGATACAACAGTTCCAAGCGATCTCCCACCTACATGTCAAGTAATACGCCTACCCGTCAAATTAGTGCGAGGGCCAGAAGACAATAAAGGAATTAACGAAACCGACATATTTTCTTTTCTCTCCCCTCGCTTCTCTATTTATTTTCATTTGTCACCTTCCTGCCATAAGTGTCACCAGGAAGGCGGCCAGTGTAACACTCTCCGTGAACATGTTGAGTGTCTAGACGCCAAAAAGGGTACACCAAATATAAATCGTCTATAAGCATATTCGTAAAATTAATATTTTTCTTGTCTTATCTTTTGTTGTTTACTTGCAGAAGAAAAAACAGGCAGAAAACTGACACGAATCCTAAGTAATATATCTCCTTGATTGAATGCAACATCAATAGATATATAAATGCACAATCAAATATACATGTAGGAATTTGTACCTGATGCTATTTCCTTATCTTGCTCTAGTTCTTGCTGGATCTGCCTTCATCCTCATGCTGTTTCTTGTCATCTTCATAATCTGGTGTCTTTACAAGGGCAACCCTATTTCATATTGCACGTCAAAGAACATATCTCCAATCATTGAAGATCAGGTTTTCTTCTTTGGCGTCTCCGTTTTCTCCTACAAGGATCTTGAGGATGCCACCAGAAATTTTGACCCTGCTCTAGAACTAGGGAATGGAGGTTTTGGAGTTGTTTACTATGGTGAGAACTTTACACCTGCTAATAAATTAATCCCTACTATTTTACATGCTATTTCTTGAGGTTATTCAAATTTGATCTTTCTGAAAAAGGTAAACTCCAAGATGGGCGAGAAGTTGCAGTGAAGAGACTTTATGAGCATAACTATAAGCGACTTCAGCAATTCATGAATGAGGTTCAAATCCTCACCAGATTACGCCACCCTAACCTTGTTGTGCTATATGGTTGCACCTCTCGTCAAAGCCATGAACTTCTTCTTGTGTATGAGTACATTTCCAATGGCACACTTGCTGACCACATCCATGGAGAACTAGCAAATTCAAGCTTACTAACATGGCCATTACGGATGAATATCGCCATTCAAACTGCCAGATCTCTAGTGTACCTCCATGCCTCTGAAATCATTCACCGAGATGTCAAGACTAGTAACATTCTCCTTGATCACAATTTCAGTGCCAAGGTAGCAGATTTTGGGCTCTCGAGGCTGTTACCAAATAATGTCAATCATGTGTCTACAGCTCCTCAGGGGACCCCAGGTTACTTGGATCCTCAATATCATCATCGTTACCAATTAACAGATAAGAGTGATGTTTACAGCTTTGGAGTGGTCTTGATCGAACTGATATCATCCATGGTGGCTGTTGATTTAAGTAGGACTCAAGACGATATCAGTTTGGTTAATCTGGCTTTAAACAGGATCCAAAGATGTGCGTTAGATCAATTGATCGACCCGGTTTTAGGATCCGATTCAGATCCTGAAGTCATGAGGATGGTTACATTAGTAGCAGAGTTGGCTTTTCGGTGTCTACAGTTTTATTCGGAAATGAGGCCTACAATGAGTGAGGTGTTGGATGTGTTGGTGGATATTCAATCGCAGGGGAGAATAGATGTTGATTACAGCATCAGAGAGTTGGAAGAAGTAAAAATGCCACCTCTGTCTGAAAACAATGATAAGACGGTTGTGTTGAAAGATTTTCTACCTTCGCCAGTCTCCCTCACCGGTGAATGGCATAGTAATAGCACCGTATCAACTACACTAAACGTCAGATAGAATGCAATTCCAATCTCGAAAGACAGAAACACAATGTATTGTTGGTGGGTGAACCACCCCGTCCCTAAAACCCTAGATAACCCTTGAGATGTAAAACCCACAAAAATTACAAAATTGAGCCATTAAGATGTTTTTATTGTTGGAAATAGTATACAGCGGTAATACTAATATTAATATATACTTAATTAATAGTAGGGTTTTTTTATTAATTTCTTTTTAGTTACACACAAGGACATATGTAATAAACAATTTACATGAATGTTTTACAAGGACATATGCAATAAACAATTTACATGAATGTTTTACAAGGTTTAGTTTGTTAATTCATTAAGTGTTTAATTTAAATTAATAAAAACTCATAGATTTAACTATATAAGTGTAAAATTTTGAAAATCATATTTTATTTGGATAATTACCAAACATATGGATAATTACTTAAAAATGACAAAGTAGTTATCGCATAAGAACCCTAATCACTCCCCTCTAACTAGAGAGTAATAGGACCGGTTTTTATGATGAGGTTTTCACTAATCAACTTTATGACATTTACAATATATTGAATTTTATAGAGTTCAATGGATTCTCACATTATTTTTTACATTTTATATAATTCTATCAATTTTTTCTCTACAATGCATTGAACTTTTCAACGTTCAATGGCAAAATTACAAAAGCTAACTGAGGATTTGAACACACACACGAATCTTATGTAACATGTAGTGATACATAAATGTATCCAATTAGTTATTTAATCACTAATCTAGTAAGTAAACACTCTCTAATGCATGAAAACACTTTGCTTCAAGGGCTAGGAGTGCTACGGGTTGCATCTAAGGAGAGTATGGCCTCACATTGGAGTTTCCTCCTCAAATGGTAACCCTTAGGGGTGTTTATGGTTTTTGAACCATTTACCCCATGAGTTTACGGCCGTAAACTCATGGGAATGGTGTGTTTGTGTGCTTCACGGTCTTATGCTTCACAAAGGAAGGTCCTAGGGTTGAACCAAGGGCTTAAGAAGTGGTTAGGGCTCGAAATGGCACACTTTTTGGAGTTTACGATCCTTGAACCATGTTTGGGAGTTTACTACCGTAAACCCATGAGTTTACTGTAACAGCCGAATTTCCAGGTATCTTGTATGTTTATGGTTTTTTTGGTGATTCTGAGAGGGGACTCGGCGAGTTGGAGCTCAGACTCGCCGAGTAGGATCGCGGGACTGGTCGCGGGATCGCGCCTGGACTCGGCGAGTCCAGGATATGGACTCGACGAGTCCGCGCTGTGTTATGAAACCCTAATTTCTCGGGTTTGGGACCTATTTAAAGGGCCTTATGGCCGTCATTTGTGCTCACCAGTCCCTTGAGTGAAACCCTAATCGAGTGTGAGCGTTTGGAGCCAAGTAGGAGGCCATTATTGATCTTGGAGGTGTCATTTTGCAAGGAAAAGGGAGAACTAGCTAAGGAAAAGCAAGTGGAGCCACTTCTGAGAGTTTGGAGTCCAGAGCATCACTATTGTGGTAATAATTTCGAGCTATCTTCTTCCTTGTTGATGTCTATATTGATTTAGGGTTTGTTGAACCCTCTTGTGGCAAGATCTAGTGCCCCCTTGGTCCCTTATGTGGTTTAAACCATAGATCTGGACCCTTGGAGGTCCAGAGTGTCCCTTTGCCCAAGCTTTTTGGGAATCAATGGAGGTTTTGGATTGGAATCCTTATGCCTTAAGTCAAAATTCTATTTATGAGCCATGGGGTGTGTTATGCACACCAAGCTAGAAGCTTTACGTGATGAATCAGTCTAGGGAGGCCAGATCTATAGATTGTGGAAGCAGATCTGACCTTAGAAGCAAGTTGGAGTGGTTGCATGGCATGGACTCGCCGAGTCCGATGAACAGACTCGGCGAGTAGTTTAAATATTGCCTTGGGTTCGCTCAGTGAGTGGTCATGTCGAGTCATAGGTTGACTCAGTGAGTCAGGGTGAGTTAGAGAGTGACGACAGGTGGACTGAGTCGAACTGGGACTCGCCGAGTTGTTCTTGAGACTCGGCGAGTTGAGTCGGGGTGGCCCCGCGATTCTTCCAGATGGAACTCGTCGAGTCAGGGGGGAGTACTCGACGTGTATGAAGGGAATTCTAGAGAGTTGGTGAAAACGTCTAGACTCGCCGAGTAGCCATAGCGCACTCGCCGAGTTCGGTCAAAGTTGACCATTGACCGTTGACCGTTGACCTGAGTTGACCTGTGTTGACTCCTTAGGGATAGTCAACCTTAGAAATATAAAGTGTTAATCAGAGACATATGATGTTATAGGAGGATTAGAGCTCGGAGGATCGAGCACGAGGGATTACCAGGATTCGTGAGATACCGAGATACGCGAGGTGAGTCTTCTCACTATACTTTACCTTGAGTAGGTAACCAGGGTTATGTGATAGAGTATTTGTATGCTATGTATGTGATGTGTTGTACTCCATTATTTCTATGTGATTTATGTTGTGCATGTTTACAGAATTAGAACCTGAGGGTTCACAGAGTTTGGGTGCACGGACCCACAAAGTTATAGCCTCGAGTGGCTAATATGTGTTATATGTGGTATTTTGTGGAACTCACTAAGCTTTGTGCTTACAGTGTTTGATGTTATTGTTTTAGGTACTAGTGACGACCGCGGGAAGGCGCCGGCTTGATCCGTACACACACACGGAGTTTATACATTTGTAATCTTGGGATTTTGTAATGACATGAGTTGGATAATTAATATGGTTGTTTTATGAATATTAATTGAATTATGTTTTACGAAAATTTGAAAATTTTGTTTTGAATTTACGGTGTTACAATTTGGTATCAGAGTCTTGGTTTGAGGGATTCGGGTACACCTTCGGGAGTATTTGAACTCAAACTGAGGATTTGAAAAATATTTTCAAAAGAAAACTTAACTTTTCTAAGAGTAAAAGATTTTCTTGAAAAGAAACAAATTCAAGGAAGAAACGTGTGTATGATCAATCAGCGCCCGAACGGTGATTTCCCAAAATACCTTTATATTATGTAATATTGATATTAATATGATGTATCTGCATGCTAGAGTAGGCTAGGTATTACTATTAGGACTAGAGTGGCCTGATTTGTGATGCCTTAGTCTAGGGAGAGGTAAGCTGCTATGAGATGCTTGAGAGTGAGTAGGTAGCAGCGAGGGGCTTATGAGAGATCTATTAGAGAGTGGTCTACGCATGATAGAGTACTTGGGATTTGGGATCCGAAGAGGAGGATTTGGGGTGTGTACTGAGACGGTGTGGACAGTAGTGTTGGGCCCGTACTACTGAAAGCACCGGGGCGGTGCACGGTCCAAATAAGAATCTTTAAAGTACCAAGAATCAAGTGTCGAGTGTGATTATGCTCGAACGGATTCTAATTTATCGTATGTTGTATTTCAGAGGTTGATCATGGTGAGGACACGTCATATACCGGAGGGCGTCGGGGCTAGTGATGAGGAGATTCGGCAGATCATCCATGAGGAGGTGGCTGCGGTCATCAGAGTAGAGATACTAGAGATGTTCGGGTCTATTAAGACTGCACTAATTGAGACATTTGATGAGCATTATGCCGCTCTTTCTGAGGCTGTTGTTGCAGCGGCTACCGCAGCGATCGCTGCAGTGAGACCCCAGGGAGGTGATGCGTCGCTGTTTCGGGAGTTCAGCAACACCAAACCACCAGAGTTTGATGGGACACAGGATCCGGTGGTAGCTATGAGGTGGATATCTTATATGGAGGGGTTCTTCTTCACTTGCTCATCTCCTAAGCATCTGAAGGTTCGGTTCGTGCTGAACCAGCTTCGCTTGGGAGCGAAGGACTGGTGGAAGTTTGTGACGGTGCATTTTACGCTTGCTGAGCTTTCGGCAGTGACCTGGGAGAGGTTCACTACCATGTTCTGGGATGAGTACGTTCCCCAGGTGGAGAGGGAGCGTTTGGCACAGGAGTTTCTGACCCTCAAGCAGGGTACTGAGTCAGTTACAGCGATCACGAGGATGTTCCATGAGAGGGCGATGTTCTGCCCTGAGCATGTGTCCACTGAGCAGGTACGTATGAGCCGCTACTTGAGCATTTTGAGACTGGACATTCAGGAGTTCGCCGCGAACTCCTCGTACCGGACATTTGCTGAGCTTCAGGCAAATGCCCGGAAGAGGGAGATTGAGCTTGAGACTCAGGCCAGGGAGGAGGCGGAGTCTCAGGGGAGGGATCGGCGACCGGCACAGTCTTAGCCGGCAACCAAGCGGGCCAAGCCCGCTGATCCCAAACCAGGGAGCCAGAAGGGCCGCACTTGCGGGAAGTGCGACAAGGGTCATGATGGAGTCTGTCGAGTGGGATCTTGCTACAAATGTGGCAAGGAGGGGCATATGTCCAAGGACTGCCCCAAGGGGTTTGCAGTGTGTTTTCACTGCAACCAGACCGGAAACCGGAAGGCGGAGTGTCCGCAGTTGCGCGGAGCATCTCAGGGATCTGCTCCTGCCGCCATCAGAGCTACAGAGAGTCGGCCTATGAAGGCCGAGGCACCGAGAGCTCGAGGGAGAGCCTTTCAGCTGACTGCGGAGGAGGTCCGCACCGCACCCGATGTTGTGGCTGGTACGTTTCCTTTCATGTATTTATTTTGATGTTGAGATATTATGCTTATATTATGTTATGCGTAGGTACCTTCCTTGTGAACTCTGTGCCTGCTTTAGTGTTATTTGACTTGGGTGCGAGTCGGTCTTTTGTATCTTTGGCCTTTAGTCAGCATATCAGTGTTAGTCGTGAAGCATTGAGTCGGCCTCTGAGGGTTTCCATAGCTTCCGATAGAGTGATTTGTGCCACGGAGGTTTGCCGGGGATGTGTGTTAGAGATTTTTGGGGTTGAGTTTCCGATTGATCTGATTCCTATTGCGATGGGTGATGTCTGTGTCATTGTGGGCATGGACTGGTTGAGCCGATTCGGCGCGGTTATCGATTGTGAGCGTCAGCTGGTGACTATACGAGACCCTAGTGGGGGAGTTCTTTCAGTGTACGGCGAGGGTACACGTTCAGGATCAGCCTTTTGTTCGGCCGCTAGGGCGAGGCAGTGTCTACAACAGGGCTGTAAGGGTTTCGTGGCATATGTGATGGATACGCGGGTGGCTTCCGAGAGACCGAGTTCAGTGGAGGAGGTTCCGGTGGTGCGTGCGTTTCCAGATGTTTTTCCCGAGGAGTTACCGGGTGTGCCTCCCGTGAGGCAAGTAGAGTTCAGTATTGATTTGGTTTCGGGGGCCGCGCCTGTCGCTAAGGTGTCTTATCGTCTTGCACCTCCAGAGATGCAAGAGTTATCCTCGCAGCTTCAGGAGTTGCTGGGGAAGGGGTTTATTCGGCCGAGTAGCTCGCCGTGGGGAGCGCCCATTCTGTTTGTAAAGAAGAAGGACGGTTCACATCGGATGTGTATTGATTACCGGGAATTAAACAAGCTGACAATCAAGAACCGTTACCCGTTGCCGAGGATCGACGATTTATTCGATCAGTTACAGGGAGCATCTTGGTTCTCCAAGATCGATTTGAGGTTGGGCTATCATCAGGTGAGAGTGCGGGATGAGGACATCCAGAAGACAACGTTCAGGACGCGATATGGGCATTATGAGTTTGTGATGATGCCTTTTGGGCTCACCAATGCCCCGGCTGTGTTCATGGATCTCATGAACAGGGTATGCAGGCTGATGTTGGATCGATCAGTGATTGTATTCATCGATGATATTCTGGTATATTCGAGATCTAGAGAGCAGCATGAGGAGCATTTAAGGGAAGTCCTTGGGGTTTTGAGATCGGAGAAACTTTATGCAAAGTTTTCCAAGTGCGATTTCTGGTTGCGAGAGGTCCAGTTTCTAGGACATCTTGTTAATCAGGAAGGGATATTGGCCGATCCGGCCAAGGTTGAGGCGGTGATGAGTTGGGAGGTGCCGAAGTCACCCTCTGAGATCCGGAGCTTCCTTGGGTTGGCAGGGTACTATCGGAGATTTATCAAGGATTTCTCCAAGATCGCGGTGCCACTCACCAGATTGACCCGAAAGGGTGTTGCATTTTCATGGGGTCCCGAGCAGCAGACCTCCTTTGAGACGCTTTGCCAAAGGTTATGCGAAGCCCCGGTATTAGCTCTTCCGGAAGGGATGGAAGATTTTGTAGTATTTTGTGATGCATCGATTTTAGGGCTGGGTGCGGTACTGATGCAGAAAGGGCATGTGATAGCATATGCATCGAGGCAGTTGAAGCCTCATGAGACGAAATATCCCACGCATGATCTAGAGTTGGGGGCAGTAGTGTTCGCCCTCAAGATTTGGCGTCACTACTTGTATGGGGTTCGTTGTACGATATACACGGACCATAAGAGTTTGAAGTACTTGAGGGATCAGTCCAACCTAAATATGCGACAGAGGAGGTGGTTGGATGTGGTCAAGGATTATGATTGTGAGATCCTATACCACCCGGGCAAGGCTAATGTGGTAGCTGATGCGTTGAGCCGCAGGGCGGAGAGTACTCCACTACGAGATGTATGTTTGAGATTGACCGTGATAGCTCCAGTTCTGGATGCCATTCGTGGGGCACAGGCCGAGGCTGTGCAACCAGAGATGCAGAAGAGGGAACGGGTCGTTGGTTTGGTTTCAGAGTTTGTTTCGGATGGTCGAGGGCTTATGACTTTTCAAGGCCGGATTTGGGTACCGTTTGTGGGCGGTACGTGTACTACTTTGATGGAGGAAGCGCATAGATCGAAATTTTCGATCCATCCCGGGGCTACAAAAATGTATTTGGATTTGAGGAAAGAGTATTGGTGGCCATGTATGAAGAGGGACGTCGCATGGTTTGTCGAGAGGTGTTTGACCTGCCGAAAGGTTAAGGCCGAGCACCAGAGACCGCATGGCAAGTTGCAGCCATTGGAGGTTCCTAAGTGGAAGTGGGAACAGATCACTATGGATTTCATCACCAAATTGCCGAGGACTGCCAGAGGAGTTGATGCAATTTGGGTGATTGTGGATAGGTTAAAGAAGAGCGCTCACTTCCTTGCCATCAGTGAGAGTTCTTCGACGGAGAAGTTGGCGGAGGTTTATGTGAGAGAAGTGGTTTCTCGGCATGGGGTGCCGATCTCGATTGTTTCGGACCGTGATGTGCGTTTCACTTCCAGATTCTGGAAGAAATTTCATGAGGAATTGGGTACTAAACTGCATTTTAGTACCGCATATCATCCCCAAACAGACGGCCAGAGTGAGCGGACAATTCAGACGCTTGAAGACATGCTTCGAGCATGTGTGTTGGATTTCGGGGGTAGCTGGGATACGTATTTACCCTTGGCAGAGTTTTCCTACAATAACAGCCATCATTCGAGGATAGGTATGCCGCCCTTTAAGCTGTTGTATGGTAGGAGGTGCCGGACCCCCATTTGTTGGGGAGAGGTTGGGCAAAGAGTGATGGGCAGTACAGAGATTGTGATTCAGACGACAGAGCAGATACAGCAGGTCAGATAGAGGTTATTGACCGCCCAGAGCCGACAGAAGAGTTATGCCGACAGACGCCGGTCCGAGCTTGAGTTTCAAGTCGGCGACTTCGTTCTCCTGAAGGTTTCTCCTTGGAAAGGAGTGATTCGGTTCAGGAAGAGGGGCAAGTTGGGGCCCCGGTTTATAGGACAATTTCGTGTGATTGCGAGGGTAGGCCTGGTAGCCTATCGGTTGGAGTTGCCAGCAGAGTTGGGGCAGATCCATGACACTTTTCATGTGTCGCGGTTGAGGAAGTGTATAGCCGATGAATCGACAGTGGTTCCATTAGAGGATATCCAGGTGGATGCAAGCCTGAATTATGACGAGAAACCAGTGGCCATCAGAGATCGGAAAATCAAGGTTCTGAGGAATAAGGAGGTACCTCTGGTGTTGGTTCAGTGGCAACACCGGAGGGGATCGGAGATGACCTGGGAGCCAGAGCGTATGATGCAAGAGCAGCATCCGGAGCTATTTTCAGAGCGAGACTTCAAGGGAGAAGTCTAGTTCTAGTAGGGGAGAGTTGTAACAGCCGGATTTCCAAGTATCTTGTATGTTTATGATTTTTTTGGTGATTCTGAGAGGGGACTCGGCGAGTTGGAGCTCAGACTCGCCGAGTAGGATCGCGGGACTGGTCTCGGGATCGCGCCTGGACTCGGCGAGTCCAGGATATGGACTCGGTGAGTCCACGCTGTGTTATGAAACCCTAATTTCTCAGGTTTGGGACCTATTTAAAGGGCCTTATGGCCGTCATTTGTGCTCACCAGTCCCTTGAGTGAAACCCTAATTGAGTGTGAGCGTTTGGAGCCAAGTAGGAGGCCATTATTGATCTTGGAGGTGTCATTTTGCAAGGAAAAGGGAGAACTAGCTAAGGGAAAGCAAGTGGAGCCACTTCTGAGAGTTTGGAGTCCAGAGCATCACTATTGTGGTAATAATTTCGAGCTATCTTCTTCCTTGTTGATGTCTATATTGATTTAGGGTTTGTTGAACCCTCTTGTGGCAAGATCTAGTGCCCCCTTGGTCCCTTATGTGGTTTAAACCATAGATATGGACCCTTGGAGGTCCAGAGTGTCCCTTTTCCCAAGATTTTTGGGAATCAATGGAGGTTTTGGATTGGAATCCTTATGCCTTAAGTCAAAATTCTATTTATGAGCCATGGGGTGTGTTATGGACACCAAGCTAGAAGCTTTACGTGATGAATCAGTCTAGGGAGGCCAGATCTATAGATTATGGAAGCAGATTTGACCTTAGAAGCAAGTTGGAGTGGTTTCATGGCATGGACTCGCCGAGTCCGATGAACAGACTCGGCGAGTAGTTTAAATATTGCCTTGGGTTCGCTCAGTGAGTGGTCCTGTCGAGTCATAGGTTGACTCAGTGAGTCAGGGTGAGTTAGAAAGTGACGATAGGTGGACTGAGTCGAACTGGGACTCGCCGAGTTGTTCTTGAGACTCGGCGAGTTGAGTCGGGGTGGCCCCGCGATTCTTCCAGATGGAACTCGTCGAGTCAGGGGGGAGTACTCGACGTGTAGGAAGGGAATTCTAGAGAGTTGGTGAAAACGTCTAGACTCGCCGAGTAGCCATAGCGCACTCGCCGAGTCCGGTCAAAGTTGACCATTGACCGTTGACCGTTGACCTGAGTTGACCTGTGTTGACTCCTTAGGGATAGTCAACCTTAGAAATATAAAGTGTTAATCAGAGACATATGATGTTATAGGAGGATTAGAGCTCGGAGGATCGAGCACGAGGGATTACCAGGATTCGTGAGATACCGAGATACGCGAGGTGAGTCTTCTCACTATACTTTACCTTGAGTAGGTAACTAGGGTTATGTGATAGAGTATTTGTGTGCTATGTATGTGATGTATTGTACTGCATTATTTTTATGTGATTTATGTTGTGCATGTTTACAGAGTTAGAACCTGAGGGTTCACAGAGTTTGGGTGCACGGACCCACAGAGTTATAGCCTCGAGTGGCTAATATGTGTTATATGTGGTATTTTGGGGAACTCACTAAGCTTTGTGCTTACAGTGTTTGATGTTATTGTTTTAGGTACTAGTGACGACCGCGGGAAGGCGCCGGCTTGATCCGTACACACACACGGAGTTTATACATTTGTAATCTTGGGATTTTGTAATGACATGAGTTGGATAATTAATATGGTTGTTTTATGAATATTAATTGAATTATGTTTTACGAAAATTTGAAAAATTTGTTTTGAATTTACGGTGTTACATTTACTGCCGTAAACTCATGGTTACTCCATCCCTTATCTAAGGACACGCGTATCTAATAGGATCGGAGTTGACAGCGGCTTTGGAAAGCTACGAGTGCAGATCAGGATCTGAAGTCATACGCAGAATAGTTATTAGACTTATCCAAGTGGGAGACTGTTGGATTAGTGTCTAAGTCCATAACTATTTTGGTATGTACTTGACCCGATGGTGCATGGTCCTTTTGAGTTGCCTTCACCAAAGCAACTTGATTGGAGAAATAAATGAAGAGAGAGAGGTTATTATGATTTATTAATATGTTATAAGAATAATATATTAAAGGAGAAATCATATTTGTTTTATTAATATTGGTCAATAATTAATTAGGAATTAATTTTGTGATCAAGTGTAATTAATTAAACTAGAGGGGCTGAATTGTAATTATGTGATAGTTACAAAATATGGTAATGGTTATCCTAAATATGGGTTGAACGAATTCAAGGAGATAAGGATCCTTGAAATCGTCCAAAGGATAAAGGATAAGGGTTTTCAAGGCTTATCTTATGGTTGCTTTGTGGATAAGCAACTAGATAAGGATAATGACTGAAACCCTATCTCTACACCTATATAAAGGCCCTAAGGCCTTAGAATTCGTGTACTTGTTCCCAAGGAGTCCTAAGGATGAATTCTAACCTCTCTCCTCTCTCTTTATACCTTCTCCATTTGCTCTTGGTGTTTGTAAGCCATTAGAGGAGTGACACTTGTGACTCTAAGCATTCCAAAGTCAATTCAAGCTACGGTGTTACATTTAGGTCCCTATACATTTTAGTGCTACCGGGATGAATCGAGTACATGGTCTTGTGTGCTTCTTCCATTAGAAGATCTCTTATTCCTCCCGTCTTAGGTACCCAAATTCGATCTTGGAATACCTTCAGTCCTCGACTGTTCGTACCAAACACTAACGTTTTTCCCAAACGTTCTTCCTTTCAATCATTCTTTTCTAAGGCTTCTTCTTGAGCTTTCCTGATACTTTCGACAATCATCGAGACGACTTCAATTCTTAACGCTCTTGGCCTTTTTCTTTCAAGATTGACTTTCCGACTGAGAGCATCAGCAACAATATTTGCTTTACCTGGGTGGTAAAGTATCTCACAGTCGTAGTCCTTGAGAAGTTCTAGCCAGCGTCGTTGCCTCATGTTCAACTCCTTCTGATTAAAGAGATATTGGAGACTCTTATGATCAGTGAAGAGCTTGCACTTCGTGCCGTAGAGGTAATGCCTCCATATCTTTAAGGCAAATACTACCGCTGCCAACTCCAGATCATGAGTGGGGTAGTTCTTTTCGTGCTCTTTCAATTGTCGAGATGCGTATGCTATCACCTTTTCTCTTTGGGTCAGAACACAACCCAACCCGACTCCAGATGCATCACTATAAACTGCGAAATCTTCGACTCCATCGGGTAGAGAAAGTATCGGTGCTTCACATAACTTCTTTTTTAGCTTCTCGAACGCCTCATCGTGTTTCTCACTCCATGTATACGTAGCTCCTTTATGGGTCAAAGCTGTTAATGGAGCAGCTATCGAAGAAAAGCCTTGGATAAATCGTCGGTAATATCCGGCTAATCCTAGAAAGCTTCGAATCTCCGTGGGACTCTTCGGACGTTCCCACTTCATTACAGCCTCGATCTTGGCAGGGTCAACCATTATTCCTTCCTGGTTAACAACATGACCCAAGAATTGGACTTCCCGTATCCAAAAGTCGCATTTGGAGAACTTTGCAAAAAGCTTATCCTTCTTTAACACCTCCAATACTTCTCGTAGATGCTTGCCGTGCTCCTCCTGGCTTTTCGAGTAGATGAGAATGTCATCGATGAACACTATCACGGATTTATCGAGGAATGGTTTACAAACCCTGTTCATCAAATCCATGAAGGCTGCGGGGGCATTGGTTAGTCCGAATGACATAACCAAGAACTCGTAGTGTCCATATCTTGTTCTGAATGCAGTCTTCTCAATATCCTGCTCTCTCACCTTCAGCTGATGATATCCTGACCTAAGATCGATCTTTGAGAAGTAGCTCGAACCTTGCAGCTGATCGAATAGATCATCAATCCTCGGTAATGGATACTTGTTCTTCACCGTTGCCTTATTCAGCTCTCGGTAGTCTATGCACATCCTCATGCTTCCGTCCTTCTTCTTCACGAATAACACCGGAGCTCCCCAGGGTGATGAACTAGGTCGAATGAAACCGCTGTCCAACAGCTCCTGGAGTTGCATCATGAGCTCCTTCATCTCCGTCGGTGCTAATCGGTAAGGTGCCTTTGCTATCGGTGTTGTTCCTGGTAATAAGTCTATACGAAATTCTACTTGCCTATCAGGTGGTAATCCGGGAAGATCTTCGGGAAAGACTTCCGGATAATCGCACACAACCGGTATATTCTGCACCTCTTTCTTTTCCTTCTTAGCATCGATTACGAATGCCAAGTATGATGCACATCCTTTGGACAAACATTTCCTGGCTTTCATCATGGAGATGATTCCAGAATTCACTCTGCGTTTGTCCCCGTACACCATAAATGATTCCTTTCCGGGTGGGTTTATCCTAACTATCTTCTTTCGGCATAATATCTCGGCATCATTGGCGCTAAGCCAATCCATACCCAAAACGATGTCGAAACCGTTTAACTCTATGGGTAATAGTTCCTCATGGAATTCGTTTCCGTTTAGGTCAATGACGATGTTCCTAATACGATTATTAACAGGTACGAATTTGCCACTGGCAACTTCTACAATCAGGGCATTATCTAGTTTTTCTACAGGTAATGCTAATTTCGCACTAAATTTATGCGACACAAAGGAGTAGTTGTCTCCGGAATCAAACAGTATATTTGCAGGTAAACCATTTACAAGAAAGGTACCTGAAGCGACATCTGCTGCCTCCTTTGCAGCCTCGAGCGTCATCTGGAAGGCTCTCGCCTTCGGCTTCGGTGGTATGTTGGGTCTTCCTGCCTCCTTCTTCTTCGGGCAGTCCTTCAAAATGTGCCCTTCTTCATTACACCCATAACAGGCCTTCTGGTTGAGGGTGCATTCGTTGGCATAGTGTCCAGGCTTTCCACATTTGTAACAAGTGACTCCTCCATCACACTTCCCAAAGTGCTTCTTCTTGCACTTGTCACACCACTTTGCTTCTGATCCTCCTCCTCTCGAACCAGACTTCGAGAATCTTCCTTTCTTACCGGACCTCGAGGATCCATCAAATTTCCGTTTCTCTCCCACTTCCGCTCTCTCCAGACCCTTTTCTCGTATCTGGGTCTCCACATTCTTAGCAGCCCAGATGGCAGCTTTCAGAGTGGTAGTTTGCTTGACCATTGGACCGAAGTCCGCTGGTAATCCGAGGGCAAATTTGTTAACCTTGGAGAGTTCAGTTGGGACGAGGTGAGGAACAAGCTTCATTTTCTCAGTAAAGCTTGCAGCGTATTCAGTAACGCTCATTCTTCCCTTCTTCAGACTCTGGAATTCGTTGTTGATCTCCAGAAGATCCTGCTCAGAGCAGTATTGCATCTTCAATTGTACCAGGAAATCCTCCCACGACATTTTGCTTGCTTCACCTTTGGGCATTGAATCAGCTAATAGCTTCCACCAGCTTAGTACTCCAGATTTCAATAGAGGAACTGCAAGAGCAGTCTTCTGCCTATTGCTACACTCGCAACTCTCAAACATTTTCTCCATCTCAGAGATCCAGTTCATGACTTCCACCGGCATCGGGCTTCCGGATAGACGTTAGTGGAGTGTGTGTGGTTTACCGGCACACTAAATGGTTCTAAGCAAAGGTAGAAAAGGGTGACTCAATGTTTGTCATAGTTCGGTGGAGCGTGTGTGGTTTACCGGCACATCGAATAGGTGATTGTAACATGTGAGGGCACCATGTAAGTTTGCATGGTTATTCACACCCGCTTTGTGATCCTCGGCATCCCAGTCACAAACAAGAGGGGCATATCGAGATTTAAACATGCCATTGAAAGTTCAATGAATCTCAAAGCATCTAGGAGTTTTCATAGATTTAAAACTTAAATTTCTTTTTCTTTTTTCATGGTGGAAATTAGTGAATCGTCATTCACTTACCTTCAAATATTCTTCAATTAGGGTTACGGCATCCCTCTCCCGAGTTGTAGAATATTGTGTTGGGTCCTAGCCTTAGTATTTCATTTGGGTGATTTACTAAGGACTCAATCTATCAACTAACTTGAATTTGTTTTTCTCCCGTTTTGTAGATGTTAAAGTTCGACAACTATGGTCTTCCTAAATCCCGTGGAACAAGCATTCCACATGAAGATGATATTCCACGATTCGATCGAGGAACAAGAAATCATGCTTCACTTCCTCCTCCTCCTCCAATTATTCTCCCTAACCCACAAGATTGTAAAATTGAAAGGTTCAATATCACTCAAGCCCTTTTGGCAAGTAAACATAAAGAAGGAAAGTCGGTGTGTGCACACGTCTTAGGGATGAAGTCACACATTGATAGGTTAAGAATGATGGGATCCGTTGTCGGTGAAGAGATGGCTGTTGATTGGGTTCTTCAGTCACTTCCCAACTCATATAGTGAGTTCGTAAGAGAGTACTATATGATGAACCACGACGTGACCCTTATGGATCTCACCTACATGCTTATTGCTGCTGAATCAGCAATGGTTTGGCGCAATAGAAAAGCAAAGTTGATTGGTGAGTCTGCCTTCAAGACCTCTATGGATATAGACAATGGCAATGAAAGACATGCAATGATCGAAAAGTTTGATCATAAGAGAAAGGCGATGTCTGAAGTAGTTCCATGTGTTGTTCCAAAAGAGTCCATTTGCTTTTATTGCCAAGAGAAGGGGCATTGGAGACGAAGTTTCCCTAATTACCTAAGAGATCTAAGAGATGGGAGAGTCAGAACGTATGGCTCTACTTTAGGTAAGAATCCACTATCTAACTCCGTTAAGTTCCTATTCATTGATTCTTAATACATGATGTGATAAGATTGCATTTGAATGTTTTGAAGGATCGGTGAAAAGAAAGGAAGCTGTGACATCCCCAAAATCACGGCCAGAAAAGACCGGTTTTGTTTATACTTTATTTCAAAATCAGAGTTATCTTTTAATAAAAAGGATTGCGGAATTTGTCCCAAAACAATAATATGATAAAGATTTATCAAAAGCATTTCCATAGAAATGTATTTCATTAAAAGACTCGGGATGTCATGTTCGTACAGCTCAAAAGTATAAACAGTACAATATAAGCCTTACTACATTATTTCATATCTACAGGCCTATATCCGTAATCCCTCGTCCAAAACAATCACACCTATGCTCATGCGCCACTACCTGTAATACATAAAACCGAGTGGGTCAGGCTTGGGAGCCTGGTGAGCACATAGGGTTTTCAACCCACAATAAATAAGTTTATTAATTTCATCAATCAACAATAACCCGATTACCCGTTCCCGTTATCCTCACTTTACGTCCCTAAACACCTATCATAAGGGACCTAGCCTAAGGATCATCATCGGGACGGACACTACTGCTAAGGGGATTCCTCAGCAATAAATGTCCTAATAGGCAACCATGTGTGGGATGAAGTACACCGGTGAACACATCGTTCACAACACCTACAGGTTGCGAGCCTGCTAGTGTTCCACTGGACTGTCTAGAAGAGTCCGTGGTCGTCATCTATACTCCGCTAGATGACTGGATCAACAACAACAACATCGAGGCCTCTCATCATTTTATCACACATCACCTATTACATCTACCCATGTTTTACCCCAACATTTTCGTAGATATAAAATACATATACAGTTTAAATCATTGAAAACATGTATAACAACGTTCATCTAGCATAGATAGCAAGTATTCAGATAATATGCACAAATAGCACGTAATTTATATAAAATACTTCATATCTATGTGTAAGTTGAAGGTAACTATGCACTCACCTGATTAGGTGGTGACTCAGCACTCGGACAGCGCTTCGCTACTCTCAAAATGATATTCCTTCGATAAAACCTAGTACCAGTACCACTAGGGTTTAGTCTAACGATAACCGTGACTAATTAATAGTCTGACTATTATTATTATTATATAAGCGTTAAATAACACTCAATATAACTCATAATAATATCCCAAATACTCATTATAACTTCCTAATAATGTTACTATATTAAAACATAAGTTATACTAAAGATAGCGTAGGCATAGCTCACTTACAGCGGGTTTTTCGCAAAACCGAGCTTCGCTGGAGCAGCGTTCCCGAGCCGAAAGGCTCTTTTCTCGGGACTCCGGGAGCCTCGGGGCTTCCTTCGGGTGCTAGGGGGTTTACCTAGGCTTTTAGGGGGGTTAGGGGGCTAGAGAGAGAGTCTAGAGAGAGAAAGAATAGTTTAGGAAGGTGTGAAGAATGAGGGAACCCGGCACCTCTATTTATAGGGGAGAAATTGGGTGGACTCGTCGAGTCTGAGTCATGACTTGTCGAGTCAGTCCATGTGGTGGCCTTCTGGTGGTGCCACGTGTCCAATTCTGGTGGTGCCACGTCACCCCCTATCGCGTATCAGCCTTCAAACTTAGAAAAATCATAACTTTCGCATACGAGCTCCGTTTTCGACGTTCTTTATATCCACGCGTAGGTAAAATCAAGATCTACAACTTTCGTTTAGACTCCGTCAGCTAATTCTCGACCGATCTCAAATTTAACAGTAGGAGGCGTTTAGACTGTTAAATGGCCGCGAAGAGTTCATAACTCCTTCATCCGGACTCCGTTTTCGTCTGTCTTTTTACCGTTGAGTTCCTATTAATGAGATCTTCAACTCTCATTTAGGTCGCGTAAGCCAAAAACCGCTCGAACTAAAATTCGAGTTTCGGGCTGTACACTGCTAAGCCGAATCTTAGAAAAATCATAACTTCTTCATACGAAGTCAGATTTGGGCGTTCTTTTTATCGATGTTCTTAGTTTAACATATTCTACGACTTTTGTTTAGATTGCTAAGGCTAAAAAGTCTTCTATCGTAAATTCACTATTTACGTCTCCCGGTGCCGTACCGGTTTTGCCGTAAAACTTCGGCGGGCCATAACTTCTTCGTTATAGCTCGGATTTCGGCATTCTTTATATGTACGGAAACCTCGAGACATATTCTATAACTTTATGAAGACATATCGGGATTATCTCACACTTTAATTTTGACGCTCATTTTTATTCTTTATTAATTATATATTTATAATAAAAAAATAAACACATAAACACACATAATTCACATAATACTCAAATATTTCATATTTATTACTTCAAAAAGAGTTAAAATAGTTGACCTAGACTATTACATTGACAAAAATGCTTAGCCCTGAAACCCGGGCGTTACAGAAGCTTGATAAGAGAGCAAGATGAATCTAATCACAAGAGATGGATCTCGATCGCATGGACTTGAAGATTGGATTTTGAGCTCAGATAGTTATGATAGAGTTGTTAGAAATTTTCCTTTTACATAGTTTTCAATAGATTTTGCATTGTAAGGACAAATGTTTTTCCGCTGCTTTTATAAATAAAATAAATTTTGTTCACTTATTTATTTATTTATTTACTTCCTTGCAATGAAATCGTTATGAAAATTGATGTTTGCATATTTCTACAACGAATGGATATGATTCTTAGTTATGTTATTTATGGGAATGTCGAGAATTTACCAAATAGGGAGAGTTTCTCATCGCCCAAAGTTTCAATTGGACTGAAATTTGGAATCATGCAATTTGGTTGCATGATGAATGAGAAATTTCATATTTGGAAATTAGACAAATTCGTTGACAAAGTGTCAAGTGAAGGACTAGGAGATCGAGTACACAAAGTTGTGTGTTGATCAAGTTCACCATAAGAGTAACAAAGATATTCGTCATGATTTACTAAAGGCTTAGTAAATATGATTACACTTACAAGATTAAGTGTGATTCTTAATTGATTAAAGGGTTTAGATCAATAGTAGAATGAATAAGAAGAATTAAGTAGGCAGAAAAATAAGAGTTTCTCCATTCTAAGAAGAAGGGAGAGTAGCTTTTATGCTGTATGATAAGTCTTAATGATTAAGAACCATATCTCAATTGATCCTCTAAGTGAGTCTTAGTACAATTGTATGTTTAAGAAGAGGAATCAAGGATTGAAGAAATGGTTAGATCAAGAAGTCTATCATACTTCGTTCCAATAACAAGTCTTAAAGTTAAGATTGTGACAATGAGTGAAAAGTATTAAAGGTTTAGAACATTCATCAAATGTGGAAAGTTGTGATGTCTTGGATAAGACAAAGGCCAACTAGGACCAATTTATGAAGTGTTTTGATACAAGCTACACTAACTCTTGAAAATTTGTTTGTCAAGAAATGTTTATTGACAAAAGAATCTTATATGTCAAGGAGTAAGTGGGAGTCTTAATGTTCTTGAAAGGTTTCAAGAACAAATCAAATAAACCTTATCAATCATCACTAGCACACGAGTTAAGGTTTACAACCTATCGTAATGACATAATTTTGATTCTGTGCCAATCCAATCGAGTTAATTGTGCATGAGAGTTCTATGAGTTCTCATTTTGAACGCATAAAAGGCAAGGTACCTGAATCAATGAAAGGTACATTGATAGGAAATGGTGAGCTGCTTAACTATTTGGAAGATGTGGTGGGCAGCTGTGCTACCATAAGGCAAGAAATCAAGATTAAGAAAGTTCGGTCCATATGAGTTTGAATTTGTCATAATTTTTTTTTCAAATGCACATGGATAGGAACATATACACCATTAAAATCTAAGTGTCATAAGATTTCCTCCTTCATGAAAATGATTGTGAGAAAATGCTTTCACTAAGAAAGATTTTAAGAAGATAGTGATTGTAAAGTTGCATTCTCAAATTCAATTATGGTTACGGTATCTCTTTCCATGATTTGAATTGTGAGGTTTGGCAATTAGTCTTAATAGTTTAGACACACATATGAACTATCTAAAGCAAAGGTGTATAAGCTTAAGAGGCCTTGATAAAAGATTATCAAAGCATTAAGTATTAGAAACATGGACTTAAGAAATTGAATATGTATTGTTTTCTGAAAGTTAAGATGTTTGTGAATACATGTTGAAGCTAGTGGGAGCATAAGTGTTATGTTTTATAGTAATCATCATGATAGTTGGAGCATAAAATTTATGATTGTATGATTATTATGGAAAGTATTGCAAGTTGGCAATATTAATTATAGAAAAATAAGAGTTATACCTTGCAAAGTCGTAAGGGTTGTAAAGTTGTTTTGCTATAATTAAGGGAGAGAATATTATGCTTCATTTCAAATCTAAAGGCTTAGGTTGAGAAATGTTAATAAACTTAGCCAAAGGTACATAGTGTGTTCTTAAAATTTCGATTATGATTACAGAATTCCTTTACACAATTCGAATATTGAGAACATAGCAAATAAAACATTATGCGTCGTATCCCATACGCTTCGGGTATAGGATCGATTGCAAATGATTTAATGTTTGACCATTCTAAAAATTTCCAAATATCTAGCGCATTTAGAGGGAAAAGGGGCTAGAATTGGTTTTGACTAAAATAATTAAACAACTATCAAAGGACAATCCAAAGTTCGACGATGATTGGTCGCTTGTGAGTAGTTGGAAGTATAGTATTGGAAAATATGGAAATGTTTCCATATTGGATGGACCATATCGACATCATTACAAATAGAAAAGATTCTATTAAGAATGAGTTGTCATGAGGAAAATATGGAAGTGTGTTCATATTAGGAAGTAAATATTGAAAATCTATGTCTAAATTAGAAAATTTTATGCAAAAGGATGTTCAAAGGAATGTACTTTGAGTGAGAGACATCATATCTAAGGAATTATCGTGTAACAATCTCCGATAGAGGACTTTGTAATATCATTGACAATAGTCTTTGTGACTTTGGTGCAGTGACATTACGAAAGAATCATTGCATAGGATGTTAGAATCTAGCATATTCTATAAGTAGCAAGAATTTGATATTCTTTCACTTATGAAAATGGATTTGGAGTTGTGAAATGAGAATGATTGGAAATGTGTGCAATTTGTCTATTTCACAAAAGTAAGAACTATAGGTAAACATTGTGTGCATGCTAGGTGCATGGGACAAGTGTAATAATTCAAGTAAGAAGTTGATTATCCGAAACGACAAATAATGAGTAATCAATATGGTGATAAATAAAAGGCGTTTTATTTATACTCAAAGGTTTGAGGCCATATGGGATTAGTATTATTCTTGTGTTTCACATTTGCATGTTTTGACTTCCAGAATAATTGAGTTTATTAAGAATAATCAAATTATTCGAACGGGCCACAGTCATTCATATGTTGGAAGTAGATATGAATCAAGACTGTCGTGAATTGGTGTGTGGATTGTCTAAAAGAGTATTAGACATAAGCAAATGTTTGCTGTAACGTTCATGAGTGCTTGTTCCCAAGGAGTCCTAAGGACGAATTCTAACCTCTCTCCTCTCTCTTTATACCTTCTCCATTTGCTCTTGGTGTTTGTAAGCCATTAGAGGAGTGACACTTGTGACTCTAAGCATTCCAAAGTCAATTCAAGGTGGAATTAGGATTGTTATTGCTACATAACAATCAAGGTATGTTCTTAAACCTTATTATATGTTGATATTGATTTCCATATGCTAATATTAGGGTTTATAGTCTTGGATTCAAAGCATGTACAATAGAGAAACCTAGATCCAAGCATTAGGGTTTGTATGAGCACATAGGATGACTTATGATCAAAACCCATCAGCTATATGCATGAGACTTGGGAGGAGGGCGTTTATGGCCCAAACACCCCTTGTTTGGCCGTAAACACCTAGCTAAGGTGATGGATTGTTTTGTTTGATACACCTTACTAATTACGACACTTCCTTTTATTTAATTGTTTGACGAAAAATAAAATAAAACACCAAACGGACTCAAACTCGGCCAAATATGTATTAAAATATTTTTGACTAATATTTGGAGTGTTTAAATGTGGAAATTATACATATGAAAATTTCGGGTTGTTACAGTGGTGTTTTGTGAAGCATTTGAGGCATCACACTTGAGGTCCTAAGCTCTTAAAGTCCAAATAACACAAGCTACATAAAGAGGTAATCATACAACTAGTTTTTATGATTCATATATCACATTTGTATGCTAGTTAGGCTCCATGCTTTAGAAAAACAATATTGCATGTATAATTTGATGGGTTTTGAGCATTCTAACACTCCTATGGTGTACATTCAACCCTATAACCCTTTGATCTATGTTTTCTCTATTATATATGCAAATATTCAATATTCTAAGGTTTTATCCTAACTAGCATAATATGAAGCAACTATACTACAAAATCCTAGTTAGATAACATACCTTTTGATGAAGCTTGAAGTCTTGAACTTTAAGAGCTTAGCCCTAATAGTAACTTTAGGCTGTCACTTTCTGGACCACTCAACACTCTTGGAATAAACTGTACCAATCTACTAAGAATTACATCAGTACCTTTATATGTGGGAAACTATACATCCATATCTAATTATAGGATTTGGATTTTTAGCTTTTGGAGTTCTAATGAATTTGTTATGATTTTTTCAAGACAATGCATGAAATGTGTGACAGCATGGAGCAGCCTGAGAAGATTGCCAATTTTACCCCTCAAGGAGTTGAAATTTCGAAATGTGATTCAAAGTTTGAAGAAACTAGACAAACTAAGATTTCCAGAAAACTAAGTCTCATGGTTTTTAGATGTTCTTATTGACCTGCACGAATTTTAGAAGTTGGAGGACAGATTTGGGAAAATTGATCATAATAGCTTTTAAATCACTTTTGGTGTTCTATTAAGGACTTAATGGTTAAGCCTTAAGTTTATCACTTTTTATATGATTGTTGATTGTTTATTAGGCTATTAAGATATGAAATTCAATTTAACCTAAGGTCCTTAATGTTTGGCTTAATGAGGGTTCAAAGTTAAGGACTTTCACATAAAATGCTACTTTATCATTGAGACATTTCATTGAACACTTGGTGTTCATAAAAAATCTATACAAATAATATGTTTGGATCAGAATGTCGATGTCAAAATATATTATCAAATTCCCAGTTAATATTGATATTATAATCTATAAATCATTCAATATTAATATTATGACCTCTAAATGAATTAAATATTATATACTAAATAAAAAAAACGAATAATTTATAGAATGCTAGACGTAGGGAGGGTTTGCCTTTTCTTACCTGCTGCCGAGAAGAAACAGAAAACGAAGAAAGAAAGTCAATATATCACTCTTCCTCTTCATTGAACATTAGCACCCTTTTTCTCTAGACATCTCTCTTTTTCTATTTTTTTTTACTTTTTGTGCCACGCTGTAGAAGATAAAAGAACAACTACGATTTAGGGCACTGCTTAAGGGCATGAAATTCTCATTCATTTTTAGTGAATTGTTGGAACGCTCTGAGATCGAAGGAGTAGATGATTTGGAAAATTTGTTATGCTTGTTGATGGTACCGGAAGATGAGTTGACAATGTCGGACCGATAGTAGATCTCCCAACGACATTACCATTGAGTTGTGGCATACATTTACACACAATTTTACAAGGTGAAAAGCCATGAGTTGAGAACTGTGGAACTAGATCAACAAAGAAGATTTGGTAACATTTAGCTATAGATCCGATGGAACTATATCTTATGGTCTGTGAACCGATATCGTTGTGATGATTTAAAAAATGTTCTCAACTGTTCTCACGGGAAAAAAATTTCTCATTGGAACATAACTCTGTGTGTGTGTGTGTGTATATATATATATATATATATATATATATATATATATATATATAATTTAGTTTATTGAAAATTTCATTTATCATAGTTCTAGGAACAATAACTTTTTTATGATAAGAATTTTGCCACAAATGTTTCAAGAGTTGATACTTTTGGTTCCCTATTTTCCTCAAATCATTATTCACACACTAAATTTTCATGATTCAGAATTTAGCCACAAATATTTTAAGAGTTTGCCACTTTTGGTCCCTATTATTTACCAAATGTGACCCCTAATGTTTTTGTCACATTATCGAAAACACAACCAAGTATACATTTTGGAATATATTTTGATAAAATAAACCACAACCAAGTAATGAAAATATAAACAAAGGTAATTTTTTTTAGTTATGTAGGAATGTTAAGCATGTTACATTTCCAACATCGATGTATTATGTTTCTTAAGAATGTTATAAAAAAAAAATATGTTTGCATTATTATCATTTTAGAAACGTCATGACATTTAGAAATTTCAATCAAGTGTCCATAGATTTTGCTGTACTTATTCGAACCAAGACAATTTTTATTGGTATTTAATTATGATATGTTAACGAGGTATAAAATGTGAAGGATTGTTTTTTATTCTTAATATATATAAGGGATAATGTCATAAAAAAAACATTAAGCTTGACGTAAAATGTCGGTTTTACACTATAACCGAATTTAGATTTGTTTATGTCGCAAACTTGCTAAAAAAAAGTTCGATTTTACTATTTTTACAGGCTGAGCAGGTCATATATACAGGTGGCGAGCCACATGTGCGCTGAATAGGTCGGAACTGCTAATGTGGCCGCCATATGTGTGCTAAGTGTGTTGTTGCATCTTTTATTATAAAAATTCTAAAGGAGGAAAGAAAATGAGGTTGTCTGGAATCAAATTCAAAAACCCAGAATCTTACTATTAGGTTAGAAAGCTTCTTATGTTTACATCTTGAACAACTGATATATAATGTAGGTTACTGAAATATATAAAATACAATTTAGATTATTATTATTATTATTATTATTATTATTATTATAATGTAGGTTACTGAAATATATAAAATACAATTTAGTGTATGCATGCATTTTTATTTTTGTTTTTATAGGTATAAACATATTTATAAAGGTATATAATATGTTTTTAAGTTTAAAAATATTTTTAAAGGTATTTATAATTTTGAAAGTGTATGTAGACCTTTATAAACATATTTTTATAATGAAAAATGTATTTATAAAGTAAAAATATATTTATTTATATTTAATAATCATAACAATATGTTTTAAAAGGTATTTATATATTTAAAATTGTACTTATAAACTTCAAAAAATATTTTTACAATTAAGAACATATATATATATATATATATATATATATATATATATATATATATATATATATATATTTGAAAGATTATTTGCAGATTTGACAACATATTTATATATTTAGTTGTAAAAATACCTTCCTAAGTGTATGAATAGACCAAATATATATTTTTAAATTTAAAAATATATATATATTTTTTTTGGAAAGGCAACTTCCCTAACGAGGGTTTCCGGGCCAGCTTTCGCGCACCGACTAATCCCCCGCTGCAAACATAAAGCTTTGCCTCATGCCCTGGAGTCACTGCAGGCGAACCTCCATGGCCACAAGGGCTGAGTGGTGCCAGGATTTGAACATGGGTCAATAGGTTATCCACCATATCTTCCACATGCCTTACCAAGTCACCACAACTCAAGTGTATTTCTACTTGAATAGGTTCTAAATATATAAGTACCTTTAAAGTGTATTTCTACTTTCAAAAATAAAAAAAAAAAATACATATTTGTATTAACAATACGGAAAAATCCATATTTATATTCAAAATATTAAGAAAAAAAATAAGTATTTATATTGGGAATATAAAAAAAATTATATTGAAAATACAATATATAGAAATACATGTTCAATATATGAATAATATGAAAATTTTGTATTTATACAATATATAAGCTAATATATAAGCTGTTAGATTACTATATATTTAAATTTCAACGAGCCGACACAAATCCATTGCTAGTTTAGTGGAAATGAGGCTATGTGGCTTAGCTAGATGCCTAGGTTCGCAACTTGTCGTCTATGTCATTTTCAAAATTTTCAATTGGATGCTGCTAATAAGATACCCTTAGAGGTCTTATAATCATTTTTATAAAATATAAACCTATAATCAACTTCTTGTAATCATCTTTTTCGGAAAACAATGCAATTTCAACCAATAAAAATATTTCAAATATTAATTAGGTTTGTATAAATGATAAAATATGGTATCTTTTTAACCAATCCTTTTTCAATTTTATCCCTATTTATAATGACTAAATTTTAAATTTTTAGAAAAAAAGGAACATGCTAACGTGTCTTGCACATGTCAGCCATAGATACTTATGACCGACTTCTAAATTATGTTTTTTTTTAGGTCAAATCGATATTTACCACCAGGAGGTTTTTTATGAAATTATCTTTATTCCTATTTATAATGACTTTTAAAGGGTGTAAAGAGAGGTTTTTCTGAAAATTTCAAATAACTGACTGTCATACGCTGATTTGAAGAAAAATTAAAAGTGGCGACTGTGGCGTCGGATATGCTCAGAGACATATCTCTTTCGATACCTTCAATTTCATGGAAGTACATGAATTGAAGTATGAATTTGCTTAGTGATTATCGAGGAACTCTAAAATAAGTGCAATTTTTGAAACTTCTAGTAGATGGTATACATTAATGATCTCATCAAAACTTTATATACTTAGGGCGTAGAAGCGATGGATAAATTGAACAGAAACCTGTCCTATGTTCTTATACGATTCTTCATCTCCAATCTATCTGATGCTTAGTGTAGTTGATCCAGTGCTATCGCTATGCCATTCACCAGTAACGGACACCGGCGAAGGCGGGAAGTTTTTCAACAAAACCGTCGTATCAGTGTTTTCCGACCGAGGTGGCGGTTTTAGGGTTTTCGACTCTTCAGCATCTATTCTCCCATGGGCTTGAATATTCTCCAACACGTCCAATACCTCATTCATTGTAGGCCTCATTTCTGAATAAAACTGTAAACACTGAAACGCCAACTCTGCTACTGATGTAACCATCCTCATGACTTCAGGATCTGAACCGGATCCTAAAACTGGGTCGATCAGTTGATCTATCGCACATCTTTGGATCTTGTTTAAAGCCAGATTAGCCAAACTAATCTCGTCTTGCGACCTATTTAAATCAACAGCCACCATGGATGATATCAGTTCGATCAAGACCACTCCAAAGCTGTAAACATCACTCTTAACTCTTATCTGTTAATTGGTAACGATGGTGATATTGGGGATCCAAATATCCTGGGGTTCCTTGAGGAGCTGTAGACACGTGATTGACATCATCTGGTAAGAGCCTTGAGAGCCCAAAATCTGCTACCTTTGCACTAAAATTATGATCAAGAAGAATGTTACTTGTCTTCACATCTCGGTGTATGATTTCAGAGGCATGAAGGTACACTAGAGCTCTGGCAGTTTCAATGGCAATGTTCATCCGTAATGGCCATGGTAGTAAGCTTGCATTTGCTCGTTTTCCATGGAGGTGATCCGCAAGTGTCCCATTGGAAATGTATTCATACACAAGGAGAAGTTCATGGCTTTGTCGGGAGGTGCAACCATAGAGCACCACAAGGTTGGGGTGGCGTAATCTGGTGAGGATTCTAACCTCATTCACAAATTGTTGTACTCTTTTGTAGTTGTGCTCGTATAGTTTCTTCACTGCAACTTCTCTCCCATCTTGGAGTTTACCTTTTTACAGAAAGATCAGATTTGATGAATAACTTAAGTGAAAATAAACACCCCTCAATATTCTTAGCAAGTGTAAAGCTCTCACCATAGTAAACAGCTCCAAAACCTCCATTCCCTAGTTCCCGAGTAGGATCGAAATGTCTGGTGGCATCTTCGAGTTCAGTGTAGGAGAAAACAGAGGCGCCATGGAAGAGAGTACTCCCATCTTCAGCATTTAGTGATCTGTCCTTTGATGAGAAATAGGAAAAAGGGTTTGTCTTGTAGCGGCCCCATGTTATGAAGATGACAAGAAAAAGTATGAGGATGAAGGAGGATCCTGCAACACCTTTAGATAAAAATTCTTTCATTTATGTGTATTGATGTATTTATATATTTGGTAGTAATGCATTCAATCCAATATGTAATATTACCTAGAATCAGTTTAAGTTCTCTGCGTGATTTTTCTGCCACAACAGAACAACAGAAGATAAGACAAAAAAACCAATTTCATGAATATATATGAAAGGAATATGAAAAAAAAAAAAAAATTGTAAATACCCTTTTTGGCATCCAAACACTGAAACAATCCATTGTGAATATTACACTGGCCATCTTCCTGATGACACTTATGACAGGGAGTTGACAAGTTAAATGAAACAGAGAATGTGGAGCCAAGAATAGAAAATATGTTGGTAGTGTCAGGTACTTGAGGATCATTTGGCCCTCGAAATTTCACAGGCAGCTGTATTACTTGACATGTAGGCGGAAGATCATGTAGAAATTCTGCATAGCTGATCATTGAATAATCATAGTAGAAATCATGATCATCGCATCTGTCGTATCCACTATAATTATGTTGTTGAAAGTATGTTGAGGTGTTTATAGAATTGGTATGATTTGTGCATTTGTAGAGAGTGATGAAGGGTAGGATTGAAACTGAATACAAAAGAGGACTTGGAGAAGTGAAGTTATACGCAAGTGCCTCACACCTTGTCTTATTTACAAGTCTTTCAAACGTTTTGTTATGGATCATGACCAGAGGATCTGACACATACTTGGAAACAATCTCATGCGACTCTCCTCCAATTTCAATTTCCCCACCATATGATGTACAGTTGACCTTGATCAACCCACAATTGGTGTCAGTCGTATTATAAAATGGGTATGTGAATGGGGAAATTTTTGGGCAAATGAAATCTTTTGGGCAGATAGATTTGGAAATGTTGTGGTCTGTAGCAGAGTGAAGAAAAGGCAAACAAGAGAGAAGAACAGAGGCAGAAAAGATGGCGAGAATCATTTCACAAATTTTGTTGAGACTCCATACGTAATTGTGTATTTACATATATATCTTTTAGGTCTATTTTTTCTTTAGAGAAAGTCTTTGGTACAGTTGGACTAAAAGAGGTTAAATGAGGTCAGATTTAAGATGCTTTCAGCCTTTCACACCAAAAACTCAATTTTCCCTCACGTGTATGCCCACAACATAGAAATTCTGTCACTTTTATAATTTTCTGTCCATTGAGCACCATTATCAAGACTTTTGAGTCGCATATTCTATTCCTCCATTTATCCTTAAACCCTTTGAAACTTCAAAAAATTGAATTGGAAAGTTTCATGTGGTTCCCTCTTCATGCCATCTAATACTTTTCAACTGCCATAATTCAAACTTACGAACAAGACAGCTTTGAAAGTTAGACACATATTTTTATTAAATTTTCAATCTGAAATCGTCAAAGAAGAGTGTATATACATAACATCAGAATGTTTATAAAGAATAATCACATGAATATATACACCCTTTTTCACTGATAGATACGGTCACCATGGAACGGTGAAAATAAGTGCTCACCTTTATTGGTATTTTTGCAGCATCAAGAAAAATATAAATAAATCATGCTGTTTTACCATGTGGAAACCCAGTAGTTGGCCTGAAGTTTCTACAAAGACCAAGTCTTTCAAATAAGTGGATGGAAACTTTGTTCAAAATTTCTTTTTGGATCAAGACTTGACTAACACACGCATTGACTTTCGTTGTTTATTAGTCACATGTAATTATCAACATTTAGTTTATACAAGTGTTTTGATTTATTTACCTGCTTATTATCTATACACCAAACATTATGGATCAAGGCTTTTTGGGAAGGATTTAGTCTTTCAGGTTCGGGGTTGATACCCCCCCTCTTTTCCTCCTCTGGTACAGGTCTCTCCCTGTTATTGACAACCCCACCTGTACTGAATGCATAAAGTGAAACTTCTGTCACTTATCCATTAAGTTGAAAGGAAACATGTATAGCTGTCCCCATTAAATCGAAAAGAAACAGGAACTTAATGTTAATTACATTCCTTTTCATGAGCTCACAAAAACTCAAATATTTAGGGCATAGAAACAATGGAAATTTTGAACAAAAACCACACGGAGTTGATGAATATGCATAGTGATCGTATGTTGTGATGCCATCTATCTGACAGGGAGTGTAGTTGATGCGGTGCTAGAGCTATGTCATTCACTAGTGATGGAGACTGGCGAACGCAGGAAATCTTTCAACAAAACCGTCTTATCACTGGCTTCAGAAGGAGGTGGCGGCTTTGCTTTTTCCATGTCGCTGATACTTTCATCAGCATCAATTCTCCCTGGGGATTGAATATCCTCCAACACATCAAGCACCTCATTCATTGTAGGCCTCATTTCTGAATAATACTGTAAACACTGAAAAGCCAACTCTGCCACTGATGTCATCATCCTCATGGTTTCGGCATCTGAATCGGCTCCTAGATCAGGATCGATCAATTGATCTAACGCACATCTTTGGATCTTGTTCAAAGCCAGATTAGCCAAACTAATCTCGTCATCAGACCTATTTAAGTCGACTGCCCTCATCGATGATATTAGTTCAATCAAGACCACTCCAAAGCTGTAAACATCACTCTTATCTGTTAATTGGTAACGATTGTGATATTGGGGATCCAAATATCCTGGTGTTCCCTGAGGAGCTGTAGACACATGAGTGACATCATTCGGTAAGAGCCTCGAGAGCCCAAAATCTGCTACTTTGGCACTGAAATTCTGATCAAGGAGAATGTTACTGGTCTTGACATCTCGGTGTATGATTTCAGAGGCATGAAGGTACACTAGAGCTCTGGCAGCTTCAATGGCGATGTTCATTCTTAACGGCCATGTCAGCAAGCTTTGATTTGCTAGTTTCCCATGGAGGTGATCAGAAACAGTGCCATTGGAGATGTACTCGTACACAAGGAGAAGTTCATGGCTTTGTCTAGAAGTGCAACCATAGAGCACCACAAGGTTGGGGTGGCGTAATCTGGTGAGGATTCTAACCTCATTCACAAATTGTTGGACTCGTTTGTAGTTGTGCTCATAAAATCTCTTCACAGCAACTTCTCTCCCATCTTGGAGTTTACCATAGTAAACAGCTCCAAAACCTCCATTCCCTAGCTCCTTAGAAGGGTTGAAATTTTGAGTGGCATCTTCAAGCTCTGTGCCAGAGAAAACAGAGACGCCGTAGAAAAGATTCCCATCTTCAACGTTTAGTGATTTTTTCTTTGAAGAGGAATAGGAAAAAGGGTTTCTCTTATACCGACGCCAGATTAGAAACATGACAAAAAAGATGATGATGATGAAGGCAGATCCAGCGGGAACTAAAATAAGAAAATACAACAGCTTCACTTACAATTTCCTAGATAAGTCGTGTGTGTATTTATATATTTAGCACTAATGCATCTGACCAGAGATGTGAATTACCTAGGATATATATATATATATATATATATATATATATATATATATATATATATATATATATATATATATATATATATATATATATATATATATGTTTCAGTTTACTGAGTGGTGTTTCTGCGGAAACCAAACAATAAAATATAAGTTAATATGTTAGATATATCAATTCTTGTGTACCCAGAATAATTAAGGAAGAAAGGAAAAGGAAAAAAAAAAAGGTATAAATACCCTTCTTGGCGTATAAACACTGGAACTGTCCATCGTGAGTGAGACATTGGCCCCCTTCCTGGTGACACTTATCGCAGGAAGTTGTAAAGTTAATAGAGAATACAGAACTGAGAATATAAAAGATGTTGGTTTCATTGACTACTTTACGGTCATCAAGCTTTTGCATATTCACGGGCAGCCGTACGACTTGACATGTAGGTGGCAGATGACTTGGAACTTTTGTATCACTGATGGAATAGTTATAGTAGAAATCGTGATCTTCACATTTGCTTTTGTGGTAATTAGATTGGTTAAAATAACCATTTATTTCTGTGTCATGATTGGGATGGTTTCTGCATTTGTAGAGAGTGATGAAGGGTGCGATTGAAATGGAATACAAAAGAGGACTTGGAGATGTGAAGTTATCCATAAGTGCCCCACAACTGCTATGATTCACAAGTCTTTCAAACGTTATGTTACGGATCAAGACCAAAGGTTCATCAGACACGTACTTGCCAAAAATCTGATATGAGTCTCTTCCAATTTCAATTTCCCCACCCTTCGAAGTACATTTGACCTGGATCAACCCGCATTGAGTGTTAGAGTCATTATAAAATGGGTATTTGAATTGTGCTAAATTTGGACAACTGAAACTTTCTGGGCAGGTAGACATAGAAGTGTGGTGTTTTGTAGCAGAGTGAATGAATTGTATAGAAGAGAGAACAATGGAGGCTAGAAAGAAGACGCTAATCATTTCAACTGTCCAACAGAAAAGGTTAAGACACTTAATAGTTAATATCACATGTGTCCTTGAGAATCCATTATATATCTCCTCTCGGTCTATGTGCTCTCTAGAGGAAGTCTTTGAAACAGTAAAGCTGAAAGATGTGAGGTACTTATGCAGAGTACCATTTAATAAGCGTTCACACCCAGATTAATACTCAACTTGCCCCAACGTGCATGCCAAAGGCATAGAAACTCTGCCACTTTTGTAATTTTCTCCTTCTTGATGAAGACCCTCAAGGCTTTTGAGTCACCGACTCTACACTACCATCCATTCTTAACCCCTTTTAAACGCCAAAGTTAACATCTCTCTTGGAAAATTTCATGTGGTTGCCATTATATGCCCATCTAATACGTCTCAACTCACAATAATCTTTTTTTTTTTTTTTTAAGGGCCAGAATAATCCAAACTTATGAATAAGCTAAATTTTTAGACCCTAGAAACAATTTCCTTAAATTTCCAATATTACATCATCCTCGTTGAAAATGTATATACTTTTTCACTGACATATATAAATGTTCGACCAAGAAATTGACCTGAGGATAAATCATGGACCAATGGTAAAGTTGTTTCAGGATCATGGACTTATAATTAGGTTTGCTTTATTGCAAACTTATAATCCTTGTACTTCTATTTCGTTTTTTTGTTAGCCTTATTTTAGAACAATCTAATTAAGGAGGTGTTTGGTTTAACTTTTCACGGTTAAAAGTTTTTTTTGGAAAAGAAAAAAAAGTAAAAGATGTTTGGTAAACTAGTTTTAAAAAGTTACTTTTGAAGCTTTTATACAAGGAAAATCAACTTTTAGGAAAAGTTAAGAAATCTTGATTTTTTGTAACTTTTCCAAAAAGAACTTTTGGATTTTAAGAAACTAAACCAAACACCCCCTAAATATTCTTAACTAGGTATAACATCAATGTATTATTGGTTCATTTAGAAAAAATATATATATGAAAATTCTAAACATTCCAAAAAGTTTGAATTTATTAAAAAATTTAGAAAAATATTGAATTATTAAAATTAAAATAATTTTTTATCTTTTAAATTTAAACAAATAATTTAGATAAATAAAAAAAAGGAAACTAATGAAGTTTTAATTTAAAAGTATTGAAATTAGAAGAAAAGTCAATTATTGAAATTGATATGCATTTATTATTATATCTATTGCATTTATTATATTTAAATATTATGCGAAATTTAATGATATGGAAAAAATCACAAAATATCATGTGGAAAATATTTAATTGAAAATAACCACAAAATGACATGTGACCAAATCAATATGAGTGTGGCATGTGACAAAAAGATTTTCATTTATTAGAGTATATTTGTATATAACAATTATTAATTTTGAGTTACGATGTGATGATGTATATTTTTAATCTTATGTTTTATTTATTTAAAATTTAAAAGATATTTAATGTGATGATGTGCATTTTTAATTTATTATGATTATTAAATTAATGATCATTTCATATATTTATATTTTATAAAAATTATTAGAAAAATGATCATTTGTTATTTTTAAACATAAGGGTAAAATAGTTGTTTATTTAGATTAAACGAGTGCATTTTGTAAAAAAAACACATTTATATGAGCAATACTTTATCGATTCAGTATATTTTATAAATTCATCAGTTAACGAAGAAAAAAAAACGAGGCCTTAGTATTGTTTGTTCAAGAATCTAGCAACACCCTTTTTTTCCTTTTTGGAACGACGAGCAAATATTTTAGCACAAAAAAGAGACTTAAGCGAGAAGTTAAGTAAGATACAACAAAAGTACCAAATAGGAGACACACACCAAGCAACCCAATCAAGATTACAAAATTTGGACCTATTTTTGATCCAGTTAAAAGTATTAATGCTTATATCGTCCTCAATAAACAAAACCACTCCCTTCGTTCCTGAAAATAATACCATCACTGGCCTGCCAAATAAATCAATGAGAGACATAAGTAATTAATAAGGTGGGATTCTAGAGATGTTTGTTGTTGCTCCCCGAATTGATCAAATCCATTGCGTTTGAGCAAGAAGCATGTTACAACTTGAAGACATCCAACCAATCAACAATCCATTTCCTTAACGAAGCAATGAAATCACAGGAGAAGAAAAGGTGATCCACACTCTCATGAGCTGAGAGACAAAAAGGACACGGACTTGACACAACCCCATGCATAATCATATTAGGAAAATTTTGAATTTTGTTCAGAAAAACACGCTAAACAAATGACTTACTCTAAAGAGGAATCCAGTTAACCCATGTAAAATTCCAAGTCAAGATTATGGGTTAATAATGTTGGATTAAGGTGTCAAAACTCATAACTAAATTGGTATAAACTTGTGATTAGAAGCAAAATACTTTTTGGATTGCCCTCATAACTAGAAACTGATTAGAATGACATTTTAAAAGAGTGAAAATAATTTATTAGTTTATTATATGATTAATAAAATAATTTGAAATATATTAAATTAATTAATAATTTATCAGAAGTAATTTGGATTTAATTTGGGGTTAATTGGAATTAATTAGAAATGCAAGGGTTGCTTTGTAATTGCTTAATAGTCGAGCAAAGAAGAGGTTCTAGAAACCTCCTATGGTGGACGATTTTGGAGTGCCTTGTAAGACAATCTATAACGCTTCATTTGATATAAGGAAAGTAGATAATCACTAGGATTTGAAATACTATGAATTGAAATAATATTATTTTATGTTCAAGTATACAGTTTCTAAGGTTTCCTGATAGCTATATAAAAGGACCATTGCCTTGCAATTTTCGTCCAATCATTTTAAGAGAATCCTAGATGAAAATTACATCCCCTTTCCTCTCTCCTCTCTTGTGTTCTAGTTTCTAGTTTTTGGTGTGAGTCATTAGAGGCATCATACTTTTTGTCACACCCCAAAACCTGAACGGCGGAAACGTTTAGGGGTAGAGGACGTCATGTACAGTAGCATATCAATGCATAATAGTAAACAAGCAACAACATCATCCATTGCATTAATAGTATAATTTAATACAAGTGTGTTATATGTATAGTTTGTAAGACACCAAAATAAGAATCAAAATAAAAGACGAGTCATGAATGAGCTCTGTCTTCTCAAAACCTGGTCCAGTGTACCTGTCTATTGGTGACCTGAGAATACAAGTTATTTTGAAATAGTAGATCAACATTAAAGTTGGTGAATTCATAAGTATTTTAGTGTCATTGTTTTGTATGAAATTGTTTGTAAATGTTTGTAAGTGCTTGATGTAAAGGTTGTATCTCCTAGAAAATCCTATATTTTCTACTTTATTATGAAATGTAGTCTTCTACCAAGACCCGACTGTTCTGTATGTTTGTTCTTTTGTAAAAGTGAGTGTTTTTCCCAAATATGACTATCATTACCAAAATATAGTTTACATCACCGTTTATGTGACAAGATCACAATGTGAGTGCAATGGGAAAATAAGGATATACTGTAGTATTGTATATAAGTAACTACCGATGTACTAACTACCTTAAACCATTTTGTTTAATTAAGGTAAAATGTGATGAGGTTATAACCATACTTGATTAATTAGTAAAACAAGAGGATCAAAGATGTCGAAATGGTATGACATTCGTCACCTGTAGACCTGCAGGTCCCACTGTAGCTAGCAGCAAGGTGTAGGATGGTCAATCACGTATAGATCTATACACAAATTCATGCTTTCCCTCTAGGAGACTCTGGTTACAAAACGTGACACATCAGTATATTGCCATGCCATGAAGTAGTAGCTCACATTAATGTCATAGCATTCTTGTGTTTGTATAGTATGTTCTAGTGTATTGTATGTTCTCTCTATTCTAGTGTATAGTATGTTCCTCCTTGTTTCTCATTATAGTATGTTATTTCTGTTTCTCATTAGAGTATGTTTGTACTGACTCATGTGTAAACTGACTCTTGTATGTTTCATTGTAATATAAATAGTGAGTAGTAATTCTCTAAACTATACCTATTATAGTTTACTAGTAATTTTGTTTGAATAAATGAGTATGTTTGTACACCTTTGCTACCCAAGGTGTTGAACTGATGAAAAAACTTTTATATCTATACAAATATACATAATATATAACTAAGATTCAAATGATACTTGGACAAACAACCGAATACCCTAAGTCCACAACCAAACAAGGAACAAGAAATAAAGTGAGTTATCAGTCCTAAGTCCTTTCAACCTTATTTATAGAACTATATCTATACAGACATGCTTTTGACAATTTATAAGTTTTAAAAGAGTTTAATAAAGAGTTTAGCATATAAAAGAGTTTTAACCATTTGAATGGCTATTGATGACTTAATGTCAGTTTATAAATTTTTTTGAAATAGTTTGCTTGATAAAATACTTTGAAGTGTGTGCATTCTCTCAAAAGTCATTCCAAAAGCAATTGGTGTTGTGTGAAGCATTTGAGGCATCACACTTGGGGTGCTAGGCTCACAAGGTTTTCAAGGAATCAAATCAACTACAAGGTATGTAATTCTAGCCATCCTTTTAGGATAAAAGTTCCCCATGTATGCTAGATAGGATTTATTGGATAAGATGTCTAAGTCCATAACTATTTATGGTATGTACTTGACCCGACCCGGCATGGTGCATTTGGGTTGCATGGCACCATGCAATTGGATAAACTAAAATGAGAGAAATAACACTTATGGTTTATTAGTATATTATAAGTTCTAATATATTAATAATATTATTTATTTAGTTTGATCAAGAATTAATTTAGAATTAATTAAGTGATCAAAAGATAACTAATTAAATACATGGGTAGATTATGTAAATCTTCCATATCTAATATAGTGGGCTAAGAGGCTCCATGGATTATCAAGTTGGGTTCCACCCTTTGGATGCTCCATGGAGTTACCCATTTATCATGAAATGAAGAGTCATGTTGCATTAGGGTTTACCTAATGCAACACACTATATAAACAAAGGTGTTCTCCCCAAAATCGGCTACACTAAGAAACAAGAGGGCTAGATCCGATTTTGCAAGTGTAAGATTCTCTCAAAGTTTACTTCTTTGAATTTGGTGTTGTGTGAAGCATTTAAGGCATCACACTTGGGGTGCTAGGTTCACAAGGTTTCAAGGATCATAATCAACAACAAGGTATGTTATTCTATCTTTCATTCAAGATAAAAATGTTCCCCATGTAAGTTAGATAGGAATATAACCTTGGAATTCAACTTTGCATGATAACTAGACAAACATAGATCCAAGGTTATTAGGATTGCATGTACACTTAGGAAGTGTTAGAATGCTCAAAACCCATCAGTGGTATTAGAGCCTAGGCTTGTTTGTTGATTTTTGTGCAAACTGCTTGAAAAAATCGATTTTTTGTCTTCTGCTCATATGAACTCGCCGAGTCCATGGGGGGACTCGACGAGTCCATGAACAAATGCAAGCTACTCATCGAGTCTGTTCTTGCACTCGACAAGTAGAGGCTGCAATTTTCAGAATTTTGACATTTTTTGCTGGAAATGGACTACAAGTTTTAAGTGTAATTTTTTGATTACCCTAAACTGTTTTTGACATTACCCTAAACTGTTTTGGTGTTTTAAAACTTGTTTTAGATGGTGTAATGTTTATGATAATCCATTTACAATGGCAATTATCAAAATTACAAGTTTTAAGTGTAATTTTTTGATTCTTGAAAGTGTTCATATTCATGTTTTTGAACTTATGAAGATTAGATGATCATAGGAATTGTTTGTAACCTTCATGGTAGTTTAATTCATGATCATAATGTGTTTTAATGGAGTCCATAACTTGTCCTCAAGTTATGGAAAACCAAAAGTCTCACTTTTATTAAAGTCATTAAAAGAACACAAGAGTTATAAAAAATGAAGCGTCTTCATTTTTATTACTCAATTAATTCATAAGTTATAAGAAAAGAAAAGTTTTGGAAGTTTACAAAACTTGCCCTCAAGTTTTGGAACAAGTAAAGTCTTGATTAAAACTTTATTTCCAACCCTTAGAATTTAAAAAAGTTAAAATTCAACCCTTATACTTGATAATATTATAAAATAATATATATATATATATATATATATATATATATATATATATATATATATATATATATATATATATATATATAAGATCAAGTCGTCTTACCGCTAGTACGCCTCATTCACGAAGCCGGTCTATAAAAGGGGGGGGGGGGGTATAAGGTTGTTGCCTATAAAATGGCAACTTAATGGGTGTCCACTCTCACCCACCGCTTCCTTGATCGGTGGAAGGTCGTTAGCCGAACAGGTAGGACAAGGACTTATAAATTTTCATTAAAAGTATGATGAATATTATAAAGTAACTAAATGCTTTTATTAAATTCCCAATCTTAGTTACTTTAGGAAAAATGTGAATAAGGTGCTAATCCATGAAATTACACTCTACACTTTGTTTAAGTCGTTAATGGAGCGTGTGTGGTTAACCGGCACACTAACTTGGACTTAACAAGGTAGGTAAATGGGTGACTTAAGGTTTATCATAGTATCGGTGGAGCGTGTGTGGTTTACCGGCACATCGATTGAGTGATAAACACTAAGGGTACCAAATGATTTGCATGGTTACTTCACACCTCGTTTTTTGATCCTCGGTATCCCAGTCACAAAACTTGGAGGGCACACTCGAGATTGAAACATGCCTTTGAAAAGTTCAATGAATCTCAAAAGAATCTAGGAACTTCTAAGAACCAATTAAAAAACCTAATATTTACATTTCTGTTTTCATGGTGGAAATTGGTGAATCGTCATTCACCTACCTTTCAAATATGTTATAGCTTGGATTACAGCATACCTCTTCTAAGTTATAATATATTGTGATTGGATCCTAGACTTAATATTACATTTGAGTGTTTTATTAAGGACTCTCTTAATATCTAAACTAATATTGCTCTCTTCTTTCAGATGTCTTCAAACAATGTTGCTTCTGGCTCTAATCCTAATGGCTCCTTTATCCTTATGAACTTGTATGGGAAAGTCACCTTTGATGGATCCAACTCCAATGAATGGATCAGAAACATCAAGATGATTACCCGCTACGAGGATAAAGAATATGTCCTCGACAAGGATCTTAAGGAGATTAATGAGGCCGCTGCAACTCCCCAGGAGATCACTGACTTCCAGACACATAAAAGGGATGCTACCAAAGTGGCATGCATCATGTTAGCCACGATGACAGCAGAACTCCAAAAGTCCTATGAGGAATTCTACCCTTTTGAAATGCACCAAGATCTGATGGAAAGATACCATCAAAGTGCATGACAAGAGAGGTATGAAATCATCTGCTTCATGATAGCAACCATGATGAAGGACAGAGAGTCCGTCATGAGCCACATGCAGAAAATGCAAAGGTATGTGGATCGTTTGCTGAAGCTTAATGTGAACTTCCCTGAGGAGCTTGCAATCGATATCATTTTGTACTCCTTACCATCGTGCTATGATCAATTCTGCATGAGATATCACATGAATAAGGAAGAGGTCACACTCAACAAACTTCAGGGACTCCTCAAGACCGCAGAAACAAGTATTAAAGGAAAGTCGGTTGTTAACACTCCTACTCCAAACTCTGCCCCTGTCTTGGCAATCAGATATATGTAGAGGGAATAAGAGAAAGAGCTCTTCGAAGGGTACCAAGGCTAGGACCCTTGATGGCTCTTCTTCAAGTGGAACCAAGAAAGGTTTCGTTACTCCTTCTTCTGAACCAAAAAGGGTTGAATGCTTGTATTGTCATGAAAAGTCACATTGGAAGCGGAACTGCCCAAAGTACCAACAAGATGTGAAGGATGGGAAAGTTAAACCCAACCTTGCAGGTATTTACACTATCTTATCTAATAACTCACCCCATTCTAACTCTTGGGTACTTGATACCGGTTGTGGTATTCATATCTGTTTTGATTTGCAGGGACTAAGAAGAAGTGAGAATGTGGAGCATGGAAGAATAAACTTAATCATGGGGAACAGGAAAGCTTTACCTATCACCAAGATTGGAGTTTATACTTTATCGCTAAGTAGTGGGTTTAGTTTAGATTTGAATAAATGTTGTTATTCGCCACAAATGTCAAGAAATGTTATTTCCTTTCATGCATTGTATAAACAAGGTTTCACCATTTCATTTGATAATAAAGTTGGTTCGATTAATGCTTTCTTTAATAATGTTCTTTATTTTAAAGCATTACCTTGTGATGGTATATATGAAACTGTATCTGTGGTTGATAACTTATAGGAAATAATGTATTGTGTATTGATTCTGTTAATGATAATAACTTGGATAAAATATCATTATGGCATTGTCGTCGTGGACATATAAGCAAGAAACGTATAGGCCAACTCCAAAAGGATGGAGTTTTGGAGTCATTTGACCTAAATTCAGATGATAGTTCTGAATCATGCTTACTTGGAAAAATGAAAAAGTCACCCTTCACAAGTTCTTGTGATAGGGGTGAAGGTTTGTTGGATCTTGTACACACGGATGTGTGTGGACCCTTCAAACATGCCACAAGGGATGCTAATCTTTATTATTTGACTTTTACAGATGATTACAGTAGATATGGATATGTCTACTTAATAAGCATAAGTTAGAGACTTTTGAAATGTTTAAAGAATTTAAACAGGAAGTCGAGAATCAATTGGGCAGGAACATTAAGATGATTCGATCCGATCGAGGTGGTGAGTATCTTAGTTCATAGTTCCTTGACTATCTTAGGGAATGTGGGATTGTCTCACAATTGACACCTCCCAGGACACCATAGTTGAATGGTGTGGCAGAGAGGCATAATCGAACCTTGTTGGATATGGTTCGTTCCATGATGAGTCGAGCTTCGCTACTAATCTCATTTTGGGGGTATGCCATAAAGATTGCCACCCATATCCTTAATCTGGTCCCTACAAAGAAAGTTGCCAAAACTCCTCGTGAGATGTGGACTGGTAAAGTACCCAAACTAGACCACATCAAGATTTGGGGTTGTGAGGCTTTCGTGAGACGCGAGACTCATGATAAGCTTGAACCTCAAAGTGAGAGGTGTACTTTCATCAGCTACCCACAACAATCCTTTGGTTACCTCTTCTACAAACCTAGTGAAAATGTGGTCTTTGTAGCTAGGAGGGCTGTCTTGAGAGAGAGAGAGAGAGAGAGAGAGAGAGAGAGAGATAGTTTATAAGCCAAGGAAACAGTGGGAACCAAGTTGACCTTGAAGAAATTCAAGAGTCAAGTGGTGAAGGAACTTCGAAACCTAGCACTCAACTTGAGGAGGAAACTCCTGTTGAGCCAATTGACAAGTCTGTACCTCTAAGGCGTTCCACAAGGGTTAGGAATGCACCTGAGCATTATTATGGATTCCATATTACTGTGGAAGGTGATACACTTATCAGTGATGAGATACTGATAGGTATGGATGAACCTAACAATTACGTGGAAGCCATGGCAGGCCCTGAGTCAGCCAAGTGGAAAGAGGCAATGGACAGCGAGATACAATCCATTTATGACAATCAAGTTTGGAACTTGGTTGACAGTGTACCAGGTCGTAAGACAGTTGGGGTGCAAGTGGATCTTCAAGAAGAAGACCGACATGGATGGTAATGTACACACTTATAAGGCACGATTGGTTGCAAAGGGCTTATCTTAAACTCCGGGAGTTGATTATGATGAGACCTTTTCTCCAGTAGCCAAGATTAAGTCTATTAGGGTTATGTTAGGCATAGTTGCATTTCATGACTATGAAATATGGCAAATGGATGTCAAAACTGCGTTCCTTAATGGAAAGTTGGCTGAGGATGTTTACATGAGTAAGCCATAGGGTTTTGTTAGTACAGATTACCCTAATAGAGTGTGTAAGCTTGAGAAATCCATCTATGGATTAAAACAAGCACCTCTCATATGGAATCTCTGCTTTGATGAGAAAGTCAAAGAGTTTGGCTTTTCTAGGAGTGAAGATGAATCTTGTGTAAATGTCTAGGCTAGTGGGAGTATAGTTAGCTTTTTGGTACAATATGTGGATGACATACTACTCATAGAAAATGACATCCCAACTCTGCAGGAAGTTAAGTCCTGGCTTGGGAAGTGTTTCCCTATGAAGGACCTAGGAGAAGCTGTCTATATTCTAGGGAAAAGGATCTTGAGAGACCGGAGTAAGAGACTAATTGGACTTAGTTAGAGTACCTACTTGGATAAGGTGCTGAAGAGGTTCAGCATGCAGGACTCTAAGAAAGGAGAGTTACCAATCCAGAGTAACACCAAATTGAGTAAGGCACAAAGCTTGAGTTCTGAGGCTGAGATAGCAGAAATGAGTCGAATACCTTATGTTTCAGCTGTAGGATCGATCATGTATGCTATGACATGTACTCGACCTGATGTTGCCTTTGCTTTAAACATTGTTAGTAGATATCAAGGGAACCCTGGCAAGGCACACTAGACTGCGGTAAAGAATATCTTCAAGTACCTACGAAGGACTAAGGATTGGGTCCTTACCCTCGATGGGAGTGATGACTTGAGAGTTGTAGGGTATAGTGAATCTAGCTTTAAGACTGATAGGGATAATTTCCGTTCTCAGTCAGGCTGGGTCTTTACCTTAAACGGAGGAGCAATTTCTTGGAAGAGTTCCAAGCAAGAAACAGTGGCTGATTCAACTTGCGAATTAGAGTATATAGCAGCGAGCGAGGCAGCAAAGGAGGCGATATGGCTAAAGAACTTCATTGGAGACCTTGGAGTTGTACCAGCTATAAAGGAGCCAATGGAAATTTTCTGTGATAGTGAAAGTGCAGTTGCCTTAGCCAAGGAACCAAGGGAACATGGGAGATCCATACACATCGACAGAAAATACCATTTCATCAGACATCGAATAAAAGAAGGACTCCTCGTGACAAAGAGGGTATCATCAGATGAGGATCTAGCAGATCCCCTCACAAAGGGACTGACTCCGGTTAAGCATCTCCAACATGCTCGGAGCATAGGGCTGAAGGATGATATTAGTTTTAGTAGTTAGATAATTTGAAATTTGTAAAGTGTAATTGACATTTGATGATGAATAAAAGTCGTGTTTATTTATGAGTAAAGTGTTGCTATCTCTTATCAATCGTTTACTATATTTCTTTTTCATGTTTTGACTTCCAGAATAATTATGTTTGGTATATCATATTATTCGAATTTCCACAGTCAATCATATGTTGGAAGTATGTATGAATCAAGACTGTCATGAGTTGGGTGCAGAGGTCTAAGTTGTTGGACATAGCTACAACACTCATGAGTGTTCATAAGTTATGAGCATTGGAATCAACCCACGCTAACTGGAATTACTTCATGGAATTTATCTCGAGTGATCGTGAGACGGTAACATCATATAAGTCTTCAAACCTAGAGATATGATTTGTTGCCTGTGAGTTGGTTATGCATTGATTATACGAAAACGCATTGGTAACTCGATGTTATAAAATGTGCTTTTGTGTATAATTTAACAAGTAGTAGACCAAACATATGAGTCGAAGTTTATCTGTTCCTTCTTGGATTAGAAGCTGATATTTGGTCCCCTCGATGATTTTGTTTTGACCTATGTACCGGGCCCGGTCAGAACCGAATTGATGTGTTCAATTTAGTTCTATGTCAAACAAATCAGAAATGGGGAAACAAACTGCTAGACAATAAGTAAGACATTGTTCCATGTATTTGTTCGGCTGATATCTAGAACAGAGGATTATATAATCACTTATCTTAAATGGCATATCATCATCTTCTCAGTTCCAAGAGACCTTGAAACAGCTACGATTGCCGATCGGTTCCTGAAGTCATACTTGTAGTTATAGTTATTAGACTTATCCAAGTGGGAGACTGTTGGATAAGGTGTCTAAGTCAATAACTATTTCTGGTATGTACTTGACCCGACCCGGCATGGTCCATTTGGGTTGCATGGCATCATGCATTTGGATAGACTAAATGAGAGAAATAACACTTATGGTTTATTAATATATTAATAGTATTATTTAATTAGTATTGATCAAGAATTAATTTGGAATTAATTAAGTGATCAAAAGATGACTAATGAAATATATAGGTTGATTATGTAAATCATCCATAACTTGTATAGTGGGCTAAAAGGCTCCATGGATTATCAAGTTGGGTTAAACCCATAGGATGCTCCATAGGAGTTACAAACCCATGGTTCATGGAAATGAAGAGTCATGACACATTGGGGTTTACATGGTGTAACCCTAGACGTGTCACACTATATAAGGAACATGTTATCTACCAGAATCGGCTACACACTAAGATCATAAGAGGGCTAGGCCGATTTACAAGTGTGTGCATTCTCTCAAAAGTCATTCCAAAAGCAATTGATGTTGTGTGAAGCATTTGAGACATCACACTTGGGGTGCTAGGCTCACAAGGTTTTCAAGGAATCAAATCAACTACAAGGTATGTAATTCTAGCCATCCTTTTAGGATAAAAGTTCCCCATGTATGCTAGATAGGATTATGAACCTTGGAAATCATATTATGCATGTATTTTAGACAAACATAGGTCCAAGGTTTATTAGGGTTGCATTTACACTTAGGAAGTGTTAGAATTCTCAAAACCCATCAAAAATATAGTAGTACTTTGTTACTGTGAAAAAGTATATTTTCTCCCATTTATCACTATCGTCCATTAGGAAAATAGAATGTTTTATCTCAGCATTGACACTACTGACTATGAAATGAAAAAAATGAAGACTCAAGGTCGTATTAAATGTACTATACTCCTTGGAGAGTCTTATTGCCTTTAATTCCTATTTGGTTAATTAAAGGTTTAGATGTGAATTAGTTTGTAACCATGCTGACGAACTTCTGGCATCATAAAATAGTGAGGTGACATTTTGTCACCCCTTGGCCTTACCGGTCGGGACTATAGCTAGCATTCAGGGTGTAGGAGTGTTTGTCCCGTATAGATCTATACACATGATGCCCACTCTCCCTCCAGGAGATTCTGGTTACAATGTGATAGAATAATGTATTGTTGTATCATGAAGTAGTATTTCACATTCTAGTTCTCGTATTCTAGTGTTTGTACCGTATGTTATAGTGTATTGAATGTTCTCACTGTACTAGTGTATAGTATGTTCTCTTGTATAGTATAGTGTATGTTCTCTAAGTTTCTCATCATAGTATGTTCTTTCTGTTTCTCATAATAGTAAGTTTGTAACTGACTCTTGTATGTTTCATTGTACTAGGAATAGTGAGTAGTAATCTCTTAAATTATACCTATTATAGTTTACTAGTAATGTTGTTTGAATGACTGCATGTATATTGAACTGGAATAAAAGCTTTTATATCTATATACATATACATAATATATAACTATGGTTCAAACGACACTCGAACAAACAACCGAATAATCTAAGTCCTCAACCAAACAAGGAACAGAAAATAAAGTGAGTTATCAGTCCTAAGTCCTTTCAGGCTTACTTATATAACTATATCTATATAGATATGATTTTGACAATATATAAGTTTAAAAATAGTTTAATAAAGATTTTAACATAAAGGAGTTGTCATAAAAAGAAGTTTTAACCATTTGAATAATAACAGATGACTTGATGTCAGTTTATAAAATGTTTTAAAGAATTTGTTTGGTAAACAGTTTTGAAGTATATGAAATCCACTTGTTTGATAGTTATTAATCACATGTGATTGATATAATAACTACAATGTTTCAACTTGTATTCCCCTTATAAAAGCATTTAAAATCATTTAAAAGGTAGATTAAGGGGTATGCACTCACCTGTAGTGAGTAGTTAGGATGAAAGAGTGGTATAGGATGGTAAGTGTCAAGTGAGGACTTGAGCACAACGGATCCTAATAAGCATATAATGACACATATATGTTTATAATTAGTGTTTATCCAACTAATCAGGTAAGGGAAACACCTTAGGCACTAGGGTACACTTGAATGGAAAGGTAAAAATCACAAATGATTGTGTATAAGGTGAGTTTACGGCCACACTTGGTGTTTACGGCCAAGTGTTCATGACCCTAGGGTTTACAGCCAATGTGTTCACGGCCACATGAGTTTACAGCCAAAGTGTTCACGGACACATGAGTTTACGGCTGTAAACTCATGATGGTTAGTGCTAAATGGTGTTTTTAAGGTCTTACAAACCACAAGGAAGGGTTCCAGACTCAAGTCCAAGCCTTAGGAAGAGTTTAAGGCTCATATGCACCTATAACTAGGGTTTACGGCCAATGGAGATGCTCTTGGCTGTAAACACCTCTTGTTCTTGGGAAAGGGATGATTTCAATGTGTTTAACATGTGTTTCAACTAGATATCAAGTATAGGGAAGTAATACTTACGATATAGAAGCTAAAAACGTTGATTTTGGACTAAAACACTAGTGTGTGTTCTTGGTGTTTCTTGAAGATCTAACCCAAATGATGAATTTATGGATGGAATCAATGGGTGATGCTAGTTAAGAAGATGTAGTAACAAATCAAGGGATAAAACACTTACATTTTTGAAGAAAAATGAAGATCCTTGATGATAGTTGAGAGCACAACCCGATTTCTTGACTTGGAAATGGTAAAAAGTGTTGGAAAAATTGTTGAGTATCATATATATAGTGGGAGTTCACGGATAACCATGATTTTACGGCGACCATGAGTTTACGGCCATAAACTCATGTGCCCTGGACGTAAACTCCTCATGAAGGGGTTTATGGCTTGTTTGATGGCTTTTAACATCAGCTCATACTTCCTAACACTTATTCCATTTATGTACTAGGCTTAGAACACTCAAATAGACTCTAAACAATGCTAAAAGTTAGTAGAAATAAGTCTGACTTTGATTGTGTTCAATGGTTATACAAGATAGAAATTTCGGGTTGTCACATCATCCCTTGTTAGAGAGAATTTCATCCCGAAATTACAGTTTAAGCAATTAAATAGTTACAGATAACTAAGGAAAAAGTTGAGGATATTTCAGTTTCATTTGATCATCGTGCTCCTAAGTGAATTTAGGTCGTCGCTTGGCATTCCAACGAACCTTCACTATCAGAATACGACTTTTCTTCGTTCGCTTGACCTCACGGTCCATGATCTCTATCGGTTCTTCCACGAAGTTGAGGCTCTCATTGATCTCGATCTCGTCGAGCGGGATTACAAGAGTCTCATCGGATGGACACTTTTTCAAGTTCGAGACGTAGAAAGTAGAATATACGTTACTAAGTTCGCGAGGTAGATTGAGTTTGTAAGCTACAGGTACGATTCTAGCGAGAATCTCGAAAGGCCCTATGTATCTTGGATTTAGCTTTGTCGAGAGGTGCAACCATAGAGCACCACAAGGTTGGGGTGGCGTAAACCAGTCATGATTCTAACCTCATTCACAAAATGTTGGACTCGTTTGTAGTTGTGCTCATAAAGTCTCTTCACTGCTACTTCTCTTCCATCTTGTAGTTTACCATAGTAAACAACTCCAAAACATCCATTGCCTAGTTCCTTAGAAGGGTCGAAATTTTGGGTGGCATCTTCAAGCTCTATGTAGGAGAAAACAGAGACGCCATAGAAAAGACTCCCATCTTCAACTATTGGTGATTTTTCCTTTGATAAGAAATAAGAAAAAGAGCTCTTCTTGTAGCAACGCCGGATTATGAAGATGACAAGAAAGAGGATGAGGATGAAGGCTGATCCAGCAAGAACTAGAGCAAGAAAATGCAAGACCTTCAGGTATAAATTCCTACATGTATGTGTATGTATGTATTTATATATTTAGTAGTGATTCATTAGATCAAATAGGTATATTACCTGAGATTAGTTTTAGTTTTTTGAACGATTTTCATGCTGCAACTAAAAAACAAAAGATAAGTCATATATTATAAAAAATAAAACAATTCACATGTAGAGAATAAGGTGGAAAGGAAAATGAAAGAAAAAGTGTAAATACCCTTTTTGGCGTCCTTACACAGAAACTGTCTATTGAGAACATCAACATGGCACATACTCCCTTCCTCCCCTTCCTTGTCACATTTATTGCAGGAGATTGAAGTAAAAAAAAAAATAGGGAATTCATAAGTTAGAAGAGAAAATATGTTGGTCTGGTTAAGTACATTATAGTCACCTGGCTCTCCTACTTTCATAGGCAGCCATATTACTTGACATGTAGGCGGGAGATCACTTGGAACTGTTTTATCATTGATGGAATACTTATAGTAGAAATTGCAATCTTTGCATCTGTTGGATCTATGGTAATTTGATCGGTGAAAATAAGCCTCATTTGTGCATCATTATTGGAATTGTTTGTGCATTTGTAGAGAGTGATGAAGGGTTGGATTCTAATGGCATACAAAAGAGGATTTGAAGATGTGAAGTTATACATCAGTGCCTTACAATATTTTTCATTCACAAGTTTTTCAAAGCTTCTATTATGGACTAGGATACAAGGTTCAGACCCATGTTGGCTACCAATCTTATATGAGTCTTCTCCAAGTTGAATGCTCCCACCATTTGAAGTACAATTGACCTTAATCAACCCGCATTGTTTGTCATCAGTGGCATTATAAAAAGGGTACTTGAATGGGGCTAATTTCGGGCAACTGAAACTTTCAGGGTAGATAGACATAGAAGTGTTGTGGTCTGTAGCAGAGTAAACGAAAGATATACAAGAGAGAAGAACGGAGGAAAGAATAAATATGAGAATCATTTTAAATGTACAAAAGAAAATCTTAGACAATTATTCTTCCATGTGTTCTTTAGACTATGCTATATAAATGACTGTGCATACACATACACATACACATATATATATATAATATCTCTCTTCTACTAGAATACTATTAGAGGAAGTCGTTGCAAAACTTAGGCTAAAAGAGGTGATATGAGGTCTTATGTGACCAGCATTTAAGAAGCTTTCACACTCAAAGACACAACTTGCCCCAATTTATAATCCAAAGACATAGAAATTATGTCACTTTTGCAATTTTCTCCTTATTGATAAAGACCATGAAGACTTTTAAGTCACCCACTCATGTCTCTTCTTCTCCATCCATCTTTAACCCCTTTCAAATGCCAAAACATAAGTTGGAAAGTTTCATGTGGTTCCAATTTTATGCCTAGATAATCTATGTTTACGCATATCACATCTTTAGAATCAACATTCATTTCTCAAATTTCCAGTATATCACAACATCCTAGAAGAACGTATAGAACATTATGTAGGATACAAGTGTATACTTATTCTTTGAGAGATATTTAGCCTTAAGGAACTTTTTTTGTAGCAATTACTATTTGAAATAACTATTAAAGAGGTTATTACCATGAGAGCATATGACCTTATTTTGCTTTTTGCTTTTTTATTTTTTTATCAACAACCTTATTACTATTTATTAAGTGCTTACTTTAGTTTGATGCTTTTTACAGCATCAAAATATAAATAATGTAAGTTGTTTATCATATGAAACCCAACAGTTGACTTGAAGTTTTTGTACAAACCAAGTCTTTCAAACAAGTCGACTGAAATTTTGATGAAATGCTCATCCACTGTATCAAGATAAACTATCAAGACTTGACTCATTGACTCTTCAGTCTCCATGGTCCTTGGTTTTTTTTACCAATTCTAATCTTTGCCTTTCTTTGAAGTTTGAAATACCAAATCAACAAGACATTAATTAATTTTATGAAAATGTGAGCGAGAATACATCTGTTAAAATTAAAGAATGTATTAACGGAATTAAAATATCAAAATACATTTATGAATGTGATGTTGATAATGCAGTGGTGGATCTAGAATCTTTGCAAAAGGAGTGTGGAATATACAATTTGATTATAGTTCTAATTTGAATATTTGTAATTCTAACCAAAATTTTCTAAACATATCTAATTAGTACAAACTTTGAAGTGGAAACCATAACCACCATTGCTTCACAAAGAGCATTTGACACAATGTTAGATATTATACCTTAATAGAAGCAGGGTATTCTTTCAGGTAGCATCATTATTTATTCCGCCTAAATCTTTTGTCGGGATTTACAGGTCAAACGCAATCCAAAATCTGGTAACATTGTAAGTTAATGTGAATCGTAATGATCTCTTTCATTGATATGATACGTATATATAAATATGCATGCATGATGTGTACAATAAGGAAAGTATATCTCTAGCATAAAATATCTCTAAGATAAGTATACAAATAAGATATTTACTCAAATAGTCCCCAGCAGTCTTGACGGGAAGATTATGGATGTAGAGAGTGTGTTTTGGCTGAAAGTCATCAAATAGTCATTATGGTAGACCTTTAGTGAAGATATTGGCCAAATGATATCAAGAAGGAATGTGAAGAACTCGAACCTCGTCTTTAGTGACATTCTTCTTAACAAAGTGAATGTTCATTTCAATGTATTTAGTATGTTAATATTAAACTCGAACCTCGTCTTTAGTGACATTATTTTGAACAAAGTGAATGTTCATTTCAATGTATTTAGTGTGTTAATATTAAACAATTCCCAAAAAGATAAAACATGCTTACATTGTCACAACAGATGATGCAACTTTGAGAGAGGACAGTGAAGTTTGTAGAGTGGATTTCGTGTAAATATATGTGGAGCCCAATATTGTTTCTCCAAAAGAGCCATTGTGGAGAGAGGGAGACTCCAATATATATATATATATATATAGTCACTTATAAGACCGTGTCGCATCGATGTGGGATAAACTAAAACTGAGTCGAATGCTCGATGAGGATATATAAGGATGTGTTGAGCCACAGGAGAGTGTGACGTCGACTCTGATAATATATAGAAAGAACTTCAAAAATGGTCCCTATGGTTTCCGAAAATATCAAGTTTAGTCCTTAAGTTCAAAAAACCTCACGGATGGTTCCTGTGGTTTCAAAACTTTTAACAAACGGTCCTTTTTGCTAACTCCATTAGCTTTTGGCCGTTAAGTGAAGGGCATTTCTATCCTTTCACAATCACAGAGACCATTTATGAAGTTTTGCCTTATTTTTTTTAAAAAAAATATATATAATTATTTAATATTAAAGGGTCCTCTCTCTCTCTCCCTCTCTCTCTGTATGTCTTCTTCCTAAAAAGAACACACCCTTTTGATCTCCTACCTCCTTCTTCACTTCATCATAAACTCCAAAATATCACTCAATTCTCACTCTTCATTCACAGAAAGAGAGCATCCTTTTGCAATTTGAATCAACCCCCGCATAAATTCATATTTCCACAAGCTTGATTTCATATGGGTTTTGAATCTCTCAAGTTTGGCACGACACTCTTCTTTCTCAGCTACATTTACATCAAGAACCCTCAATCTCTCTATTTCCTTCTTCATCAGTTTTCGTTTACCATGCACCCACTGCCTTAAACCTTAACCTCCCCTTTATTTCTCTGACCACCCACCTTCAGTGGAACCTTATCCGACCTGCAACAATGGCCAAATTGGGTGAAAACCTTGGTGTCATCTGTCGGTTCATCTTTCATAGATTCAAATAACGGACCAGACTCTGAAAGTTTACACAGAGAACTTAATTGGCTGATCGAAGATGCTTTAGAAAACCCAAAACCATTACTAACCCTCAACGACTCCAAACACAACATTGTTTTGCAATTAAGAGCTTAATTGGGTGATCTTTACTCTTTATGGGGGATTTGGTTCTGAGTGTCGAAGAAGGTGATCTGATTCCAAGGCTTGAAACTGAGTTGATAATCGATCTACTGGAAGATGTGATCAAGTAGAGTCAAGAATTGAATGAAGGTTTGTGGGTGGATTTAGGTACCGGTTTTGGTGCAATAGTTATTGGAATCAGGAGGATTTCATGTATTAGGATTGAGAGAGAAAGTGGTTTTATGTGTATATTTTCAATTTCTTTGATTATACATCTGTATGTATTGAGTTCAGCTCCAATTTGGATTTCAATTAGAAGTAAAAACAAGGATTTCATGGTAATTTTCTTAAGTTGCACACCAACTGTTTGTGGAAATGCCCCAATGACATTAATTTGTTCACACCCCAAGCTGGCTGTTTCTTGTTTCACAGCTTCTCTATACCGATGATGATGATCAGATGAAGATGAACATGGTAGAGAGAGATGTTTAAGTTTGTAAATGAAATTAGATATGAAATTAAAGTTGGATATGAAATTAGAGTTTGAATCCATTTACTTTGATAATTTTGCTTCAAAGTTTTTTAAAAAGGTGTGTTCTCTTTTGGAAGAAGAATCACACGCACACATAGAGATGGGTGGGTGGGTGGGTGGGCCTCCTTTATATTAAATAAATAAATAAATAAATATGTATATATATATATATATATATATATATATATATATATAATAAGACAAAACTTCATAAATGGTCCCTGTAGTAGTGAAATGACTGAAATGTCCTTCACTTAATGGCCAAAAGCTAACGGAGTTAACGAAAATGACCATTTGTTAAAAGTTTTGAAACCACATGGACGATCCGTGAGGTTTTTTGAACTTAGGGACTAAACTTGATATTTTCGGAAACCATAGGGACCATTTTTGAAGTTTTGTCTACTATATATATATATATATATATATATATATATATATATATATATATATATATATATATATATATATATATATATATATATATATATATATAGGCTAAGGTTATTTTGTTTTTACTAACTATTGTATGCCAGAATGCATAGATCTGGACCAACGGATGAAATTAATCAATGGACATGATTTGAATATGATGTTACAATGAGATAACACGTACAATATAATGACACAAGTTTTAGCAAAAGAGTATTTTGGACAATTAACTACATTTTATAATAGGATATGTTGAATTTTTAAGGATAATTAATTCTCCTAATTTTAAAAATCTGATTTTTTTTTAATTAATTCAATTTTAGTTCTAACATAATTTGTTAACATAACCGATTTTATTCTATCAGACTATTTTTTTTTGCTAGAATGATGTTCTTTCAGAATTTTATTTTCTTAGAATATTATTGAAGAATAATAAAATTCTTGAATCCGAGCTTTAAAAATAACAACATTCTAACATATTCTTATACATCCAAACTTAAATACAAATTCATACACACTAAAAGCATTGTACATTTTAATATAGTTATACATATTCTAAAAGAATATCAACAAAAATGAATAAAATTATTAAAAAATAACAACATTCTTAAATCGTGAGTATGATGAAACTTTATTCATTCTTCAAGTTATTCCTATTAGGTCTCCAACGCATTCTTCCAACCATTCCTATCACAAATACACCATAAGCTAATAATGGTTAAAAACATGTTACTTGCAATTAACCATCACTTTATATATTCTGGTAGAATACATAAAATATGACAAAACACATACAATACATTCTGGTAGAATACATAGATTTTAATCTAGCAGAATACATTCTGACCGAATACATACAATACATCTGAAAGTATTGTATTTACTGCTAATGACCGAAATGCCCGAATACATAGAATATATATATATATATATATATATATATATATATATATATATATATATATATATATTAAATAAGACAAAACTTCATAAATGGTCCCTATAGTAGTGAAATGACCGAAATGCCCTTCATTTAATGGCCAAAAGCTAACGAAGTTAACGAAACTGACCATTTGTTAAAAGTTTTGAAACCACATGGACAATCCGTGAGGTTTTTTAAACTTAGGGGCTAAACTTAAAATATTCAGAAACCACAGGGACCATTTTTTAAGTTTGTCTAATATATATATATATATATATATATATATATATATATATATATATATATATATATATATATGTAGGCTTAGGTTATTTTGTTTTTACTAACTATTGTGTGTCAGAATGTATAGATTTGGACCAACGGATAGAATTAATCAATGGATATGATTTGAGTATGATATTACAATGAGATACACGTACAATATAATGACACAAATTTTAGCAAATGAGTATTTTTACAATTAACTACATTTTATAAAAGGAAATGTTGGAATTTTTAAGGATAATTAAATCTCCTAATTTCAAAAATCTGAATTTTTTTAATTAATTCAATTTTAGTTGTAACTTAATTTGTTAACATAACCGATTTTATTTTATCTGAATATTGTTTTTTGCTAGAATGATGTTCTTTCAGAATTTTATTTTATTAGAATATTATTGAAGAATCATAAAATTCTTTAATCCAAGCTTTAAAAATAACAACATTCTAACATATTCTTATACATCCAAACTTAAATACAAATTCATACATATTCTTACACACTAAAAGTCTTGTACATTTTAATATAATTATACATATTCTAAAAGAATATCAATAAAAATGAATAAAATTCTTAAAAAATAACAACATTCTTAAATTGTGAGTATGATAAAACTTTATTCATTTTTCAAGTTATTCCTATTAGGTCTTCAATGCATTCTTCTAACCATTCCTATCACAAATACAACATAAGTTAATAATGGTTAAAAACATGTTACTTGCAATTAACTATCACTTTATATATTCTGGTAGAATACATAGAATATGACAAAACACATAAAATACATTCCGGCAGAATACATATATTTTATTCTAGCAGAATACATTCTGAATACATATAATACATTCGAAAATATTGTATTTACTGTTAATATAATTTTAGATTCCAAATATACAATAACGAGAATCAATAGATTCAAAAAGATTAAAATTTTTTAAAAAAAAAATGTACCTTTGCCTTTGGATGTTCATTTGTAGTTCCATCCATCTTTGCTATTACTAAGGAATCAATATCGTGTAAATGTTTAGCAAGTTTGTTGTAAGTTAGTTCTAGAGCTTGACAATGCCCACACCATGGCACATAAATCTACGTATAGATAAAAATAGGTTATATTGTAATTTTTCATTCCATTCCATGATGGAATAGACCATTCCATTCCTTCCTCGATTCCATCTTACCTTTAGTAGAACATCTTTTGACTCGTCTAAGATAATCTCATCAAAGTTATTCCTAACTACTATCTTCAAATCACCATCATTTTAACAATCACCAAAAGAAAAAGTTATAGCTTACTCTAAGAATAAATATATAGAAACCAAAATCCCAAAAATAATAACTTACACAGATTTATAGAAAGCTTTAAGCTTTTCTTCCAAAAAGCCCTCCCCAAAAGCTTGGCAATTTGTTATAAAAGGACATTTAGACATCAAGAAACACCCAATTGGATTCTTACATTGTTAATTTTAATACCTTAAGGTTTTCAAAGGTCAAATCTTGGTCAAACACGAATTTTTCCCATCATCATTTCCAATATATCCAATAACGTGGTTAAGACATCCAGTATTTACATTCAATTTTGCAAAAAGTAAAAAAAAAAATGAAAAAGAGAAAAGATGGATAATGGAGAAGTGCCTTACTTGTGGAACATCTCCTAGGATGCCAAAATAATCTCCAACAGGCTTTCCAACATCTTTATTGTCCGATTCAACATATAAGCTGCATGATAACAAATAAAAAAATGTAGAGTTATTGAATCTGTTATTTGGGTATTATTTTGACATTTACAAAACTAGTAATTCCATATACCTACCCCTTAAATAGCGTTGCAGCATCCACAAATGTCGGGAAAACCTTAGTTGATCTCCTGTGGGATTCGTGTCTTCCTCGTTTGTCATTCTCTGCATCTTTTGATTTAATCGAAAGGGGTAGTAGTGGTGGTCGTAGGCAACAATGGCTATGAGGAAAGAAGTGGGTAGTCGCGATGGTCGACTGCGATGAAGTCATGAAGATGATGGTGGTGGTCAGCAACCCGAAGGGCAAGAAGATGGTGGTGGTTGTCGACGATGAAAACACGATACATGTGCGTCGATGTTTCTTTAGGTTTAAAAATTAGAAATTCAGCTCAAGAACATACCAGGGCTAGGATGCTAGGATGCTGGTGTATCAGGGCTACGATGTTGGTGTACGGCGGCAACTATAGACCGAATTCGATAATGGAATACGAAGTCGACGAACGAGAGGGAGGAAGAAGAAGATACAATAGTGGTAAGATGAGGGATACAACGGTATGTCGATGGTTATAAAGAAGAGATATTAGGTCGATATATATTTATTTTGTTTCCTTAATTGCAAGTGCAAAAAATCAGAAACACCATTTTTTATTTAATTAATTATTTAATTATTTGCTAATAGCGAATCAATGAGTAATCATAGTAGAATTCATGAGCATCGCATCTGTCGTATCCACTATAATTATATTGATCAAAGTATTTTGAGGTATTTATAGAATTCGTATGATTTGTGCATCTGTAGAGAGTGATGAAGGGTAGGATTGAAATTGAATACAAAAGAGGACTTGGGGAAGTGAAATTATCCATAAGTGCCTCACAACTTTTATTATCTATAAGTCTTTTAAATGTTGCATTACGAATCATGACCTGAGGATCTGACACATACTTGGAAACAATCTCATGTGACTCTCCTTCAATTTCAATTTCCCCACCATATAAAGTACAGTTGACCTTGATCAACCCACAATTGCTGTCAGTGATATTATAAAATGGGTACGTGAATGGGGAAAATTTTGGGCAAATGAAATCTTTTGGGCAGATAGATTTGGAAATGTTGTGGTCTGTAGCAGAGTGAATAAAAGGCAAACAAGAGAGAAGAGCAGAGGCAAAAAAGATAGCGAGAATCATTTCAAATGTCCAGCAGAAAAGGTTAGACACTTATTGTCACAAATGCACTTGAGACTTCATACATTATATATCTTTTAGGTCTATTTTGTTCAATAGAGAAAAGTCTTTGGTACATTTGGGCTAAAAACATAGAAATTCTGTCACTTTTATAAATATCTCTTCATTGAGCCCCACTATCAAGACTTTGGAGTCACAGAATATTCTTCACCTCCATTAATCCTTAACCCCTTTGAAACTCCAAAAGATTGACTTGGAAAGTTTCATGTGGTTCCCTCTTCATGCGATCTAATACTTTTCAACTGCCATAATTCAAACTTACAAACAGGACCACTTTGAAAGATAGACACTGTTTTATTAAATTTCCAATATATGAGATCATCCTAGAAGAAAGTATAGACCTAACATCAGTATGTGTATATAAGATACTCATACGGGTAACGGAAACAACCCACTTGAAGAAAGTTATGAAGGTAACATAAGCTTTCACATTATTTGTATTTTTGCAGCATCAAGAAAATATAAATAATTAAGCTGCTTTACCATGTTGAAACCCAGCAGTTGACTTGAAGTTTCTACAAAGACCAAGTCTTTTAAGCAATTGGAAACTTTGATCAAAATTTCCATTAAGAATCAAGAGTTGACTAATTGACTCATTGACTTTTGTTGTTTATTAGTTGCATGTAATTATCAACAACATTTAGTTCATATAATGTTTTGATTTATGTTCCTGCTTATTAAATCATCTAGATATGCCAAACATTATGGATCAAGGCTTTTTGAAAAGGATTTGATTTTTCAGGTTCGGGGTTGATTCATATTTTTGGGTATGTATGTGCTAGCTTCTGCTTCTAGTGCTTGGTTTAATTAAAAATGCGACAACTAGAAGGTTACTTATTATTATGCAACAGGTTTTCAACCTTCGACCAATTTATGTAACTATGTTAACGTTTATACAAAATATGTAACGAAATTGCAAGTAAAAATAAGGGCCAATTTATGCCACTTGTTAACCTGAAACAGGGTGTGTAACGAAATTGCATGTAAAGTGACACTTCCGTCACTTAATCCATTAAGTTGAAAAGAAACAACAATGTATAGCTATCCCATTAAATCAAAAAGAAACAAACGCTTAATGTTAATTACATTCCTTTTCATGATCTCACCAAAAAGCAAATATTTAGGGCATAGAAACGGTGAAAAATTGAACAAAAACCACTCGGGGCACATGAATATGCAATCTATTTGACAGTCAGTGTGGTTGATGCGGTGCTAGCGCTATGCCATTCACTGGTGATGGAGACTGGCGAAGGTAGAAAATCTTTCAACACAACCGTCTTATCACTGGCTGCCGACGGTGGTGGCGGTTTTGCTTTTTCCATGTCGCTGATACTGTCATCAGAATCTATTCCCCCTTGGGATTGAATAACCTTCAACGCTTCCAACACCTCATTCATTGTAGGCCTCATTTCTGAATAATATTGTAAACACTGAAAAGCCAACTCTGCTACTGATGTTATCATCCTCATGGTTTCAGCATCTGAATCGGATCCTAGATCAGGATCGATCAATTGATCTAACGCACATCTTTGGATCTTGTTCAAAGCCAGATTAGCCAAACTAATCTCGTCTTCAGACCTATTTAAGTCGACAGCCCTCATCGATGATATTAGTTCAATCAAGACCACTCCAAAGCTGTAAACATCACTCTTTTCTGTCAATTGGTAACGATTGTGATATTGGGGATCCAAATACCCTGGTGTTCCCTGAGGAGCTGTAGACACATGAGTGACATCATTCGGTAACAGCCTCGAGAGCCCAAAATCTGCTACTTTGGCACTGAAATTGTGATCAAGGAGAATGTTACTGGTCTTGACATCTCGATGTATGATTTCAGAGGCATGAAGGTAGACTAAAGCTCTGGCTGTTTCAATAGCAATGTTCATTCTTAATGGCCATGTCAGAAAGCTTGGATTTGCTATTTCTCCATGGAGGTGATCTGCAACAGTGCCATTGGTGATGTATTCATACACAAGGAGAAGTTCATGGCTTTGTCTAGAAGTGCAACCATAGAGCACCACAAGGTTGGGGTGACGTAATCCGGTGAGGATTTGAACCTCATTCACAAATTGTTGGACTCGTTTGTAGTTGTGCTCATAAAGTCGCTTCACAGCAACTTCTCTCCCATCTTGGAGTTTACCATAGTAAACAGCTCCAAAACCTCCATTCCCTAGCTCCTTAGAAGGGTTGAAATTTTTAGTGGCATCTTCAAGCTCTGTGCAGGAGAAAACAGATACACCGTAGAAAAGACTCGCATCTTCAACGTTTGGTGATTTTTCCTTTGAAGAGAAATAGGAAAAACGGTGGCTCTTGTACCGATGCCATATTATGAAGATGACAAAAAAGATGATGATGACGAAGGCAGATCCAACGGGAACTAAAATAAGAATATACAACAACTTCACTAACAATTTCATAGATATGTGTGTATGCATTTATATATTTAGCAGTAATGCATTTTATGCAAGATGTGTATTACCTAGGATATATTTCAGTTTTCTGAGTGTTGTTTCTGCAGCAACCAAACAACAAAAGACAGGTTATATCAGTTATCCGGTATACCCAGAATAAGGAGAAAACACAAAGGAAAAAAAAAAAAAAAAAAAAAAGAAGGTGTAAATACCATTTTTGCAGTACTGGAAGTGTCCATTGAGAGTGTAGCATCGGCCCTCTTCCTTTTGACACTTATTGCATGGAGTTACAAAATAAATAGAGACTACAGAACTAAGAAGAGAAAATATGTTAGTCTCGTTACCATTACTTCTCTCTCCCACATTCACAGGCAGCTGTATTACTTGACATGCAGGCGGGAGATCACTTGGAACTGCTTTATCACTGATGGAATGGTTATAGTAGAAATTGTAATCTCCACATCTCTTTTTATTGTAATTAGATTGGTCAAAATAAGCTTCCATTTCTGCAACATCATTTGGAAGCTTTGGGCATTTGTAGAGAGTGATGAAGGTTACGAGTGAAATGTTATACAAATGAGGACTGGGAGAAGTGAAATTATCCATAAGTGCCTTACAACTGCTATCATTTACAAGTTTTTCAAATGTTAAATTACGGATCGAGACAATCGGATCAGACACATACTTGCCATAAATGTCGTATAAGTTTCTTCCAAGTTGAATTCTCCCACCATTCAAAGTACAGATGACCTGAATCAACCCACATTGCATGTCAGTGGCATTATTATAAAACGGGTACGTGAAGGAGGCCAAATTTGGACAACTGAAACTTTCTGGGCAGATAGACAGAGAAGTGTTGAGTTCTGTAGCAGAGCGAATATAAGGTAGAAAAGAGAGAACAAGTGAGGCTAAAAAGAAGACGCGAATCATTTCGATATCCAACAGAAGAAGTTAGACTCTTAATATCACCTGTGTTCTCGAGACTCCATTATATATACATCTTGTAGCTAGGTCTATGTGTTCTCTACAGCAAGTCTTTGGAAATTGGAACAGTTAGGCTAAAATATGAGAGTCTTATGTGAGTAGCATTTAATAAGCGTTCACACCCAAATACTCAACTTGCCAAAGGCATAGAAATTCTGCCACTTTTGTAATTTTCTCCTTATTGATGAAGACCTCAAGGCTTTTGAGTCGCCGACTCTTCACCTCCATCCATTCTTAACCCCTTTTAAACGTCAAAACATCCCTTGGAAAGTTTCATGTGGTTGCCATTATATGCCCATCTAATACGTCTCAACTCACAATACGAATAAGCTATAGATTTTTAGACCATAGAAGCCATTTCCTTACATTTCGAATATCACATCATCCTTGAAGAAAGTATATACTTTTTCACTGACATAAATGTTCGACCATGAAATTGACCTTAGGATGAATCATTGATCAATGTTAAAGTTGTTTGGGAATCGTGGACACAGATCTAATCGATACGACCTACTTAAAGAAATAATCAAGGTAACATAAAGCTTTCACATGTTTTAATTAATTGTGGTTTAACAGCATCAAAATATAAATAAATTTAGGGTGTTTTATCATATGGGAACTCAGCACTGGACTTGAAGTTCTATTAAAAACAAAGTCTTTTAAACAAGTGGGAGAGAAATTTTAATTTTCTTTATCGATCAAGACAAACTATCAAGAATTGACTCATTGACCGTTGACTCTCCATGGTCTCTGCTCCATTGAGCAATTATCATACTTGCTTTCTTTGAAACACGATATTAATTAACGGACGTAAAATATCAAGATTACTTTACTAATGTGTTGTTAATACCGGTGGCGGAGCTAGAATATTTGCAAAACGTGTGAAATATACTACAATTTGATTATAGTTTTATTTTTTGAGGGGTAATTAGATCTCTAACTGAAAATTTTAAACAAAATTTCTTAAAGATATCTAATAACTACCAAACTTGAAGAGAGACAAGCACAAGTGCGCAACTATCATTCATTCTCATATCTCATTGGCCCACAGTTAGCAGTCAACTTGAGCATTTGTTTGGCTAGAGCATTAGGGTGTTTTTCTTTTTTTACTTTATATTATAAAAAAAATCTTAATTTAATAAATTAAGCGAGGAAAATAATATCCTTAGTATTAGACCATCTATATCTGTGAAATTCCAATTAGTCTTTCAATTATGTCATTATGTCATGTTAGTTTTGCCACTACTCTTTCAAATTATTTCCACTAATATATATATATATATATATATATATATATATATATATATATATATATATATATATATATATATATATATATATATATATATAGGCTTAGGTTATTTTGTTTTTACTAAGTATTGTGTGCCAGAATGCACAGATCTGAACCAACGGATGAAATTAATCAATGGACATGATTTGAGAGTGTATCATATTACAATGGAGTAACATGTACCATATAATCACACAATTTTTAGCAAAAGGGTATTTTGGACAATTAGCTACATTTATAAAAGGAAAATTTTGGATTTTTAGGAATGATTAATTCTCCTAATTTTAAAAAAATCTGAATTTTTTAATTAATTTAATTTCAATTTTTACCGATTTTATTCTATCAGAATGTTTTTTGTTAGAATGATACTCTTTCAAAATTATATTCTAATAGAATATTATTGAAGAAAAACAAAATTCTTAAATAAGATGTTGAAAAATAACAAACATTCTAATATACTTTTATACATCTGAACTTAAATATAAATTCATACATATTCTTACAAACTAAAAGTCTTATACATTTTAATATAGTTATATAATATTCTAAAAGAATATAAAAAAATGAATAACATTCTTAAAAATAACAACATTCTGCTAGAATACTCTCGTTCTCCATGTTTTCTTCTTGAATTCTTGAATTCTGAAAGAATATTGCTGTTTTTGGATGTTGAATCCTGAAATTCTGAAAGAGTATTGTTGTTTTTCTTCATTCTTTGAGAATGAAGTATCACATATCTTTTTTTCATAAGTTTCCTCTCATTCCTGTATCATCCTAACATACATTAAATTCCACAGAATATCTGAATCATGAATATTTGAAATAACACATGTTCCTGCTTACATCACCACAAAAAATACACACCAAAGGAAAAATCGGGTTAACAACCGATGGCCACCGATCGACTTCTTATTCTTAAATCTTTAAAGGAAAAATCTATGAAAAAGTGAAGAAAATTAAGAAAGAAATATACTTGGGGTTACAAAACAAAAACCCAATGACACTTTGGGGCCATTCTCGAAGCTGTGAGGGAGGACAGAAGGCAAACAATTGAAATTGGAAGGATTTTGTTGTTGAATGATAGGATTCGTTGATATAGAGATGAAAATCTTTCTTCCAATTATCAACCACAAAACCCTACATATCTCAGTCAATTTCAATTCCACATGAATTCTATTTTTTTTACAACTCTAAAAACCGAATTTAATACAAAAAGTAATGAACACACCTTAGGATAGGGTAATGGAAATAGAAAGGGAACTCCCGTCTACTTTCTCCTTCCTCCTCTACGTTGTCGTCCAGAGTCGCCACTTTTCGCCATCTCTACACCACCATCCGCACCAGAGGTAGCGTCATAGACAAATGATACAAAAGACTTTCTTCGTAATGTGGAATCTTCACCAATTGGAGTTTGCTTACCTGATGAAGATAAGGGTTAGGGTTCAGTGGTCATTAGCTGATCGGTAAATTGAATATGAACAGAAAGGAAAAGTGAAAGAAGTCATAAGAAACCCGTGGGATTCTTACTTCGTATCCTGTATTGACGACCGATTGAAGAGGATGAACACCAATGGCGGCTAAAGCCATTGGTGGCCGATTTGAGTTCAGGGAAAGTGAATACTCGAATAAGAGAAACTAGGTCAAATATATTGATTATATTTCCTTAATTGCAGGATTTTCAATTAAATGATCCCTTAATTAAAAAGTACAAAATTTCCAGAATACCCTTAAATGATTCATTTAATTGTTTATTATTTCTTGAATTCTCATTGGTGCATTTAGGCACACAATACTTGCTAAACACATTTGAACCTAGCTCTCTCTCTCTCTCTCTCTCTCTCTATATATATATATATATATATATATATATATATATATATATATATATGGTTAGGTTCATCTAACACGACTTAATTATGTGTAACAACCCAAAAATCACGACTAAAAATTTCTTTTAAAACATTACTAAAACCATATTTATAAGACTGTATCATAAGTCATAACATAATTTTCGAGTATTAATTCAAAACATAGTCTCATTATCAGAGTAAAACATTCCCAGACTAACTGACTATGGTGTGTGCATGACAACCTCTCCGAGCTCCTCTTTTGAAAACTGAGTACCTGAAACCAAAACTGAAAACCGTAAGCACAAAGCTTAGTAAGCTCCCCCAAACTACCACATACCATACAATAACATGTAAAGCACATATTGGGCCTTGCCCACTGCATCGGACCGAGGTCCAAACTAACTGGGGTCTTGCCCCCTGCATCGGATCGAATTCCGAAAACTGACTGGAACCTTGTCCCCTGCATCAGACCGAAGTCTGGAACTGACTGGGACCTTGTCCCCTGCATCGGACCGAAGTTCGGAATAACTGGGGCCTTGCCCCCTGCATCGGACTGAAGTCCGGAAACTGAATGAACAAAGCATAACATAAACATATCAACTAGCATGAACACACATATACTGCATACTGCATCGGGCCGTAGCCCGGAACACATAACACATAAATCCTGTCTGGGCCACGAAGGCATCAAACATACTAACTAATGCATCGGACCGAAGTCCGGAAACTACTGCTAGCTAAACAGGCCGGCATTGTGGCCTTAGACCATTCCTACTGGAAGGAAACTCACCTGCACTGCTGGAGTTCTTGCTGATACCCTGCTGACTGCTATCTGACAACTCCCGCACTGCTACTCTAATGACTCCCCAATCTACTAATACCAAATATAACACTTAGTCCCAAACTTCCCTTCAAAGGTCAAACTAAGTCAACTCTGGTCAATGTCAAAGTCCTGGTCAAAGTCAACCTTCCAGGTTGACCCTACTCGCCGAGTCAGACCATGACTCGCCGAGTCTACTGATTTCCGAGTTCTGTCCTTCTCCACTCATTGAGTCACCTCCTGACTCACTGATTCGAGGCTTAACCAGAAAAGGTTTGAGGTTCTGCGACCAGACTCGCCGAATCCAAGGCAATCTTCAACATACTCGCCGAGTTGTTCTTCCAACTCGCTGAGTTCATGCTAATAATCATACAACTCGCCGAGTACACCCATGTGACTCGTCGAGCCTCTTCAGTTCTTAATCCATACAGTGGCTTTTCGAGCCATGCAGGGGCTCAAATCCATAGATCCATTCCTCTAGAGCCTAACCCCCACGTAAAATGGCAAACTTTAGGTGTAACCAAGGAGTTATAGGCTTAGAACACTCTAGGGATAGGTTTTGTAACAAAGGGGCTTCACCAACAACTTATTGGCCTAAACTTTATGACTTTCTGGGTTATTACCAACCTAGATCTGAGGTAGCAACCTCAGATCTACTCCAAACTCGAAATAGATCTCATCCATACTCAAAATGCCCAAAACTCAAACATAAGATAGATCTAGATGCACATAAGCCCAAACAACAGACTATTACCTCAAATGAAAGCTCCAACTGAAGTAAATCCCGGATCTACACCACTACTTTGCAGAAAAGCCCTTGATCTTCAAGCCCCTCTCCAAGATTCTCTCCTCCAAGGCTCATTTCTCTCAAATAATGAAGGCTCACTCAATTCTAGGGTTTTTGGAACTCAAAAGGGGAGAAAAGAGGTTGAGGGTGTGTTATAATGTGCTTTATATAGGGCACAACCTCTGGGATTAGGGTTTTTCTCACCCAGACCAGACTCGCTGAGTCCACTTGCTGACTCGCCGAGTCGGTCACTTACTCAATTGTCACAACTGGAAATTTTGTGTCTTGTAAACTATACACTCAAGCTTAAGTGAATCAAAAGCTTAAGAACATGCGTAACACCTATTATTATGACAACAGAATTTCAATCAAATACACCATACAAGCATTACAAATAGCCAACAAGCAATTGGAAACCCTAGAAGTTCTTATTTAGGTCCACTTTGGACTAGAACTTCCTTATTGGGCCTAATGGACCAATAAACTTCCAATTTGACTATCTTGGGTTTAGAACTCTTAAATGGGCTCTAATTGGACCCACATCTATTTGTTTCAACATTTTGGGCTATGTTGGACCTCGAATGAAATGAATTAAAAGCCTTGATACATGAATGACCTAAACTAGTCCAATAAAAATATAAAAATCCTACCACATTCCTTTAGACTTAAAACATACTCAAGATTAACACTAACATTGGGCTTAGGGGCAAAGGCCCAAATTTTTCCTCTTCCCTTCCAAATTCTCAGCCCAATGCACAAGCCCAAGAGGAAATGGAAGAGTTGACTTTACCATTGCCACATCATTGTTATCCATAGGACATCCATGCAACTCATCTCATTCTTCCATGCAAACATCACTTCAAAATCACTCTCTTCTCTCCTCCCTCTCACTCTCGGCCGAGCAACACACACACACACATTCACAAAAATCTCTCAACTCTCTCAAGAACACTCCTTCCTCCCCACTCCCAAAATCTCGAAATTTAGGAGCTTTCAAGAGGATCTTGCAAGTTAATCATCATCTTAGGTAAGTTTTTACTTATATCCATGATCTAACTACTTCACTCCATCAAAAACCTCTTCTAAATCTATTCCAACTTGTGATCATGCACCTTAGAAGTCACCAAACTTGAGATCTACCAAGGAAAGGTGCTAAGGCCGAAAATCACCAAACTTTCTTCCATCTTTTCTTCCAAAAACCGAAAGCTTCAAACAAGGTGAGCTTCATACCCCCTATTTTCGGTTTTCATAAGTTTTTTTTTTTTTTTTTGGGGGGGGGGAATGCAAGTGAAAGTGTAGATCTATATGTGTTTTGTATGCTTTGTATGATTCCATGCTTATATAGGGATGAGCATCGGAACCGGGTACCCGCTTTTGGAACCGGAACCGCCTTGGAACTGCCGGTTCTGGAACTGGAACTGCCTTAAGCGGTTCCGGTTCCGGTTCCTAAAGTTATGGAACCGCCTTAAGCGGTTCCGGTTCCAATTCTCATTTTTTTGGAACCGCTACCCGCTGGGTACCCGCCGAAACCGGTTTATATATATATATATATATATATATATATATATATATATATATATATATATTGGTATTTCATATAAATATGTGTGTGTTACTTAGACCGGTTTAGAATATATTATGTCCCTTTTTGGTCCGAATTGATTCGATTTGGATCGAACTAAGTTGCGGTTTTATCGAAAAAAGTTAATGTAACCGGGTTACCCGCTCCCGGAACCGGAACCGCCGGTTCTGGGACTGGATCCAACAATTTAAGAACCGCCTAGACCGGTTCTGGTTCCGGTTCTAACTTTTTAGGAACCGCCGGTTCCGGTTCCGGTTCTCGCCAAATGAGGCGGGTACCCGCCTATGCTCATCCCTATGCTTATATGTGTGCTTTTGTGTGTTATAATGTTGGATCTAGCCATAAAACCCCTCAAAACCGAGATATACCTTATGTTAAAAGACTCTAGCATCAAATATATTTCTACATACAAAGTATTTTTAGAAAAATGGCTAAATGGTTTAGTAACAATTTCTTTGGGCTAAAAATACCATTTTTGGACTTAAAATGCGAAAAATACAAACTTTAAGGGCCTAAATTGACAAATCACGAATTTTGATGGTTGAACTATGTCAAAACAGTTTCAATAAAACAATTTCTGGAAATATACTCATTTAGAGGATTAAAAACATAAATTTCAAGCTTAATGGGCTAAAAATGACATTTTCGGCCCAATGAGGCCCATTATGCGAAATTTTCTGTTTTGGAGGGCCAAAACTGTGTTTTTCTATAAAAAAGTGGACTATAAGTGATCCAAGTCCTTTTCAAAGGTTTAAAATGCTTTTTAAATTTAAAAAGGACCAAAGTTGCAAAAATTTTACAATTTGGGCCAAAATTGTCAAACTTTCGAAAAAGAAAGGTTATAACCGAGAAAAACTGAAATTCAGGGACTTAAGCTGTTTTCTATGAAAAATATGCTGGAAAATACTTATTTCAATAATTTTTGGTATTAAAATATCAAGAAAATTGATTTAAGGACCAAACCGGAAAGTTTTTAAATAAAGGGTTGAAAAAGTAAATTTTTACAAATAAGAAGGGGCTGAAAACAGAAAAATTCTCAAGACTAGTTCAATACATGCAATTTGATCAAATGATGATACCACGACTATCGACGAAATACAATACATTACAACACCAAAAGTCGTTGTCAAACGAATTAGTTCGGTCTCGAACCAATAAAAATCCGAAACTACTAACACGACGACACTATGACATTACGACATTACGATAACGATTGGGAAGTCACTATACATGCGAGTGTGCACAGACGTCTACGCACCACCTTTGGGCCCCAAAAGTGTAAAATCTTGTTCGTTGAGCCTAGCTAGCTCAATGACCTGATCTTAATGCCCGAAGACCTCTCTCTTACGAAGTGTTGGGTTTTACCGATCCGACATAACGTAAAAGGACTTTCAATGGCTTGTATACTACTGGTCCCCAAGGGTCCTTTGGTATTGCTAGTAAAGTCTACCTTTTCATGCGAGGCGGGTCTGGGACCCCTCGTACCTTTTATCCCAAACCGGCTAATGGAGTTACCGAGGCCTTCGTGTCCTCGTTCTCTTCGGGTGTGGGACTACACGTAGTCAGGGCGGTTGGATAACGTGATTAGTACGGACGACGCCTACGGGATCGTTAGTATTGCTATAGACTAGTCGTTTGTGTAACGCGTGTTGGTAGCAAATAATCATGCTCAAAAATAATCCAACGTCGCCTGGTACCGATAACTTCACACGTTGCAATTGTTTCAATGTACGTTCATGTAATTCAAAGAATTAGGAAAACATCGGGTTTTCCTAGGGTATTTCAATACATACGGATTCGGAATGCACACAAATTTTAAATGAACAATTTTTACAAGTATAGAAACAAACAAGCATACCTATGGATCTTCACACATTCTTGACTTTACTATTTTCAGAAAATATCAGATTTTCTGGTGTTTTTCAAAACATTACAAACATTGGATTTCAAACAATACTTATGAACTCACCAACATTTCATATGTTGACATTTTTCAAAATACTTGTATTCTCAGGTAACAGATAAAGTGAAGGATGAATTGTACTCTATGACGTTTTGTTGTGGTTTAATTTAGTATCAAACAGTTACTTTTGAGAATGTAATATTCTGGGAACAATGTAATGGATGTAAACGCTACCAGTTGTATCATTCCGAATGTTGGTGATGTATAATGTTATGTTTCATGTATATTCATTGTGATGGTATTCAATTGAGTCACGACAGCTCTCGGACGTTTCCGCCGTCTGGTTCGGGGGTGTGACAGGTTGGTATCAGAGCTTTGCTTATAGTGAACTAGCATATCTAGCCACACATGGATATGCAACTATAAACCAAAAAGAAGGACTAACATAACTCTGAACAAAACAAGTAAATAAAACACCCTTGCTTGCACTAGGAATAGGAACATAACGACGAACCAAACAAAAATAATACTAGTGTCTCGGTTAATTCGGGACTGTTCTTAGTGATACCAAGGAGTGGATGTAGGCTGATCAACTACACTCCCTCCAAAGTATAACTAACACACGTCTTGATGAGATCAGGATAGCTAGGGAATCTAAAACTATACCCCTACCACCAAAAAGAGAACGCCTGTTTAGCTTGTGCAATAGCAGTAGAGTCATAGGAAAGTGATAGCTTATTCGTATACTTTCTCCCAGTCTTCATGGAGGGAGAGCATCAGGACATTCAGTTTCACCAAGCCCTAGGAGCACACGGGATACTCGAAGACGAACCAGAGGGGAATCAGGAGGGAGTCCACGGCGTTGAACCTGACGAATACATGGACACCGACTACGAGTTCGAGGAGACCGACGATGACATGGGGGAGGATCAGGCCCCGGACATAGATCACGTCGCATCTCCTGTTAGCGAAGCGCAACAGGATCACCACGTCCCACCAGTGAATCCCGCGAGGGAAAATCGCTCCCCAGAAGCCGAGATTGCCGACTTGCAGCAACAACTGTTCGCCATGGAAGCACGTGCCGTGCAAGCAGAGCTGGAGAGGGATGAGGTCATTGTAGACATGACTGAGATGGCTCAGCTGTTGGCTCAGCACTTCGGCATATGATTTCACCGTATTAGTAGGACGCAGCTCATCGCGGTTAGGGATAGACTTATCATAGTAGGTCGTTAGGAAGTATGCTATGTACTCCGACTCTATGTTTAAGTGACTACACTACTCATAGAGTCGTTATGCTGTCGAACTAGTATCACTCATGTATGCTCCTACGAGCAAATTTTCATATATCAAATGCGGATAATATTAATAAATTTTTACGTGTTTTATTACGATATTGCAAATTGCTATGTGTTGAGAAATTATTATTGATTGGTCAATGGTAGTAGTGTTTAAGTTCGTACCATGCACCTAGTCAGTAGGATCACGACCTCACAGAAACAACATACCCTCAACATCTTTCCGTATTGTGACAGAAAGATGCCTCCCCGACCTGCTCGCAGAAACCCAGGACCAACCCCACCTGAAGTTGACTCAGCCGCTTTCCAGGCAGCTGTATCTGCAGCAGTCACTGCAGCGATTGCGCAAATTCAACAAGGGAACAATGGAGGAGTCAATGGGCAAGGAGCCGGAAGTTCGAACAACGGAATGAATCAAGGACCCACCAAGACATGTACCTACAAGGACTTCACAAACGCCAAACCACGAACTTTTAATGTCAATGGAGGGGTGACCACTCTGAAGCGATGGATCGAAAAGGTGGAGTCGGTATTCGAGATATGCGACTGCCCTGAGCACATGAAGGTGAAGTTCGCGGCCTGCACTTTTGTGGATCAAGCACCCACCTGGTGGAACGGACATGTAGAATCCATGACACTCCTTGTAGCCAACTCTATGCCGTAGACAGAGATGAAAGAAATGTTAATGGCTGAGTACTGCCCAAGAGGCGAAATACAGAAGATGGAGCAAGAGCTATGGAACCTCACTGTGCAGAACGCGAATATCGATGCCTACATATCGAGATTTAGCGAACTATCTCTGCTGTGCCCGGGTATGATCGCCTCGGAAGGAAAGAAGATTGAGCGATTCATCTGGGGACTCACATCACCAATTCAAGGGAATGTGATAGCTGCAAACCCCAAAACATTTGACAGTGCGAAAAGATTGGCAAAAAGGTTATATGACCATAACAACAAGAAGGGAGAGAAGCCAGTGGAGACTGAGAAGATGAAGGAAAGTGATGGCAAGAGGGGAAAGAACAATAAGAGGAAGGGGCGCCAGGGCCCCGACACCTCCAAGAAGCAGCAGACAGTGGCGGTTAATGCTGTTACCGCACCGGTTCCAGCCGCACCACATGCTCCAACCTCAGCCACTTCAAGTGCTTCCAGACCTTATTCCGGTAATCTTCCCAAATGCAACAAGTGCGGTTTCCATCACTATGGAGAATGCAAGGATTTTCAGTGCACCAGTTGCAACTGAAGGGGTCACACTGCAAAGTACTGCAAGGCTTACCCTCCCCATAACCAAAATCAGGGAACCAACAGCAACAACCCTCTCAACAACAACAACAACCATGCCAGCGGCAATAACGCAGGGCCTAGCTGCACTTGCTTCGGATGTGGGAAGACTGGACACATCCGCCGAGACTGTCCTAACAATAGCAATTTAAGAAATGGAGGAACAGGAAGGATGTTGACCATGGGTCAGAGTGAGGCCCTTCAAGACCCCTCTGTTGTTACCGGTACGTTTCCCTTAAACCACGCTTATGCATGCATCTTATTTGACACCGGAGCGGAACGAAGCTTTGTAAGCAATAAGTTTAAGCATCTATTAAGACAACTACCCCAAAAGCTAAATGAAACCTATACGGTGGAAATGGCCAATGGGAAAACCGAATCCATTGGGGAAATCTACACCGGATGTACCCTAACTCTTAATCAACACGTATTTCGAATAGATCTAATGCCAGTGTCAATTAGTAGTTTCGATGTGATCATCGGCATGGACTGGTTAAGCCCCCACCATGCCGAAATTATGTGCCATGAGAAGGCCGTTCGTCTTCGCCTCCCAAATCACGAAACCCTGGTAATTTACGAAGAAAAATCTAACATGAACCTTCGCCTCGTTTCGTGCATCAAGGCACAGAAATATCTAAGAAGGAACAATCTGGCGTTCCTAGCTCACGTGGTGGACAAAACCAAGGAGGAGATTAACGTTCGAGACATTCCCGTAGCATGTGAATTTCCGGACGTGTTTCCTGAAGATCTCCCGGGAGTACCCCCAGAGAGACAGGTTGAGTTTCGAATCGACCTTATTCCAGGAGCAACTCCTCTCGCTAAATCACCCTACCGGCTGGCTCCTGCCGAGATGCAGGAATTATCCAGCCAACTCAGCGAACTTTTGGACAAGGGATTTATTCGACCTAGTTACTCGCCATGGGGAGCTCCGGTGCTCTTTGTCAAAAAGAAAGACGGATCTTTTAGAATGTGCATCGATTACAGGGAATTAAATAAACTCACAATCAAGAACCTCTACCCACTCCCACGAATCGATGATCTATTTGACCAGCTCCAAGGAGCTAGTTATTTTTCTAAAATAGATCTACGGTCCGGATACCACCAACTCAAAGTCCGGGAAGAGGATATTCCAAAAATCGCTTTCCGAACTCACTACGGACATTATGAATTTGTCGTAATGCCCTTTGGTCTAACGAATGCCCCTGCCGCATTTATGGACCTAATGAATCGAATCTGCCGACCGTTCCTCGACAACTTTGTCATTGTTTTTATCGATGACATCCTCGTCTATTCTCGAAGCAAGGAAGAGCATGGCCAACATCTCCGACAAGTCTTAGAAACTCTGCGATCAGAAAAACTTTACGCCAAACTCTCTAAGTGTGAGTTCTGGCTGCGAAGTGTGAATTTCCTAGGTCATGTAGTCAGCCAAGATGGAATCCATGTGGATCCCTCTAAGGTCAAAGCTGTAGAAGGATGGGCAATCCCGACAACGCCCACAGAAATTCGTCAATTCTTGGGATTAGCAGGCTACTATAGGAGATTCATTCAATACTTCTCTAAGATCGCCAGGCCACTTACCTCGCTTACGCAAAAGGGCGTACCATTCAAATGGACAGACAAACAAGAGATTGCGTTTCAAACCTTGAAACAAGCTCTCTGTAGCGCACCTGTACTATCTCTGCCTGAAGGAACGGAAGATTTTGTAGTCTACTGCGACGCGTCAAATCAGGGCTTAGGTTGCGTTCTCATGCAACGTGGGAGAGTGATAGCCTACGCATCCCGCCAACTAAAAACGCATGAAGTAAACTACATGACCCATGACCTAGAGTTGGGAGATGTAGTCTTTGCCCTAAAGATTTGGAGGCATTACCTTTACGGTACAAAGTGCACCGTCTTCACGAATCACAAGAGTCTCCAACACATCTTAAACCAAAAGGAGTTGAACATGAGGCAACGAAGATGGGTTGAATTGTTAAACGATTATGAGTGTGAGATTAAGTACCACCTGTAACAGCCTGAAATTTCAAGTATTGTTAAAATTATATTTTTGGGGTGTTTTAAGAGGGGACTCGGCGAGTTGGAGCCAGACTCGCCGAGTAGGATCGCAGACCTGATCGCGGATTCGCGACTGGACTCGACGAGTCCAGATAGGGACTCGGCGAGTCTGCGCTGTTTAGCGAAAACCCTAGCCGTTTAGTTTTGGGACGTATAAAAAGGACTTATAGGCCGTCATTGTTCGTTTTAGCCTTCTGAGAAGAACCCTAAATCGATTGTGTGCATCTAGAGCAAGATTAAAGGCCATTGGTGATTTTGAAGGAGTTGTTGTGCAAGGAAGAGAAGGGCTTGGCTAAAGGAACAGCAAGGGAATCACGTTCTGAGGATTGGGGACACAGAGAGTACATTATCCAGGTAAGAATTCGAGTATACTCTACTTTGGTGATGTATTTAGAGGATTAGGGTTTATGGAACCCTTTTGTGGATAGATTGAATGTTACCCTAGTCCCCCAAACGATTGTAACCCCGTGTTGGGACCCTTGGAGGTCCAGAATGTCCCATATCTGTGCATTTCGGGAATTGGTGAAGGTTTTGGATTGAAATCCTTATGCCTTAGGTCAACACGTGAATTATAAGTCTCGGGGTGTAGCATGAGCACCTAAATGAAGACCTTACGTAATGGACCAGTCGAGGAAGGCCAGACCTATGAATGGTTGGAGCAGTTAGGACCTTAGGAAGCAGTTTGAGCGGCTGCATGGCATGGACTCGCTGAGTCAGATGAGCAGACTCGTCGAGTAGCTTGAAGAATAACTGGGACTCGTTGAGCTGTTCCTCAGACTCGGCGAGTGGAGTCGGGGTGGCCCCGCGATTCTTCCAGGAGTAACTCGTCGGGTCAAGGAGGATACTCGACGAGTAGAAGGGAAACCTTAGAGGATTGAAGGACGACTAGACTCGCCGAGTCGCCAGAGTACTCGCCGAGTCCGGTCGAGTTGACCGTGGACTGTTGACCAGAGTTGACCTATGTGTGATTTCTTAGGGTCAGTTAACTTGGAAGATAAAAGTGTTAATAAGAGATATATGATGTTATAGGGAGTTTGTAGCTCGCGGATCAAGTACGAGTGATTTCAGGAGTTGCTAACTTTCAGTATCCACGAGGTGAGTCTTCTCACTATACTGTACCCGGAAGGGTTTGACTGTGTGACCGGAAGGTCGGATATGATATGTGTTATACGTGCTATAAATGGTAAGATAATTGCTATGCGTTCTATGTATGTTTATATGGGCCGGAAGGCAATATGTTATGTGATCGGAAGTCGGATATGATATGTGATATATGTGCTATATGTGGTAAGTTAATTGTTATGCGTGCTGTGTATGTTTATATGGGCCGGAAGGCAATGTGTTATGGGCCGGAAGGCAATGTGCTATGGGCCGGAAGGCAATGTGTTATGGGCCGGAAGGCGATTATGTTAAGGGCCGGAAGGCGTTGTGTTGTGGACCGGAAGGTCAGGGCCTGGAAAGGCGTATATGCGTAAGTTGTATATTGGGGAACTCACTAAGCTTCGTGCTTACAGTGTTTGTGTTATGTTGTTTTCAGGTTCTTTCAGTAACGCGGGATGGCACCGGCTCGATTGTACACACCAGAGAAAGAGTTATATTTTGGAGGATCCTGGTTTTCTATTCAAGTGAAAATGAAACTATGTTTTGTAATTCAATTATGAATGAGATTTTAAACAAGTGTTTAATATTAAAATGATAATTTTAAATGAAAATTTTGTCTTGAAACGTACGGTGTTACAATTGGTATCAGAGCCTTGGTTTGAGGGATTCGGATGCGCCTTCGGGTAAATCTTGACTCAAACTAAGGAAGTAAGAAAAAGTTTTTTTTTAAATAAATAGTTTTCTAAAAGTGAATAAGAGTTCAAAGAGAAAGCAAGAAAGAGCAGTGTGTACAATCAGCCAGAGCCAAACGGTGATTTCCCAAAATACCCTTACTTTTGTGTTATGAAATAACTATGATGCATTTTATGAGATATTATTGCATGCTAGAGACAGGCTAGGTATTTCATATCTTAGGACTAGATTGGCCTGATTTGTGATGCCTTAGCCTAGGATTGTTGTTATATGTGTTATGCTTTTGAGTATGTGATGAGTGAGAGTATCCATTTAGAACACACGAGGGGTAGAGTTACAGAGTTCAGTGGTACTTCCGAGGATGAGCCGAGAAGGTGGAATTATCACAGATGGGGAGTCCTATGTTTTCTTCGATGCTCGAATGCTGCTTGCTTTGTGCTTTGTGGAACTCTCGATGATGGGAGTCAGCTACTAAGTGAGTATGACGATATTCAGGAAGTAGATGGCTGGCATCATTAGGAGCTCTTCAGCAGCTGATAGCAAAGAAGTGGGAGGACAACGGGAGAGACTAGGGAGTAAACCTAGCCAGATGAGTGCGCTGGTAGAGTAGAGGATTTCGCTGGGGAGCGAGCACGTGCGATGGGATTGGTGAAAGAGCAGGTTGAGCAGCTACTTAGGAGCTCTGGGATGGTCCGTGTGGAAAGTATGGGTAGATGTGGCAGGTAGTATGGGCCCGTACTACTGAAAGCAGAGGACCCATACTTGATACAGGGAGTATTCTGAAGGTCCTAAGGAGCGGATTGAGGAGTGATGTTATGGTTCGAGTACCATACATCGGAGCAGATTGAGGAGTGATGCTATGGTTTGGGTACCATACACTGGAGCAGATTGAGAAGGGATGTCATGGGACGAGTACCATGGTTCGTAGTGAATGATGCTGGTGATTATCTTGTTATCCGGTCATGATCGATGAGGTAGAGATCGGACGCTATGGGTTTTAGGCCTGTAGACCATGATTGAGTATGGAGAGGCGTCCCTCGAGAGGAAAGGCGAGGGACTATCAGAGTATGTTGGTAAGGAGTTAAAGAAAGAGGAAAAATTTCGGTCTGAGTTGAGCAATCAGTCGATAGAGGAGAGGTCACCTTGTAGGTGGGTGGTGCTATTTATGTTCGTGTGCAAGACATGAGAGGCCTAATGTTTCAGTTTTAGGTTTGGGGGATACACCCTGCAGGTCGTTATCGGTGATGATTTCCCCCAGAGTATCAGGTAGCATGCGTGCCGCGAGGCAGTGACTCATCGTGAGCAGACAGTCAGTTGGGACTGAGGTAGTCGAGGACCACACCACACCTAATTAAGAATAGTAGGTTGTGTTATAGTGGTAGCAGTGGGGAGTTCAGTCGAGTTTTGCAGTGCAGAGAGTTTTCGTCTATGTTGGGAGTGGGTCCCTGTCCTTGGGACAATTCCGGTGTTGGAACATTGGTTGATGAGTTGAGGTGAGAGGAACGATGATTTTGCGGTGCAGTCTATGAGACAGGGATGTTATTGAGCAGTTGAGATGCTTAGTGTTAGATTGGTATGAGATTTGGAACGATTAGAGGCAGTCGTGATGAGAGGTTCTTGAGGAGTTCATCGGAGGTTCAGAGTATAGGGGGTTGATTGAGTTCCTTAAGAGGGAATTATTGGGCGTTGCGCAGCACTTTCCGGGGGCGGGTGCGAGTTCGCTGGTGAAAAATAGTCGTGGGTTGGTGGTGTGCTAATTGGTGATGGTTCGAACCCTAAGTGGGGGAGAACCGGGTGCAGTATGTAAGAGAGCAAAGATTTGTCAAGAGTAGTTATAAGTGGAGTATAGAGATATGCTGTAAGAAATCATGAGACCAGAGATGTCGGTGATCGAGGAAAGGGGTCAGAGTGAGTTAATGCGGGAAGTACTTGAGGAGGAGGACGAATGTATCCATGACAGGTGATTGGTGTTGTTGCAAGTAGATAGAGAATGATCGGGCGGCCAACTCCCGGGGTCGGTATGCGTATCCTTGTTTGGATTTTGAGCGTTGGGAAAAAGGGGTTTCGGAGAATTATCAGCATATTTCGTAGCGTCAGCGTTTTCTCGTATTCCAATCGAGAAGTTAGATGCACCGTAGTTGTAATGTGGGAAAAATGTAGATCTAAATATGGGGTTCAGAGGAAATGTATTATTGTGTCTATATGATGCTTGGGGCAGGAGATCAGTGGTTGTGGCAGGATCTTGTGATGTTCTGTTGGGGTATTCTGAGATATCCGGGTATGATATCTTTATTTCGGAGTTACTCGTGAATCCTGAATTGAATCGACGTGTGGCATATCAAGTATTTGTGGGTCTAGTGGGAGCCCTTCGAGTATGGGCATCCAGGGAGATTATTTGAGAGAGTGGATTTTCGCAAAGATGGGCGTTTGTTATGTTGATTGCCTCCAGAGTCTGTGATGGATATTCGAGTCGCAGTACTCACTAGTCAGAGGGTGTTGTGATACTGCGAGGAGCCGTAGCACTCACTAGATGGCAAGAGAATTTCGATGTTGGAACGTTTTTCGAGCAGTGTATGATGTGGAAGAGTTGGGTTTGAGTAGCCCTAGTATTTAGTCTTTGGAGCTTGGATGTTGAGTCGGGGGCGAGATGGGGGTCTCCGTCTCTGTCGGGAGATGCGGGGAGATACGCAAGGAAGATGCGCAGCAGAAACCAGAGATTAGAGTCGAGACGATCCTCGGTTCGATTGTATTTTTCTCGCATGAGGAAAAGGGGATTTCGTGACTTGCGTGTCACTGGGCCGGGATAGTGGTCACGGGGAGGAAGTTAGTGGGATATTTGGATCATGATATGGGGGACTGTTGGGGGCTCAGCTGTGGAGCCAAAAGCTGACCTGGTACTCAGTCTCGAAGAGGAATATGAGGAATGAGCTTATCATGATGACGTCTGGGGACACTTTAGAGAGAATGAACGATTCAGACGCTTGAAGACGTGCTTCGGGCAAGTGTATTAGATTTCGGAGGAAGCCGCGGCACGTATTTATCCTTGTTTGAGTTGTCCCATATCAACAGCCATCATTAGTGCATTGGTATGCCGCCCTTTGTGCTGTTGCATAGGAGGTGGTGTCAGACCCTCGTTTGCTGAGGAGAGGTAACGCATGGACCCGAGAGTCCTTACGAGCAGATCCAGAGCATGTGCGATACATGGAGTAGTGGCAAGGTCGTCAAGCGGATTTCCCTAGGTAAGGGAAGAGAAAGGTATGTTGGGGCTAGTGCAGCATGGGTATGCGATTGCAAGAGGAGAACTCGTGAGAGTTGCTCTGAGAGTGAGAATGGGTCTCTCAGTCGTTCCGAAATGGATAAAGTGGGCTTTGGATCGGGGATTCGGTGATTCAGGTTTCCTAACCCTTATGGACCGAGTGATCGTTGAGATTTAGAGCAGAGTTGCATTTTGGGTAATTCTCGGTTACAGGGAGTGGTGGGCAGTACAGAGATCGTGCTTCAGTCGACAGAGCAAATTCAGCAGGTTAAACAGAGGTTATTGACCGCCTACAGCCGACAGAAAAGTTATGCAGACAGACGCCGGTCCGAGCTGGAGTTTCAGGTCGGCGACTTCGTATTCCTGAAGGTCTCTCCTTGGAAAGGAGTGATTCGATTCAGGAAGAAGGGCAAGTTGGGGCCCCGGTATATTGGGCCTTTTCGTGAGATTGCGAGGGTAGGACGGGTGGCCTACCGTTTGGAGCTGCCAACGGAATTGAGATAGATCCACGACGCTTTTCATGTGTCGCAATTGAAGAAGTGTATAGCTGATGAGTCAGCAGTGGTTCCACTAGAGAACATTTAGGTGGATGCGAGCCTGAATCATGCTGAGAGACCAGTGACCATCAGGGATCGGAAGATCAAGGTTCTGAGGAACAAGGAGGTACCTCTGGTGTTGGTTCAGTGGCAACCCCGGAAGGAATCGAAAATGACTTGGGAGCCGGAACGTGAGATGCGGGAGCAGCATCCGGAACTATTTTCAGAGTGAGACTTCGAGGGCGAAGTCTGATTCTAGTGGGGGAGAATTGTAACAGCCCGGAATTTCAAGTATTGTTAAAATTATATTTTTGGGGTGTTTTAAGAGGGGACTCAGCGAGTTGGAGCCAGACTCGCCGAGTAGGATCGCAGACCTGATCGCGGATTCGCGACTGGACTCGACGAGTCCAGATAGGGACTCGGCGAGTCTGCGCTGTTTAGCGAAAACCCTAGCCGTTCAGTTTTGGGACGTATAAAAAGGACTTATAGGCCGTCATTGTTCGTTTTAGCCTTCTGAGAAGAACCCTAAATCGATTGTGTGCATCTAGAGCAAGATTAAAGGCCATTGGTGATTTTGAAGGAGTTGTTGTGCAAGGAAGAGAAGGGCTTGGCTAAAGAAACAGCAAGGGAATCACGTTCTGAGGATTGGGGACACAGAGAGTACATTATCCAGGTAAGAATTCGAGTATACTCTACTTTGGTGATGTATTTAGAGGATTAGGGTTTATGGAACCCTTTTGTGGATAGATTGAATGTTACCCTAGTCCCCCAAATGATTGTAACCCCGTGTTGGGACCCTTGGAGGTCCAGAATGTCCCATATCTGTGCATTTCGGGAATTGGTGAAGGTTTTGGATTGAAATCCTTATGCCTTAGGTCAACACGTGAATTATAAGTCTCGGGGTGTAGCATGAGCACCTAAATGAAGACCTTACATAATGGACCAGTCGAGGAAGGCCAGACCTATGAATGGTCGGAGCAGTTAGGACCTTAGGAAGCAGTTTGAGCGGCTGCATGGCATGGACTCGCCGAGTCAGATGAGCAGACTCGGCGAGTAGCTTGAAGAATAACTGGGACTCGTCGAGCTGTTCCTCAGACTCGGCGAGTGGAGTCAGGGTGGCCCTGCGATTCTTCCAGGAGTAACTCGTCGGGTCAAGGAGGATACTCGACGAGTAGAAGGGAAACCTTAGAGGATTGAAGGACGACTAGACTCGCCGAGTCGCCAGAGTACTCGCCGAGTCCGGTCGAGTTGACCGTGGACTGTTGACCAGAGTTGACCTATGTGTGATTTCTTAGGGCCAGTTAACTTGGAAGATAAAAGTGTTAATAAGAGATATATGATGTTATAGGGAGTTTGTAGCTCGCGGATCAAGTACGAGTGATTTCAGGAGTTGCTAACTTTCAGTATCCACGAGGTGAGTCTTCTCACTATACTGTACCCGGAAGGGTTTGACTGTGTGACCGGAAGGTCGGATATGATATGTGTTATACGTGCTATAAATGGTAAGATAATTGCTATGCGTGCTATGTATGTTTATATGGGCCGGAAGGCAATATGTTATGTGATCGGAAGTCGGATATGATATGTGATATATGTGCTATATGTGGTAAGTTAATTGTTATGCGTGCTGTGTTTGTTTATATGGGCCGGAAGGCAATGTGTTATGGGCCGGAAGGCAATGTGCTATGGGTCGGAAGGCAATGTGTTATGGGCCGGAAGGCAATACGTTATGGGCCGGAAGGCATTGTGTTGTGGACCGGAAGGTCAGGGCCTGGAAAGGCGTATATGCGTAAGTTGTATATTGGGGAACTCACTAAGCTTCGTGCTTACAGTGTTTGTGTTATGTTGTTTTCAGGTTCTTTCAGTAACGCGGGATGGCACCGGCTCGATTGTACACACCAGAGAAAGAGTTATATTTTGGAGGATCCTGGTTTTCTATTCAAGTGAAAATGAAACTATGTTTTGTAATTCAATTATGAATGAGATTTTAAACAAGTGTTTAATATTAAAATGATAGTTTTAAATGAAAATTTTGTCTTGAAATGTACGGTGTTAGGCCAACGTGGTAGCTGATGCCTTAAGTCGGAAGGAGTACTCTAATCGTTGTACGAAGACTCTCTCGATAACCATTCAATCGCACCTGGCCACTCAAATTGCAGTAGCCCAGTCGGAAGCCATGAAGACGGAAAATAGAACAAGCGAAGCATTGCGCGGAATGGAAAAGAACCTGGAAGCAAAGGAGAATGGAGTGTACTATTTCATGAACCGTATTTGGGTCCCTAAATTTGGAGGGTTCAGAGATGTTGTCCTGAAGGAAGCCCACAAGACGCGATACTCCATTCATCCTGGTTCCGATAAGATGTATTTGGATATTAAACAACACTATTGGTGGCCTAACATGAAGGCGGAAATCGCGACCTACATCAGTAAGTGCCTTACGTGCGCCAAAGTAAAGGTGGAATACCAAAAACCCTCAGGATTGTTACAGCAACCGGCAATTCCTGAGTGGAAATGGGAAGGGATTTCTATGGATTTCGTGACCAAGCTACCCAAAACGTCAGATGGATTAGACACCATATGGGTAATAATTGACCGACTGACGAAATCTGCCCATTTCCTGCCAATTAAAGAATCGTACAAGATGGAGAGATTGACGCGTTTATACATTCGAGAGATCGTGAGACTTCACGGAATACCAACATCTATCATCTCGGATAGGGACAGTAGGTTCACGTCCTGATTTTGGCAATCACTCCATAAGGCGATGGGAACAAACCTCGATATGAGCACCGCTTATCATCCACAAACGGATGGTCAAATCGAGCGAACCATCCAAACGCTCGAAGATATGCTCCGCGCATGCGTGATAGACTTTGGGAAGTCTTGGGACACCCACCTACCCTTAATCGAATTCTCATACAACAATAGTTACCATTCGAGCATCAAGGTGGCTCCTTTCGAAGCACTGTACTTGCGTAAATGTAGATCACTGTTATGTTGCGTTGAAGTAGGTGACACCCAGCTAGCGAAAACACACATGTTGGACAAAGCACTAACGGGACCGGAGATCATCCGTGAAACCACGGAAAAGATCGTTCAAATCAAAGCGGTTGCAAGCATCGCGTGACCGACAAAAGAGCTACGCTGATAAACGCCGAAAGCCCTTAGAATTTCAGGTCGGTGATCGAGTACTGTTAAAAGTCTCGCCCTGGAAAGGAGTCATTCGTTTTGGGAAGCGGGGAAAACTAAATCCACGGTACATTGGACCTTTCGAAATCGTCGCCCGAATTGGTCCAGTAGCATACAGACTGCAACTACCCACAGAGCTAAACGGTGTACACCCCGTGTTCCATGTCTCTAACCTAAAGAAGTGCCTATCAGACAAAACCCTTGTCATTCCTCTTGACGAAATCAAAATCAATTAGAATCTCCTGTTCGTCGAAGAACCAATCGAAATTATGGACAGGGAGGTGAAGCGTACTAAACAGAGCCGCATCCCGATCGTGAAGGTACAGTGGAACGCAAAGCGTGGGCCAGAATTCACTTGGGAATGCGAAGATCAAATGAAGCAAAAGTACCCTCACCTATTCTAGCATTCTCAAATCTAGCTTTCAAACAGAATTTCGGGACGAAATTCCCTCTAACGGGGGGATGATGTCACAACTGGAAATTTTTTGTCTTGTAAACTATACACTCAAGCTTAAGTGAATCAAAAGCTTAAGAACATGCGTAACACCTATTATTGTGACAACAGAATTTCAATCAAATACACCATACAAGCATTACAAATAGCCAACAAGCAATTGGAAACCCTAGAAGTTCTTATTTAGGTCCACTTTGGACTAGAACTTCCTTATTGGGCCTAATGGACCAATAAACTTCCAATTTGACTATCTTGGGTTTAGAACTCTTAAATGGGCTCTAATTGGACCCACATCTATTTGTTTCAACATTTTGGGCTATGTTGGACCTAGAATGAAATGAATTAAAAGCCTTGATACATGAATGACCTAAACTAGTCCAATAAAATATAAAAATCCTACCACATTCCTTTAGACTTAAAACATACTCAAGATTAACACTAACATTGGGCTTAGGGGCAAAGGCCCAAATTTTTCCTCTTCCCTTCCAAATTCTCGGCCCAATGCACAAGCCCAAGAGGAAATGGAAGAGTTGACTTTACCATTGCCACATCATTGTTATCCATAGGACATCCATGCAACTCATCTCATTCTTCCATGCAAACATCACTTCAAAATCACTCTCTTCTCTCCTCCCTCTCACTCTCGGCCGAGCAACACACACACACACATTCACAAAAATCTCTCAACTCTCTCAAGAACACTCCTTCCTCCCCACTCCCAAAATCTCGAAATTTAGGAGCTTTCAAGAGGATCTTGCAAGTTAATCATCATCTTAGGTAAGTTTTTACTTATATCCATGATCTAACTACTTCACTCCATCAAAAACCTCTTCTAAATCTATTCCAACTTGTGATCATGCACCTTAGAATTCACCAAACTCGAGATCTACCAAGGAAATGTGCTAAGGCCGAAAATCACCAAACTTTCTTCCATCTTTTCTTCCAAAAACCGAAAGCTTCAAACAAGGTGAGCTTCATACCCCCTATTTTCGGTTTTCATAAGTTTTTTTTTTTTTGGGGGGGGGGGGGGGGGGGAATGCAAGTGAAAGTGTAGATCTATATGTGTTTTGTATGCTTTGTATGATTCCATGCTTATATGTGTGCTTTTGTGTGTTATAATGTTGGATCTAGCCATAAAACCCCTCAAAACCAAGGTATACCTTATGTTAAAAGACTCTAGCATCAAATATATTTCTACATACAAAGTATTTTTAGAAAAATGGCTAAATGGTTTAGTAACAATTTCTTTGGGCTAAAAATACCATTTTTGGACTTAAAATGCGAAAAATACAAACTTTAAGGGCCTAAATTGACAAATCACGAATTCTGATGGTTGAACTATGTCAAAACAGTTTCAATAAAACAATTTCTGGAAATATATTCATTTAGAGGATTAAAAACATAAATTTCAAGCTTAATGGGCTAAAAATGACATTTTCGGCCCAATGAGGCCCATTATGCGAAATTTTCTGTTTTGGAGGACCAAAACTGTGTTTTTCTATAAAACAGTGGACTATAAGTGATCCAAGTCCTTTTCAAAGGTTTAAAATGCTTTTTAAATTTAAAAAGGACCAAAGTTGCAAAAATTTTACAATTTGGGCCAAAATTGTCAAACTTTCGAAAAAGAAAGGTTATAACCGAGAAAAACTGAAATTCAGGGACTTAAGCTGTTTTCTATGAAAAATATGCTAGAAAATACTTATTTCAATAATTTTTGGTATTAAAATGTCAAGAAAATTGATTTAAGGACCAAACCGGAAAGTTTTTAAATAAAGGGTTGAAAAAGTAAATTTTTACAAATAAGGAGGGGCTGAAAACAGAAAAATTCTCAAGACTAGTTCAATACATGCAATTTGATCAAATGATGATACCACAACTATCAACGAAATACAATACATTACAACACCAAAAGTCGTTGTCAAACGAATTGGTTCGGTCTCGAACCAATAAAAATCCGAAACTACTAACACGACGACACTATGACATTACGACATTACGATAACGATTGGGAAGTCACTATACATGCGAGTGTGCACAGACGTCTACGCACCACCTTTGGGCCCCAAAAGTGTAAAATCTTGTTCGTTGAGCCTAGCTAGCCCAATGACCTGATCTTAAGGCCCGAAGACCTCTCTCTTACGAAGTGTTGGGTTTTACCGATCCGACATAACGTAAAAGGACTTTCAATGGCTTGTATACTACTGGTCCCCAAGGGTCCTTTGGTATTGCTAGTAAAGTCTACCTTTTCATGCGAGGCGGGTCTGGGACCCCTCGTACCTTTTATCCCAAACCGGCTAATGGAGTTACCGAGGCCTTCGTGTCCTTGTTCTCTTCGGGTGTGGGACTACACGTAGTCAGGGCGGTTGGATAACGTGATTAGTACGGACGACGCCTACGGGATCGTTAGTATTGCTATAGACTAGTCGTTTGTGTAACGCGTGTTGGTAGCAAATAATCATGCTCAAAAATAATCCAACGTCGCCTGGTACCGATAACTTCACACGTTGCAATTGTTTCAATGTACGTTCATGTAATTCAAAGAATTAGGAAAACATCGGGTTTTCCTAGGGTATTTCAATACATACAGATTCGGAATGCACACAAATTTTAAATGAACAATTTTTACAAGTATAGAAACAAACAAGCATACCTATGGATCTTCACACATTCTTGACTTTACTATTTTCAGAAAATATCGGATTTTCTGGTGTTTTTCAAAACATTACAAACATTGGATTTCAAACAATACTTATGAACTCACCAACATTTCATATGTTGACGTTGTTCAAAATACTTGTATTCTCAGGTAACAGATAAAGTGAAGGATGAATTGTACTCTATGACGTTTTGCTGTGGTTTAATTTAGTATCAAACAGTTACTTTTGAGAATGTAATATTCTGGGAACAATGTAATGGATGTAAACGCTACCAGTTGTATCATTCCGAATGTTGGTGATGTATAATGTTATGTTTCATGTATATTCATTGTGATGGTATTCAATTGAGTCACGACAGCCCTCGGACGTTTCCGCCGTCTGGTTCGGGGGTGTGACATCAATGACCCGGATCCCGCTCCGACTCGTCGAGTTCCTCCCTGGACTCGACGAGTTGACTCTTGATTTAGAGCTTAACATTTCTTTTCTTGGTCTTCCTAATTCTAGGTGTTACAACTCTCCCCCACTTAAACTAGACTTCGGCCTCGAAGTCTACCACGGCCAACTATTTCACAACCCATTTACTACTTACCACTAGCTATGCACTGGACACTTTTCGCTACTATAACTTAGTATTGAGTACCCATCAATCAACTAATCGAATTCTACCATAGTCTGCTTTCCATTACTGCTACTGACTGAAAATTTTTGTTGTCCCTTATCCGCCCTCTGGATGAACCGAGACCACCCTGGTCCCTAATGATGTCTCCATATATGGGTTATCGGACTCTTACCGGTTACTACACCCCATCGCAATCTCCTAGTCACTTTCAGCGACTTCTGAAGATACCTCGACTATCTATAACTGTTCTACCCACTCTGCCACTCATACTGAATCGATGATGCTGGAACCAGCCTGCTTATCTCTCATCTGACTACTTAACTTCCAATAACTCGAGCCTTCCATCCAGAAAGAATAGCTACCTGCCTAATTATCCTTGCAGATCACTTATACTTGGCAGAAGACTCAACTGATCCTGTTGAGAGGGACTTGCCATTTCAAATCGACCAACTATACCGTCAGCACTTGCATTCCAACACAAATACTAATACTGGCCATCACATTGAAACTATCCGAAACACTGAACTGCCTGAAACACTGAAATACATGAAACATTGAACTGGCTGAATCACTGAACTGGCTGAAACACTAAACTGGCTGAAACATTGAATTGGCTGAAGCACTAAACTGGCTCAAACACTAAACTGGCTGAAACACTGAACTGACTGAAGCACTGAACTGGCTGAAACACTGAACTGGCTATATGGCTGCTTCCCACAACATCTCAAGACCTTCCTGGTCTCCAATCATTCATTGGTTATCTGCAACACTGAGTTCCAACTCAACTGTGGAGCCCAAGGACTCCTTACTTAGTCGCTCCCACAACTTCTGAACGAATCTTTCTCAGGAACTAGTTTCCACTAGTCATCCTGACACTGTGACTCTAAAAACCTCCCGATCCAACCAAATCCTGACATCTTCAAATCCAAGACTAAAAATGGTGGGTCCCAGACTAACGGTAGCCCTTAACATACACGAACCCAAGCGGTCTACTGCTTCCCTGATCTCATAACTGTGGTGACGATCCACTGACAGATCGCCGACTTAACCAGAACTAAACCATTTGGGAAATCCAAAATCTAACCCGTGGATTCCCATATTCTCACCGCTGCACCCGAACTGGTGGGTATTACTACTTTCCTCGCATCCAAACAACGTGCTCATGCTGCCTATCAACCTGGTAAATGCTACAGTTATACCCGCAGACTTACAACTCTTTAATATTATCTTGCTGCTAGTGAATGCTACAGCTACCCCCGCAGACTTACAACACTCTACTACTATCTGACTACTAGTGAATGCTACGGTTACCCCCGCAGACTTACAACACTCTACTACTATCTGACTATGTCACACCCCCGAACAGGACGGCGAAAACGTCCGAGGGCTCTTGTGACTCAAATTGAATACCATCACAATGAATATACATGAATCATAACATAATTCATCACCATGCATTGGAATATTACAATTGATATTGTTTACATTCAGTACATTGTTTTAGACATTACAAATCCATAACATAAACTATCTGCCAGATAATTTAAGCAAAACAACATGACATTTCTTGATACTTATTCTTCGGCTTACCTGTTACCTGAGAATACAAGTTATTTTGGAAAACGTCAACATATGAAATGTTGGTGAGTTCATAAGTAATGTTATGGTAAAATGATTTGGTGAAGTTTGAAAAACCCAGAAAATCCAATATTTTCTGGAAAAAAAATGTTTGTTTATAAAAAGTGTGAAGATCCGTAAATATGCTTGTTGATTTTCAAAGCATGTTTAATGGTTGAACTTTGTATACGTCACACAAGTGACAATGTTGAACTTCCCGGGAAAACCTGATGTTTTCCCCAATACGTAAATTACATGACTTGTTTATTGTTATACCGATACGACGAATGTTTTGATTACTCAGGTGACATTGGATTAATTAGGGTTTGTGAGTCGTTACAATCACGCATTTAAAGAAATGACTAGTTTATAACTACAGATTATGAACGATCCTTAAGGCATCGTCCGTACCACTCACTTAATCCAACCACCCTGATTTCTCCTGATTAACGCCATGAATATGTTTACTTGATTTCTCATAAGCCCAACAACTGAGGAAAAAGGAGGGTACGAAGCCCCCTTTATTTCCAGGAGTTATTCAAGGCTATCGGGAATGCAAAAGACACTTGGCCCAACTCGCATTTGACTTCTCGACCTCACTAGCAGTACTAATGGGTCATTAGGGCCCAATAACACATTAGAGCTATTGAAAGTCCTTTTACGTGGAATTGGGTCATAGAAGGCCCAATATCACGTAAGCATAATCCCTTTGGGCCCAAAGATCATGTTGATGGGCTAGCAAGGACCAACAAGCATGATTTGAAACTTTCAAGCCCAAAGTTTGTATATTGACTCATTGTAATTATCGCGTGATTAACGAATTACTTTGGTTTAACGATTTTGTGTTGTTATTGATTCGAGACCGAATCAATTCGTATTGTAAGGATATGTGTTATTGAGAGTGTATTTGTTTTCCATTTCATCGGTAGTCGCGGATCTTGTATCTTGATTTGATTTGTTTGTAAGTAAAGTTTGACCCTTTTCATTACTCTTCCTTTTATAAAAATAATAGTTTTGGTCCTTTTATATAAAAGAATTTCATTTTTTAGTCCTTAAAACACTTTTCTTGACACTTTTGTATAATTTATTTGATGAAAACACAATTTTAACCCAAAGTTTATTTAGTTGACAACTTCAGCCCCTCTATAATAGTGATTCTCGGTTAAGGATCCATTTTTCACAACTTTTACAGTTTTGGCACAAAATCTAAAAAGTTTGCATTTTTAGTCCTTTTTGATAATGAAAAGCATTTTTGAACCTTATAAACATTCTATTATGCTAATTACTCCCTGTTTTACAGAAAATTTCATTTCCAGCCCTTCAACTTGTAAAATTTTCTCATTTTGAGGCTTATTGGGCCGAAAAGCCCAAAATTAGCCCATTAGGTTAAAATTTTACATTTTAAGTCCTTAGAAATTTCTAAAAATCAGGAAAATATTTATGGAAACTGTTTTGGCCCCTTTTAACCTTCCAGAAACCGTGACTTGTTGATTTTTACCCCAAGTTTGCATTTTTGACAATTTAGGCCCAAAAATGGGTCTTATGTTCAAGTATGTTCATCCTAACCTTATAAACTATTTTTCTTGACTTGATTAGTGTATAATAGCTTAAGTTATGTTTATTTCCTTTCTCATGTCTTAGATCTCGGTTTTTACACACTTTTTGATAACATATTCATCCTAAAGCACATGATAACACACACATACATGCATCAAATCACACATAGCATACATTTACACACAGATCTACACATTTTCTTGTATTCTTCCCCATAAAACTCATAAAAACCGAAAAGGAAGGGGTATGAAACTCACCTTGAGTTGTGATTTTGGTTTTCAAGAATGTTGGGAGGAGTTTGATGTTACTTTCGGCCCTAGCAAGCCCTCCTTTGTTGATTTCGAACTTAGAGGGTTTCTAAGAGAGTGATCATGATTTTGCATGGGTTAGGAAGAGATTTTTGATAAAAAAAAGAATCTAGATCATAGATCCAAGCATGATCTTACCTTAGATGAAGAATTTGTGGGATAATTTCCTTGAAAGCTCCGTAGATCTAGAAAATTTTGGAGAGGAGCGGAGAGAGTTTCTTTGAGAGATTTTTGAGTGAAGTGTGTGTTGGTGTTGTTTCGGTTGAGAGAAAGAGAGAGGAGAAGAAAGAGGTCTTGAGGTGATGTGTGCATGGAGACATGGGATAATTTGCATGGAAGACCATTATGTAAAAATGAGGTGGCCATGAGAAGTCAACTCCTCCTTTCATTTGGGCTTGGGCCGAGATTTGGAGAGGGAAAAGGAAAGAATTGGGCCCTTAAATGCCTAAGTCTAAATCATAGATAATTTAGATAACTATTGGCCCAAAATAAATCAAGAAATGATTTTTATGGCCCATTAGGGCTAATTAGGTTAGTTATGGCCCAATGAGGTCCATTAAGGTATTTTATTTCATTCTAGGCCCAATATGGCCCAAAATGTTAAAATAAATGAAAGCGGGTCCAATTAGAGCCCATTCAAGAGTTTTAAGCCCAAGATAGTCCAATTGGAAGCTTATTGGTCCATTGGGCCCAATAAGGAAATCCTAGTCCAAAAATGGACTCAAACAAGGATTTTTTTTAGGGTGTCCAATTGTTTGTTGGCTATTTGCAGTGCATGTATGATATGTTTGATTGAGATTTTGTTATTAATGAGTAAGCATCTCACATGCTTTCCCATTATTGGTTTACATTTGTTATCTTTGTTCAATGCTTACAAGGCTTCAAATTCCTAGTTGTGACAGACTGCTAGTGAATGCTACGGCTACCCCCGCAGACTTACAACACTCTACTACTATCTGACTGCTAGTGAATGCTACGGCTACCCCTGCAGACTTACAACACTAATACTATCCTTAGGACATCCTGACTATCCCTAGTCCTGCTAGTGATTCCTCATCCTGATTTTTCAAAACCAGCCCTCAGTCATTGAATGCTGCATCAACCTCGAAATCTTATATCCTTGATACACTTAGCGGTCCGTCGAGGAATTCTTCAGCTTGGTTCCCAAACCAATCGTCTACTAATCCAGATACATGAAACTATCATTGGGAAGTTTCCAAAACCCCCAAATCCTGAATCCACACAACCCTGCATGTCGTCTCTACCACTAACTACTAACACGAAAGCATCTCTTGCTAACCGTTCTCAAGATCCTCATTCTGACTCACTAGAGTCCTACAGGCAGTCCTCCAACCCTGAATTCCCAACCAACTACTAACCACCTCGATCACATGAACTCATTGTTGGGAAGTTCCTCAAACTCCCAACTCTGAACTCCTCAATCCATCAATCGCTGCACTACTATCTTTTCTTCTCAGAGGTCGTGTACTCATTCTGGATCTGCGTGCTCTTACCCTTGTCTACTCGAAGGGTTCTCCCCCACTTGGATCCGGCTAACTCCTTACTGCTCACTGGTCGAAAGGATTCCCCAACCTTCCTTCCATTAAAAGGGCGATATGTTGTGCGCCAACATTTACCTTTGTCAACGCTCCAACTAACTTATACCAGATCCGAACCATTCTTGCTATCTAACTGAGCACCCTTCAATCCTTAACTATATTTGCTTTAGGGACTGCATCCTGAGAACCTACGTTTGGGGTGCACATCCCCAACCCACTTCCCTACTGTGCGCTGGCTACCTCACTAGAAGCTCTAAATTGTTACTACTAAGGATTTAACTGATCAATCCCGAATGATAGCTTTCGAAAGTAGTGAGGCATTACTGATTCTTACACATACATGCTACAGTCACCACATCTGAAGTAACCTAATCTAGAGGGAACGACCTCCAATTTACCATTCTAATTCCAAGGTATGCAGATGGAATAAAATTCAGTCACAAGCAGGTAATATAATACCCCAACACTTATGCTTATTGATAAAAATGCAACAACATAACAATAATATCATGAATAATAATTGACATGAAGGTAAAAGATACGTACCCCCATCATTCAGTGCTGCTCGAATCCCTGCTGAAATCAACCAGAAAACTCAGCTCCGAGCCATGGGTGCCCTTGCCCGACCCTGATGTCTGCTGGTGGTTCTCGAAGTCCCAGAGTTAAGAGGATGCACCTGCCCTACTGTATACAAATTCATACAATGGGCCTTCTTGTAGCCCCTCTGACTACAACGGAAACATATCGGATCAAGCCCCTGAGCGATGGTAACAATACAATCTCTGCTAAAATGGCCAATCCAGCCGCACTTGAAACATCCAGCATCACCACCACTTCTATGCTTGCACGCACCCTCGTGCGTTCTACCACACTTCCCGCATCGACTGCGGCTCTGATAGTCCCTCGATCTCGAATCCGACCCCTTAGGCCTCTTGCCCAAACCTGCGGTTACCTGAGTTTCATTCGTTTTCCTCTTCCTTTCGGAACTCCCTGCCCGACTCTCGTTCATGTGTTACCTCGTCGACCCCATTCATCGTCTAAACAACTATTGTCTGATCCTGAAGCTTCGCGGTCAACCTACCAGTGACCCGTCTAACGATGTTGGGCAGCTCCTCGCGAATTTGATGGTACTATTTTCAAACCACAACTTTCAAAACCAAATGTGTCATCAAAAGTAGCAAACAAAGAATGAGTTGCTAAAAACACTGCTACTCAAAAAAATTCAATAGATTCAAACCAAAATTTTGAGTGGAAAATTAAAAATGTCAAAAAGGAAAATGCAACTCCAAGTAACACTGTGATTCCTACAACTTCAAAAATTGTTGGTCCAAGAAAAGTTGTTTCCAAACAACCTGTTGTTGAATATGATTTCTGGATCAATGAGAAGATCATAGCTTTTTGCTTCTTTCCAATAGAATCTCGGAGTACACCTTCCAAAAATCTGTTGCTCAAAAGTCACAACATAAGTCCAAAGCTAGTGCCCATGTCTCAAAATCTAACTTGGAGCCTAAAAACTCCAAAATTCACTAATTTTTGCAGACACAATGTTCTTCGAAACAAGATACATTATGGTATATTGATAGAGCTTGTTCCATGCACATGACGGGACAAACAGATTTTTTGTGTGATCTTAAACTCTCACCAAATGCTAGCTATGTGCGTATGACAATAACTCCAATTCTCAGATCCGAGTTTATGGCATCCTCACCAATGGAAATTTCTCTAACTCAAATGTGGCGTACGTAGCTGACCTCAAGCACAATTTGATAAGTGTGGCTCAACTCACTGAATCCAACCGACAAGTTAAGTTCTTTAAGAAACATAGCTACATTATGACAGAAGACCGGAAGGAATGTCTCATCAAATTGAATCACAACAAGAATATGTATCCTCTAAACATCAACATGATCATTGGAAAACTTCAACTTTTTCTATTCTCAAAAGTTTTTTCTGATGTTAGTTGGTTATGGCATCAGAGGCTTGCTCACTTAAACTACCGATATATTAACGATCTTGTTTCCGGTGAAATCATCAGAGGTCTGCCACTCCTCAAGTTTGAAAATGGTCATCTGTGTGCTGGGTGTGAATGTGGGAAGCAATCCAAGAGAGGTCATGCTGTTATCATTGAACAATCAATTTCGGAACCATTAGAAACTCCTATATGTTGATCTTTGTGGACCCTCTACTGTACAAAGTCTACATCACAAAAGTACATTCTTGTGATTGTGGATGATTTTACAAGGTTCACTTAGGACTTCTTCCTCAAGCTAAAATCTAAGATAGCCTCAGAATTTATCAACTTCATCAAAGATATTAAAGTTCTCGTCAAACTACTGGTAAGACGGATCTGAAGTACCAATGGCTCGGAATTTACTAATGTCACCATTGAGAAATTCCTCTACAACAAAGGCATTTACCATAATTTCTCAGATCCCTACACTCCTCAGAAAAACGTTGTGGTTGAAAGAAGAAACAAAACTCTTATTGAAGCTACTTGATCGATGCTCAACTTTGCAAATCTTCCACTTTATCTTGGGTTAAATCCGTGTCTACTGCATGCTTCACTTAGAATCGAAGCATCATCAATCGACGCCTCAACATGACACTGTATGAAGCAATGAATGGTCATAAGCCGAGTATCTCATTTCTCCATGTTTTTTTTACTACTGTTGCTTTATAAAAAACAATCGTGATCAGCTAACGAAATTTCAGCCTAAAGCCGATGAAGCAATGTTACTTGGATACTTAGCAAAATCAAAAGCTTACCGACTTCTGAATCATCAGATTCATGTTCTTGAAGAAAGTTTTATGTCACCTTTGATGAAAACTATGTTCAAAATATTGTCCCAACTCATGTCACCACCCACATCATGGAGTCCCATGCTCCATCTCCAGGATGTCCAGGTGCTCAAATCATTCATGAAGTTGAATTTGAAACCCTATTCAGACCATAAGAAACTGCACTTGATTCAGAATCTCGATCAAGACCATCCTCAACTACGGCTCAAATTTCCCAAAATGTTTATGTTCCGACCCCCACTTTTCTCCATTTGATTCTAGGCGATTTAACCTTTTCGGGTTGAGGGGGAGAATAGTCTTCCCTATCTCGAATCAAATGTTGAAAAAAATTCCAAGATACAACGGATCAATTTATTGAAATCGATCATAATCCGACCAACAATGACAGTGATGATAACTTCTTTGACTTTCCAAATTAAGACAACTTAGATATCTCCAGTTCAGAAGTTCAGGGGGAGCATCATCCTCAAATTCAAGTTGTTCAGTGGGAGCAACATAACCCCATCGTTGATATCGGATCATCAGCTGCACAAGAGCTTCCGAGATTATATATCTGGACAAAGGATCATCCTCCCAACCAAGTTATAGGAGCTCTCAAAGCTGGTGTACAAACTTGCTCTACCACTAACATCCAAAATGAATGTCATTTCTCTACATTCATCTCAATGGTTTAACCAAAATCCATCAAGGAAGCATTACAACATGCTGACTGGATTACAACAATGCAAGAAGAGTTGGTAGAGTTCAATGGAAATGAAGTATGGACTCTCGTTCCTCCTCCTCAGGATCACCCTATTGTTGGTACAAGATGGGTTTTCCAAAACAAGCTAGACTAAGCTGGAGTAATCATTTGAAACAAATCAAGATTGGTGACCAAAGGATTTACTCAGATTGAAGGACTTGATTACGATGAGACCTTTGCTCTTGTTGCCCATCTTGAAGCCATCAGAATCTTTCTTGCTTATGCAACTCATAAAGGCTTCAAAGTTTACCAAATGGACGTTAAAATTGCTTTTCTAAATGGTGAACTGGATACCGAAGTGTAACTTCAACATCCTCATGGTTTTGTCAATCCTTTTTTTCCAAACTATTGCTAAAAACTCCGAAACATTGTTTATGTCCTTAAGCAAGCTCATCGTGCCTGGTACGAGACTCTCACCAACTTTCTCAAGTGTTCTGGTTTTCAAATAGTAATCCTTGATCCTACCCCTTTCCGAAGATCAAACGGAAAATATCTCATGCTAGTCCAAATCTATGTTGACGATATCATTTTTGGATCCACAGATTCATCAATGGTTGCTGATTTTGCAAAAGTTATGATTAGTCAATTCTAAGTGAGCGTAAATCATGAACTAAGTTTCTTCCTCGGTCTCCAAGTAAAATAAAACCAATAGAGGAATCTTTATTCACCAAGAAAAATACAGTTCCGAGCTTCTCAAGAAATATTCAATGGACACTTATGCCTACGCAAAGGTTCCTATGGGTTTCGAACGCAATATCTTCTTAGGCCCATCAGGTGTTGATGTTGATGAAAAGAAGTATAGAGGAATGATTGGATTGTTACTCTACCTAATAGCAAGTCATCCATATATCATGTTCTCTACATGTTTGTGTGCCAGATTTTAGGTCAACAAAGATGTCTCATCTTTTGGCAGTTAAGCAAATATCCCGATACCTAAAAGGTACAAAGAGTCTCAGAATGAGGTATCCAACAAATGAGAGTTTCCTCCTACAAGCTTAATCTGATTCAAACTATGGAGGTCTTCAATTGGACAGAAAAAGCACCTCTGGTGGCCGTCAATTTTTGGGTGGAAGATTAGTTAACTGGTCATCTAAGAAACATAATTGCATTTCACTTTGAACATTCGAAGCAGAATACATTGTTGCTACTAGCTTCACTTCTCAAGTTCTTTGGATGAAATCACAGCTTCTAGACTATGGTTATCGATGTCAACAAATTCCAATCTACTGTGACTTTCAAAGTACCATTGCGATTTCTCACAATCCAATTCAACACTCCATGACGAAGCACATTGATTACCATTTCATTAAAGATCATGTTTTGAAATGAAACATTGAACTTATTTTTGTTCCATTGGATGATGAAATTGCTGATGTCTTTACTAAGGTAGTAGACGAAACCAAATTTAACGATTTTCTGAACAAAATCGGTATGATGTTGCCTGATTCTCAATTCTTCCAAGAGGCTTATACTCTCTAATGGAAACATTTGCAAGTAATTTAATTCTGAAGTCAAAATCTTTATCTCTCGGAATCATTTCCTATGGGAATATATATCATCATTTCACGTGTCTTTTTGTGTAACCTCTTCTTATAGCTTAAGTTGTACAACTTACTCCATCTTTTGAAGTTCACATGGCCATTATAGTTACATTGGTAGTTTGCTTTGATCCTACCTCAGAATCTATCTTAGAAGGATGTTTTGATGTTCACCTCGGAATTCAAGTCCAAAATGGTAATGAGCCTTCATCTCTTACCTCTGTTCGAGCTCTAACTCTTCACATCTCGGAATCTTAAAATCCGTTTAAAATGTGTCCTCTAAGATCTTCTTACTTTTTAGCTCTTAGATTCAGTCCGATTCTGTGAAATCTCGAACTCTATATCATGTACAAGTGTTTTCATTTTCACCTCGGAAGTATCTTATGATAATACATCTCAGATCATCCTTGTTCTGAGATCCACAATTTCAAAAGAAGTTGAAAAGGTTTTTCATTAATATTTTTTTTTGTTCGAAACGTTTTCCTTAATAACTCAAACGTTTATTTTTTTTAATGATTATCCTTTAATCCTAAATTATTACAGTTTTTGCACATGTCTCAATAAAGTGCATATCCTTTGAACTGAAACAACAGTTTTCCATTTCACGCGTATTTCCATTGCACCTTTAGTCCTTGCAGGTCAAATGCATGCTGATTTTGGCAACACATTTAATGTGATCCATTTTCAAATCGAGTATCATCATTACACCTTTTTCTCAACCTATAAAAGGATTTCAAAACCCATCAGTTTCTTTTTTACACTCTCATATTCTTATCCAAATTACTCTCTGCAAACTTGTTCTTCAAGCTCGCGAACTTGCTACAATGGTGTCCTCCCAAATTGCTCCTGAACTAACAAAAACTGTTCCAAAGATGATTTACACTCTCATCTTCCCCCACAGAGCCCTTTCCTCGAGAAACCACACAAATCTTATCCCTTGACCCCATGGACTATGATGAATCCATCAGAGTTATGATCGATTTCATCTCTCGTCATCCCATTTCCATTCTACTCACAAAAACCCCAAATCCCCAAATTCCTCTCAGGATCCTTCACAGTGCCTTTGACAGGATCAAGCTCAAAAACGATGTGCTCGAAACCAAGATCATAGGTGATCGCATTGTGCCTGTCTCAAAGCAATTGGGATACCAGAAAACTCCAAGGGTTTCATCATGCAAGAACCCACGTAAAGAGTTTCATACGTTCCTCAACAACATTGGGTATTCAGAAGAGTTCAAGGCCAAAAAATTCTAGAAATATGTAGTCCTTGGCCTTTGGACGATCCTTATACACCTCATTCTTCGAGGTCTCTCCATCAAGCATGGCGGAAATGATACGATGAGCAAGGACTGAATCTATATGTTGTACAACATCTACTTCAGGAGATCGAACATTGTGAATCTGACCAAGGTCTTGTGGCAAGACTTTTGGAAATTTGAAAAACCAATAATATGACCCATGGATAGTCCATGGAGGTTAAACCCATGGATCATAGGAATGTGGAAAGTCATGGATCATTAGGGTTTGCAAAGTGTAACTCTAGCACTTTCCACAACTATAAGTAGCACTTTCCATGTACCAAAATCGGTTGCACCAACCATATAGACAAGCACCTTATTCTCTTAGAACCTCCTCTTACATATGGTGTTTGTGAACCATTAGAGGCATCACACTTGAGGTGCTCAAGCTTTCAAAGGTCAAGAACTACAAGTCCTTCTAAGAGGTTAGTCATCTAACTAGTTATATTGTTCATTTGACAATATGTATGCTAGTTAGGACAATGCTTTGGAAAAATGATAATGCATGTATAATTAGAGAAAACATAGATCCAAAGCATTTAGGGTTGCATGTGCACTTAGGAATTGTTATAGTCCTCAAAACTCAACATTGGTATCAGAGCCTATGGTTGTTTTCAATTATACTTGATGCTACTTGTTGTTAAATGCTTTAAAAATCGATTTTTTGGCTGTCTGGACAGTGGACTCACCGAGTCCACTGATGGACTCACCGAGTCCACTGATGGACTCACCAAGTCCACTAATGGACTCACTGATTCAAATCACAAATGTAACCAATTCGCCGAGTTTGTTCTTACACTCGACGAGTTGGTGCTCCAGAGTGCAGTTATTCGACTTTTAAGGCTAGAATTGGACTAGGATCATTACCCTAAGTTGATTTTGAACTTATAAACCTATTTTTCATATGGTAATGATCATGCTTATCCAATTTAGAAGATAATTGTCAAAGTTTAATATTTTGTATTAGTTTATATGATTATGCTAATTACATGAAATTTGTTTGATATGAATTATCTTGTTCATATGAGTTTAATCTAGATCATGGACATTATTTGACATGCTTGTTAGTTTATTTGATGATCTTGATGGCCTTTAATGTACTCCATAACTTGTCCTTAAGTTATGGAATATGAAAAAATTTCTTTTAAAAATATCATTAAAGTCATAGGTTATGTATTTGAAGAGTCTTTTTCCCATAAATAGTTTTATAAACTCCATAACTTGTCCTCAAATTATGGATTTTCAAGAGTCTTTTCATTAAAGCCTATATTAAACTCATGTGTTATGAATTCCAAAAGTGTCTTGAATAGTTCAAAACTTGCCCACAATTTTTGGAATTTGTAAAGTCTCGGAAATCGTAAAGTCTCACCTTTGAATACTTTAATTCCAAATAAAACCCTAGAGTTTTAAAAGTTAAAATCCTACCCTTATATTATTATAATATTAAAGTTTAATACTTATATATATGTATAAGACAAGTCAATCTTACCATTAGTAGGCCTCATTCATGAAGTCGGTCTATAAGGGGGTATAAGGTTACTGCCTATAAAATGGCAGTTTAATGGATGTCCACTCTCACCCACAGCTTCCTTGATTGGTGGAGGGTCATTATCGGAACCGGTAGGATAGGACATTAATTCTCCCTCATTAAAAGTGTAATGATATAAAATAAAGTAACTAAACCTTTATTAAATTCCCAATCTTAGTTACTTTAGGAAAATGTGAAAATGGTGCTAATCCATGAAATTACACTTTGCACCCTGTTAAGTCGTTAGTGGAGCACGTGTGGTTAACCGGCACACTAATCTGGGACTGAAAATGTGTGGAAAAGGGTAGCTTGATGTTAGTCATAGATCAAGGGAGCGTGTGTGGTTAACTGACACATTGATTAGGTGATCTTTAACATTGGGTGTACCAAGCTAATTTGCATGGTTATCCACACCTTGTTTGTGATCCTCGGCATCCCAGTCACAAACTTAAAGGGCACACTCGAGATTTAAACATGCCATTGAAAAGTTCAATGAATCTCAAAGATCTAGGAGTTTTAAACCAATTAAAACTTAATAATCTATTTCGTTTTTCATGGTAGAAATTGGTAAATCGTCATTTATCTACCTTCAAATAGTTTACAATTGGATTACGGCATCCCTCTTTGCAATTGTAGAATATTTTGTTGGGTTCTAGCATTAATATTTCGTTTTGGGTCTTATATTAAGGACTTAAATCAACTAACTTGAATTTCTCTCTTGTAGATGTCTAGTTCAAACAACTATGGTCTTCCCGAATCTGTTGGAAAAATCTTTCCACATGCAGATGATATTCCACAATACCATGCTTCACTTCCTCCACCTCCTCCAATCATTCTCCATAACCCACAAGTTCAAAGACTTGAAAAGTTCAAGGACACTCAAGCCCTACTTGAAATGAAACATCAAGATGGAAGGTCTGTGTGTACTCACATCTTGGAGATGAAGTCATATATTGACAGACTGAGAGTATTGAGTGTCGTTGTCTTAAGGAAGTTGGATGTTGACTGGGTTCTTCAATCACTTCCTGACTCAAATAGTGAGTTCCTTACAGATTACTATATGACAGATCGTGAAATGACCCTTATCGATCTTACCTATTTGCTAATTGTGGCTGAATCAACAATGATTTGGCGCAATGGTAAAGCAAACTTGATTGGAAAATCTACTCCCCAAACTTCCATGGATACTGACAATGGAAACTGTGAAAGTCTAGAAAAGTTTTCTCTTCCCAATGGAAAGGAATCGGCCATGGTCAAGTCAATTGACCAAATAGTAAAGAGAAAGGCTAAGTCTGAGATTGTTCCGTGTACCAGTCCAAAAGAATCTGTTTGCTTTCATTTCCAAGAGAAGGGACATCGGTTGTGAAGCTGCCCAGACTACCTGAAAAATCTAAGAGAAGGTAAAACCAAAAGGTTTGACTATGCTTCAGGTAAGTCCACTTCCTAACTTTATTAAGTTCCTATTTGGAGATTCTTAATACATGATGTGACAGGGTCGCATTTTGATGTTTTGTAGGATCGAAGAAAAAGAAAGGAAGCTTAAAGGAAGAGCATGTTGAATCTGATCGCAAGGATGGACAACAATCGCATGGTTTGATGATCGGATTTTTGAGCTGCTGCCTAGGAGTTATGATAGATTGCTTAGAAATATGTAATTGAATAGTTTTCATTTGTGATTGCATTAAAAAGTTTTTCAGCATTTTATAAATAAATAAAAAATTATCTTATATCTCCTTGCAATGGCATTTATAAAAATTGATGGTTGTATATTTCTATCGTTAACAATATGGATTTGATTCTTTTGTATGTGGTAGTGTAAAAATTTACCAAACAAGGAAAGATTCTCATCACTTAAGTTTCAGTTGGATAGAAACTTGGAATTATGTAACTTGTATTGTGTGATGTATTAGAACCTTCATCTTTGGGAAATTAGGACTAATTCCTTGTTCACATGTAAATATGAGTCAAGTGGAGGACTAAGGGATCTAGTACACATTCTTGTGCACTGGTCAGGTCCACCACAAAGAACGATAAGACTATTCGTTATGATTTACTAAAGTTTAGTAAATATGGTTATGCTTACAAGATTAAATATAATTCTAAATCATTGGAAAGGTTTCAATGAATAGCATGACGAATCAGAGCAATCAAATTAGGCAGAAAGATAAAAGTTTCTCCAATCTGAAAGGATGGGAGAGTACTTGAGTATCGTGTTTTGTGATCATCTTAATGATTATGAAAACCATATCATAATTGATCCTTTATGGACATCTTAGTGCACTCGTATGACTGAGAAGAGGAATCGGGAAATTGTTGAAACGGCCAAATCAATTAAGGTGAATCATACTTCGTTCCACAACAAGTTTTAGAGTCATACTCCAAGATTGTAACTTGGGTGACATATCTTAAGAAGGTTTATAACACCCATCAAATGAAGAGTAAAATGTTTCTTACTCGTGTACATTTGAAATTGGTAAGTTGTGTGTCCATGTAAAGACAAAGACCAACTAAGACCAATTGAGTGAAGTTTTGTTCTTGATAAGAACCGCACTAACCCTTGAATATTTGGTTGTCAAGGAATGTTTCGTGACAAAGAGAATCCTATATGTCAAGATGTTAGTGGGAGTCTTAAAGATCTTGACAAGTTTCAAGAACTAATCAAGAATAAACCTATTGTTAATCACTAGCACACGACTTGAGGTTTATAACCTATCGTGTTGGCATATTCTTGTTTATGTGCCCATTCCAGTTAATGTTGACTATGCATTTGAGTTCTATGAGTTCTCAATTTTTTGCATAGGAAAAAGCACCCTGGTCAGTGAAAGTTCGTTGATCAGTAAAAGTGATATGTTGAACAACTTGGAAGACATGGTAGTCCCTTGTGTTGCCAAGAGGCACGAAATTAAGATTGAGTAAATCCAGTCCATATGAGGTAGATTTTGTCACTAACCTTGTCTTGTGATTATGGTTATGACAAATTCACATGGATAGGAACACATACACCATAATATCTAAGTGTCTTAAGGTTTCTCTCCAATTCATGAAAATGATTGTGGGGAAATGCTTTCACTAAATGGATTTTAAGAGTTAGAAATTGTAATATTTGCATTCTTAAATTCGTTTACGATGATGACATCCCTCTTCATAGTTCGAATTGTGAGAAATGGCAAAAAAAAATTGGACATTCGGAACTTATTACTCTAAGTTCTAAAATAGTTTATACACACATATGAGCTTTCTAATAAAAGGTGTGTGAGCTAAGATAAAGGCTTATTGAAGCATCTCGTATCAGAAATCTAAACTTTAGTAAGAAAGTCAATAAGTATTGTTTTCTACAAGTCCTGCTCATTTCTAAGTACATGTCGAAGCTAGTGGGAGCATAAATGTTATAATTGCTATGCTAGTGGGAGCATAATTATTATGTTAAATGTTGCAAGTTAGCAATGTTAATTATAGAAAAACAAGTTTTCATTTCGTAAAGTTGCAGGGTTGAAAAGTTGTTTTGCTATAATTAAGGGAGAGGAACTTATACTTCATTTCAAAACTAAAAGCTTAGATTGAGAATTTTAATCAAATTTAGTCAAAGACATATATGAATATTATGTTGAAAATATTCGACATAAGGAAATTATATATATGTAAATGTTAATTGTGTTCTCAAAATTCGATTATCATTATGGCATCCCTCTTCATAGTTCGAATTGTGAGAATATGGCAAATAGAAATATTATAGCAGAAGACTGGTCAAGTACCATGTCTTTATATGAGACATTATGAATCGTATCTCATATGCTTCAGATATAGGATCGATTGCATATGCTATAATATTCATGTGTTCTAATTTTTCCAAATGCCTAGGGCATTATGAGGGAAAAGGACTAGAACCAGATACGACTAAAGTGGTTAAACAGCTGTCAAGGACGATCTAAAGTTCGCTAAGGATTGGTTGCTTATGGATAGTTGGAAGTATAGTAATGAATGGGCCATGCTGATATAATTCTGAATAGATAGGATTCTATTAAGAATAGATAGTCATATGGCAGTTATAGAAAAGTCTCCATAATAGGAGTCGGATATTGAGAAAATTAGAAACTTTTATGCAAGAAGGATGTTCAAAGGAATGTACTCTGAATTTGAGACTTCACTTCCTTGGAATTTCTTGTAACAATTTCTAGTGGAAAGTTCTGTAATATCGTTGGTCAAGTCTCTGTGACTTTTTGTACCTAGAAATTACAAAAGGAATCTTTTCATAATAGTTTAGAACTAACACGTTCTAATAATGGCAAGAATTTGGCATTCTTACGCTTAAATATTTGGAATTGTGAAATGAGTTTAATTGGAAATGTTATCAAATTGATTTATTTCACAAAGTAAGGACCATAGGTAAACATAGTGTGCATGCTTGGAGCATGGGATAACTATTGTTTTAATTCAAGTATTAAGTTGATCATTCGAAACATTATATAATGAATAATGAGTAATCAATATGTTGATTAAATAAAAGGTGTTTTATTTACGCCTACAAGTTTTGGGGCCATATAGGATTAGTATTATTCTTGTGTTTCGCTTTGCATATTTTGACTTCCAAAATAATAGGATTTATTCAAACTATCCACAGTCGATCATACTTTGGAAGTAGGTATGAAAGAAGACTGTCATGAGTTGGCTTGTATGATTATCTAAGGAGTTAGGCATAGCAAAAGGTTTGCTACACCATTCATGAGTACTTCTTGTGTCCTTCAGATAAAGGATCATATAATCCTCTGTAAATCAATGATGTTTATAGTATGGGCTAAGAGATCAATGATTATGTAAGTGGGCTAAACCAATAATATGACCCATGGATAGTCCATGGAGGTTAAACCCATGGATCATAGGAATGTGGAAAGTCACAGATCATTAGGGTTTGCAAAGTGTAACCCTAGCACTTGCCACAGCTATAAGTAGCCCCCTCCATGTACCAAAATTGGTTGCACCAACCATAGAGACAAGTAGCTTATTCTCTTAGAACCTTCTCTTTTATATGGTGTTTGTGAACCATTAGAGGCATCACACTTGAGGTGCTCAAGCTTTCAAAAGTCAAGAACTACAAGTCCTTCTAAGAGGTACGTCATCTAACTAGTTGTATTGTTCATTTGACAATTTTGTATGCTAGTTAGGACAATGCTTTGGAAAAATGATAATGCATGTATAATTAGAGAAAACATAGATCCAAAGCATTTAGGGTTGCATGTGCACTTAGGAAGTGTTATAGTGCTCAAAACCCAATATGGTTATCTGCTCCCACTTCTACTCAAGTATCTCTGGTTGTTGTAGTAAACCTGAGGGGATCTGGTATTCTACTTTGACCTTGGCGTAAGTCAGGCACTTGCCCACATAGGTAGTGATTTCTGCCTTCATGTTTGGCCACCAATAAATTTTCTTGACGTCCAGGTACATCTTTTCTGATCCGGGATGAATGGAGTATCTGGTCTTGTGGGCTGAGTTCATAACAACGTCTCTGTATCTACCGAATCTCAGTATCCAGATTTGATCCATGAGGTATCAAGCTTCTTTATCCTTGACTTCGAGGTTTTTATCCATTCATCTTAAGGTTTCAACTACTGCATTCTTGAGTTTCAAGGATTCCATCTGAGTCTCTTTGATCAGCGTGGACAGGTGTGAATGGATGGTCATGGTTAATGACTTTACTTGATGCCCCGAGTACTCTTTTTGACTAAGGGCATCTACTACGACATTGGCCTTTCCTAGATGATAGCAAATCTCGCATTTGTAATCATTTAGTAGTTCCACTCGTCTTCATTGCCTCATGTTGAGTTCTTTTTGGTCGAAGATGTGCTGGAGACTTTTATGATCCGTGAAGATTGTGCACTTCATACCATAAAGGTAGTGTCTCCAAATCTGTAGAGCGAATACTACTGCTCCCAGTTCGAGGTTCTGTGTAGTATAGTTGACCTCATGGTTATTAAGTTTTCTCGAGTCATAGGAGATGACCTTTCCTCGTTGCATAAGAACACAGCCTAGCCATTTCATGGACGCATCGCAGTAAACCACAAAATTTTTCGTCACTTCTGGGAGGGACAAGATCGGGGCGCTGCATAGGGCTTGCTTTAGTGTTTGGAAATCAGTTTCTTGTTTCTCCTCCCAGTCTAAGGTTACACCTTTCTGAGTCAAGGTGGTGAGTGGTTTTTCGATTTTGGAGAAGTTTTGTATAAACCTTCTATAATAGCCAACAAGGCCTAAGAATTAACGAATTTCAGTGGGAGTTCTTGGTGTCGCCTAGTTTTCTATTGCTTTGATTTTGGAGGGATCTACATGAACTCCTTTCTTACTAACCATGTGACCTAGGAAATCCACCTTTCAAATCCAAAGTTTGCATTTCGAGAACTTCGCATACAACTTCTCCGCCCTTAATGTCTCCAAAACTTTCGTAGGTGTTGATTGTGTTCTTCCTTACTTCGTGAATAGACTAATATGTCATCAATGAATACTATCACGAATTTGTCTAGGCTAGGTCGACACACACAGTTCATCGGGTCCATGAACACTGCGGGTGCATTTGTTAGTCCGAAGGGCATTACTACGAATTCATAGTGACCGTAGCGAGTTCTGAATGCGGTCTTGGGGATATCTTCCTCCTGGACTCGTAGTTGATGGTACCCAGATCTTAGATCGATCTTTGAAAAATAGCTCGCTCCTTGAATTTGGTCAAACAGATCATCGATTCAGAGTAAAGGGTATCGGTTTTTTATAGTGAATTTATTTAGTCCCCAGTAGTCTATGCACATACAAAATGATCCATCCTTCTTCTTCACGAACAGGACCAGTGCTTCCCAAGGTGAGAAGCTTGGTCTGATGAATCCTTTGCTTCGCAGTTTGTTCATTTGACTGGACAATTCCTGCATTTCTGCTGGTGCTAAACGGTATGGGGATTTGGCTACGGGGGTAGCCCCGGGAATCAAGTCGATTTTGAACTCGACATGATGTTTGGGAGGTACTCCCGGGAGATCTTCGGGAAATACGTTGAGGAAGTCACATACTTCTAGAATATCCTTGATGTCTTTCATATCTTGTTTCTTATCCACCACATGAGCTAAGAAGGCATAGTATTCTTTGCGAAGATGCTTTTGAGCCTTGACGCAAGAAATTATTTGAAGGTTCGTGTCGGGTTTGTCGCCATAAATGATGAGGGTTTCGCTACTTGGTAGATTAAGGCAAATGGCTTTTTCGTAACATAGGATATCGGCATGGTGAGGACTTAACCAATCCATGCCAATGATGACGTCAAAACTTTTTATTGTGACTGGCATCAGGTCGATTTGGAAATAGTAGTTGTTTAGAGTGAGGGTATATCTTATGTATATATCATTAGTGTTCTCTGCCTTACCATTTGCCATTTCTAAGGTGAATGTGTCTTTTAGTGATTGGGAATTTTGTTTAAGTAAGTATTTAAACTTGTGGATCATGAAAATTTTATCCGCACCACTATCGAAAAGTATACATGCATACGAGTTATTGAGGAGGAACGTACCGGTAACCACAGCATGATCATTCACAGCTTCCTCATGCCCCATCGTTAAAAATCTTCCCACACCTCCGACATTCCTCGCTTTTGGGTAGTCCCTCTTGAAATTCCTTGTTTTACTATATCCGTAGCAAGCCCGGCTCACTCCGACATTAGTGGCTTGGGTGTTTTGCTATGCTAGTGTCCTACAAAATTGGGCGGTATGTCTCTTCTTTTTGCAATTGTTGCAGTATTTCTCGCAAGACTCCGGTGTGGCGGAAGTTGCACTTGTTACACTTTGGAAGAGTTCATGTATATGGTTTGGTAGGTGTTGGAATGTCAGGGACAGTAGCATTGTGGACTGCCACCGTTTGTTGTTTCTTTGCGGGCTCTTATGTCAGTTGGCCCTTCTTCTTGTTCCAAAATTTCCTCTTATTCTCACTTCCTTTGGTTTGCTCAGGAGTAGCTGTCATAAAGCCCCATGATCCACAAGTGTTTGTGCCAGGCGTTTGACACTATCAAAGGTAGATAGGTTTGCAGTTATCACATTTCCTTGAATCTGGGGGGATAGTCCCCAGATGTATCATTCTACCTTCTTACTTTCCGGGGTGACCATCCTGGAACATAGTACTGCTAGGTCACTAAACTTGGCAATATAGGCTGCGATGTCATATTCCTTTATGTTAAGGTTACAGAGCTCTTGCTCTTGCTCTAGCTTTTGTACCTCGCCCCTCAGGTAGTATTCTGCTAACATCAGAATTTTCAAGTCTTCCCAGCTCAAGGTGTTGCCCACTGGGAGAGTCAATGATTTGACATAGTCATTCCACCAGGAGAGTGCTCTATCAACGAAAGTACAGGCTGCAAATTTGACTTTGCTTCCCTCTGGGCATGCGCATATTTGAAACACCGACTCCGTTTTCTCGAACCAGTGTGTCAGAGAAATGACACCTCGGGTGCCATCGAAAGATTTTGGTTTACAATTTGTGAAGTCTTTATAGGAGTATTCCCTTGGGTGCCCCTGGCTATTTCCTTGGTTAGTATTACTTGTACCACCTCCCGTCCCACTGGCACTATTCGTGCTGATTTACGCCATAGCAGGATTCACAACGGTTGTTACAGCAGCTTGAAAAATGGCAGTGTCCATCTGTGGCGGTGGTGGAATTGTTGGGGTGTTGTTTTTGTTTCTATTTGACTTCTTTGGTGCATTTTTCTGCCATAAGGTTTAAATATGTTATTGAATTAGAACATCTTAATTATAGAACTTTTATGTCAATTGTACAAGAATAATAGTAGGAAAGACACATAAAGAGCCTACTTGTATAGTTCCATAGTATCACAAAATACTCCTATAGTATTTTAAACTTTATGTTTGGTTCTAGAGTTTTTTTGTATGGAGTGTTGGCAATATTAATTTATTTTCTTACTACCTTGGAATCAAAGTACTGCAAAAGAAGTGAAGAATATCTTTATAACTAACAACTTATATAAAGAAGATTTTAGAGTAATTTGGGTTGCTTGATTGCAATCCAGCAAAATCACCAATGGAACCTAAAGGTCAAGAATGATGAAGTTAGCTAAAAAAGCGACTCATTCAAATGTAGTTGAGTGGTGGGTTATTTGAGGCACTCGACTCACACTCAACCTGTCATTTTTTGTTAGAATTGCAAGTTGTTTCATGGAGTAACCAACCACTTTACATTTCCAAGTTGTGAAACGCATCTTACGATATGTGAACGGAGCCATTAACTATAGACTCAACTGTGGAATAGGTCGTGAGTTCAAATTCAACAAAGCCACTTTTTGACAATGGAAACTTATACACATGGTGAACACAATAAAGTGTAATAGTAGTTATAGTGGCTGGTTTAGCTATAAATATAAGCTCTAAGCCTCTAAGCCTCTAACATTAGGTGTAAGACACCGCAAAACAAAGTGTTAAAGAGTAATACTTAGAATGAGTATTAGCCTAGAAGCTTGTTTTTCTTGTATCGAGTGTGTAAGATCTTTATTTGGTTTCAAAATAAATTTGAGTATTAGTAGAGGCTTGTTTTTTCTTTGTATAAGGTGTTGTTTGTTTTTTCGAAGTGAAAATACATGAAGTCTGCGAACCACCTCTGCAACCCTCTGTAACAGAAGATGTGGACCAAACGGCTGCAACATTTAATAAAAGATATGTTTGTTTTTCAACGTCTGCAGACTGTAAGTTAAAGTAAAATGTGAAGATGGTTGAAGCAATTGGTCTACTGATGCGCCAAGCAACACACACTCAACAGTTTTTAAGTTAAAAGTTTTCTAAAAAAAACAGCTGTGAATGACCAAATGTTGCACGGCACAGCAATAAATAGTCTGACCTAAGTGTGTGTAAGAATAGAAGAATCTTTGAACCCAACAAATGATGCTTCTTAATATTATTTACATTCCTTTTGCTGATAACATGAAAACTTTCATATTTAGGGCATAGAAACGATGGAGAGAAATAGAACAGAAACCATATTTTGTTCCTGAATATACATGATGATCCTTTGTTCTGATACGACTCTTCACTGGGAATCTATCTAATGCTTAGTGTAGTTGACACGGTGCTTTCGCTATGCCATTCACCGGTGACGGAGACTGGCGAAGGCAGGAAGTCTTTCAACAAAACCGTTTTATCACTGGTTTCAGACGGTGTTGGCGGTTTTATAGAATCAATTCTCCCTGGGGCTTGAATATCCTCCAACACATCCAGCACCTCACTCATCGTAGGCCTCATTTCTGAATAATACTGTAAACACTGAAAAGCCAACTCTGCCACTGATGTTATCATCCTCATGATTTCAGCATCTGAATCGGATCCTAGATCCGGGTCTATCAATTGATCTAACGCACATCTTTGTATCCTGTTCAAAGCTAGATCAGCCAAACTAATCTCATCTTGTGACCTACTTAAATCGACAGCCACCATTGATGATATTAGTTCAATCAAGACCACTCCAAAGCTGTAAACATCACTCTTATCCGTTAATTGGTAACAATGGTGATATTGGGGATCCACGTATCCTGGGGTTCCCTGAGGAGCTGTAGACACATGAGTGACATCATTCGGTAAGAGCCTTGAGAGCCCAAAATCTGCTACCTTGACACTGAAATTCTGATCAAGAAGAATGTTACATGTCTTGACATCTCGGTGTATGATTTCAGAGGCATGAAGGTACACTAACGCTCTGGCAGTTTCGATGGCTATGTTCATCCTCAACGGCCATGTCAGCAAGCTTGAATTTGCTTGTTTGCCATGGAGGTGATCTGCAACAGTGCCATTGGGGATGTATTCATACACAAGGAGAAGTTCATGGCTTTGTCGAGAGGTGCAACCATAGAGCACCACAAGGTTGGGGTGGCGTAATCTGGTGAGGATTCTAATCTCATTCACAAATTGTTGGACTCGTTTGTAGTTGTGCTCGTAAAGTCTCTTCACTGCAACTTCTCTCCCATCTTGGAGTTTTCCATAGTAAACAGCTCCAAAACCTCCATTCCCTAGTTCCAGAGATGGATCAAAATTCTGGGTGGCATCTTCCAGTTCCGTATAGGAGAAAACAGAGATACCGAAGAAAATACTACCATCTTCAACATGTGGTGATTTGTCCTTTGATGAGAAATAGGAAAAAGGGCTGTTCTTGTACCGACACCAGATTATGGAGATGACAATAAAGAGGATGATGATGAACGCAGATCCAGCAAGAACTAGAGCAGGAAAATATATCACCTTCAGGTAAAATTCTGTGTGTATGCATTTATATATTCAGTAGTAATGCATTGGATGAAAGAGGTAAGTTACCTTGGATGTGTTTCAGTTTTCCGAGTGGGTTTTCTGTAGCAAGAAAACAACAAAAGATAAGTTATATATGTTAGACCTATCAACTCAGGTGTACCCCGAAATAGGGAAAAAAAAAAAAAAAAAGAGTGTGTAAGTACCTTTTTTGGCTCCTAAACACTGAAACTGTCCATTGGAGGCATGACACTGTCCGTCTTTCTTGCCACATTTATCGCAGGAACTTGACAATTCAAATCTAATGGAGAATTGAAAACCGAGAACGGAAAATATGTTGGTTTTGTCGGGTACTCTAGTGGTATTCCATTGCAGTTTCACTGGTAGCTGTATTATTTCACATGTAGGTGGAAGATGACTTGGAAATGTTGTATCACTTATGTTATACTTATAATAGAAATTGTATGGTTTGCATTTGCTGTATCTATTGTAAGTAGATTGGTTAAAATAAGCAACCATTTCATCAGCATGATTGGTATTGTTGCTGCATTTGTAGACATTGGTGAAGGGTTCGATTTTGGTAGAATACAAAAAAGGAAATGGAGAAGTGAAATTATACTCAAGTGCCTCACACTTTTTATCATCTACAAGTTTTTCAAACTTTTTGTTAAGGACAAGGACCAGGACGGATGGACGAGAAGGAGATCTATAGTTGCCACCAACCTCATATAACTCTCCTCTGAATTCCAGATTTGTACCATTTGAAGTACAATTGACCTTAATCAACCCACACTTTGTGTCATTGGCGTTATAAAACGGGTAACTAAATGGTTCCAAATTTGGGCAAGTGAAACTTTTTGGGCAGATAGGAATGGAAGTGTTGTGGTTTGTAGCAGAGTGAAGGAAAGGTAGACATGAGAGAAGAACTGACGCAAAAAAGAATACGATAATCATTTCAAATGTCTAAACAAGAAAAAGGTAGTTAGACACTTACTATATATATCACCTGTGTTCTTGAGACTCCATTGTATGTGTTTTCTAGGTGTATGTGGTCTGTAAACATTTAATAAGCTTTCTCACTCAAAGACCCAGCTAATTGCCCCAACGTGAAAGCCAAAAGGATAGAAATCCAATCATTTTTGTAATTTTCTTCTTTATGAAAAAGACCTTCAAGACTTTTGAGTCACCCTTCTCTTCTCCTCCAATCATCCTTAACCCTTTTGTAACGCCAAAATATCATTTGGAAAATTATATGTGGTTCCCATTTATGCAACGTCTGATACTTTTCAACTGATCATAATGGCATAATCCAAACCGACGAATAAGACATTTTTAGAAGTTAACACAATTTTTTCTTAAATTTCCAATATCACATCATCATATAAAAAAGTTATGTGCTTTTTTACCGACAGAAATATTAGACCATGAAGTTGACCTTAGGATGAGTCTACTGTTGGACCAATCGGTAAAGTTGTATCTCTGAATCAATGGAAATAACCCACTTGAAGAAAGCTATCAAGGTATAACATAAGCTTTCACATGATTATTTGTGTTTTTACAGCATCAAGGAAATATGAATAAATTAAGATGGTTTACCATGTGGAAAACCAGCAATTGACTTGAAGTTTCGATTAGAAAAAACTAAGTCTTTTACACAAGTGGACTGAAATTTTGATGAAATACTCCTTTACCGATGAAGACAAACTATAAAGACCAAGTCCATGGTACTTGCTCCACTAGCAGTTATCATTTTGCCTTCCTTTGAAACACCAAATCAAGAAGACTAATTAATTTAATGAAACATCTATTGTTGAAGTTAAAGAATATTTGCAAAAGGAGCGTGGAGTATACAATTTGATTATAGTTTTTATTTTGAAGGTAAAATTTCACTTTCACATGTCAAGTAAAACTTTTATAAAAATCTAGGCTAAGGTGAAAAGATACCATTTTCAGTTATGTTTAAAGTTTTCATAAAAAAAAAAAAAGACATGTGGTGTTGGTGGCGGCTGATGTGGTAGTGGTAGTGGTGGCGGTAGTGATAGCGACATTGGTGGTAAAAAAAAATATATCACATATGATTAGAACTTGAAACTTAGAAAATGTCTTCCAAAATCAAAAGTTGTTTTTCTATTTTTTGAAAAAAGAGATCAAGAACACTTTTTTTTATTGTCTTCAAAGGCAAAACAATCTTTTCTTTAAATAATTTTCCACCTACAAACATAAACGGTCAATTTTTTTTTTCCAAAACACAAACACCTTTAAATCTTTAATGTTTAACTTAATTAAATACACAAAATAATTAAATTACATAACACATTCAGAAAAGAAGATGATTTGTACACAACAATTTTTCTTCATACAAAATAATTGACGCTTTAAAATATTGTCCTATACAACTATATAATGCATAAATTGTTGTGTATGATAAAAAAAACTGTGCGTACGAATCACTTCCGATTCAGAAAATTAGTTAATTAGTTATTTTAGATGTTAAACTGCTCTTTTGAGTCTCATCACTTACTCTTTTATGGTGTATGCTTTAGGGGTGTGCATGGGTCGGTTTGGGTCGGTTTTGGACTCAAACCCAACCCAACCCATAAATGGTCGGTTTCTGGTTTTTAGAACCCAATAGGATCGATTTCTGATCGGTTCGGTTTCTTGGGTTCTGAGGTCGGTTTGAGCGGTTTTTCGGTTTCTTGGGTTCAACCCATACACTCACGGGTTCTGGGTTTAAACCCATAGGTTTAAGGTTTTAACCCATGTTCCATAAATGAAGCAACAAGTTAGATACTTCAAAAAATAACAAATTTAAGTTAAGTACTTCAAAAAACATGAGTCTTACACAAATAGTCAATTACAAGTTACAACTAAAGCCCGAAATAGTTTATTACAACTAAAACACAATCAAGTATGGGCGGTTTCTCGGGTTGGGTGGGTCGGTTTCTTGGGGCGGTTTGTCGGTTTTAAGTATGGGTCGGTTTCTTGGGTTGGATGGGTCGGTTTCTGGTTAGAAACCGAACCTGAACCCGATTTTTCGGTTTCTAAAAATATCAAACCCAAACCGTCGGTTTTGCTTCGGTTTCGGTTCTTTCGGTTTCGGTTTTGTCGGTTTCTTGGTTTTTTGGTTTGGGTTTGCTCACCCCTACTATGCTTCCAGTCAGATAGGGTGGGTCCATGCTCTTAAACATTAATGTAGTAAAAAAAGAAAAAAAAAATTACATTTACTATTATTTTTCTAAAAATATCCTCAAGGGGAAAAAACACTTTTCTGTAACTCCTAATAAGGCTGCCGAGACTCAAAACTCGACAAGTATAGCACAGAGAAACAACAATTAGCAACTCCCCCTAACAGTGCTCTTGGACTACTATTGGGCTCAATTTCAGCCTCCCGTAATTCAATAACATGATCTCCAGACCTTCAACTTTCATCAAATCATCATCATCATCATATCACGTCTCAGTTTTAGATGGGTTTTCACGAGGTGGAATGATACCCTGCAAGAATCTGCTAATCATCTCGTAGCTTGTAAATGTAATAACAGCCGATGGAGTCGTTCTCAAAAGATTAGTCGCACATCCACGGTAGAATCCCGCAACGCCTTCTTTGTGAAAAACTTTCTTCACACAATCAACCACTCCCTTGTAATGGGTCCCACTGTTTCTTACTTGCCCTTGTTCCTGAAGCCTTGACCTAATCACCTGAGGTTCCTATATATATTACTTCTTCCAAAATTGCCCCCAAAAAGAAAACCGAAGTAATCAAAATTACAAAATTACCTCATGTGGGTAAGTCATTAGGGACGCAAGTACTTTCGACATTGAAGAGGCGACTGCAACTTTCCCGGGGCTTAGCTTGTTTGTAGTCGTATTATCTGATCACTTGAAATAGATACAATCAACTTTATATTAACTCCGTCTCACACATTAAATGACTAAATTACCCTTTAACTTTGACAAAAAAAAGGTAATGTTTTCGAGTAAGTTGCGAAAGGACTATTTAGATTTTACCCCTTTGTGCCAAGTAACATTTGAACTTCTCATAGGCAGGAAATTGAATAGCAACGTGACTAATTCCAGCAAGAGAAGGTAAAAGCCCACTGTCAAAAACAAAAGATACAAATTTGCATAAGTCAACAAGAATTTGATTTTTGTAAAGGTACAACTCACAAAGCATACCTGTACCACCCTCGGAAGCCTTCCTCCTGAATGATTCTTCTCAAGGCTGATAATATACCCGTGTAAGGAACCACACCTACTCTCATTCCTTGTGTCTAAAACAAACATCACACAATTTTTCTATCATCATTTCAATGTGCACAATATTCTTTTATTTTTTCATTTATTAATGTAATATATACATTTGATTGATAATGAAAACATACTTGCAATCTTGTCTTGACAACCCACAAGGGATTTGTGGCAATTGATGTGGCTGCACCAGCACCCGAAGCAGCTAACATGTTGGCACCAAAGCTAAGATGCCCATTGCTATCCGCTGCATATAAAAAAAAGGAAAAAATATATTTTAAATCGAAAAAAGCATATGAATTATATGTATGGAGAAGTTTGAAGAGTATTAAATGGAAAAACCATGTGAATGAAGAAGAAGCTCTTTCAGGTGCCCATAAACAGCAAAATAAACCTATATTGAAAAATAAAAAATGAGAATAGTAACATGTAAAGTTAATTTGGTATATTGTAATGTTAAGAGTTAATACTCACAGCCCAATTTGGAAGTAGAGCAGCTAATGTTGGTGAAAGGCCTCTGTATATTCCTCTTAACCCGTCTTTTCTTATAATGTTTTGTAGACTTGTGACAATGACACCACCTGAGAAGACAAAAAGAATATCACTCACAAGCTACTGTTTTTTTAGCGAGTGTTTCCTTTTGACTTAATACAGAAAGCATAATATATAGAGACAAGATGGGGGAATAAGGTTTTCCTCATTAAGTACAAACTTTCCCTCATTTATTTTTTCCTTTCGTTTCTAAACATAATATATACATATATGTAAACTATAATAAGATAAGAATAGAAGAGTTTTAAACTACCTTTCTGCCCGGGAGGTACTTTGGGCAGCCCGTGAACTTGGAGTCTTGTCTTGATCACATCTAATGGACACACAAAAGTGGCAGCTATAGCACCTACACAACAACATGAAATCTATCTTATGATCTTTTAATTATTCGAAGTCAAAATAGTCAGATTTTATACACTTAATCTTTCTAAAAATGCACATTCAACTGTACAAACAAAAGGAAAAAATTATATTTTTCTCAATATTCAAACCTACATTAACATTACATATATGGGATTGATTCAACAATGCTGAAATTGAAGGTGAAAATTTCTTGCTTAGAGTGGCAATTTGTGGAATAAGGGAACTAAAATTAGACGATAAAGAATCCTCTGGTAGTTCTAACGAAACCTAAATTGAAGAATATACCTGCGGAGGCACCAGAAACGGCGTCGCAAATGATATCTCTACCGTTCCGATGCTCCCCGGCCGTCATATCATCAAATTCCGAACAACAAGATCAAAAGGAGAGTGTCTCCTCCAAAACGCACAAAAATCACTGAACTTTCACTCGAATTTTGCAATTTCAAGAAAACCCAGATGGAATTGAACACAAACGTTGCATAAAAACCTCCATTTATGCAAAGAAATTGAGGGCGAATGACGTATTTAACAGTTTGGTTGGAGAAGAAAAGGATACTTCTTTTTCCGACTGAATAAAAAATCCTCCGATTCAGAATTCGTACTTTGATCCAATATCTTAAAATTGAATTATAAGTAATGTCAATAAATTCAGTAGTGAATGAATGAGGTTGATGGCGTGATCGGGGGGTCCGCCAGGTCGGAGTTCTTTTGGGTTTGTGGATGAACTTGAAGTCGGTTGTGCTGTTTCCGCTTTGCTTTGTAGGTGGTGTCCAGTTCCTATTCCACTTTTAATTCGGCTTTAATTCCATTTCCACTTCGAATTTTAGCTTTTTATTCGAGTCCGATCGGCTATTCCGATTTTGTGGTCGACTTGGTGACGAATGTTGTGTCTTTTTCAAAGCAACTAATTCTTTGAAATGTATATTCCCTTTACTTTATAATAAATTAAATCTATGGTTCAAGTATCTCGGTTTTTAGGTTGTAGTTCAGCATGGGTGAAATTATTTTATATAGTTTTCAGTCGGGGGAATCATATAAGAACAAATAAATAAGTGTTACAAATTGTATATGGGCTTAGCCCTACTATATACAATGTACACTAATACACAACCATTTAATACGACCGAACAAGAAGATATGAGTCCCTAGATGAAGATATCAACATATTGAAGATTAATTAGAAGGAAGTTGTAGAACCCAAATCTGTCTAGTGGCGAACTTATCTCGCACAAAAGGAATGTCCATCTTTATGTGTTTCATGCGCCGATGTTGAACGAGATTAGTTGATAAGTAAATTGCTCTAACATTGTCAAAGTAGACAATGGTGGCCTTCGTTATGCAAAAGATTTTGAAGCCATTATGTCTTTGCCACAGTGTTGGCAAAGCCTTTGTACTCGGCTTCAATACAAGACCGACATATATCCACATGTTGCTTTGAGGACCATGATATAAGATTTTAACCAAGATATACACAGTATCCACTAGTCGACCGAAGAGAAGTAGGACACCCACCCCAGTCGGCATGAGAATAAACGATCATGCATGTGAATGTGAAGTTCATGGTCAATGGTAATCTGTATGTACACATGATGCATTGGAAAGCATTCAAATGAGGCTCTTTAGGAGGATACATATATAGATAAATTTGTTGAAACACAAAGGATATGTTTAGACGTGTGAAAGTCAAATATTGAAGGTCAAATACTAGACTGCAATATAATGTGATGTGACATCCTTTATTTTCTCGGTTCCAAAAGACTGTTTTATTTATGCTTGTATTAAATCAGAGTGATATTTATAAATGCATAATTGATCTTATAAAAAGTATTTCCGAAGAAAATGTTTTTCTTTAATTATTAAAAACTTTGGATGTCATAACTGATACAAAACATATACATAAATGTAATCATTACAGACCTTACATAAACTAAACTCCTCGAATCTCTCAATGGATTGTACCTTCGTATCCTTACTTGTGATACAAAGAAATTGAGTGAGTTAGGGTTGAGAAACCTGGTGAGAACATAAGGTTTTCAACATACAAATATTGTAATTATATATTTTTCACAATAAACAAATAATCTTGATTACCTATTCCCGTTATTCTTACTCTCAAATCCTTAATGCTAATCTCAAGAGACCCACCCTAAAGGATTTATGTGAGTGGACAATATTGCTTCGAGGATTACGTAGCAATATGTGTCAATAAGGCAACCCATAGGGGAATAGAGTACCCAAACGAACAACTTTCATTTTCCTTGAAAAATGTGATCGTTAATACCTACAGGTGGCGAACCTGCTAGTGTTCCACTTGACTACCTAGAATAGTCGTCCATCGTTACCTATATTTTGTTAGATGACTGGTCCAGTAATACAATGTATGACCTCTCACCATTATTTCATTTTTTCCAAAAACCCATTACTACTTAGCCCTTTATTTTATCTTCCTCAAAACCCTTCACTACCCAATACGAATATGATAAAGTAATTTATAAATAAAATCATATTATAGCAAAAATAATAAGTACACAAATAACAAACATATATAACATTTAATAGATACTTCATATCTATATGTAAGCTGAAATTAACTATGCACTCACTTGTTAAAAGTGGATGTCTTCGAATTTGAGCTGCGTTTCGCCTTTGTACTTTGACGTTTCCCTTAACATGACCTAAGTATGATTATTACTAAGTCTTAGTATGATATTCCTTGTGACTAATGATAGTCTATATTCCTCAACAATGTCAATATCCACATCAAGATTTATTAAGTACGGGACAATCAGGAATAATCATATCGAAGGTAGGATCCGTTTGGTATTAGAGTATACTGTTTAGAAATCTCACTTTAAATACCTCACTAAATCTAGCGTAGACATTATCCCTATAAGTAGATCAATCAGTATAATGACTTAGGGTCACTATTAAATCTTAATTATAGGTTCATAATAACAACTATGACTATAATTAAAAGTTACACTTGAATAAAATAATTGTAGCTTAACTTACAAAGTACTCTGATGAAAACCGGGAATTATGCGGGCATAACTCTTACTTGAGAGCTTCTAATTGTCGGACTCTTGAGGACCTTCGGGCTTTGCCAAAACTTAATTCTAAAGAAGATTTCTAACCAAAATAGGGACAAAACAAGAGGGAAAGCTGGAAGGTGTAGCGAATGAGGCTTGAATCATATTTATAGGCATGGTTGTAAAACTCGCTACTTGGTACCTGTTCGGCCGACTACCGAGTAGTGAGTACTCGGGAAGTACTCGGATTCGGTAATTCATGTGGAAATATTTTTAAGGAAATTATATATGTCAAAATCATAAGTTAAAACTATAAGTTGATTGAAATATATAACAAAATTAGATACATGTGAATATACAAAAAACTGAAAAACACACACTGGTTTCACTTCGTGAATAATTACTGAAAATTTAAGATATATATGTAGTAATAATCACATGTATGTATGTTAAATAATAAATCATTAAGTATATTTTACATATTAATCATCGAGTTGGCCGAAATTTACAATACTGCTTGCTTTAGTAAGGGGCCGATCGGGGAGTACTCGGATTCTACAACTCACATCGGTAAGGCGTCGAGTAGGGAGTACTCAGACAAGTAATCAACCAACTCGTTGAGTTTTACAACACTGTTTATAGGGCATTTTTGGCTTTGCACATCGCACGCTTATTCGGTGCACATCGTGCACTCGGTCAGGGGTGCTGACATGGCGTAGTCTGGGTAGTTACACGTGGCAACTTCTGGGTGGTGTGCCAGTGTGCGTCGTATGCCATGTCGACGGATGTGAACTCACGCGAGGATTTTTCTTTTCTTCACAAAAATCATATCTTCTTCATACAAGCTCCGTTTTCGACATTCTTTATATCCACGCGTAACTATTGACGAGATCTACAACTTTCATTTAGACTCTTGTGACAACCCAAAGTTTATTCCGTTATATTAACCCGTTTCCGCGAACGGAATATATCATTTTATAAAAGTTCCGTTAATTTGGGATCGTCAAATAAATGAATGTTTATTTATTTATGTTTATTTTGTGGTTATTGTCGTTACAAAATAAATAAAAACTCGTAATTTACTCTTCCATTTAATTGGAAAAAGTTATTTTATTATTACGACCATTTAACCCGGGTAAATAGTTTAAACCTTGATAAGCTTTAGCATCGGGTAGTCGTATACCGGGTGCAACACCCGGGACTTATATATAGGGAGTTGAACACCTCATAGAAGCTTTTCACCACTCTAGATCCACTCCCTCTCTACTCTCTCTCTCTCTAGCTCGTTTTTGCCTCAAAACCAAAAGTTTTCGCCTCCAAAACGTAAGATCTTCTACCCTAGCTTGTTCTAAACATCATTTCTTGTTGCAATAGCTCAAAAATCACATAAAATGGCCATCAAAAAGGAGTTTACGGCCTAAGAACCTCCTTAGGCCGTGAACCCCTAAAAACATGCCAAAAGTCCCAAATTTCTCCCATTTGAGCTTAGAAACTAGTTGTAGATTTAACCTAGAAGTGTTTGAACCTCAAAACAACAATTTTTAGGGCATAAAAGAGGGTTTACGGCCCAAGCACATGCTTAGCCCATAAACACCCTCTAACCATGTAAAACAAGTCCAAACTACCCTTAGACTTATGATATGGCTTAGGGACTTGCCATTTCGGACTTGGTACATTTAAACACATACATTTGAGGGGTAAAATAGAGTTTATGGCCCAAGCATATGCTTAGACCATAAACTCCCCTAAATCATGCCAAATGAGGGTTTAAACCCCTAAAAATCCTTGTAACCTTTACTAGAAATTGTTATAAATTAAACCAAAGGCCTAGAAATCAAGGAATGGGGTGTACAAGAGTTTACTACCATAAACCCTAGGGTTTATGGCTATAAACTCCCAATGAGTGGCCTTTGGGCCGTAAACTCCAAGGGAATATACTCTTAGACCCTTAAACACCCCTATAGCCTTGTATAATTCCTTAGAACCATTTCCGAATCCACATGAAACTTGAAATCATTCAAAAACACTCCTCCCATGAGTTTACGGATGTAAGCTCATGGGGGATGTGGCCTACCAACCATGAACTCACTTAGAGTGGGTTTTAGGAGAGTAAACTCCAAGGTGAGGTCATACACTCTTTCCATACAACCCAATAACCTTCTAGCACTCAACCATAAGACTTGTAATCACACTAGGATGTCTATATGTTTTAATAAGAGTTTAAATCACTAATTACTTGTAAACATATGTATTCATATGTTATTAGGATCATAAAGGGTGTACAAGTCCTTAATTGACACCAAACGCTCATCCGACACTCACACCCGATCTACTCATTTCAAGTGAGTTCATACCCCTTAATGAACCTTTTAAATGTTTTTACATGTTTTGGGGGGGGGGGGGGGGATACAAGTACATTACTACGTGTTTTAGTATCAAATCATATGTGATTTAAAATGTATTATCAAAAAGGGATTTCTCTACAATTTTAGATACTTATCAATAAAACCGTTTTAACTGATTATCAAATACGCTTTTAAGGTTAAATTGTTGTTAAACTATTTTCAAAACTATGTTTCTACTACTTTTATTTTTAAAATATATCTACATTAATATATTTATATAAATAAGACTTGAAGGACTTAGGACCGATAGCTGACCTTATTTCCTGTTCTTGTTTGATGTGGTTTTAGGGTATGAGTTGTCCGTCCGACTGTCGTTGAATTCTTAATTATATATCATATATATTTGTGTTAGATATGCATGTTTTTATCTTATTCATTACTACTATTGATCAGAAGCAGGAATTCACATACTCTATTTAACTATAGTAGGTATAGTTAAGGCTACTACTAGTTATCTCTACTACTATTATACACACCATAAACTATTAACATTACAAGCTTATGCAAGTATAAGAGAACACTCTACTTACTATACTAAAAGTCTATCTTACTAAAGTATAAGAGATTTCACTAATACTAAGTATATCACACTACCTCTCTATAAGGCACTCTACTGTACTTACACCATGTGACCAGGGCTTCCCGAAAGGAAAGCCACATTATATGTATAGATCTATACGGAACTGACACTATTACATCCCGACTGTTATCTACAGTCCGAGCCGACTAGGCCCAGGGGTGGCACTACACTACTTCACTACGCATTACCTGGTCATTGGTACTCTACTACTTCACAATTGGTCACATGAGAAGTTAACTTACATTCAAAGAAATACACTAAGACTTAAAGTCTAAACTAAAATCCCGAAGTAATTAAAGATCTATTACTAACTAAAGTTACAACACTACTACTGTTAGCAAGCATAACTTTTCTCCAACCGTATTACTTACATGAGATTTATTTCTACACTTTTACAATTGAAGGTTTCAACAACATTACTTTTACACACTAGAAAGATTGACTTACAAATGTACTTTCTGGAAAATATAGGATTTTCCAGGGATTTCTACTAGTCATAAATACAAATTTCAGTTTCATACTTTAAGTTTGCAAAACACTTTTATACTACAATGACACTAAACTCTTATGAACTCACCAGCTTTATGCTGATATTCGTTTTCAAAATAATTTGTATCCTCAGGTCAAAGATAGACAGGTACAGGGCAGCTTTTGGAAGAAGATGGAGCATATACAAGACTCATCTTTTATTTTGTTATACTTTTGGTGTCTAGTTAACTTGATAGAACATAATTGTAACTATTATCACTATATATATGAAATGGTTGTTGTTTCTTGCTTTTACTATTATGCAATCGTAATGATACTTTACATGACGTCCTCCACCCCAGAACGTATTCCGCCGTTCTCGGTTTTGGGGTGTGATAACTCTGTTGGCTAATTTTGACATTATTTTTATAGTTATATTTTAACAAGCTTCGAGTGTTAAAGTCGGTAAAAAATTCATAACCCTCATGTTCAATGCCCATTATTGATTGTCTTTATGTTGATAGACTCCTATTAACAACATCTTCGATTATCGTTTAGATTGTTTTTCCTAACAATCGATCCATTTCAATTTCGGTTTCTAAGTCATATACTGCTACGATGAAACTTCGAAAAATCATAACTTCCCCATATGAAGTGAGATTTGGGCGTTCGCCATATGCACGCTCTCGGTTGTACAATCCCTTTGAATTTTTCTTAGAGTATTAATCTATCGTTGTGATAAACAGTTGTCTTATTATTCTTTAATCGTCTAGCCCTATCTTGCGAGTGTTATATGTGGGGTCGGCAACAGGAGAACCGGTATTATCGAGTTTCGTTTGAGACTTTGTTGGGATGCGACACGTATTGTTGTTCAACATGTGAGCACATTCTAAAATCTCCAATGCATATTTGAAGAAGTTATGATTGTTTGAAGCTGAAACTGAAAACCGAAAAATTATGAATTTTTCTGAGGTGCACTGAGTGCCCTTTAAGAGCGTGGGGTGCCCCTGGTATAGTGGGTTGCGCATATTTTTACGGTTTTTGGGGTATTTAAAGGCCATTAACACTATGGGTTCGTCATTTTCAACATCCACCTCCTCTAGAACACCTCTAATGAAACCATAGCCTCCATTAAAGTGTTTGGAACTTAACCTATCTCCTAAATCCATTTTTGTACTCTCTTAATGTCTATTTGATGCTTTTTGGTGGTATTGTGCTCTAAAAGGAAAAAGAACAAGAAAGATTGATCCTTGAAGCTATGTATTTGAAGTATTCAACCACCATTCACCTCTAGACCTTTGTAACTCATAGAGTTCCAAGCTTTATTGTGTTTTATCTTTAGATCTATGAATATATAGAGTTTTTGTCCATTTTAATGTGTTTGGTCCCTTGGTGGCTTTCCATAGAGTTTGAAGAACTCTTGAGCTTTTGATTGATGTTTGAGATGATATATGGCCACTTGGTGAAGTAGAGAGTGCACACAAGAGCTCTTTTTACTCCATGTATAAAGAAAGATGATTTTTTGGTCATTTCTCAACTTAGGGTTTTAGATCTTTAAAGTTTATGGCACTGTAACGGATAAGGTTGGAAACTTTATCCATTTAGACATCTTGTTCATTTAGATTTGAAAGTAGAAGATTTGGACTTATTAGATTTAGACAAGAAAGATGCATTCTTGGACTTCATGAGACTTAAAGTTTAGATCTTCCTTGATTGGAGTGTCTTAATGGATAAAGTTTGAAACTTTATCCATTAGGACATGGTTAAGGATCAAATCTAGGAATTTCGGGAACTGACTTAATGGATTAAGTCATTTTACCATTAGGACATGGTTAAGGATCAAATCTGATGTGAGCTTGTTATGTGAAGCTACTCAGCAGTTCTAGTCTGGATGGCGGCAGCACGAAGAAGAGATGAGAAGTTGAAGACAATGTTTACCAAGGGTTCCAACACACTAAAAAAACCCAATCAATGGTTCTAACATAATCAACAAACCCAATCAGAGTTCCAACACAATAAATAAAACATGTGACATCCCCAAAATCACGGCTAGAAAAGACCGATTTTCATTTATGCTTTTAAAATAATTTCAGAGTAAATCCTTTTGATTTGAAAGAGTTGTGGAATTTGTTCCCAAAAACAAAACATGATAAAACAATGTTTACCAAAGCATTTCATAAAAGAAATGTATTTTCATTATATAATCAAAACTCAGGGTGTCATGTTCCGATACAGACCAATAAGCATAAACGATAACATTACAAGTCATTCAACAAATATATACATATACAGACTTGTAAACAAAACAACTTGATGGTTCATCCATCTTACGCCCTTGCGCCACTTCCTGTAATACAAATAAAACTGAGTGGGTCAGGCTTGGGAGCCTGGTGAGCATGTACGGTTTTCAACCCACAATAAATAAATTATATTTAATTTCACCAACCAATCACTATCCCGATTACTCATTCCCGTTATCCTCACTTTACGTCCCTAAAACAACATCTTTCTCAAGGGACTTAATCTAGGATTTTCATCGGGACGGACATTACTGCTAAGGGGTTTCCTCAACAATAGATATCCTAAAGGCAACCATGAGGGGGATAGAGTACACCGGTGAACACATCGTTCACAACACCTACAGGTTATGAACCTGCTAGCGTTCCACGAGACTGTCTAGAAGGAGTCTGTGGTCGTTATCCATACTCCGCTGAATAACTAGGTCAACAACAACAACATCGAGGCCTCTCATCTATTTATTACACACCAACTATCTACACATGTTCTACCCAACATATTAGTAGATAAAAATATATATATTTTATACATACTTTAAAACCTGTATAGCATTTTCATCCAATACATATTTCACATAAGAGATGAGGCATACCCACATAACACGTATTTCATAGAAAACAAATCAGATCTATGAGATTGAAGAGAGTGAATATACATTCACGCACATAACAACAAAATTATACACATAACACGTATTTTGTATAAAATACTTCATAATTATGCGTTAGAAGAAAGTAACTACACACTCACTTGATCAGAAGATGATCGGACAACACTACGGCTTGCAGAAGTAGTAATCCTCAGCAGATCTGGAAGATCTCTACAAAAGTCGAACTTCTCGCGGGCAGAGCTTCGGCTCGGAAACTGCACTTCTCGGGATCTTCGGGATCTCGGGACTTGCTTCGGGACTCGGGAATGATACCGGGGCTTCGGGGGTAAAAATGCAGAGCTTCGGCACGAAATGGAGGAGAAATGAGCAATTATGCCTGGACCCCTCGCATCCTATTTATAGGAGGCTGGAACCTTCCAGTACGCGGGACATACGCCTGTACGCGGGGCGTACATGCCTCCGAAGTCGTCACTGCATGCGTCATCCGAAGTGTCGACATTTCTTGCTGTACGCGGGGCGTACTCCGGATGAGTCCGGTGACTCGTCTTCGGATAAGGCCGGATTTAATAATTACATTTAATTATTAATTATTTATTAAACTTCGAAAATTCATATCTTCTTCATTCGAACTCCGTTTTCGACGTTCTTTATATCCACTCGAAGGTGAGACTACGCTCTACAACTTTCGTTTAGACTGCGTCGGCTAATTTTGACTTTATTTTTATTATTTATTTTTAATAGGCCGGGACAGAAAATTTCGTTATAAATTCATAACTTCTTCGTTTGACGTCCGTTCTCGCCTAACTTTTTATCACTTTGATACTAACAACGAGATCTTCGATTCTCGTTTAGATCACTAAGGCTAAATATCGCTCTAACGTAAATTTCACTTTTTATGTCATTCAGCGGTGCCGGTTTTGTCGCGAAACTTTGACAGGTCATAACTTCTTCGTTATAACTAGGATTTCGGCATTCTTTATATCTTCGGAAACCTTGTTTCAACTACTACAACATTATCTAAAGATATCAAGTTTATTTTATACTTAAATTTTGATGCTTATTTTTATTCTTAATTAATCAAACCACATAATTAAGCAATTAAGCACAAAACACATAATACTCAAATAATACACTTCTATTGTTTCAAAACGGGTTACAAAGGTTAACCTAGACTATTACATTGCTAAAAATGGCAAACCCAGAAACACAGGCGTTACAAAACACAATCAAACAATATTTCTATCTTTTAGAACTCCTAAACTTGTAGTCATCATCTTGATCCATCCTCATAATATGATAATATCTCAGGATGATCTGACAAATTCATCCATACCTCTCTCATACTAGTGGAAACTCCAAAAAAAATATGGTAAGCAACAAAGCGTAGAAGATCTACTAGGCCATCTTGTGTATTTGGCTTTCAGATTTTCATATGTGTTTTTTATTTGTTTTTAAGTCACATCCATGCCAAATTTCTCCTTAAGAACTCTTCCTAGCTCGATCCATGAATCATTGTGCAAACTCGCTCCTTTTGTACCCACATTGTTTACTTCTTCAATACAAGTTTACAATAAGCACCTTATATGAGCATTTGACTATTGTCGTTTATCTCCCATTTCTAATAACCAAAAAACGTATACAAATAAGATTTTAAAGCGAGCATAACCTTATAAGATTTGACCAAACATACACATTTCAAGAAATATTGATTTTTAGTAAGGAACCTGAGTTCATATCATTGCATAAAAAGGCATTTTCAACAAAATTCGACACATAAACATAAGGGTAAATAACACAAAAGATATTAACTTTACATCAAAATTCTAATTTGATATTGTTTTTTTTGTCTCAAATTTGACACTGTATTTTCAATTTTTAAATTTCTGATCACTTGACCGGTCGACCGGGTTACCTACTGACGTGATATGATGATGCGTTATTTTTATTTTTTTAGTTATACAAATCACTACTTTTTATGAGTAATCTTTTAAGAATTTTATTTATTATTTATTTTCTAATAGTTATTATAAAATTATATTCTTAAAACAAACATTAGATGATCTTATAAAATATAAACCCTTGTTATAATACAATTTTCGATTTTTTTAAAATTATAATGCATGCCATGGGTTAGAATTCATGAACGTATCACCAAACCCACTTGAATTGTGTTGCGCTTGTGTTATTGTGAGTGCAGTTTCTGTAGGCCCAAAAGCCGCTATCAAACTGGCTAGTTGGAGTTAGATGACCATCAATTTTATCTTGTTTTCAAAGTATTGAAGTGAGTGATAGTGGTCCATCCAAGAGATATTGCTAAATTTATTGCTTTTAAATCTTGAAATTGACTTCATGTTTATCATTGTTTTTCGTTCATATCTGATAATAGATATAAAAATGTTTTTATGTCTATCTAAAAATATATTATTATATGAAGTAATTAACTGTATAAATAGTTCTATGGTTAAAGTAACACGTTTAATCTTTAATTTTTTCTTTAACCCGAACTATTCTTTTTGTTTTTATTTCGTATTTGGTCCCGGATCACCTATATTATCCTTGATGCATTTTTTTTTTCTAACTTTTGGTATTTGTTTATTCATTTCATTGCTTATTTATTTTATTAGCACATGATATTAGCATTAGGCCTTATAACTAGTGGATTAGGCTAATAAAATAATATGTTAACTCAATATAACACGTATAAAATGAAGACCCTTTGGCATTTTGGAACTTGAGATAGTCGCCTAATTTTCCTGGATCCATGGCCGAAAGTCAATGATACAATAATTTAGGATAAAAATAAATATACACAGCAATATCTACAACAAGATCCATATCTTTTATAAAAAATAACATTCTAAACTTATATGAGCATAATTTGATAAATTACTATATAACAAGTAGAAATATAACTTTATAAATCAAAATCAAATATAATTTTATAAATCATAATCAAATATACTTTATTTTATTAAAACATAGAATTCATTATTATAAGCATTAATAAAAAAGTAAAAAACAACCATGCAAAAGGCACCAGAATGAAAATGAACCTTTTGTCCGTGTGTTTGTGAGCTCCTCAATAAATATTTCAGAAATTTATGCAACGCGTGTCACCCATTTTCGATTCGTCTCATCTTCACGTTCACATCAAACCCTGAAAAACAAAACCAATCACCATTGATGCAAGATTCCTTTCTTACAAGCACAACACTACAAAGCTGTAAATAAAAAAAATTGAAAACCCATCAAAACCCCCATTTTTTTTTTCTCGTAACTATTCACCCAAACCAGTTAAAATTAAGAATCTTATCAATCTGCCCCTTTTGATTATTGATTCTTTGGTGGGTTATTTTGCAAGAATCACTTTCAAGAAAGTCCGCTCATAAAAAAGTCTCCCTTTTGGATCTCGGTAGAAAGAATCATTTTCGATGTAAGTTCCCTTTTTTTTTTTTTTTTAATCTTTTTATGTTTCCCTGTAAATAAATGCCCATTACTTAATTCACTGAAATATCTTTGTCTCCACTCTGCAAGATGTGGATGTTTTATTTGACCTCTGTCTGTGTGTATTTTTTTTAATTAATTCTTTCACTTCATTTATATATGCAGACAATGCATACACTCTCTTGTGCTTCTCTCTCTCTATAATTATAGTTCTTAAATGATTAGGAGAAATGAAATTGATTACAAGTTAAAAGCTGTCACTAATGATTTCATAGTTCTTGTTCTTGTTCTTGTTATATTTCCTAGGACGATTGTCGGATCTGAATTGTCGATTCACAACCGAATTCTCATGGGTGAGTTCAAGATCTATTACCATTTCTTTAAAATGCCACCATTTCGATTCCATTTTCTTCTCAGATGTTTCTGCATGTGGGTTTGATCCTGTCTCCGTTTTACAGATTGAACATACAAAAACCCTACTTTCCGAGTCCTCTGTCTTTCAAAACCGCATTTCGGGGGTGATGATTCAAAATTAAAATCCCGGAACTGTTCTAATTTAGATTTAGAAAAAAGGGTTTGTGGAATTGAGTAACGTAAAGATGGGATCGAGAGAAGAGAGACATCAACATCATGATCTTGTCCCATTAGCTGCATTGATCAGTAGAGAGATGAGAAGTGAGAAAATGGAGAAACCAACTGTTCGATATGGATATGCAGCTCAATCAAGAAAAGGCGAAGATTACTTCATGATGAAAACCGATTGCCAAAGAAATTCCGGTCATCAATCATCAAGCTTTTCAGTTTTCGCAGTATGTAGTTCTTGATTTTTCATCTTATCCAAAATATCCATAGCTCATTAATCTTTATCGAAGACTTCTCTTCTAGCAACCTTCAACATGGCCCACCCAAATCTGGAATCAAAACTCTAACGAAAAAGTTTCTAATTTTTTTATTTTATAGATATTCGATGGTCATAACGGGAATGCTGCAGCAGTTTATTCAAGGGATAATCTTTTAAACCACATCTTGAGTGCGATTCCTCGTGGTCTTGGACGTGAAGAGTGGCTTCAGGCATTACCTCGGGCATTGGTTGCAGGTTTTGTGAAGACCGATAAAGAGTTTCAAAGAAAAGGCATGCCGAATTGACGATTTTACCCTTTCCCGATTCCTTATAACTAGTAGCTTCGTTATTTTATAAACTCATGGTTGACTTATTGTAGGTCAAACTTCTGGAACTACTGCTACTTTTGTAATTGTTGATAGATGGACTGTAACAGTTGCTTCGGTTGGTGATTCACGTTGCATTCTTGATACACAAGGTGGTGCTGTGTCTGTTTTGACTGTTGATCATAGACTTGAAGAGAACGAAGAGGAGTGAGTAAAAATTATGAAAGTTGACTTTTTTAGTCCTCCTACTTTCTGTTATGTTGCAAACTAATCATTGTTTATGAAATGGCCAGAAGCATAGTTTATTTTGGAAGATCTGCAAGAAGAAATGACAATGCACTTTCTTTTAGTTGTGTATTATAGCATCCTACTTTCATTTTTTTCTATTATAACATTATACTTTTATATTCTTTCTTATTAGAGCATTTCATTTTGAAAATTCTCCAATTATATTGTTGTATTTACAATTTTTTTTTTGTCTATTTGGACATTATACTCTCAAACTTTACACGAGTGTAGTAGTGAAAACTGCTTGATATAGGACGATATATCTTGCATTTAACCTTTTTTTTTCATCATCTGAAAGTTTTTCCTTGTGTTGATAGAGGAGAGATGTTGATTTTGATTTGGTGTTATTTCAGAAGGGAGCGTGTAGCGGCTAGTGGCGGAGAAGTAGGGCGGCTGAGTATTCTTGGTGGGGCCGAGGTGAGATCTTTAGACTTTTACTAAATCAAACAAGACAAAGACAAACTTCATCATATTTTCAAAAATTCGCTTCATTACATAATCTTTTTGTTTGTCATTTTAACAGATTGGTCCCCTTCGTTGTTGGCCAGGAGGGTTATGTCTTTCAAGATCAATCGGGGACATGGATGTTGGAGAATTTATTGTTCCAATACCATACGTAAAGCAAGTGAAGGTATCTGTATATAGACCATTTACTTTTGGTCTCTGTTCTGTGGGTCCCGTTTTTTCATGGGACCCACAGATACTTTTTTCGTGTCTTCTGACACCATGAAATCTTTGTATGTAATAGTTATCTCATTATTTCTAAATCTAAATCCTTTTTTAAATTTAAAAGTTGTCAAATGCTGGTGGAAGGCTTATAATCGCTTCCGATGGCATTTGGGACGCCGTGTCATCTGAGATGGCTGCAAAATCTTGTCGTGGTTTGCCTGCTGAACTCGCTTCTAGGCAAGTTGTCAAGGTAATTTCTCAAGAAAACTTACAAATAAATACACTTTGACTTTTCAGGTCGTTTGACCTTTTGGAAGTCAAATTCAACCGATTCAAGTATGACTAATCTTCTTATTGCTTGTATGGATGGTTGTTCAGGAAGCATTGAGAACAAGGGGATTAAGAGATGATACAACCTGTATAGTTGTGGACATAATTCCGCCGGACACCGCTATGCCGCCACCATCTCCACCACGTAAAAAGCACAGCAAACTCCGATCTTTCTTCTTCAGAACAAAGTCCCATGGTTCCACTAGTAAACTATCCAAAAAACTATCTGCTGTAGGCATCGTTGAGGAACTTTTTGAAGAAGGTTCAGCCATGCTTGCAGAAAGGTTAGTTTGGTCATATACACAGTTGGTTCCACGGTGGTATACTTGTAAAAATGGTCAACAGTTCGAGTCTCAGCAGTTGCAGTATGAGAGTTTCAATTCCAATGTGGATTTGTCTCCTTGTTAGCACTGGGCTCTTATGACACTTATGACACACACGTAGCACGCTATTGTGTATCTGATTCAGACAGACTGTGTGAGCCAGCTCAGAGGTTGCCAGAAGAATAACTTTTTTTTTTTTTTTTTTTTTTGGATATATAATGTAGGTTGGGGAACGAGGAGAGTGGTGGTTCATCAACAACGGGTCTTTTCATGTGTGCGGTTTGTCAAGTTGACTTAGGGGCAAGTGAAGGGATATCGGTTCATGCAGGTTCTATCTTTTCAACAAGCTCAAAGCCATGGCAAGGTCCATTTCTTTGTGCTGATTGTCGTAATAAGAAAGATGCTATGGAGGGAAAGCGACCTAGTGGGGTGAAAGTTACTTAGATGATTTATTTGAGGTAGATGATTGATTTGAATCTAAAGGTGGTGTGACACCATGATGTATATGTGGTAATTGGTAATAATGTTTTCATGAGTTGTGTAGTGTATGATGGAAATTTAGGATTGAAGAGTGTTTATTGTTTTGTAAAGATGTTGATAGAAATTTAACAAATTTTGTAGGGTGTTGAGTTGAGAAAAAGACAAGTTAATTAAGAACATTGATTGATTCGGGTGTGTCCTTGTTTATGGTACTAAAAACGGTTTATCTATGATTATGACGTTCTTTATATTTGAGTCAATATTGAGATGTAAACCACCGACTTGATAGTACACTACTAGAAAAACGTGTCATTTCCGACGATGTTTTCCATTAAAGGTTATTTTTGACGGAAGTTGGAAAAAAGTCAAAAACCTTTTGGGTAAATATTACCCATGGATTTCCAACCGGCAAGCTTTGACCTTCTTTGACCTTGTGTGACCACACCACCGATAAACAGTTTCCATCACTAATGCGTCAATAAAATAGTAATTTTTTTTTTAATTATTAAAAGTTAAATTTTTTTGCCCAAAAATACAGAAAAAACCTATAGTCAAACACAACTAATTAAACATTATAATAAAAAAGTGTCAAATACATTACAAGCTAGTGTCAAATACGTTACAAGCAAATGTCATACAATTATGTTTAGAAAATAAAACTAAGAACTATTTGTTGGATTATTGGGTGGATTGTTTTGGTTGAAAAAGGACATTATATATGCTTCAAGTATGGATTGCGTTTGTTGTATTTCAACGTCGAATTGTGTTTGTCTTTTCTGGTTGTGTTTGTCTTTGTTGTAGTTTCACTTCCTTTGCGCTTCCTTTTCTTGCATGCTAGAAATTTCATTACGCAGCCTTACTACCTAAAAATGGTTAGACAAACATATATAGTTAGTAAATCTATTTAAACTTTTAAACCGTCATAGCAATGTACTTTCGTTTATTATAAGAACATGTTATCAATTTAATCCATAATAACAACATACTATCTTTTTTTATCCATTATAACAACGTATTTTTAGTTTATTATAAATACATGTATTAATTTAATATGTAATAACAACATGATATACTTTTTATCCATTATAACAACTAGATGGGGAACCCCCACGTTGCAGGGGTCGGATGCTACAGTTTTTTCCGTTGTCGGATGCTAAAGTTTTTTCAATTGTCGGATGCTACAGTTTTTTCCGTTGTTTGTTCTTTGTAAATGTTATTTGATCAGTTATTTGTTTATTTGATCAATCAGGTGGTCAATAATTGGATTCAACATTGGGGTTTAAACCTCCCCATCTGGTTAAATAGTGCACTCTGCATAGATCCTTTGATACTTATACATGTAGAAACAGTAAGGACATGCTATCCAAAATGTAGGCGAGTCATCCACATTCTCGGCTTTTGCTTCTGCTTCTGCTTCTGTTTCTATTTCCACCAGTTGCAGGGTGATATTGAAGAGACATAAGCTACATTACTTCCTTCATGCTCTCTCTTTTCCTTCTGATGTCAATGTGCACCTTGTATTCCATGTTTGTTTATACTTCATTATGTCATCAAATCTGTCAACAAACAAAAAACAAATACACATCATGTAATGTTTAATGTTAAGAAACAAATGATGAAAATAGTTGAACGGGTAAAAAAGTAAACATGTTATAATTATCAATATTTTTTTTTAATAATAACATCAACTTTCAGTCCTTATTTCGTGATTATGCTTTTGAGAAGCTTCATTGTGGTCAATCACATAAGATTGAATTTTTAAAAAGTTTAAGCACTAAAGACTTGGTAAAAATTTACGACTATAATTTAGGATAAAATATTGAAAATTCGTCCTCAATTATTTTGTATTTATTAAATATATAACTTTTTCTACATTTGGTATGGAAGATGGTAGAGATTGTGATACCAGAGCTTGACCAGATGCAAACGGCTCATGTTATTTCGATTGCTGCTGAAGCAGCAACCTCATTAACACTTCCAAAGGAAAACCTACTAATTTGTTGTTGTTTCAGTCTACTGTTGACATGGCTAAGGAAATCCATTACCTATTATAATCAACAAAAATGGACAAATTTTCACAGGTATGTCAATAAGCTGGTGCATATTTGAAATACCATTCAAGCATTTTACCAAACACCCACATAATAGTTCAATCAAGGTCGTCATTTTTAAAAAAAAAATCTGCAAAATTGTTATAACAAACATCACATAGACAAATCACACAACTAAAATTAATAACACAAAAAAGTAGCAAATGGAAAAAATAGAAGTTTTTTTTTTTTAAATAGATAGGTGTTAGGGCTTGACCAAGGAGTTGGTGTTACCTTGCATCGTTAGATGTATTTCATCTTCATTTGACAAAAATAGCCTTATAACACCCTGGTAAGCTCCATCTGAGTCACCTTGTGAAAGACAGTAAATGAGGAATTTGAACTATACATCAAACCCAAAACTTGAATAAGGGCAAAAGACATCATATTTATATGAATCCTATGTTAAGAGACTATACATACCTTTAACCACCATCTATTTTTTGTAATTCAGATATTCTTTTTTTGAAACCCATTAAAATTCTTTAAATCCTACAAATCATGAATTTTATAGCAGATAGATTTAAATGAAAAGAACACAATAAGACAGATGATAAAATTGAGTCTGTCTCATGGAGGTGATAGCGATGGACATGGTGAACTGTAAAATTCTCTATAACTGGTATCCAAGTACACCCATGACCTGGAAAGAAAAGTAAATGAACACATCAGGTTCCATAATATACAACAGAAATCACAGAGGCTATTAAGAAAAGCATTTAAAAATACGCTCACCTGAGTATGTTGTATCTTTGAATACCAATAAACTGCGTGGCATCAATGCAATAGAGAAAGGATGGTAGTTTTGTAAATTCCCATGACTGGTTTCTTGAATGTTGCTTGTAGTGTCTGCTAAAGTTGAATGAGGAGTGAAGTCCATGATAACAGGTGATCCTAATGAAAGAATAGCCACCACCGGAAAATATGCAGGCCCATCTTGGTGGGGCTATGTTTTCACCCAAAAAAATTGTTAATAAATGGGAAAGTAAAAAAGGGTAAGTGCAAAATACTAATTTTTATCGATTTAGTCGTAGTACAAACCATTATGCCTTGATTTGGAAGATACTCATTGATGAGGACATGATTGATTACAGAAGGAAACAAACACAACTCCTCCTTGATTTTTTCTATAATTTTTGTCAACAATGGTGGTACTACACAGAGAAAAGAGAGAGAGAGAGAGAGAGAGAGAGAGAGAGAGAGAGAGAGAGAGAGAGAGAGAGAGAGAGATGAACTATGATTACTCGTTAACTTGATCTTATTAAATCAAATGAAATCGTTACATATAAAATTCAATACTTAAGTTTTATGACAATAAGGTATAGTATATCTTAATCCCGAAATGATATTGATAAGAGAGAAGGATTAGGGCTTACAATCTTGAGGCAAAGGACCTTTTTCATGGACAATCCCTCCTGTAACAAACATCACACGAAAACAAAAGAAAAATCCCATCAATACCAACATATATTTTAACCTCCAAATTGACAAGTTCGTAGATAACAACAATGCCATACCCTAATTTTGCAATCTCCTGTTTTTCAGAGACTTCCATTTTGAAACCAGAGCTGTGTAAATCTATAAAATCAAAATATAAAACCTCGTTTCAATTTGAGAATAAGAGTTAACCAACTACACCACTGTTCTCAATTTCGATGTGAGAAATCACACTGTTGTCGAATACCCCAAAGAACAACAAAAAGGAGAGAAGATAGCAAACAAAAGATGTGTTATTAGATTACATACCTGATTTAGGAGTAGTTTTTGATCGGAATCGGAGATGAAGTCGGGTATGTAGTACAACGTCAGAACTGAGCCGACTTTGAACTTGTTCAAATGATCTTTCGGTTCCATTTTCCTCTGTTTACAAATCGATCGGAAATTCAGAACCTTCATGCTATGACGCTAGGAAATGAAGAGGAGAAAGAAAGGTAGTTAAGAACAGTGATACCTAATTGGAAGGTGATGTCGGTGATCCGAACAGTTTTAGCCGGACCCAAATAATTGGCATCCCATGAAGACGATGATTTTTTACAGAGAAACAGTGAAGAAAATGGTGAGGCTGAAGGGCACCTGCAGATTCAAGAAGGACACCTGGGTTCAAGATAGCAAAACAACGAATCAGTTTACCAGGGGTTTATAAATAACAGTGTTGAAGAAGAAGTCGAGAGAAAGCCGATTTGTAGATTTTGGTACAACGATCAGAGCTCTTTGAAGAACTTCAAACCTTTCTATTAAGTTTGAGCAGTTGTTTCATCGTCTAAGAAAACGAAAGCAGAAAAAAGTTGCAGACATACGAACCTGTAACCATGGGGTACGAAGGTCACCGGGCCAAGGCTTCACATGGAGTCGACGGCATACGGCGGAGAGGGGAGGGGGGGGGGGTGGATTCGCTTACCCGGGTTCCTCTTCAAAAGCCCTAAAATAGAACACGTGTAAACCGGAGACGATTGAGGGGTCACCTGGCTTATGATGGTGGTCGAGTGCCGATTGAGGGATCAATCGGAGACGATCGAGGGGGTCACCGTTCATATAAAGGAGGAAGGCGAAAATAATTGGTCCGATAAAGAAGAAGGTGAAAGAAAGATTACTGAATGAATAAAAGGTTGAGTTTATAACATCCAAATATCCCCTCGTAAGCTATGCCATCTCAATGCTTGGAATGATGGCAGAGCAACAACTATGGAGAATCAACCTTCAAGCAAAGGCAAAAAACTTCCATTTCAAAGTCAAAGCATCTAAATAGTTACCAACTTGCTACAATTTCTTCCGATTCTCACTTTTCCTCAACATTCGGCATCTCCTTATCCGATTGAACTCCGATAATAACCCGACGACCAAACGAAAACCATTAAAATCAAGAATCAGTGGTTGCAGAACAAACAATATAAATATATATGGAGGTAACGATTTTGTGGGTAGAAGAAACAGGGCATAAAAGATCTAGATACTTACCAACTTGCTACAATTTCTTCCGATTCTCACTTTTCCTCAACATTTCGCATCTTCTGATCCGATTGAGCTTTGATAATAACCCGACGACCAAACAAAAATCATTAAAATTAAGAATCAATGGTTGCAGAACAAACAATATAAACACTCATCTGATTTATGACCAGAAGCCGCATCAAGTGATGTGCGGTTTAAGAAGTTAACCAAATTCATAAGTAAAGTAACCCGAGGAACTCAGACGGTGGCATTGATGGTTCTCAATTGGTGATGCAAAAGATCGATGAACCGGTTAAACCATGGTTTACCCCCGATTTCTCTTTTCTCTAACTTCTGTGTTGTGTTCGTCTTCCCTCTTGGCCGATCAAAACAAAAGAAATGGGTGGAGCCAAAGAATAGAATGGTGGAAATCAGATTAGATAACCTAGAAAATGAGTGGATGAGAAACCGGGTGGGGGGTGGGGGGTTTGAAGATAAGACAAAACCGGTGGGGGACCTATCTTCTTATCTTTATCTTTATATGACTGTTAATAATTTAAGGGACCAAATTGCCAATATATCAAATTTTAGTGCAAAAAATCTGAACAACTACAAATATGGAAACTTATGGGTTATTTTTGCCAAAAAATCAGGATGTTCACTATTCCTAAAAACTATCCTCCTTTAAAAAATCTGAACAACTACAAATATGAAAACTTATGGGTTATTTTTGCCAAAAAATCAGGATGTTCACTATTCCTAAAAACTATCCTCCTTTAATATATATATAAGAATGTGCTCATAATAACAACATGCTAAACTTTTTATCCATTATAGAAATCAATTTAATCAGTAATACCAACCAACTATATTTTTTTTATCTAGTATAGCAATGCACTTTAGTGTATTATAAGAACATGTTATCGATTTAATATTTAATAACAACATATTAGTTTTTATCCACTATAACAATCAATTTAATCCACAATAGCAACGCATATTACTTTTTATCCATTATAACATTGTATTGTAGTTATTATAAGAACATGTTATCATTTTAATGCATAATAATAACATACTATACTTTTTCATCCATTATAAAAATGTAGTCATAATAACAATATACTATACTTTTAATACATTATAGCAATGTACTTTACTTTATTATAAGAACATGTTATCAATTTAATCCACAAAAACAACATAACTCCTCCCGTTGTGCATAATTTGAGTTGGCATACCCTAAAGAATGTGTCCCGATAAATAAAAACTGAGTATCAGTGGATCCCATCCCATATATACGACCCTTTCTTATCCCCCTATCTATACAGTTGTGTGTGGTTCCACACATCAGAGTCATCAACATATTGTGTCTCTGTACTTCTCATACAACCCCCTTATATATGTATCCTATAATTTGTTGGATTAAGTTGTCTAAGTCAATAACTAAATTTCTACATTCTTTTATTAGAAGCAAAGTTCTTTTTGGGTTGCCCTCATAACCATTAGCTTGATAGAATGACTTTTGGAGAAAGAGACCGATTTGTTCATTTATTATATGATTAATAAAAATAAATGATTTACTAATATATTATATGATTAATATATTAATTTGAAATGGTAATTATTAACTAAGAATTAATCAGACATTAATTGGAATTAATTTTGGGTTAATTAGAATTAATTGAAAGTGTAGGAGCCAAGTTGTAATTATTCAATAGTTGAACAAGAGAGGTTCCAAAACCTTCCCATGAGGGGGACGATTTTTGGGAACCTTTTAGGGTTTCTAGAATGATTCCTATGTATAATTAAGGAGTTGGATGATTACTAAATTTAAAATATTAATATTATAATCAAATTAGGGTTTCCAAAGCTCCTTGTATCAACTATAAATAGGAACCCTTAGGGCCTTGTTTTCGTCCACTCCTTGCACAAGCCATAGAGCCAAAAAAATTCCCTTTCTCTTTCCTCTCTCCATATGTCTTTTAGTTACTAGGGTTTTGACTACAAACTGTTAGAGACACTTAAGCGTTTGGTGCTTGCTTTCCATGGAACTTTAAGAGGATTTGATTTAATTATTTAGTATAATAATCAAAAGGTATGTAACCCTAATCTTTATATAAATTTCAATTTTCATAGCTTCTCTTTAGGGTTTCTTGATATTCATAGTTTATTGCTATCAATAGAGAAAACTTAGATCATTTCTAGGTTTCATGTGAACTTAAGAGTTTAAGTGTTTTCCCGCCACATTAATTTTTTATAACCTAGAATACCCATCAGTGGTATCAGAGCCTTAGTTTTCTATTTGATTGTACATAATAATGAATGGATCAAAATTAGGGTTTATTGAAACTAAGCCCTAATGACTTGAATTTTCGCAAAAGGCTAGGGTTCTTGAAACCCTAGCCCCTACCCTTTATTTTTTTAAATGGATAGGTATCCCTTAGGGTTTCTAGTCTCCTTAATTATAATTTTAAACGCCTTAAAAATTGGATAATTAAAAAACCTAGTAACCCTAAACCCTTATTTTCAAAAATTAGAAGAGTATTTGGGATTAGGATAAAATTTGAATTATTTAAATTAATTGTTTAATTAATAGATAATTATTTAATCCCTATGATATAAATTTATTTAATTAATTGTTTAATTAATATGAAATATTAAATCATTAATTAGTTTTAAATTAATTAATTATTAAAAGTTTAATTCGAAAATTAATTTTAAATCCTAGTATTTTGAAAAGTTTTAAAATACCCCTTATACTATATATGATTAAATGTTTAATAGATTATATGTATAAGACAAATCAGTCAAGCAATAATAGGCCTCATTCATGAAGCCATGCTATAAGGAAACAACCTATAAAATGACCTTTGAATGTGTGTCTATTCTCACTAACCGCTCCCCTGCATGGTGGATGGTCGTTAGCCGAACAGGTTGATAAGATATAACCTCTTAAAAGTATGATACTTTAATATGCTAGAACCTTTTATATAAATCCCAACTCTAGTTACTTTAAGATAAAATCTAAAGTGTATGCTAATCCATCAAAACACACATTACTCTTTATATGTCGTTAGTGGAGCATGCATGGTTAACCATCATACTAATTTGGGACTATAAAGTTGAGTGATAGACAAATCGAAAATTATCATTGTTAATGGAGCGGGTATAGTTTACCGACACATTAAATTGAGATGATAAATGACATCGAGATTGTCAAGAGGGTTTACATGTTGGGTTTTATTTAAAACTTAGTTTCAAAAACTACAAATAATGGCAACCGGAAGACTTGAGTTTTATAAAATAACATAAACATTTTATCATTGTAACATCCGGTTTCTGGTACGTAATTTAATTATAAAATGTTGCACTTTTGTTTTGGGACTCGGCGAGTTGGAGGCCCCAACTCGTTGAGTGGAGGTTAAAATTGGACGCGGGAAGAAGAACCTACTCGCCGGGTCGGATGCTCTGACTCGACGAGTAGGCCTGTCTGGAGGAAACCCTAATATTTAGGGTTTTTACCCTATTTAAATGCCTTACCTTGCCCCAACCCATCCTCCATCATCCCTCTTAGTCCAGAAAAACCCTAAATTGAAACCCTAACCTTGTTTGTGTGTTCTTAAGCCATTTTTGTGTGTTTGTGGTGGTTATGAAGCTTGAGAAGGAAGAAGGAGCTTGTGAGTTCAAGTGGAAGCTAGTAGATCCAGAGGTTGTGTCCCATTTCCAGCTCACTGGAGGTAAAAAGCTCCAACCTTGACCATCAATCTCTTAGATCTCTAGTTAGGGTTCATTTCCACCTTTTCTAAGTTCTTATAAAGTCATACTCAGGATTTTGTGGTTATAAAGGAGCATGACTTCAGATCTGGAACCATAGAGGGTTCTTATGGCATAAAGGTGCTGACTTTATGGCCATAAGCACCCCATACATCTTGTAGACTCCATTTTAAGGCCATTTGAGCCCAATACTCCATGCATGGATGTCAAGTTTGGAATTTTATGTGTATTATGGACCCTAGGAGGTCAGATCTATGTTTTGGATGCATCAAAACCCACTGAAATCGAGTGTATAGTTATGGACATAGAGGGACTCGGCGAGTCACTCATGTGACTAGGCGAGTCGGGTCTAGTTTCCCACCAAAACCCTTCTGATAATGGACCATGAGTTGAGTTAGAAGAACATGCAACCAGTTGGACTCATTGAGGACCTAGAAATCATGGGACTCGACGAGTGTATGAACTAACTCGGCGAGTTCAAGGCTATGTCCTAAGAATATGAAGATGGACTCAGTGAGTCAAGGATGAACTCGGCGAGTCCAACACTAAGAGCATCACCTTACATGAAGATGAACTCGATGAGTTCATGAGGAACTCGAAGAGTCAAGGACTAAACGTCCTAACTAGCATGAAGATGGGTTCGGCGAGTCAAAGATGAACTCGTCGAGTCCATTGCAAAGGGTCCCGACTTTGTATCATGGAACTCGACGAGTTGGTGGACCAACTCGGCGACTTGACCAAAAATGACCTTGACCATGATGTTGACTTTGAATTTGATCTTGACCTAAGTTGAGCATGAAATGGTAACTAAGGAAGATGATTATGTGCAAGGTTTGAGAGGAGTTGATCCCGACAGCAAGGATAGTTCAGACACTTCACTTTACGAGGTGAATTACCTTCTAGTAGAAGTGGGTCGAAGGCACCAATGCCGGCCTACTAGTAGTTGATTATAGTTGAGATGATTGTCTTTGTGATAATCATCTGGTTTGCTACTACCTGATATGTTTATGTGCTAGCATGAAATGTTATATGTGATAGTGGTAGTAGGAGGGGAATAGTCCCCAAGTTCGGTTGATAGGATCGAAGGGTAGGTCAGGCAACCTAGATATGTGTAACAATATGTTATGTTATGTTTTGTGTGGTAGTAGTAGGGGTGAAATAGTCCCCAAAGCCGGTTGGAATAAGCCGGAGGGTAGGTCAGCACCCCATAATCGTCTAACATGGATAGGTCGAGCATCCCATAATTGCCTGGCAGGGTAGGTCAGCACCCCATAACTGCTTGAAATGGGTAGGTCGGACACCCCAGAATTACCCGATATTATGTTTGTTGTATGGTATGTGGTATTATGGGGGAACTCACTAATCTTTGTGCTTACGATTTTCCATTTTGGTTTCAGGTACCTCTTCGTCGAAGGGGAAGGAGCCGACATGGTAGTAGCGCATCGCACACACCCGATTCCACATTTTAGAGATCCATGGGATTGTACTCTGACATTATTACTATTGATAATATGATTTTTTAAACTTGTGATTGTTGTTTTATGGATTGAAATGATATCAATGATGTTTTAAGTAAACTGTTTTATGAGTAACATATTTAAAAACAAAATTTTTGGCCATGATTTTTGGGATGTTACAAGTTGGTATTAGAGCCTTGGTTTGAGGGATTCGGGCACACTCTCAAGTGTGTCTGGACTCAAACTAAGGACTTGGTATGAGAGTTTTCAAAGAAAATCATTCTGTAAAAAGGGATTTTGAAAAGAACTTGAAAAGATAAAGGAGCTTTGAAAAGAACAAGGTGTTTGATGCGTGTAACCGGCTGGTGGTTGTCGAGGCCAACACAAATAATAACCCTAAATATTACACACTAAAATAGTGTATAGTGGTAAAGGGGTCGAATCCATGGACATTGGTTAAGTTATAACTCTATGAAAAATCTCTTTGTAATAAACTTGTGAAATAACAATAAAAATAAAATGGGGGGTTTTGGTGTTTTGAAATACTTGAAACAAACTAGAATTAACTATGATTTAAATAGACAATTTCAACAAAAATAAGGGTTTGATGTAAAATCAGTAAGGGAGAGATGGTTGACTTAAAGTTTCCCCACTTTGACTTTTGATAAACATATCATTAGAATCCAATGGTGCAATACTTTGATTTAAATCCTTAATTTGGCTATAGTAATCCAAGGAGCTTGAGATTACCTAGACTTTTCTTAATTGTTGAAATAGATAGAGAAGCTCATAACAATTTCCTTAGTCAAAGTCACTAATTCCAAATAGCATGTAATTAGTGAAAGTCAACTAGCATTAAGAACCAAAAAGTCACCAAATCGAAGAGGAGTCAATTGCTTTCACTACCATGTTGGAGGAAATGTTTTTATGATTGTGTGAAGAGAAAACAACACAAAAATCACTTGTTGCTTGCTAATTTTAGGATTCTTTACTTAATCAAGAAATTAGCCAACTAATCACCACAAACACATTTAAAATCATGAATAAAAACATACTAGTAGTGATAAAATGATAAAATACAAAACATTTCCATAAAGATTTAAGAACAAGTTCATGGATTCTTCAACATTCAACAAAATTTCAAAGGTTTCAACAAGAAATCAACCAAGATTTGTTTAGCCAAACATGGCTAAACTCAAAGGAACAAAGTTAGATGAGATTGTACCAAACATTTCACAATAATCAAGAGGTGAAATCAAGATGTTCTTGATGTGTTCTTGGCCTTCACAAGTACTCCAAACTCCAGAGAGAAAAAGTCCAAATCAGACCCCCAAGATAAGGCTAAAGAGGCACACCAACCTTCCCAATATAGAGCTCTTAGTAAAATCCCAAAATTGCCCTTGTCAGGAATCCACGCGGGCCGCAGGTAATCTTACGCAGGCTGCGGGCTTCGACGGGATTTTTGGGCTTCTTCAGGTCTTGGGCCCCCAAAGGTAATCCATTGGCCCAGTTCGGATCCAATCAGTTCCTAGTCCATTTTTCTTTAATATTTCTTTAGTTAAAGCCTAATTTGTCTTTCCACATCACTCAAAACTTCCGCAAACTCTTAAACATCGATTTAGCACACTCAAGAACTCTCTCACGCCTTTTCAAATTTAAAGTTCAACACTTCTACGCCTTCAAGCAATCGACAAGCCTACTCCCTGGATCACCTCCAAAGCTATCAAGCATAACATCCCCACTGCTCTTCAAATCCAATCATCTTCCAAAAGATCCCGCACACTCCCGCTCCTCTAGTTTCCTTAAAATCTGCAATAATGCTCAAGAAAGTAGAAAGTACCCGAAATGGTCATAAAAATAACAAAAAGGAAAATATGCATGGAAATTGTAACGCCTGTGTTTCTGGGCTTGCCATCCTTAGCAATATAATAGTCTAGGTTAAACTTTGTAACTTAATTTGAAATAATAAGAATGTATTATTTGAGTATTATGTGTTTCGTACTTAATTGCTTAATTATGTGATATGATTAATTAAGAATAAAATGAGCGTCAAAATTTAAGTGTAAAATAAACTCGATATCTTTGGATAATATTGTAGTAGTTGAAATGAGGTTCCGAATATATCTAGAACGCCCAAATCTGACTTCGTATGAGTAAGTTATGATTTTCTGAAGTTTTGAGTTAGCGATATGCTGCCCGAATACTCGATTTGAGATCGAGCGGTTTTTAGCCGAAACAATCTAAACGAGAATCGAAGATCTCATTATTAGTAGTGAAACGATGAAAAGTTAGGCGAGAATGGACGTCGGACGAAGAGGTTATGAATTTATAAAGAAGTTTTTCTGTCCCGGCATCCTAAAAATAAATATTAAAAATAAAGTCAAAATTAGTTGACGGAGTCTAAACGAAAGTGTTAGAGCATAGTCTCACCTACGCGTGGATATAAAAAACGTCGAAAACAGAGTTCGTAAGGAGAAGATATGAATTTTTGAAGTTTTTAAATAATTATATAAATTTAAATTCAAAATTTCGATATTATCCGAAGGGGAGTCACCGGACTCATCCGAAGTACGCCCAGCGTACTGGTGTATGCCCAACGTACCACTCGAGTGTTCGGAGTTCGTATGCAATGATGTAGAGGGCCGATGACGCAAGCGATGATGGCAACCGAGGCATTATGCCCCGCGTACTCCAACGTTATGCCCAACGCAACCCCGAAGCTCAACCCTATAAAAGGGGATGTGAAGCCAGCTTCATCCTTTTACAAACCCTTCCTTTTTCTCTCATCTTTTGCCTCGTTTAGCATGCCATTTATACCTTGAAGCCCCGGTAATATTCCCGAGCCCCGAAGGAAGATCTGAAGCCGCGAGGAGCCAGGTTTTTGTGAAGATCTTCCAGATCTACGGAGAAACACCTCTTCTGCAAGCTGTAGTGCTGCCCGATCATCTTCTGATCAAGTGAGTGTGTAGTCATTTTCTTCCAACGCAATATTATGAAGTATTTTATATAAAATACGTGTTATGTGTATATATTTTGTTATTATACGTGTGAGTGTATATTCACTCTCTTCTATCTCATAGATCTAATTTATTCTCTATGAAATACGTGTTATGTGTGTGTGTCTCATATGTTATGTGGAATATGTATCGATTAAAGCATGCTATACAGGTTTTTAAACTATGTGTAAAAATGTATATTTTTATCTACTAATATGTTGGGTAGAACATGGGTAGATAGTTGGTATGTAATAAACAGATGAGAGGCCTCGGTGTTGTTGGTGTTATTCTAGTCATTCAGCAAAGTATGGATGACGACCACAGACTATTCTAGACTATCCTGTGGAACACTAGCAGGCTCATAACCTGTAGGTGTTGTGAACGATGTGTTCACCGGTGTACTCTATCCCCCACATGGTTGCCTTTAGGACACTTATTGTTGAGGAAGCCCCTTTGCAGTAATGTCCGTCCCGATGAAAATCCTGAATTAGGTTCCTTATAATAGATGTTATTTTTAGGGACATAAAGTGAGGATAACAGGAAAGGGTAATCGGGTTTATTGTTGATTGTTGAATTAAATAGAATTATTTATTGTGGGTTGAAAACCCTATATGCTCACCAGGCTCCCCAGCATGACCCACTCAGTTTATTTGTATTACAGGAAGTGGTGCAAGGGTATAAGATGGACGAATCATCAAGTTGTTTTGTTTACAAGTCTGTATATGTATATATTTGTTGAATGACTTGTAATGTTATCGTTTATGCTTTATGGTCTGTATCGGAACATGACATCCCGATTTTTTATTATGAAATGAAATTATATTTCTTTATGAAATGTTTTGATAAAAATCTATTTTATCATGTTTTGTTTTTGGGAACAAATTCTGCATCTCTTTTAAAAATCAAAAGGATTTACTCTGAAATTGTTTAAAAAGCATAAAGGAAACCAGTCTTTTTCTGGCCGAGATTTTGGGGATGTCACAGTTGGTATCAAAGCATTAGTTTCAGCGAACTAGGAATTTGTAGGATTTCTAGACTTAAACTTAAGATGTTAAGTAGAGATTGTGAGATGTGTTTGATAAATTTTAGACACGAGCACTAGTCTATTTTAGGAAAGTTGCCTAAAATGCTTTTACGTGCTAAATGTTATGTGTTGCCATATATGATATTATTTGTTCGGATCTACGGTTTGTTTCCAACCGGATATGAAGGTTTATGTGTTTAGGATTCTAAGCGTATGTCTACGATATTAGAACTAGAATGTAATCGTTTCGGAGTGATAAGGATGATTTGAATATCTATCATGAATGAAGAACTAAATTTCACCTTATTCGTTGTATAGATCTAAAATGGTGAGAACAAGAAGCGGTGTTGGAAACACAAACGAGAACAGGAATCAACCGCCTGTAATTCAACAAGTAGTTGTTGAAGCTGCTGCACCAGAACAGATCACCATGGCTGCAGTGCAAGCCATGATTTGGGCTATGTTAGCCGAACAAAGGGAGGAAATGCGACAGATGTTGCATGGAAATAGGGACGAACCTATCATACCTAACGTGGAACTTAAACCGATTCCCAAACAATCAGAGGAAGGGAACAATAGTCACATAGTGAGTCAAATTGGGACTCAAGAAGAACGAAGGAATGATCCAGAAAAGAGAAACAACAAGGATGGGTGAATGTACAAGAATTTCTTGGGCGTCAAGCCGCCAAGTCTTTCGGGAAGCCCGAAGCCTGTTGAGATAATGGATTGGATCTCTGAAATGGAGATGGTATTTGAAAGTTGCAACTGTAGCAACAAGCAGAAGATTGTTTTCGCAGTTAGACAACTGAAGACTGGAGTCTTGAGTTGGTGGAAGTTGTTGGCAGATACTATGCCACGAGGAGAAGCTCTGAAAATGTCATGGGAGGAGTTTTTGGAACAACTAAGGGCGCAATATTGTTCAGAGATAGATCTGATTGATCTAAACAATGAGTTCTAAAACTTGAAGAAAGGGAAGATGAGTGTAGATGACTATGGTACGACATTCATTGAGAAAATGAAGTTATTTCCGTACCTAGTGCCAACGGAACTCTCCAAGATTGAGACGTTCGCTAATGGACTGCCTGCCGACTTTGGTCCGACAGTCAAGATGGCAACTACTCTGAAAACAGTTGTTCGAGCAGCTAAGAACGTGGAGGCCCAACAGAAGGAAAAGGGTCTGGAAAGGATAGATGTTGGTGAAAAGTGGAAGTTCGAGGGATCTTCAGGATCCAACAAGAAAAACAAGTTCTCAAAGTCTGGTTCGAGGGGAGGTGGAGGCGAAGCCAAGTGGTGCGATAAATGTAAAAATAAGCATCATGGAAAATGTGAGGTAGTGGCCACATGCTACAAATGTGGAAAGCCAGGGCACTATGCCAATGAATGCACCCTCACCAAGAAAGTTTGCTATGGTTGTGGTGAGGAGAGCACATCTCAAGGGATTGTCCGAAAAAGAAGGAAGCAGCTAGACCCAACATCCCGCCAAAGCCAAAGGTGAGAGCATTCCAGATGACACTGGAAGCTACTAAAGATGAAGCTGATGTCGCTTCAGGTACCTTTCTCGTTAACAATTTGCCTGCCCAAATTTTATTTGATTCTGGAGCCAGCTACTCCTTTATATCGCATGAATTTGGTATAAAACTAGCTTTGCCTGTTGATAAACTAGATAATGCTTTATTAGTCGAAGTTGCTAGTGGCAAGTTTGTACCTGTTAGCTATCGTATGAAAAACATCTTAATTGATCTGAATGGGAATAAGTTCCACGAGGAATTATTACCTATCGAACTTAATGGTTTCGACATCGTTTTGGGAATGGATTGGCTTAGCGCCAATGATACCGAAATTTTATGCAAGAAGAAAATAGTGAAAGTGAACCCGCCTGGGAAAGAGTCGTTTATGGTGTATGGAGATTAACGTAGAGTAAATTCTAGAATCATTTCTCTAATGAAAGCTAGAAAATGTTTGACCAAGGGGTGTACATCATACTTAGCATTCGTGATCGATGATAAGAAGGAAAAGAAGGTGATGCAAAATATTCCCGTTGTGTGTGATTATCCGGAGGTATTTCCCGAAGATCTTCCTGGATTACCGCCTGATCGACAAGTGGAATTCCATATTGACTTGTTGCCCAGAACAACGCCGATTGCAAAAGCACCTTACCGACTAGCACCGACAGAGATGAAGGAGCTGATGATGCAACTTCAGGAGTTATTGGATAAGGGTTTCATTAGACCTAGTTCATCACCCTGGGTAGCTCCGGTGTTATTCATGAAAAAGAAAGATGGAAGTATGAGAATGTGCATTGATTATAGAGAGCTGAATAAGGCAACGATAAAGAATAGATATTCGTTGTCGAGGATTGATGACTTGTTTGATCAATTGCAAGGTTCGAGATATTTCTCGAAGACCGATCTAAGGTCAGGATATCATCAGCTAAAAGTGAGAGAGCAGGATATCAAGAAGACTGCGTTCAGAACACGATATGGACACTATGAGTTCTTGGTTATGTTGTTTGGACTAACCAATGCTCCAGTAGCATTAATGGATTTAATGAATAGGTTTTGTAATCCGTTCCTTGATAAATCTGTGATAGTGTTCATAGATGACATTCTGATTTACTCGAAAATCCAAGAGGAGCATGGCAGACACTTTCAAGAAGTGTTAGAAGTTTTGAAGAAGGAGAAACTGTATGCGAAGTTCTCCAAATGTGATTTTTGGATTCGTGAAGTCCAATTCTTGGGTCACGTGGTCAACCAAAAAGGGATAATGGTTGATCCAGCGAAGATCGAAGCTGTGATGAAGTGGGAACAACCGAAAAATCCCACGGAGATCCGAAGCTTTTTAGGATTAGCTGGATATTATCGAAGATTTATCCAAGGCTTTTCTTCAATCGCTAGTCCATTGACAACTTTAACCCACAAAGGTGCTACTTATGCTTGGAGTGATAAGCATAAAGAAGCGTTCGAGGAGCTAAAGAAGAAACTATGCGAGGCACCGATACTTTCTTTACCCGATGGAGTTGAAGACTTCGCTGTTTATAAAGATGCGTCTGGGGTTGGATTGGGTTGTGTTCTGACCTAAAGAGATAAGGTGATCGCATATGCGTCTCGACAATTGAAAGAGCATGAAAGGAACTACCCGACTCATGATTTGGAGTTGGCAGCGGTAGTTTTCGCTTTGAAAATATGGAGGCATTACCTCTATGGCACGAAGTGAAAACTTTTCACTAATCATAAGAGTCTCCAATATCTCTTCGGTTAGAAGGAATTGAATATGAGGCAACGACGCTGGCTAGAATTGCTGAAGGACTACGACTGTGAGATACTTTACCACCCTGGTAAAGCTAATGTTGTTGCTGATGCTCTCAGTCGGAAAGTTAATCTTGAAAGAAAAAGGCCAAGAGCGTTGAGAATTGAAGTTGTCTCGACCATTGTGGAAAGTATAAAGAAAACTCAAGAGGAAACTTCTGAGAAGAATGACCGAAAGGAGGAACATTTGGGAAAAACGTTGGTGTTCGGTATAAACAGTCATGGACTGAAGGTGTTCCAAGATCGGATTTGGATACCTAAGACAGGAGGAGTCAGAGATCTTCTGATGGAAGAAGCTCACAAGGCCATGTAGTCGATTCATCCCGGTAGCACTAAAATGTATGAGGACCTGAAACCCTACTACTGGTGGCCGATGATAAAACTTGATGTTGCAAAGTATGTGGCTGAGTATGTGACTTGTGCGAGAGTCAAGACACAACATCAGAAATTGTAGGGGAGTTTAGAACCATTGCCTGTGCCTATGGGTAAGTGGGAAGACATTGTTATGGATTTTCTCACTAAACTACCCAGAACAAAGAATGGTTACGACATGATTTGGGTGGTCGTTGATCGATTCACTAAGAGTGCGCATTTCATAGCAGCCACGGAGAAATGATCTATGGAAAAGCTTGCGAGTTCTTACATGAAGGAAATTGTGAGGCTTCACGGTGTTCCGCTAACGATTGTGTCGGATCGTGATAGTCGTTTCACCTCAAGATTTTGGAAAAGTCTACAAGAGGAATTGGGTACCAAGTTGTGTTTAAGTACAGCTTACCATCCGCAGACTGATGGTCAGAGCAAACAGACGATACAAACACTTGAAGATATGCTAAGAGCATGTACCTTGGAATTCCTAGGAAATTGGGATGAACATTTACCATTAGTAGAATTTTTCTACAACAATAGTTTCCACTCGAGCATAAAGATGACACCTTATCAAGCTTTGTACGTACATAAGTGTTGTACGTCGTCTTGTTGGCTTGAGGCTGGGGAAAGGTAGTTTATGGGACCGGAGATAATCCATCAAACTGCTGAAAAGTTGAAAATAATTAGGGAAAGAATGTTAGCAGCTTAGGATCGTCAAAAGAGCTATGCTGACAAAAAGCGAAGACCGATGACTTTTGAAATTGGAGATTCGGTTTTGCTTAAAGTCTCGCCGTGGAAGGGACTTATAAGATTTGGTAAAAGGGGAAAATTAAGTCCAAGGTTTATTGGACCGTTTAAAGTTCTTCAGAGAATTGGGAACCAAGCTTACAAGCTCGAACTACTAGAAGAACTGAATGGAATTCATAACACTTTTCATGTGTGTTATTTGAGGAAGTTCACGGGAGAAGTTCCTGACATGATTCCACTTTCGGAGTTAAGAATCGATGAGAACAAAAGGTTGATTGAAGAACCAGAGGCAATCGTTGACCGAAAGACTAAGAAGTTGCGACGTAAGATGGTTGAGTTAGTGCTTGTCCGATGGAAACACACGAATGGGCCAAATCTTACCTGTGAGACGGAGAGTGACATGATGAGTCGCTATCCGCATTTGTTTGCTGATGTGTGATTCCGGGGACGGAATCATCCTAAGGTGGGGAGAATTTTAATGCCTGTGTTTCTGGGCTTTCCATCCTTAGCAATATAATAGTCCCGGTTAACCTTTGTAACTCAATTTGAAATAATAAGAACGTATTATTTGAGCATTATGTGTTTCGTACTTAATTGCTTAATTATGTGATATGATTAATTAAGAATAAAATGAGCGTAAAAATTTAAGTGTAAAATAAACTCGATATCTTTAGATAATGTTGTAGTAGTTGAAACGAGGTTTCCGAATATATCTAGAACGCGCAAATCTGACTTCGTATGAGGAAGTTATGATTTTCTGAAGTTTCGACTTAGTGATATGCAGCCCGAATATATATTTGATTTGAGATCGAGCAGTTTTTAGTGTAGATGTAAAATTGTAAAAGTCGAATATAGTGTTTTGTATTGTTTCGCATTTTATGTTATTTTACTAAGTCATATTTCTGCGAAGTATAATGTTTAGACTTAGTATATTTTTTGTACACTCATGTTCCCTATAAATAGGGACTGAGGTTAGAAGTAGAAGATAACTTTTGTAAACTCAAATATCCTTCTGCTTATTTCTGTAATCAGTCTTCATCAATATGAGATCTGATTAATATTTACTCTTTGTGTGATCTAACTCTAGATTACTCAAATCATACTTTGTTTACTTAAATCTCGATAACAATTCTCTTCAATTGGTATCAGAGCAGGATTCAAACTGCATCGATCTGATTTTCGTGTTAGAATCATTTGCTTTTTGAGTTGCAACTTTACTCAAAATTTTCCGCGCATTTTGGTTTTGAAAATCTCATTTGATCTTTGAATTGATCTTGTCTTTGAATTGTTTAGTCGAGTAATCGATCAGTGATTTGTGATCAATTTAATTGATCAAATTCTCAATTTCATCAAGTTTTTCAAGCTTTCTGAAAATTTCTGTGTTCATCAATGGCAAACTTCAACATGAATACAATGACTTCCTTCTCTTACTTGCTTGGTTCTTCAACTAAAATTCCGATGTTAATTCCAGAATACTATGATCAGTGGGCTGATAGAATGGAAGATTACTTAAATGGAATTGATAAAGAACTTTTGAATTGTATCAATGGACAGTGCAAGCTCCTGTTAATGTTCAACCAATTGGTCCATCTGCTACATCTACTGAAGTTGCTGATCAACAAAAACGGTTGAAGAATAATGAAAAGAGGTGCATGAGGGAACTAAGAGGTGCTCTTCCTCCTGTGGTTTATAATTACATTCATAGTTGTAAAATAGCAAAGGAAATCTAGAACACTCTAAAAAGAGAAGTATCAGGGTAGCGAAAAGACGAAGATCAATTTTGTGAAGCAATGTCTAGTTGAACTGAAAGGATTCAGACAAAAGGATGATGAAACTCTTGAAAATTACTATGATCGTCTGAATGAGCTTATATTTCGCTGCAATAGATATGGAATCACTAGGTCTCTCATGGAGTTCAATTTGACATTCATTATGGGTCTTCGCAAAGAATGGCGAAGTGTGAGCATGATGATTAAGAATCAATAGAGTTTTGATTCAACTCGTCTGAATGATCTCTACAATCAGCTGAAAACACATGAATGTGAAGTTTCTGAAATATATGAAGAATCAAAACAAAGTATTGGAGGTCCTTTGGCTCTTGTTTCAAAGGTAACGAAAGCTGATGTTAATGAAAAAGATGGTTCAGATGATGAAGGATTTTTGATGAACTCTGATGATGAGGCTGTGGCATTCTATTCAAACAACAGAATTAAGAAGTTTTTCAAAAAGCCTTTTAATCCAAAAGGAAAGGCTAGTGATGCGAAGAGTGCAGTCACAAAAACTGGAGGAGAGGAGAGGAAGAAATTGGAGAGAGCTGATGAGAAACAAAAAGATGCGAAAGAAGTGAAGAAGCTGAAAGGTGACTCAGGAATTTACTGTCACTACTGCAATGGTGCGAATCATTTTGCAGTCGATTGCATGTTGCGAAAGAAAGAAGAGAAGAAGGAAAAAGTTAAAGATGAAGCATACTACTCTGAAAAGCTTGAAGAGATACGTGCTAAGACCAAAGGAGTGTCTTTGGTTGCGAAAGGTGAAACTGATAATGAAGAAAGTGGTACGTATCAGATCTGGTCTTCAGGATCTGATGATGAGGAAATGAGGCATCCTACACATGGGGCAATGTACGCAAGTTTTGAAGATTGCGAAGAGGAAATTTCAGGAAGGTGCTTCGTATCCAAATCCACAGACAAATCACCCATGAACACCAAGGTACGTGCTATACTTGAATCTTTTAATATTCCTTTATCTGCTTATGATGCTGAAATTGTTTCATTTGATGAAACTGTGGCTTATTTTGATTTTGTGATTGTGTCTGCTAGTACTGAAGCTCAAAAATTAAATATGCAACTTAGTGAGACACAGAAAGAATTAGAAATAAAGAGGAGCAGAATAGAAAAACTTGAAATGCAGATCAAAAATGTAGATTGTGATAGGAATAATCTTACAAATGATCTTAGGTTGGTTCTAGCACAAAGGAACATATATTGTAATTCTGCCAAACAGTTATATGCAAAATTAATTGCTTTACATCATTCTCCTGACATTAGCAAAGAACAACATAGGAAACTTTTACCTTTCTTGAATTTGAATGTGAAAAAGTTGATGATGTTTCTTATGATTGCGAAAGTACAATTGCTCAATTTGACAAAATACCTGATGATAGATATACATACGGTATTGTTAAAATTGATGAATTTCTGAATGCTGATGAGTTGGTTAACATTGTCAATGAAAGTTTGACAAAGAATGAACAAGTGAAAATATTAAAGAAAACCGAAACTTCAACTCTTGCATCTCAATTCAATTATGCTGATATTGATGAAAATTCAGATAATGTGAGTGAAATCAGTGAGATAGAAGAGGAAGAAGAGGTTGATTGTTCTCAATTGTCAATCATTAATATCACATCTAAGGTTAAAGGTAAAGAAATTCTTGTTGATTCGATAGCAATGGATGAAATTGATAAACCTTTAACTTCGCAACATTGTGAGTTTGATAATGTGGAAGTTGAAAGCTGGAAATCTGATGAGAATGAAGAAAACATAGGAGAAATGAAAGATTCACTTGAAATACCTCAACGAGTTGTGGTTGATCAAGTGTTTGAAAATACAAAAGAGTTTGACAAGATTTTAAATGACAAAGGCGCACATTATTTGGAAACCAACACTGTGGTATATCCAAATTTTGTATGTACTGATAAAACCATTTTTCCAAATCAAGTTTTTGTCACTACAGGAAATGCTGAGAAAGTTCATCCTGAATTCAACAAAATGATTGAAAAAGATAATCTAAAATCAACCACAGAAGGTTTTTTCGCAAATCAAAACACAGAAGAAAACAATTTAACTCAAAATTCTTATGTGTTTCAAAAACAAAAATCATTACAAAAATGGGTGGTTAAAGGTGAAAAACCAAAGGCTGGAGTGAAATTAAATTCTCATGAATTCAAATTGATGGTTGGAAATTATTCAACAGAAAATAAAGTTTCAAAAAGAAAAGCAAGAAAAGTAATTTTCTGGCAAGTTGTGTCAAATGACCAACCAAGAGATGAAAAAGAACAAATTTCAAAAACAAAATCATCAAAATTTCAAAGCAAAATAAACAAACAGATTCAAGTTTTAATAAACAAATAAATTTTGTTGATAAAATTCCATATGTTCACAAATATGACAACAATCGAAAACTTGAGAATTCGCAAAAATTTGCAAATAATCAAAAGTTTCAAAACGTTGGCAAATTCACGAATACTTCATCAAGTTTGACAGATTCAATTCAAGCAAAAGTAAAATTTTCACCAAAACAACCAAATTTTCCAAATCCTTCAGTTTCAAAACAAACCAAAGTTTCATATACAAAAGAAAAATCTGATGTAAGTACATTCAATCGTTGGTTTGAAGGGAAAGGAAGAAAATATCAAAGTGGGAAATTTACAGAACAACAAATCAAGAATGCATTTGACAAGTTCGCAAATAATTCTTCCACTGATAGTTCATCATCTCATCATTCGCAAGTTCCAGTTCAAAAATGGAAACCAGTTATCAAAAATGCGAATATTGTGAAGGATAAGATTACAATCAATGGAAATCCAAAACTATTGAATGACTATATTTCAATATCTAGATATGATGATGTTGATATAATGGATTCTGTCACAAACAAAGTGAAAACATGGTTTTTAAATTCAAAGAACTTGTTTTATTCTACTAATGATGGACCCAATAAGTCTTGGGTTCCTAAAATTTTCCAATAAATGCTGGTGATGTGTGACGAGCAATATGATACGAAATGGTATATTGATAGTGGTTGCTCTCGTCATATGACTAGAAGAAAGGAAAACTTGCGAGATTATAAAAGCTTGGAAAATGCAGGAGTAGTCAAGTTTGGGAATAATCACAAGTGTCAAGTGAAAGGCTATGGGAAAGTCACAAATGGACAATTTACTGTGAACAGAGTTTCTTATGTTGAAGGACTTCAACATAATTTGATAAGTGTGTCACAACTTGTTGTTGGTACAGGAAATCAAGTTGTATTTAATGAAGAAGGAAGTATCATATCAAATGCGAAGACAAATGAAATACTTCTCAAATCCAAAAGATATGATGATATGTTTACACTGGACATCAAACCAATTGTGGGAAAACTTGCTGTGTGTTTACTATCAAAAGCATCCAATGATGTCAGCTGGCTTTGGCATAGAAGATTATCACACTTGAACTTTCGAAATATTAACAAACTTGTCACTGAAGATTTAGTTCGAGGGCTACCTATATTAAAATTTGATAATGATTCTCTGTGTGCAGCTTGCGAACAAGGAAAACAACATAGAAAAGGTCATCCGATTGTTATAGATACAAAAATTGTAGAACCATTGGAACTTCTTCACATTGACTTATGTGAATCGTCGACTATTGCTACAATCAATAAAAATCGGTACATTTTAGTTATTGTAGATGATTTTTCTCGATTCACATGGGTGTTTTTTCTCAGGTTAAAATCTGAAGTTGCTCAGACGATGATTGATTTTATCAAAAAGATTGAGCTTAGTCTGAAAATGAATGTTCGCAAAATTAAAAGTGATAATGGTTCTGAGTTTAAAAATCAAATTCTTGATTCTTTTCTCACAAACAAAGGCATTTCGCATAATTTTTCATCACCATATAATCCGCAACAAAATGGTGTTGTTGAAAGAAGAAATCGATCTCTATGCAAAGCAGCTAGAACCATGTTAACATATGCGAATCTACCTCAATATCTTTGGGCAGAAGCAGTTTCCACTGCATGTTTTACACAGAATAGATCATTTATTCATCGAAGATTCAATGTTACTCCATATGAAATAATCAATAATAGGAAACCTAATGTAAAATTCTTTCATGTTTTTGGTTGCAGGTGTTTTATCATGAATCTCAAAGATAATTTGTCCAAGTTCCAAGCTAAAGCTGATGAAGGCATATTTTTAGGATATTCACATAATTCAGTTGCATAAAAAGTGCTTAATAAAAGAACTAGAAAAGTTGAAGAAACTTTCAATTTAACGTTTGATGATTACTATCTTAAACCAATGGATACTAAGTTTGAAAATAAATCAATACTTGTGGATTCAAATACTCAAATTGATAATTCTGAAATAAATGATTTTGATTATGACTTAATTTTCGGAGTTCCTGACAGGGCAATTGAAGCGGAAAATAATGCTCCTGATAATCAAACATCAGAATCCTTAAAACATACTGATGATTCAACAATACCAACAAGGTCAAGCACTTGCGAAAGTATGTCTGATGCTTGTATGGAGGAGGAGCATACGAGTATTCATGAAGATTGGCAACCAACTTTCGAGGGGGAGAATGAAAATATGAATCATCAAGTTGAGGGGGGGCATTCGGAGAATCAACAGGAACATCATTTTGAGGGGGAGCGTCAAGATGAAGATCATGTTGAGAGGGAGCATGATGAAACAGAGACAATTAATCTTGATGAAAATGATGAGTTTCATGAACTAAATGATAATTTTTCTGTTGCAGGATCTGGAAATGAAGGTATGTATGAAGATGCACCATTAGAATTTGATCCTAATTTTCCACCACTTGCGAAATGGACAAGAAATCATCCAAAAGAACAGGTAATTGGTAATACACAAGATAGTGTGTTAACAAGAGCTCAAATTCATGCGAAAAATGAGGTACTGAATGCGAACCAAGAACTGTGTATGTTTAATGTCTTTATTTCGAAAATATAGCCAAAGATAGTAAAGGATGCTATGGAACACTCAGATTGGGTTGTTGCTATGCAATCTGAACTGGCTGAATTTGAACGAAATAAGGTTTGGAGATTAATTTCTAAACCTTTTGATGTTTCAATTGTCGGTTTAAAATGGATTTTTAAAAATAAAACCGACAAAGATGGCAATATTATTCGAAATAAAGCTAGACTAGTGGTTAAAGGTTATTCGCAACAAGAAGGAATAGACTATGAAGAAACATTTGCACCTGTTGCAAGACTTGAAGCAGTTCGCATATTTTTAGCTTATGCAGCTCACAAAGACTTTGATGTTTATCAAATGGATGTTAAGTGTGCATTCTTAAATGGAGAAGTTGAAGAAACAGTATATGTTGAACAACCACTAGGATTTATAAACAATGAACATCCTGATCATGTTTACATCCTAGATAAGGTTGTGTATGAATTAAAACAAGCACCAAGAGCCTGGTACGCAACATTTACAAATTTCTTGAAACAATCTAAATTTAAACAAGGATCAGTTAACCCCACATTATTTCGCAAGAAAGTTGGAAGTCATCTAATGCTTGTTCAAATTTATGTTGATGATATTATCTTTGGCTCAACTGATCCAGCATTGTCAATTAAATTTGAAAATCTAATGAAAAGTTAGTTTGAAATGAGCATGATGGGAAAAATTAATAATTTTCTTGGTTTACATATAAGACAGAACAGGGATGGAATCTTAATTAATCAAGAAAAGTATACGAAGAACTTGCTTGAAAAGTTTGGAATGACTAATAGCACGAAACTAAGAGTACCAATGGCAGTAGGAACAAGACTAACTCCTTCGTTAGACACTCCAGCTGTTGATTTAACACTTTATCGAAGCATGATAGGGTCTTTATTGTACTTAACTGCAAGTAGACCTGATATTATGTTTTCGGTTTGCAATTGTGCTAGATATCAAGCTAATCCCAGAGAACCTCATTTGACTGCAGTGAAAAATATTTTTCGCTATCTTAAGGGAACAGTTTCATTAGGACTTTGGTATCCTTCAAAAACAGGGTTTTTCATTCAAGCTTTTTTAGATTCTGATCTACGAGGATGTACTTTGGATAGGAAAAGTACGAGTGGTGGATTTCAACTATTGGATGGGAAGTTGGTGAGTTGGCAATCAAAGAAACAAACTTGTGTGGCTATATCAGCTGCTGAGGCTGAATACATTGCTGCTGCTGCTTGCACTTCACAAATTATTTGGATTCAAAGTCAACTTCGTGACTATGCAATAAACATGAAAAAGATTCCTTTGTATTGTGATTCGCAAAGTGCAATTCGCATTTGTCATAATCCAGTACAACATTCAAAGACAAAACACATTGCTCTTCGATATCATTTTATCAAAGATCATGTGGAAGATGGGAATATTGAAATTCATTTTGTTAAAACAACTGAACAACTTGCTGATATTTTTACAAAACCTCTTGATGAAAAATCATTTGTTAGAATTTTAGCAGGTTTGGGGATGATTGATGCGAATTCAATTTCAAAAACTCAAGAATGAAAGTCTGGTTCCGCAGTTATGAGTCAAACTTGTTCAAATGTTACTGTTCATCCATAGGCTTCGCATGGCTTCGCATCCACATCTTTTCGCATTTGCGATCATAACAACTAAGGTTAGGTTTTTGATTCATTTTGTAGTTTTTAACTTTTGAAAAATTAAAAATCCAAAAAGATTTTGTTTGGTTATGTTTTTATTTTGAAAAATTCAAAAATCACAAAAATATTTTTGTTTTCTTTGTTCTTTAAAAATTGTGTGCTGAGAATTTTGTATAGGGCTTAATGCGAAGAAGTCATAGTTAGGTGTTTCTACTGGAAGGTATTAATTTTTTTTAACCTAGTTAGGATGTCCCTAGAAGCATGCTGCTGTATGTAGACCAAAAGCCTCAACAAGACTCTATGTGTGCAAAGAAAGCCTTAATGAAATTATCACATGAAAATTTCTTCCCAAAAAGGCTTATATTCGCATAAGTCAAACGAGCTACCTTACTCTTCTCAAATGAGTTAACAGTTTTCTGTTTTGTCCATTATAACAGAGGTACACTTCGATTCTTATCCAATCTTTTTAAACCAAACAATTCTTTCAATCCAAATGTCTGAAGAGATTTTACCTTGAGGTCTTTGATAAAACCAATCAAAACCTAGACAAATCACAAGTCTGTGTTTATGATCTAACATCATGAGTCCGTGATGAAAGTGAAACCCAAACATCATAACCTTTAAGGAATTGACGGGGAACTTTGTTCCAGATTTTTACGAAACCTTTGTTTCATGTATCAAAAATTTCGAAACTCCAAATCATATTCAATTTGCATGCGTGGTCTTGATCAAATATTTGCAACCAACAATGTTTGTTACCCAACAAGATCCAGAACAAAATTTTCTTTTGAATATGATTTCAGTGTGAGTTTTATTCGCAAATCCTAGTCATGATAAATATTTTCAAAAGCCAACTTGTTACTGAATACACTGGGCAAACAAGTAATTTCATTTACAATTTCTCATCTTTTGTTAAGGATGATATGTAATGAAATTTTAAATCCAATCCCAAATGTCTTTTAAAAGAAGCCCTTCGATACTTCTCTATAAGTATTCGACTGTAATTCACGAGAAACTACACAAGCTGTTGATTATCTCTCTTGATGATTAACGAAGCAACCTTTGCCTGGGGTTTAACTACATTTATGTCAAATTTAATTTTTGACATCAGAGAATTCCAAATTTTTTTTTGTTTCTCATCTTATTCTGTTAACACAATGCACACACGAAATCCTTGAGGTTCTGAGTAAAACCAACTCAGACTGATGATTTCGCAAATCTGGCATATGACTTCACTTTATATCCCAAAAGTGAAAGAGCCTTGACTCCATGCGAAGGGTTTTAACGGTTCAAATTCAATAACGGGAAACTTGACAGACTGTGTACTCAAGATGGTTGGTATTCTATCTGGTTTTCAAGGAGAAGTGACAGTTACTTTTTGAAGCGTGGTTATCTTTTGTCATCATGATCCGATTTTCAAGGTGCCACGTCGGATAACATTAAATGCATCCCGCTTTAATTTCAAATTAATTTGGGTAACCTATAAAAGGGGGATCAAGAACACTATATACGGTTACGCAAACAGAACTCTCACAAACCTCCAAAGTCTCAAACTTGATCAAACCTTCTCTCTTTCAAACCCTAACAATGGCAGCCACTCAATCTAACACTGATGAAGTTCTTTCTCAATCTCTGATGAAAATCCAAAGCACAAATTATCAAGTTGATCCAAAAGTATCTTCTTATCCTGAAGACTTGAAGATGCTTATCGTTGCTCTAAATGATCACCTTTGTCCACTGCCATGTTTAGCTCCTTCTCTGTTCCAATGACATGGTTATCGTTGGCAGTTTCAACGGCATCACAAAACAATACAAATGATGTGATAACATTCAACTTGATCAACAACAAACGGGTAAAACTTTCCAAGAAGATGTTTGTTGAATTCTTGCAGATTCCAAACAATCCTCCATTTTTCAAACCTGTTAACTCTCAAGTCATTCACATGTTCAATGAGATGGGTCATCAACCACAACTTGAGAAGATTAGTGAGTTTCGAAAGTCTGGGTTGTCGTGCATGTGGAATTTCTTATTAGGTATTTTTCTCAGATGTCTAACAGGATGAACAATTGGACTAGATAGAGGACGAATGGAAGTATATGCCATGGTTATGGGTCTATACTATGACATCAATGTTGATTATGCAACCCAGTTATGGAAGGAATTTGTTCAGAGTCTCAAAAACACAAATTATGAAAAAGGGATTTCGTGTGCAAGATATTGGAGCTTAATTCTGGAGAAAGTCTATGAAAAAGAAGGGATTCAAGTACTGGAGGATGTTGAAGTTGCTGAATTTTATTTATATCAGTTTCCAAAGGTTGTAGAAGATGATGAGGCTATTTTTACTCACGTGGCTCGCATTCCAGATGCGATGCTTCGCAAAGTATCTCAAACTCACAAGGTCTTAGTGAGATATTTGCGAACAGTTAATCAATCTGTGCAGACTGGAGTATACTAGAAGTTGCTACTTCGTCAAAGAAGAAGAAGTCCACAAAGAAGAATGCGAAAGGTTCATCTTCACAACAAGCTCAAAATGAAGATGTTCAGATTGAAGAAACCTCATCTAAATCAAATCAAGAAATAATACCTTCCAAGTCTGGGGTATTGAAGAAAATTCGCAAGGCTGAGGTGAGCAGTAAAGGAGTTACTATTCGCAGTATTCCAGCTCCGGTTTCACCAGGAAAGAAAAGGCAAAGAGCTGAATATGTTGCGAAAAACATGCAACATACTCTCACAAAAAGAAGGAAATTGGTGATTCGAAATGAATCATCTGATGAAGAGATAGTCCCAGAAACTCCACCAGTGCCGTCTCTGGTAAATGTTTCCTTACCTATTATCCCAACTTCACAAATTTCTACCACAATACCACTCACCAAATCACTTGAAATAGTCACTACTAAATCAGTTTCTGAGGAGGTACCTATTTCTGATATGGTTGTCAACGTATCTGATACGGGGGCACCTATCTTGAGTGTTGAAACCACAATTCCAATCACTTTACCCATTTCCTTACCAATCGTTTCAATTCCATCCACAATTCTATCCACCACCTCATCAATTTTTGATCATCCTCTTCAAAATCCATTTACAACACTTTTTCCATCACAATCACCAGAAAATCCTCAACCTTCGCAATCTTTATCTGATAATGAAGCTGAAGGAGGAGCCTTTGGAGGAGTCTTTGAAGATATTCATTTTGATTCAGAGGAGGAGGATATTCCTGATCATATGCTTATGACAGGAAAACAATTTAAAATCCTGAATCAGAAGTTGAATGCTATTATTCAGTCGCAAGCTGATTCTGGCAGGATGTCTTCTATCTCAGCCATGGAAGTTGATGTAATGATTAAGGGTGCTGAGAAACGTATAATGGAAAAAGTTGATCAATCTGATAAGAACAATGAGCTTCGCATTCAAGCTCAAGGTAATAGCTTTTCTTCAGTGGTTCAGGATTTGAAAACAGTTACAAAAGAACGTCATGTTCTTTTTGTACAAGATGTGAAGAAAGTTAGGGAGGATGTCAACTATAAAATTCAAGAGTTGAACAATGAACTTGCGAAGGAGCTCCAGGATATTCATACTCAAAATGTTGATGTTCAAAAGCAGATTGAGGAGCTTAAAACAAACAAACCAACAACGGAGAGGTTTGATCAGCTGATCCAGTTGGTGACAGAGCTTAAAACGGTGGTTTCGCAATCTTCCTCCACACACATTCTTACTCCTGAGTTCTTGTCTCTAAAGATTAATACTTTAGAACAAGCAATTCACAAAGCTCTTGCTCCACTTGCCAATTTCACCTCTTTACTTCCAAGGGGTGCCCCACCTACTTTCACAGGGGTGCAAGGGGGAGAGAAAAGATCAAGTAAAGAGGAGGATGCAAAGACAGTGGGAAAAGTTATATCTACCCAGCTGAAAACTACTCTTCCCGTGTTTACGAAGCCAATTTCATCAACTACAATAAGCACAAGACCTATTGTCAAAGGAATTGTTATTGGAGCAAAAGCAGGAGGTTCAAGTTCAAAATCTCAAGTAGATATGGAGGGAAAAGGAAAGGGAATATTATACGAAAAATCAAAAGAAGAGAAGAAAGTTGAGGCTGAAGCAGAGATGGAAAGAATGAGGCAGTTTCAAAGTATCATGAGACAAAGGGCAAGTGATCCTCCCACAATGAACAAAGGAGATCCAGCGAAGCTTTACTCTTACGAAACTATAGAGTCAAAGGTTGTGGGGAGGGAAATGTATGAATTCAAGAAGAAGCCAAATAAAAGTTATGATATTTCGAATTCAGATAATTGCCAGCTAGATTTTCCAATCAATGAAATGCTCTTCATCAATGCTCAGTACAAAATTAGTGAGAAGTTTGATAATCCTAATGATTTTACAAACAGGAAAATCAGATTTCATGCTGTTTTAGGGAAGAATCCAGATGAAGTTTGGTCATTATTGAAGATCAAAAAGGTGCTAACAATCAAGAAAGATGTATTGTTTGAAGACATGCTTCAAAATTTTCGTTATTTTGTTATCAGAGCAGACAACAAGCAGTATGACTTCACTATAGCAGATTTTCCTCTGATGAACTGCAACGATTTGATTCAAGTGGCTCTGATTTTGAAGCATATGGAAGAAAATAAGCTTAAAGGCTCTGAGACTGAAGTATTCAAGACAGGCTTCGCACATGTTAAGACATTCATTGACAATTATTTCGATTGTTTGGCTCTTACAGATGATGAATTGGCGAATGTTTTGGGAGGAGAAGTGAAAGTTCCTTTGGAAGATACTTTATCCCAGTCAGCATTGTCGAAATATGTTGTTGGTGAAATATGTCTCAAACCTTTTGGTATGGTGTTTTCAGGGAGAGATACAAAAAGGAATCCTAAGAAAATTTTGTTTAAAGTCTTAGAGATAGAAAGATATAATTCTTCGCAATATACGCATTTTATTGTTCGTATGAGCAATTGTAAGAAGAAAAATGAAGGAGACAAGAAGGATCTTAAGAAGGTGATCTCCTGGTATGGAGAAGTGCGAAAGACAATTCACTCAGCTGTTCAAAAGCTTTTAAACTGAATAGCTTCGACTATTTACAAAGGGGGAGATTGTAGATGTAAAATTGTAAAAGTCGAATATAGTGTTTTGTATTGTTTCGCATTTTATGTTATTTTACTAAGTCATATTTCTGCGAAGTATAATATTTAGACTTAGTATATTTTTTGTACACTCATGTTCCCTATAAATAGGGACTGAGGTTAGAAGTAGAAGATAACTTTTGTAAACTCAAATATCCTTCTGCTTATTTCTGTAATCAGTCTTCATCAATATGAGATCTGATTAATATTTACTCTTCGTGTTCCAACTCTAGATTACTCAAATCATACTTTGTTTACTTAAATCTCGATAACAATTCTCTTCATTTAGCCAAAACAATCTAAACGAGAATCGAAGATCTTGTTGTTAGTAGCGAAACGATGAAAAGTTAGGTGAGAACGGACGCCGGACGAAGAAGTTATGAATTTATAAAGAAGTTTTTCTATCCCGGCCTCCTAAAAATAAATATTAAAAATAAAGTCAAAATTAGCCGATGGAGTCTAAACGAAAGTTGTAAAGCGTAGTCTCACTTACGTGAGGATATAAAGAACATCGAAAACGGAGTTCGTATGGAGAAGATATGAATTTTTGAAGTTTTTAAATAATTAAAATATAAATTTAAATTCAAAATTTCGATATTATTCGAAGGGGAGTAACCGGACTCATCCAAAGTACGCCCAACGTACCGGTGTACGCCCACCGTACCACTCGAGTGTTCGGAGTTCGTATGCAATGACGTAGAGGGCCGATGACGCAAGCGATGACGGCAACCGAGGAATTACGCCCCGCATACTCCAAAGTCACGCCCAACGTAACCCCGAAGCTCAGCCCTATAAAAGGGGATGCGAAGCCAGCTTCTTCCTTTTACAAACCCTTCCATTTTCTCTCATCTTTTACCTCATTTAGCGTGCCATTTATACCTTGAAGCCCCGGTAATATTCCCGTGCCCCGAAGGAAGATCTGAAGCCGCGAGGAGCCAGGTTTTTGTGAAGATCTTCCAGATCTACGGAGAAACACCTCTTCTGCAAGCCGTAGTGCTGCCCGATCATCTTCTGATCAAGTGAGTGTGTAGTCATTTTCTTCCAACGCAATATTATGAAGTATTTTATATAAAATACGTGTTATGTGTATATATTTTGTTATTATACGTGTGAGTGTATATTCACTCTCTTCTATCTCATAGATCTGATTTATTCTCTATGAAATACGTGTTATGTGTGTGTGTGTGTCTCATCTGTTATGTGGAATATGTATTGATTAAAGCATGCTATACAGGTTTTTAAACTATGTGTAAAAATGTATATTTTTATCTACTAATATGTTGGGTAGAACATGGGTAGATAGTTGGTGTGTAATAAACAGATGAGAGGCCTCGGTGTTGTTGGTGTTATTGTAGTCATTCAGCAGAGTATGGATGATGACCACAGACTATTCTAGACTATCCTGTGGAACACTAGCAGGATCATAACATGTAGGTGTTGTGAACGATGTGTTCACCGGTGTACTTTATCCCCCACATGGTTGCCTTTAGGACACTTATTGTTGAGTAAGCCCCTCTGCAGTAATGTCCGTCCCAATGAAAATCCTGAATTAGGTTCCTTATAATAGATGTTATTTTTAGGGACGTAAAGTGAGGATAACGGGAATGGGTAATCGGGTTTATTGTTGATTGTTGAATTAAATATAATTATTTATTGTGGGTTGAAAACTCTATATGCTCACCAGGCTCCCCAGCGTGACCCACTCAGTTTATTTGTATTACAGGAAGTGGTGCAAGGGTATAAGATGGACGAATCATCAAGTTGTTTTGTTTACAAGTCTGTATATGTATATATTTGTTGAATGACTTGTAATGATATCGTTTATGCTTTATGGTCTGTATCGGAACATGACATCCCGATTTTTGATTATGAAATGAAATTATATTTCTTTATGAAATGTTTTGATAAAAATCTATTTTATCATGTTTTGTTTTTGGGAACAAATTCCGTATCTCTTTTAAAAATCAAAAGGATTTACTCTGAAATTGTTTAAAAAGCATAAATGAAACCAGTCTTTTTCTGGCCGAGATTTTGGGGATGTCACAGAAATGAACTAAAATGCGAATGGAATGTGCTAAAAAAACTATAAAAAGAAGTAAATAAAATGAGGCTATCAAATCACCCCAAGCTTAAACCTTACTTGTCCTCAAGTAAGACAAGACTAAAATGAACTTGGGACGAACTACCCTAGAAATAAAAAGAATGGATAGAATCATGGAATCTGTTCGACGTTAGTCAACATGGTCAAAATTGATCTCGCTGCTATCTCATAAATTTTTCATCCGATGACAATGGGACCATAAACCACAGGCATGACAACTCCTCTAGGTGAATAAGGAGGGATGGTCAGTCACAGTCTTAATGGAACATGCATACAATGAAGAACATCTGTAGTAGGGAGAAAGCTACTGGATGGGCTCGGGTGGAGCTCTTCTTTAAGTGCACACTCTGATCTCACGTCTGCCGGTTTCTCTCATGTGTGACTATGTTTAAGTGCTCGGGCACCATTGTAGGAATCAGCTCACATGGTGGTGGCCCAAACCTCCCGTAGTATCCGACTCGACAGTCTCCCTAACATCACAAATTTGCGAAAAAAAACAACTCGATCTATATACAATAAAACAGGCCTATACAAATGAATACCAAACGCCGGGTGACCAAGATGTTGGAAAATTTGTTCAATAATCGAACCGGCCACCTATCTAAGATAATTGCAGCTGAAAATTTTGCATGCCATTTTTTTTGTTTTTGTTTTTTGTTTTTTTTGTTTTTTTTTTGACACTTGAAGGTAATGTATTAACAATCGAAATTTTTAACAAGAAAACCCTTTGACTCAAAATTTGGTTCTCAAAAGTGTGTAAGTGGAACCGAAAGGGTAATGATATAATCCGAATGGCCTAAGTGTGAAAATGACTATGTATGGTGCATAAAGATGTAATATAAGCTCCTTTTCAAACTCGTGGTTTTTCAAAGATAATGAAAATGTCCAAATGTGGACTAAAAGACTCTCTAAAATTATAAGAAAATCGCAAAAAGATATGGTGATGTAAAGAGACCGGATATTGATTTTACTCGGGGACAAGCAACAATGCTTCATCCTAACAGTTCAAACATGATCAAGTGTGATCCTCTCATCGGTAGTGACCGCAAGGCTAAGAACGTCTATTGCTATAGTATATCCTACAATTGTTAGTATTGTATGCATAATTCTTCATGAAACTACCTAGCCATGATCATTTACCCCTTTAAGCTACCAGCATCTGATCCGAAGTATGAAATCCCAAACTGCAGCTAGTGGTCCCGGTTCGATGGGTGAGGTAGCAACAAGATCCTGGACCAATAATGATACAATAACTGTGAACCTGTTCCATGGCATCCAAGAGAGGTGAGAATAAACAGACAACAAAAATGCAAGAATGTTAATGCCTTAAGCTCAATGTTATGCAAAAATAAAAAGTTGTAAAGAAGAAAATAAAATCTTTTTGAAATTTTATAAAATAAAAAATGAATGCAAATTAACTTAAACTAATATGTTATTCAACCTAACTAAAGAAAAATGCATGAAAAATTAAAAAGAAAGGGAAATACCCCACCCCAAGCTTAAGAACAAGCATTGTCCTCAATGCTAAAGGAAAGGGTGGAAATGACCTAAATCGGAGGGTTGGGTAGAGCATAAGGGTTTGTAGAGGAGGAAAAATGGTTAATAATGGTGGTGGTCTCGCTGGATTCCGACTGGTAGATCTCCGGGAAATCGAGTATTTGTGTGGAGCGCGGGCGGGATGCGGGCCGCGTAAAGGCTGCGTGTAACATTCTTGATTTCCTCTTGAGTTCACAGAAGGTTCAGAAGAATTTTGGGTTGAAACACGCGGGCCGCATAATGGCCGCATGAACAGAAGCTCAAAAAATACTAAGCGTTAAAACCAGCCTCGCGGGCCGCGTGGAACCCGCACCCTGGTTGCGTGTGCTGAACAGGTCTAGAGGTGATTGTTTTACGCGGGTAAGGAATGGGCCACACATAAGCCGCACATGATCTTACACGGGCCGCGTGGATTTTCATGCGGGCCGTGTGACTTCCTGCACCTCAAAATTTGAAAATTTTCTAAAAACTTGATTTTTGGCCAAAACGATTATCGTAAAGTCCGGGTTTCAAAAACACAACAAAAAGTTTGGACCAAAGGTGAGAATAAAGCTTGAAATTTTTCAAAAATGAACATTTTCAAAAAAAAAAAAATTCAAAATCATTTTGTTTGGTTTATAAAAGACGAAAGCACAATGCTTCCCAAAAATGCCCTTCTTTAACGTCTTTGGCGAGACGCCTCTAAACTTCACTTTAACACATTGGGGCGTCCAAATGGACGACATCTTGGACATTTGAATCAAAACCTTCATAGAATGACTTCAAACGATGTCCATTAACCTTGAAAACTTGCCCCGTGTCAACATTTTTTAATTTCCAAACCTCCATTGGGACTCTTTTCTTGTATTTAACTTTCTTTTTATGGGAGAACCATTCCAGACTTAGACCTTTGATAATAGCAATCATCCAACCATATTCTTCCTTTCACTTTTTCAGTAAGGTGACCAACTCTTCCCTCGTTTACATGGTGGTCGAGTTGGTGACCGGTTGGGTGTCTTGCTTCTCAGGATATGTATCAATTAAAAGGCCCGACATATTTATCATTCCCGGATCTTGTGGTTCATCTACCACTGGAGTTAGTTTCTCAATGGTAGTGGGTGGCTCAACCTCTCTTTTGTTAACATCAAGCACTTCCTCTATAGTTTCATTGACCTCTTTCTCAATTTTTTCTTCCTCCTTGATAGCCTCTTCCATTTCTATGCCTTCTTCCTCTTCTCCATATAACACTCTTGGGCCATCAAAACTTTTCTCATCTTTCAAAGGAATGGCACATGGGCTATCTTCAGATGGTAGTTTTTCTTGATCTTCCAATATACTTATTGTTTGAACAAGTTGTGTTATTTGTTGCTCTAAGCTTTTGAGGCTAGCTTGCGTTGTTTCCTGGAAATTTTGGGTAGATGTGGCAATGCTCTTCACAATGTCCTCTAAGGACATGCTTGGCGTTTCAGGTTGTTGAGGAGGTGAAGGATATGGATGTTGGAACTGTCGAGGTTGTTGGTATTGGTCGTTACTCCAAGCTTGGTACGAGCTTTGGTATTGGTTGTATCCCTAAGCTTGGTTGTTGTCCCACCATTGATCATGTTGAGGTTGATCATAACTCCATTGGTTTGACCAGTAGTAGCTTCCCTTATCTTGCACTTCTTCATATTCTCCTTGTAAATATGGACACATATTGGAATGATGTCCATTTTGGGCACAAAAATCACAAAGAAGAGGTGTAGGATGCACACTTTGGTCACTTTCAATCATCCTAACTAACTGAGCTAGCTCAGAAAGTTGGTCTTCAGTGCAATGAGTGTTCATTTTTTAACCATATATATATATATATATATATATATATATATATATATATATATATATATATATATATATATATATATATATATTTTGGGGTTTTAAATCAGAGTACTTGCATAATGAGATCTAGGCATAGAGAAACAGACTGATTAAATGAAAACCAATCCCTGACAACGGCGCCAAAAATTTGGTGGTTGTCGAGGCCAACACAAATAATAACCCTAAATATTACACACTAAAATAGTGTATAGTGGTAAAGGGGTCGAATCCACGGAGATTGGTTCAATTTATAACTCTATGAAAAATCTCTTTGTAAAAATACTTGTGACATAACAATAAAAATAAAATGGGGGGGGGGGGGGGGGGTTTGGTGTTTTGAAATACTTGAAACAAACTAGAATTAACTATGATTTAAATAGATAATTTCAACAAAAATAAGGGTTTGATGTAAAATCAAGAAGGGAGAGATGGTTGACTTAAAGTTTCCTCACTTTGACTTTTGATGAACATATCATTAGAATCCAATGGTGCAATACTTTGATTTAAATCCTTAATTTGGCTATAGTAATTCAAGGAGCTTGAGATTACCTAGACTTTTCTTAATTGTTGAAATGGCTAGAGAAGCTCATAACAATTTCCTTAGTCAAAGTCACTAATTCCAAATAGCATGTAATTAGTGAAAGTCAACTAGCATTAAGAACCAAAAAGTCACCAAATCCAAGAGGAGTCAATTACTTTCACTACCATGTTGGAGGAAATGTTTTTATGATTGTGTGAAGCAAAAACAACACAAAAATCACTTGTTGCTTGCTAATTTGAGGATCCTTTACTTAATCAAGAAATTAGCCAACTAATCACCACAAACACATTTAAACTCATGAATAAAAACATACTAGTAGTGATAACATGATAAAATACAAAACATTTCCATAAAGATTTAAGAACAAGTTCATGGATTCTTCAACATTCAACAAAAGTTCAAAGGATTCAACAAGAAATCAACCAAGATTTGTTTAGCCAAGCATGGCTAAACTCAAAGGAACAAAGTTAGATGAGATTGTACCAAACATTTCACAATAATCAAGAGGTGAAATCAAGATGTTCTTGACCTTCACAAGTACTCCAAACTCTAGAGAGAACAAGTCAAACTCGGACCTCCAAGATAAGGCTAAAGAGGCACACCAACCTTCCCAATATAGAGCTCTTAACAAAATCCCGAAATTGCCCTTGTCAGGAATCCACGCGGGCCGCAGGTAATCTTACGCGGGCTGCGGGTTTCGACGGGATTTTTGGGCTTCTTCAAGTCTTGGGCCCCCAAAGCTAATCCATTGGCCCAGTTCGGATCCAATTAGTTCCTAGTCCATTTTTCTTCAATATTTATTCAATTAAAGCCCAATTTGTCTTTCCACATCACTCAAAACTTCCGTAAACTCTTAAACATCGATCTAGCACACTCAAGAATTCTCTCGCGCCCTTTCAAATTTAAAGTTTAACACTTCTGCACCTTCAAGTAATCGACAATCCTACTCCCTGGATCACCTCCAAAGCTATCAAGCACGACATCCCCACTGCTCTTCAAGTCCAATCGCCTTCCAAAAGATCCCGCACACTCCCGCTCCTCTAGTTTCCTTAAAATCTGCAATAATGCTCAAGAAACTAGAAAGTACCTGAAATGGTCATAAAAATAAAAAAAAGGAAAATATGCATGGAAATTAACTAAATGCGAATGGAGTGTTCTAAAAAAACTATAAAAAGAAGTAAATAAAATGAGGCTATCACCGACCAAGCTCTAGTAAGTTTTCCCTAAGATACCCATACAAGTTATGTTATGTTATGATATGATTATGAGAATCACATGCTAGATTAGGGTTAAAGATCTAGGAAGGATGCCTTTTATGCCTACTGTATGTCTATGAGAATTGCATGCTAGAATAGGGCTAAGGATCTAGATAGATGCCTACTATGCCTGTTGTATATGCTTGTTGAATTGCATGATAACCTGGATAGGATATGTTTGGTTTGGGTTACTTAATGCCCGAATGCTGCTTGCTTCGTGCTAATAGGAGTTCTAGCTACCTTTAACTGACTAATAAATGAATACATCACGTTACATATTGCGAGGACTGAATAGTTTCAGAAGGTTAGGTTTAGACCTATTTCGCAGCTCTTGTTTGAGTCCAACCATTGTAGGGCAGAACCTCTCATTTGAAGAATTATCTGGTCTTAGTGATATGTAATGGTATTCGCATGGTAGTTAAATAAAGGTGGCAGGAACTTCTCATGCAACTAATGGCAGAAAATGTGTTGGAGAGTTACCTTAGGGTAAGCCTAGGAAGAGATTAGCAAGGGGTGCAATAGTAGTAGAAGGGACTTGGTGAAGTCGAAGCAGTCCTTGAGGAAAGTACGGATAGATGTGGAAGGTAGTATGGGCATGTACTACTGAAAGTAGAAGATCCGTACTCGAGTCAAGGAGGTCCGAGATAGAACCAGGGAACTTGTAAAGTGGGTAAGGTCTCTCGAAATTATGTATGACCCTGAAATTTACATATTTTGTTTCAGAATGATGATGATTACGCATCACAGAGCAGGAGGATCGAGATCAGGGTCAAGATTAGGATTAGGTTCGGGTTCAGGTTTCGAGCCAGTGGTTGAGAGACTACGCGAGTTCATCACGTCAGAGATCATGAGAGATATCCTTGAGGCGACCCCGGTTATCTTTGGGTCGATCAAGGAAGGGATCATAGAGCTGATGGAGGATCGCCTCAGGGCGTTTAGGAGTGACATGGCACCCAGCCAGTCAGGATCATGCACATTGTACTTCAAGGACTTCAGGTGTAACACCGTAAAAAAATTTGAACAATTTTTCACTTTTGAAAAACCATGAAATATAGTTTGCATTCATAAATAAAAAAACATTGTATCAACATTGTATCAGTACAAAACCCCAAGAACAAAATGTTTAACTCCACTGTGCGTGTGTACAAGTCATGCCGGTGCCTTCCTGCGATCATCGCTAGTACCAGAAACACATCACACATAACACTATACGCATAAATGCTTAGTGAGTTCCCCAAAATACCACATATAGCACATACGCCTTTCCAGGCCATAGGACCTTCCGATCCAAGTGTCTCAGGGGATTTCCATCCCAAACTCTATTGACCTTCCGATCCGTATCATCTTGACCTTCCGGCCCACATCATGCTCATATCACATAACATATCACATAACATATCACATATAACTTATATCCCATATACATCATGTAACGACCCAAAATTTAAGACCAAAAATTTCTTTTAATAAAACATTACTTTAAGCAAAGATATCCTTCCAAAACATAATCTAAGTATAAGTTCTCAAAACACATGTTCATTATCAGAGTAAACATTCCCAGGTTGTCTAATCTATGTTGTGTGCCATGCGATCACCCCGAGCTCTTCCCTCCGCTACCGGAAGTACCTGAAACCAAAACTGAAAACCGTAAGCACAAAGCTTAGTCAGTTCCCCACCCTACCACATACCATGCATAACCACATACTGCACATACTAGGCCACGCCCGCTATCTTGGGCCTCGCCCCCTACCTCGGGCCTCGCCCATTACAACGGCCCCGCCGCTCTAGGCCCCGCCTAGCTTCAAGCCCCGCTCGGATACAGATCTGTTTTACTTAGGCCTCGCCTGTCACAGGGCCTCGCCCGCTAACAAATAATAACACATAAACATATCACAACACGTAACTAAACACATACAACTGGTTCTGTCCTAAGGCCTCGTCTATCCTAGGCCTCGCCTATGTCCTGCTACTGATGAGTCATGGAATCCCGTCCACGCTCCTAATGGTAGTGAGATACGGGCCCAATCCACCCTCACTCCTTCCCTAACTTGGGCCTCGCCCCTGCTCTGCTACTAGTGAGATGTGGAACCCCATCCACACTCTGCTATTAGTGAGATACGGGATCTCGCCCACACTCACCTCCCTACCAGGAACATACATGTATCACACAGACCACAAGTATAAACTATCATATAAACAAATCCTTGGGCACCCGCCCGCTATTACTGGACCCCGTACGGAGTATATACTAGCATACTGTGCCTAGGGCTAACCCCCGGGTCTTCTAATTGTAACTACATGGGCCGGCATTGTGGCCTTAGACCCATTCACACAAAGGGAAACTCACCTGCACTGGTTGAACTTGCTAATGATCTCACTAGCTGCTGCCCGATAACTCACTGAACTCCTGCTCCCCTTGCTCCCCGAACTACCAATATCAAAGCAATACTGAGTCTAACTGACCCCGAAAGACAACCAAGTCAACCCTGGTCAAAGTCAACTTTCCAGGTCAACCCTACTCGCCGAGTCACCCTACTGACTCGCCGAGTTCAAAATGTTCAGATTCCTTCCATTCGCGTCTCGACTCGCCGAGTCAGTCCATGACTCGCCGAGTCTACCGATTTCTGAGTCCTGACCTGTCCAACTCACTGAGTCTCCACCCGACTCACTGATTCGAGTCTCAACTCGAAGGGTTTAGGGTTTTGCAACCTGACTCGCCGAGTCCAAGAACAGACTCGCCGAGTACAAGGCAATCTTCATCTGACTCGACGAGTTGTTCATCCCACTCATCGAGTTGCTCCACAACTTCATGCTACTCGCCGAGTCCACTCAAAGGACTCGCCAAGTCTATTCAAATCCCTTTACAAGCAGAGAACTTTTGAGTCATGCATGGACTCCAAACTGTAGATCTACCCTTCCCAAGCCTATTCCTCACGTAAAGTTGCAAACTTTACGTGTAGAGAAGGAGATCTAGGCAAAATACACCATGAACTAGGGTTTAAGGCAAAGAGGCTCCATGATCCGCTCAAGGGCTGATACTTTGTGCTTCTCAAGACCATCATATGCTTAGATCTGAAGTAGCAACTTCAGATCTAGCTTCTAACTTGAAAGAATAACATCATGGCTAAAAATCCCAACAACAACACATAGATCTAGGTACAAAGAGGGGTCCAAGAACTAGTTTATTACCTCCAATTTCTCAGAATGAACTCACATTCCCATATGTATAGTCCTTTCTTGCTCCTCCAAGTTCCTTCTTCCTTCTTCAAGCTTCAATGCACCTTCCAAGGCAACAAATGGCTCAATCAATGGATGTGGCAGCTAGGGTTTGATGTCCTGGGTGAAAGAGACAGTAAAGGAACCTTAAGTGAAAGAATGAGGCGTTTAAATAGTCTCCAAGTCTCGATTTTAGGGTTTTCCTCGTTCAAACCAGATTCGCCGAGTCACCTTGGCCGACTCGCCGAGTCGGTCACTTACTCCTCGACCCGGATCCCGCTCGGACTCGCCGAGTTCATCCTTGGACTCGCCGAGTCACCCTTAAAATTAGGGTTTTCTTTCTTTTCTTGGCCTTTGAAACTTTGGGTGTTACAACTCTCCCCCACTTAAACTAAACTTCGTCCTCGAAGTTTACTATGATCCACCGCCTGCGATCTGCCTCCAATACCCCACCATTCATTCTAACACCAGCTGCCTACCTTCGCTGGCCTTCCGCTCAGTCATTCATACTAATGTCAATCCTTATAGATAATAATCTCGGGTCCATCCTGACCCTAAACATTCTGGAAACACAACTTACTCAACCGACAATCTTTCTGGTAATCTCCAAATACTGCACTGACCCCGTAGGGGTTCACCCCTTCTTTCCTTGCACGATTTCCTTGCCTTCCCAAGGCGATGCTCCATAACCATCTATCTCCTCTGCCACTGTGAAGACCCTATCTCCACCAAATGTATTACTCCCGCTACTCCCAGTACGGGTCATCATCGCCAGTATCCACTGGGCATTCTTTCTACTATCATTTGGTGTCGAGCACTCCACGATCGACTAACTGAATTCCACCATACGCTGCATACTCGCACTGCTACTAACTGGAAATCCTGCTATTCCTTATCTGGCTTCCAGATAAATTGAGACCACCCTGGTCCCTACCAACCTATCAATATCTGCATTACCGGCTCCCACCGATCGCTGACTCAACACAACCACTAGTCGCTCCCAGCGACATTCGAAGAAACTTCAACCACCTATACTGCGCAATCTATTCTACCATGCTTGCACTACAATTTCCTGGGATCCCCGATCCCCTTATCTAGACACTATGATCCTTACCAGGTCCCACCTGTGCTGCTAAAACTCACGGGCCTCGCCCACGGGTCTCACCCAACCATACTACTAAGCAACCCTGCTCTAGGTCTCACCTATACTACTATTCTCATACGGGCCTCGCCCATGGGTCTCACCCGACTAGATCCTAGAGCGGCCTCTCCCAAGGTCTCACCTCTCAAGGGCTATACAGGCAACTCCTTACCATTCTCATCTATTACCCATTCCCGATCCCTATCTGAATGCTAGGAGATAAGGGCCTCGCCCCGACTCCGCCAACGAAGCTAGTACAGAATGCTACGGCTTACCCGCAGTCTTACATCACCTTTTACACACTCGAACTAATGGGGAGTTTCTCAAACTCCCAACCCTGAACTACTCAATCCATCAAACGCTGAACTACTTCTTTTCCTTCTCAGAAATCACGTACTCATTTTGGATTTGCGTGCTCTTACCCTTGTACATTCGGAGGGTTCTCCCCCACTTCGATCCTGCTCACACCTCGCTGCTTAATGAATAGAAATCCCAATCCTTGCTACCATTCCATAATTAATCTGCTGAGGAATCCCATGTTTACCATAGCTAGGGATCTAACCAGTCCACTTCTAAAACTTATACGGCTCCGAACTAGCGAGACATACCGAGTCCCTCCAAGGCATGCTACAGTTACTGCACCCTAAGTTACCTTCTTCGATAGAACCCATCCGTTAACTACTAACCAAATATCCAAGGTATGCAGATGGCATATAACTCGATCACAATCAAACCACTCAAAAAAATAAAATACTCATACCGATAATGATGCAGAACCATAACACTATAACATCACGCACAAACAAAAGAACTGAAACGGAAATCGCATACCTGCAACGTCCGGCGCTGCTCGCGTCTCCAAGGTAACCATCTGAAAATCCCGGCCTCCTACCGCAGGCGCCTCTGCATGGCCCTGACAGCCGTCTGTGATCCTCAAGGTTGCAGGGGCAGGTGCCATCACTCGTCCTGCTGAAAACAAACTGGGGCACTGGGCCTTCTTGTGGCCCCACTGATTGCAGTGAAAACATATCAAGTCTGATCCCTGAGTGATGGTAACAGTACAATCTATGCTAAAATGACCAGTCTGACTGCACCTGAAGTAGTCAGACTCACCACCACTATCACTCCTGCATGCGCCCCCGTGCGCCCTGCCACACTTTCCGCATCGACTGCGGTCCTGATAATCCCTCGATCTCGAATCCGATCCCTTGGGCCTTTTGCCCGAACTCGCGGCTACCTGAACCTCATCCGGCTTCCTCTTCTGGATCTGCTCCAAATCAATTTCCCTCTCCCTGGACCGAGAAATCATATCTTCCAGCGTTTTACAACCAGACCTGCTCACGAACTCCCTGATGTCATCCATCAGCATCTCGTGATATCGGGCCTTCTTCATCTCCTCATCCACGACATACTGCGGAACAAGAAGGGATCTCTCCATGAACTTGGCGGTGATCTCCGCCACAGTCTCAATGGTCTGCGTCAAATCCTGAACAAGGTAACAGTGAAGAACCGTTACCCACTCCCGAGTATTGATGACCTCTTCTACCAGCTTCAGGGGGGATCTTGGTTTTCCAAGATAGATTTGCGGGCAGGCTACCATTAGATGAGGGTCAGAGATGAGGACGTACATAAGACTGCTTTCCAGACTCGCTATGGCCACTAGTTCGTGGTGATGCCCTTCGGGCTCACTAATGCTCCGGCCGCGTTCATGGACCTCATAAACCGCGTATGCAGGATGATGTTGGATCGGTCTGTGATAGTTTTCATCGATGACATCTTGGTTTACTCCAAGACACAGGAGCAACATGAAGAGCATCTGCGAGAGGTTTTGGATACCCTGCGGAGGGAGAGCTTGTATGCCAAGTTCTCCAAGTGTGAGTTCTAGTTGCTCGAGGTGCAGTTTCTCAGGCACCTTGTCAATCGGAACGGTATTTTGGTCGACCTGGCCAAAGTGGAGGCCATGATGAGATGGGAGGTTCCGAAGTCTCCATCTGAGATTCGGAGTTTCCTAGGATTGGCAGACTATTACCGAAGGTTCATTCAGGACTTCTCCAAGATAGTCGTGCCCTTGACCCGGCTGACGAAGAAAGCCGTTGTATTTCGCTGGGGGCCTGAGCAGCACGCAACATTTGAGACTTTGAGGTGGAGAATATGCGAGGCGCCGATTCTAGCCCTTCCAGAGGGCGTGGAGAATTTTGTAATATACTGCGATGCGTCCATTTCGGGTTTGGGCGCATTATTGAAGTAGAAATGACATGTCATTTCCTACGCCTCAAGGCAACTAAAGCCTCACGAGGAGAATTACCCGACGCATGATTTGGAGTTGGGGGCGGTTGTCTTCGCCATCAAGATTTGACGACACTACCTCTATGGGGTCTAATGTACCATTTACACAAACCACAAGAGTTTGAGGTACCCCATGGATCAGCCGAATTTGAACATGAGGCATCGTCGGTGGTTAGATGTGGTAAAGCATTACGATTGTGAGATCCTTTATCACCCGGGGAAAGCTAACGTTGTGGCCGACGCGCTCAGTTGCAAGGCAGCTCCGATCAGGGATATTTGTTTGAGGATGACGGTAGTGACTCCGCTGTTGGAGCGGATCCGAGAGATGTGGGTCGAGGGTTTGAAGGAGAAGCGCCGGAAATGCGAGCGGATCATAGGCCAGGTGGCCTCGTTTAACTATGATAGCCGCGGGTTGCTGACCTTGCACGGGAGGGTCTGGGTGCCGTACTGGGGCGGAGTGCGACAGATTTTGATGGATGAGGCCCACAATTCCAGCTTAGTAATACACAAATGAATTGCATATCACGAGTGCAAGCAACAAATACATTCATTGTTATATCACCTTTTTTTTTTTTTTTTTTTTTTTTTTTTTTTTTTTTAATCTAGGTTTGTTTTACTTTAATACATGGACACTTATGTATGTTCCATTTATTGCTCCTAAACATCCCTATAATCAAAATTTGCCCAATCTATTGCTCCTAAGCATCTCTATAACCAAAATTAAATCTGCACGGGAGTTTGAATACTAACCTGAACCATTTTTATCTTGCATCTGTTGAAGTTTTCGAGATCAAGTTTCTTAAACAATTCTTTTTCCAATAGAATAACATTGAATACATTATTGAAATGTTCACTAATTGTCTGTCCCTACAAATCTGAAACTTCGCCACACGTTTTTCACATGGTGGGAAAAAGCACACAAAAGCATCGCCAACTGTATGTCGATTTGGAGCTACATTGAGGCTTTTAACTTGCCATCAATCTCAACCATGCAACAAATCCTAACCAACACTATCCCATTCAATCTTAAGTGTTGGATCCTAAGTCTTATCACATTCTTACACTAAATTTTTCATATATATATATATATATATATATATATATATATATATATATATATATATATATATATATATATATATATATATATATATATATATATATATATATATATATATATATATATATATATATATATATATATATATATATATAGGGTTGTACCAAAGTGATTATCGCATTCCATATTGTACCAAATGCATCAAGTTTCTTTTGTTTTTTTTTTTCGTGTATTTATTTTAAGATGAGACATAACTCCAATACAAGTAAATTCTTGTAACATTAAACACATAATTTTGGAGGTTATGTTGATCGAAATAGTTGAAGTAAATAAAAATTACAACCGTGGCTTCATGAATAATGTAACACAACAATGTTTTAATGTTTTATGTAATACGAACAATGTCGTGTTTTTTTTTAATTAACACGAATACGAACAAATTAAAAAATGACAATCAGGACAGGACACGGCAAAGATAACATAAAATTACAATTATTTTATTTAATTAATATTTAACAATACATAACATGACAAACACAAGAAACACGAAAAACAAATGCTAAATCGTGTTAATTTTGTGTCAAAAATTGAACACGAACAAAACACGATACGATATCGTGTTTTTTAAACTTGACACGACTACAACATGAACATGAATTTAGATTTCAATTTCGTCTTAATTTCGTATCATGTATTTTTACCGTGTCGTTTCATCAACTAATAAGATAAAAGACGAAACGGACAGAAAACAAAACAGTTGAAAGAAAAGTAAAAGTAAGGCATAGAAAACACTAGACAAATCAACGACCAAGACTTGTATTGCAATAATTCCAACGATGGTCCGGTGTTTTAAAAGCATGCACATAGTGCGTTCTAATCAGCTACATGTATCTCTTTTTACCTTTATCTCCCTCATATCTTCATTTTTCGAATCCCCCATGATTATTTTCATCAAGGTTCCAGATGAAACAAGTACTCAAACAACAGATATTACTGTTCACCTTGTTGGTGATTTTCAATGGGTCGTTTTGTTTGGACCCATTCTATGAAGATTGTGTCCCGAAACATTGTGGCGATGGTATGAGCATAAGATTTCCATTTTTCATTAGAGGTTTACATGAACCGCATTGTGGGTACCCGGGTTTCGAGCTGGTTTGCAACGACGATGGCCTCCCGGTTCTTAATATATCTGGAAATTACTACTCATTTGAAAATATCGACTATAAAGCAGGGTCTATGCGCTTGCTGAATTACCCGACCATCACTTGCAACTCCTCAATCACAAACGTAACACTTGGTGGAAACCTGTTTTGGATGGATCGCAGCTCAACTTCGGAACTTGTTTTTCTTACGGATTGTACTAAGGAAGTGCCCAAGAATCTGACGAGGTATATGATTGGGTCTTGTGACCCAGCCGTCCAGTTGGTTATGCTTAGTGATGACTCAAATTTGGGGAGCGCAAAAGAAGTTTGTACTCAGGTGGTTGTGGCGCTAGTGGAAGAGCAGGATGGAGAAAGGCGGAGGAAAGTGGTGGTGGACGGAGGAAATTATGCGGAGGTAGTGAAGAGAGGCTTTACATTGTTCTGGTCTGCACAAGAATGTGTCGACTGTGAGCGAAGTGGTGGGAGGTGTGGATATAAATGGTTTCCATTCCAGTTCCTGTGTTTTTGCCCTCAATCAATCCAGCCGGCGAGTTGCCCAAATGGTAAGGTCTCTTCCTTCATGCAATTGGGAATTGGGGATGCAAAAATGACTATTTTACTGCAGGCTATTGCCAGACCAAAATACTTTCATTTTTTTTTTTGATTATTATTATTATTATTATTATTATTATTATTATTATTATTATTATTATTATTATGTAGTAATAATAATAATAATAATATTTTTTATTGATTATATGTTACATTAACTTTGTTAAAGATTTTTTTTAATTGAACATGATTTTTTATAAATTATATTAACTAATATGTTATATACGAAAAAAATTATATTGTCATTGTCTTAGATTTTTTCTTTTGATATCAATTATATTATTTTATTATATTAAACCGTTTAGTAGTGAGACCGATATCATTCAAGCTTCGTCTTTATAGGATATTCCGAGTAAAAAACAAGATGACGACATTACCAACTCGTGACGGAATATAATTCAAATATTCAATCTACAATAAAGTTATTACAATTATAACGAGGACATTAATATCTCTTAGAATTATTAAGAATTTTTTTTTTCAATAAAAATAACAATAACAATCTAATATAATAACAATAATAATCTTTCTTAGTAAATCTTCTTTAATAAATGAAGATTTTTTTTAACACTTGTTATAATCTCATTCAAATTGGCAAATGTTATTTTATAGTTATTTTAAATTAATATTTTTTTTACATGTCATTTTATGAGGTTGTCTATTTTATTAAATTTTACATAATATTTTAATATAATATTTACAATAAATATAGTAATAAATGGATATAGTTTCATTAATAACCTTACTTTTTAATTTTAAATTTCTTAAAATTAAAACTAATTAATTTCTTTTCTTTATTTATTTAATTTGTTTAAATTTAAAAGATAAAACACATTTTCATTATAATAATTCACTAGGTGTAAGATCCATATATTACATGGGCTAATTAAAAAATTAAATATAAAAGTCTAAATATTTAAGAACTTTGGATTTATAAGAAAATAAGAAAATGAATTATTAAAATTGATTTTTCTTTTAAATTTAAATAAATAAACTAATGAATTTTATTTTGGAAGTTTCAAAATAATAAGGTAAGCCCATTAATAAATTGATATTCATTTATTGTAATTATTACATTAAAATATTATGTGAAATTTATTAAAATAGAAAAAACTCATAAAATAACATGTGGAAAAGAAATTAATTCAAAATAACCACAAAATGACATTTGATAAATTAAATGAGAGTGACATGTGACAAAAAAACCCTTCATTTAATAAAATAGTTTATTTTTCTTATTTTCTTATAAATTTCAAATTTCAAATATTTTGACCTTTATATTTAACTTTTTTTTTTTAAATTAACTTATGTAATATATGGGTCTAACAACTAGTCCATTAATAAAAAAAACTATAATAATAACAACAATAATCAACTTTGGCCTTCCTTCACTACGAAGATACACCAAGAATCACTTATAAGCTCAAAAATTCTCTCCAAAGGGTTAGGGTTACTAGATGGGGGCTAAAGGGGATGGAGGTTGGTCATAAGAAGGTCCTGCATAAGTTTAAGTCCTTAAATAAGGCTCAAAACCCCACAATTAGGGTTTGCACCCTGCACGGTTACACCATGTGTGACCTGCGTTACGCACTACTTAGGGTATAAAACCCCATGTGCCTTGTTTAATGAACTACACCCTGTATACTTAGTCATCTACACCCTGTGTAGATCCATAACTCCAAAAAAAAATATAAACTTTAAAATCATAAGGAAATGTACTTGAGGAACGGGTGTTACAACTTTCCCCACTTGAATCAGACTTCGTCCTTGAAGTCTACTGCTGCAAGAAACTTTGGGTAATGTTCTCTTATCTCCTTATCGGGTTCCCATGTCCATTTAGAACCCTCTCGGTGCTGCCATTGCACCTTCATCAGCTTCACTACCTTGTTGTGCAAGGTCTTGGTCTTCCTGTCAAGAATCATCATTGGTCTCTCCACATAGTTCAAACGCTCGTTCACTTAAATATCCTCCAATGGAACTACTGCAAAATCATCAACCAAACACTTTAGCAGCTGAGAAACATGGAAAGTGTTGTGGATCTGACTAGGCTCGTCAGGTGAATCCAAATGGTACACATCCCTGCCCACTCAAGCAACAACCCTGAAAGGACCAATATACTTAGGGCCCAACTTGCACCACCTCCTAAATTAGATGACACCTTTAGAAGCACCGTGTCACTAACCTGGAACTCAAGATTGGAATGTCATCGGTCTGCGTGATCTTCTGATGGCTCTATGCAGTCTGAAGCCTTCTGCGCACCTGCTGAATCGACTCAGTGGTATTGAGAACTACCTCAGTACTCCCCATAACCCGACGTCTAACATCGCCCCAACAAACTGAGGTCCGACATTTCCTCCCATAAAGCATCTTGAAGGAGGTCGGTCAACACTGTCATGCTAACTGTTATTGTAGAAGAACTTGAGTAAGAGTAGATACGAATCCCAACTCCCACCAAAATCCAACACACATGCTCGTAGCATATCCTCAAGTGTCTAAATCGTTCACTCGCTCTGCCCTTCAGTCTGGGGATGATAAGATGTGCCGAAATGCAACTGAGTGCCCAACTCCTTATGGAATCTCTTCAAGAATCTGAAAGTAAAACAAACATCCCTATTAGAGACCACTGATATGGGAACCCCATGAAGTGCAATAATCTCTCATATATAAATATCTACTAATTTCTTTGTAGAAATGCTCTCAAATATGGGGATAAAATGCATACTCTTGTTCAATCGATCCACAATGACCCAAATCAAATCCAACCCTCGCACTGTCTGCAATAAGTTCGTAATGAAGTCCATGGTGATCTCCTCCCATTTCCACATGGGAATGGGTAACAGATGCATCTTGTCGTGGGGTATCTAATGTTCGACCTTAACTTTCTGGGAAGTCAAGCACCGCTCTACAAACCAAGCTATCCTTCTTATTACGAATAAATACGAGATGACGAATGCGGAATATCAAGAACAATCAAGATTCAATCACCATAATATGCAAGCAATCAGATAAAGGTTTTGTGTATATTGATTATGATTTGAACGTACAAAGAAAACCATAATCTAGAAAAAGTTTACATCAAAAGCTAACCAAATGATTATTTATAGGGAACATAAAATATTTACCATAAATATAAACCAATGCCTTAATATAAAAATAATGTCTTAGAATAGCTCGATGAAGAACTTCTATTGTAAAGGCACCGTAGGGAATCATAAAACGATTAACCCTAAAAAGGTTTCCCTAAATAACCAAACATGCCAAATCAGTTTCAACATCTCAAATACTCAACAATCTCCCCCTAGATCCTGAAACCAATGAAGATCACGATTTTCGATCTTCTTGGCATTTCTCCCCCTAAATTATGAGACTCATCAACACATGGGGTTTTCAAAGCGAGAGAAACAAATATCATTTTCCAAATACGAACTCCCCCTTGAATAATCATCACTCCCCCTTGAATCTTCAACAAATATCATGGAGAGAATCCGAAAAGTTAAGAAGAATCATCAACACTCTTCAAAACCCGTCAGATTAGATGAAATAAATCTTTTTAGAATATACTTAATTCACAAAAATTAAAACCGGAAAAATAACAAAAATTAAATTTTTATTTTTCGATTTTTAAATATTAGATAAAAATAGAATAATAAGCAATTATTTAGAAGGGATTATAAAGAATAAGACCAAAGAAAATGATAAGAACTGAAAATATTTTGGTAAGAATAGGTAAAAATGGTAAAATCCAATAATTTGTGAAGAATAAAGAAATTGGGTATAATTTGTCAAGTTTTGAAAATTCTAATGATAAAACGCATGGATTTTTAATGGATTTAGAAATGGGGTTTATTTTTACCAAAATGTGTAACCTCTGAGGACTGAATTCGTAAATTGAATCATCTTCAATAATTGAACAGACGACGCTTTCTATGACTTTAAAAAGTCAAAACAGATACGAAACAAATTCGTTCTTTCAAATAGACAATTCCGAAACATCAATTGATTCTGATGTTAAATTTCTTTAGTAATTCCGATCATGATGCAGTCAACAATTTCCGATGTCGCGTTCTTCAATTCTGATTTTGATTTCTGATTTAAACTTCCGATGATGAGACGTTGAGTTATCAATTAAGAGTCCGAATCCATGTTGTGAAGTTCCAATTGTGGTTTCTAAATTCCGAATGTTCGTTTACAGTTGATGCCGATTGCTAATCTTTATTCTAAAAATTACGAAAGCAGTTTCCGAGCAGACTACTGAAGCTCCGAATATTGATTGCAGTTTTCGTATACGAAGATCGCCTATGTACTTCCGAATCGATTTCAATATTGAGACTGAAAGTCCGATAGCGAATCGGTTGCAACATCCGAACCTAGTACTGCGAATGCCTCCGAACATTCGGAGGTATTCGGAGACGGACGGTAAAATCCAAAACCGGGTACTTCGAATTCAACTGTGAGATTAGAACTCCGACGCCGAATCCAAAACTCCGAATTCAATTGTAACCTCCGAACATCCCCAAAGTGAGTCAGTCGGTTTCGAGAGCACAGGTTCGCATTTGACGTTCGTGAGAGTTAATTCCAAACAAAGGCTCAGATTCCGATTGTGACTTTGGTTATACAACTCCGATTTACAGGAATGAACACAACCACGACTGGTTGGCTAAAGGCTCGAAAACAACCCTCGTATTTTTAGTAAAATGATAGATTTTGCCCATAAATCCGAAACTAACAAATTATGACCAAAGTTTCAATAAATTCCGAATGTAACTCCCATTTTTCAATAGTTCCGAATCTGACTCTCCTAATTGTAGTATACTGACAACTTCACCCCTTTTGCTAAAATATGTCAGATGACAGCGCCATTTTTTTTTTTTTTTTTTTGCAGAAAATGTCTTTTTCCACCCACTTTTTCAACTTTTCACATTTTTATCATTACCAACCATTAAAAATCAATAAGAATTGATTTCTTCCACACAATTTCATATCTTTGAATAAATTATCACCAGATTTCATCAAATTTTGTCACCATTTTTTATTTTTATTTTTTATAAAGGTCAAAACTCTTAAGACACATTTGGTACTCATTTAATATTGAAGTTGGTTTCTTGCACATCCACTTATTTGAAGAAAATTGATCATCCTTTGAAAGTAATATCCGCTTTTTAGTTGGAAAACAAAATTTTCCAAAAACTTCATTAAACCAATCAAATATTCTTTTCTCTTTCCTCCAACTTATAACATCTTTATTTGAAGAAAAATAAGAATTGAAGTTTCTTTGAAGATTCTTGACTTTAGCTTCCTGAACCTTTTCACATGCATTAGGTACTTGTACCTTAGCCATCCAACCCTTCTTTATTTTACTCTTGTTTTTCTTGTTCTTCTTGTTCTTTCTTTCTTTAATTTCTGTTGAATTCGCTTCAAAAGTAAATATTCTTTGATAATGATAAATTGTTTTAACAAATCTTTATCTTCCTCTACACGATTACTTTTAAATCCACCACAAGAAATCTGTGTGAAATCACCAATTTTCTCATCAACATAGAGATTATACATCTCAATGGCATTCTTCAACATATATTGCTTAGGAACATCCTACAAAAATATCCTTCTTTAAGAAGAAACTTTGGATCTGTAACTTTTAATCCTAGTCTTTTAATGCCTTTTAACACAATATAATCCGCCATTAAATCTTCAACAAGAAAGAAAACTTGAAGAGAGAGAAAGTAGATCTGATAACAATTCTAGAGAGAAAACAGATTTTAGACGGTTTTTAGAGAGATAAAGTAGATCTGAACCCAAATACTTTGACAAAACGCGAAATTCTTTTTCTTTTTCCTCCAAAACACAATTCAAGAACAAATCAGATGGAAAAAATGAGTATAAGATAACAGATATGAATAAGATTTTGCAATAAAACGAGGTATTAGACTTTTTCTTTCCAGAAAGTTTACAAAACTTGAAGAACAATGTGAGATTCATGAAAAAATATCACCATGAACAAGATCGATTATTGCAATAATCGTTGAGATCTACAAGAACCCGCTCTGATACCACTTGTTAGGAATAAATCCGAGATGGTGAATGCGAAATATCAAGAACAATCAAGAATCAATCACCATAATATGCAAGTAATCTGATAACGGTTTTGTGTATATTGATTATGATATGAACGCATAAAGAAAACCCTAATATGGAAAAAGCTTACATAAAAAACTAACCTAATGATTATTTATAGCGAACATAAAATATTTACCATAAATATAAAACCAATGCCTTAATATAAAATCAATGTCATAGTAGAGCTCGATGAAGAACTTCTACTGTAAAGGCACCATAGGAAATCATAAAACGATTAAACCTAAAAACGCTTCCCTAAATAACCAAACATATCAAATCTGTTTCAATATCTCAAATACTCAACAACCTCAAATCCCTATATATCTTCATGGCCCCTGGGTGGATTAAAAAATTCGATTTGTGAGACTCCTCTAGTAGTGTCTGTCTAACCCTACCAATAACCGGGAACCAAACCCTACCACACTGAGTTAATAAAGCTCAACTGTCCCTGACAAATAGCAGAATCTAACCCTTGATCCTTTCCTCCTTCCCGTTTTCCTTTTTCAACCCTTCCACTTGTGCCTCTTTGATCATATCAAATAACGGAGAAACAATAACCATCCTTAAAAACAAATCTCTGATAGGTGTACTCGTAGACTTGCGACTCAAGGCATTAGCCACGACATTGACCTTCATCGGGTGATATAGAATCTTACAATCATAATCCTTCACCACATACAACCACTTCTACTGTCTCATATTTAGATTTGGCTGGTGTAACACCGTAAATTTCAAAAAAAAAAATTCAAATTTTCGTAAAACATAATTCATTTAATATTCATAAAACATCCATAGTTAATTATCCAATGCAAGTAAATACAAAATCCCAAGATCCTAAATGTATAAACTCCAAGTGTGTGTACGGATCAAGCCGGCGCCTTCCCGCGGTCGTCACTAGTACCTGAAACGATAACACCAAACACTGTAAGCACAAAGCTTAGCGAGTTCCCCAAAATACCACATAAAACACATATTAGCCACTCGAGGCTATAACTCCGTGGGTCCGTGCACCCAAACTCTGTGAACCCTCAGGTTCTAACTTTGTAAACATGCACAACATAAATCACATAGAAATAATGCAGTACAACACATCACATACATAGCATACAAATACTCTATCACATAACTCTGGTCACCTACTCAAGGTAAAGTATAGTGAGAAGACTCACCTCGCGTCTCGGTAAGTCGTGAATTCCTGAAATCACTAGTGCTCGATCCCCCGAGCTAAAGTCCTCCTAAATCACAATACATCTCTAATTAACACTTTCCCTACTAAGGTTGACTACACTTTAACAAGTTAACTTAGGTCAACGTTGGTCAACGGTCAACGATCAACTTTGACCGGACTCGGCGAGTGCATTAGGGCGACTCGGCGAGTCTGAGCGTATACACTGATTTCCCCGAAATCCTCCCTTGACACGTCGAGCATTCTCTCTAACTCGACGAGTTCCACCTGGCATGAGTTGTAGGACCACCACGACTCAACTCGCCGAGTCTCAAGAACAACTCGGCGAGTCCAGCTTGACTCAGTCCACCTGTCCACTCTGATTTCCCCATGACTCACTGAGTCAACCCTCCCCAACTCGGCAAGACCACTCGCTGTGTGGTCGGACAACATTCATACGACTCGCCGAGTCTATTCTTCGGACTCGGTGAGTCCGTGCCATGCAATGACTCAAACTTGCTCATAAGGTCAGATCCAGTCCATTAACCCATAGATCCAGTCCTTCCAAGCTTATCTAGCATGTAAAGTTACAATCTTGATGCACATACAATCTCTATATGACCATATATGATGTTTTTGACTCAAATACTACAACACAAGGTCATAAACTCCATTGCTATACATAAAGCTTGATGAGTGAGGCTCTCTGGACCTCTATGGATCCAGATCCAAAACCTCAACACAAGGAGGGAACCATTGGGCATCAAATCATCCCATAAATGTCCATAAGAAACCCTAGATCCCATAATACTTCACAAAACAGAATATAAACCGAAATCATACCTCTAGATTGATGATCTAAGCTTCAAATCCACGAAATAGCAACCTCCTTTGCTTCCTCTTGCCTAGAATCTTCTCCTTCTTTGCTAAATGACACACACAAGGTCAAGAATGCTTCCTTACTCTCTCAAAACGTTCAAGCACTCAAGGGTTGGGTGAGCACAAATGACGGCCATAAGGCCCTTTAAATAGGCCTCAAACCTCGGAAATTAGGGTTTCATCACACAGCATGGACTCGCCGAGTCCACTCTTGGACTCGTCGAGTCCGGACACGAACCCGTGCCCAAATCCGCGGTCCAAGTCGGCGATTCTGGGCTCCAACTCACCGAGTCCACTCACAATTCCATAAATAAGTCCAAAATAAATACTTGGAGATTCCGGGCTGTTATAATTCTCCCCCACTAGAACTAGACTTCGCCCTCGAAGTCTCACTCTGAAAATAACTCTGGATGCTGCTCTCGCATCTCACGCTCCGATTCCCACGTCATCTCGGACCCCTTCCGATGCTGCCACTGAACCAAGACCAAAGGTACCTCCTTGTTCCTCAGAACTTTGATTTTCCGATCTCTGATGGCCACTGGTCTCTCAGCATTATTCAGGCTCGCATCTACCTGAATATCATCTAATGGAACCACTGTCGACTCATCGGCTATAGACTTCCGTAATTGCGACACATGGAAAGTGTCGTGAATCTACCCCAACTCTTCTGGAAAATCCAAGCGATAGGCTACCCTGCCTACCCTTGCGACTACCCGAAATGGTCCCATGTATCGGGGCCCCAACTTGCCCCTCTTCCTGAATCGGATCACTCCTTTCCAAGGAGAGACCTTCAGGAGTACAAAATCACCGACCTGGAACTCAAGTTCGGACCGGCGTCTGTCTGCATAACTCTTCTGTCGACTCTGAGCAGTCAGTAACCTATGTCTGACCTGCTGGATCTGCTCTGTCGTTTGAAGCACTATCACCGTGTTGCCCATAACACGCTGTCCGACTTCTCCCCAACAAATGGGAGTTCGACACTTCCTCCCGTACAACAGCTCAAAGGGTGGCATACCGATGCTCGAATGATGGTTGTTGTTGTAAGATAACTCGGCCAACGGCATATACGTATGCCAACTTCCCCCGAAATCCAATACACATGCTCGGAGCATGTCCTCGAGGGTCTGAATCATCCGCTCACTTTGTCCGTCTGTCTGGGGGTGATATGTGGTACTAAAATGTAGCCTAGTACCCAACTCCTCATGGAACTTCTTCCAGAACCTGGAAGTGAAACGCACGTCCCGGTCGGAGACAATCGAGATCGGCACTCCATGCCGCGATACCACTTCCCTCACATATATCTATGCTAACTTCTCTGCGGAAGAACTCTCACTGATGGCAAGGAAGTGAGCGTTCTTCGTCAACCTATCCACAATCACCCAAATTGCATCAACTCCCCGAGAAGTCCTTGGCAATTTGGTGATGAAATCCATGGTGATCTGTTCCCATTTCCATTCGGGAACCTCCAATGGCTGCAACTTACCATGCGGCCTCTGATGTTCGGCCTTAACCTTACGGCAGGTTAAGCACCTCTCAATGAACCACACAACATCTCTCTTCATACAGGGCCACTAATATTCCCTCCTCAAATCCAAATACATCTTAGTGGCCCCGGGATGGATCGAGAATTTCGACCGATGAGCCTCTTCCATCAAAATGGCACGCGCACCTCCCACGAATGGTGCCCAAATACGCCCCTGAAAAGTCATAAGCCCCCGACCATCCGTAACGAACTCCGATACCAGTCCAACAACTTGCTCTCTCTTCTGATTTTCCGACCTCGCTGCCTCAGCCTGTGCTCCTCGAATGGTATCCAACACCGGAGTCATCACGGTCAAACGCAAACATACATCTCGCAATGAGGCATTCTCCGCCCGGCGACTCAGGGCGTCGGCTACTATATTAGCCTTGCCCGGATGGTACAGGATCTCACAATCATAATCCTTAACCGCATCCAACCACCTCCTCTGCCGCATATTTAGGTTGGGCTGATTCATCAAATACTTCAGACTCTTATGGTCGGTGTATATCGTACACCGAACCCTATACAAATAATGGCACCAAATCTTGAGGGCGAACACGACAGCCCCCAACTCCAGGTCATGGGTAGGATACCTCGACTCATGAGGCTTCAACTGCCTCGATGCATACGCTATCACATGCCTTCTCTACATCATTACCGCTACCAATCCCAAAATCGATGCATCGCAGTATATAACAAAATCCTCCATTCCCTCCGGGAGGGCTAACATCGGGGCCTCTCATAACCTTTGGTGAAGCGTCTCAAAGGAGGCCTGCTGCTCGGGGCCCCATGAAAAAGCAACACCCTTCCGGGTCAACCTAGTGAGTGGCACTGCGATCTTAGAGAAATCCCTGATAAATCAGAGCCCTGGTTTGAGGGATTCGGACACACCTTCGGGGGTGCTCGAACTCAAATCGAGGGATTAAAAGATTTTGGAAAGAGAAAATGTTTCAAAAAGGGTTAAGTAAAGGGTTTTAAGAATGTATAATGTGTGTGATGTACGCAACCGGCCAAGCTCAAGTAAGTATTCCCCAGTGTACCCATACAAGTTTATTTATGTATATCAGTTTCTGTAGAACAACATGCTAGAATAGGACTAAGGATCTAGGAGTGATGCTTTATGTGCCTGCTTTAGGTGCTTCTGTATATGAAAGAGCTGCATGCTAGAGCTGAGTAGACAGCAGTAGGGTAGCCTGTTTAGGTTATTCCTGATAGTATGAGTTTAGCATTGTATGCTAGTTCAGTTATCTCTTCGAGGATAGAGTTGCTTGAGGTTGTTTTCTTACGTCCAAGTGCTGCTTGCTTTGTGCTATGTGGGCCTTGAAGTGATGGGAGTTAACTGTTATGTGAATACGTTTAAGTCACATGTGATTAGGGTTAAATAATCTCAGAGTGTTGGATTTGACTCTATTGCGTAGCTCTTGTTTGAGTCTTAATCGTTGTAGAGATGAGTCCTTTACTCGAAGGATTATTCGAGCCTCAGCGCATGTGATTGTATTCAGGTAATAGTTAATTGGCATCACCAAGAGGCCTTCAGCAGCTGAGGGCTGGGCTAGGTGGAGTTAGAGGTTTCCTAAGGTAAGCCTAGGATAATGAGTAGCGGTGATCAGCAGTAGGGGAAGGGACCTGGTCGAGTCGAGGCAGTCTTTGGGGAAGGTACGGATAGATGTGGAAGGTAGTATGGGCCTGTACTACTGAAAGCAGAGGATCCGTACCCGAACCGAGGAAGGCTAAGATAAGATTAGGGAACTAGTAGTGGGTGGGATCCCTCCAGGGGTATCAGTATCGCTAACAGTTGTTATTTCTTTGTATTTCAGAATGGTGGTACTACGCCCGAGACCAGCAGTTGGCAGTTCATGAGAGGGATCGGGTTCGGGATCAGGTTCGGGATCAGGTTCCGAGCCAGTAGATGAGAGACTACGCGAGTTCATCGCGTCAGAGATCACCAGAGGTATCCTTAAGTCGACCCCCATTATCTTCGGGTCGATCAAGGAAGGGATCATCGAGATGATGGAGGATCGCCTCAGGGCGTTCAGGAGCGACATGGCATCTGGCCAGTCGGGACCTCGCACGCTGTCCTTTAAGGACTTTAGGGGCAGCGGTGCACCGGATTTCCACAGGGTGAAGGAACCCATTGTTGCCAGGCGGTGGATTGCAGACATCGAGTCTGCGCAGTTGACTAGCTTCTGCCCTGATGGGTTGAAGGTGAGGTATGCAGCAAGGTGTTTACGAGATCGAGCTTGAGATTGGTGGGAGTCAGTGAGTGATTCCTTAGGAGCCTCAGCAAGACCACTCGCTGTGTGGTCGGACAACATTCATACGACTTGCCGAGTCTGTTCTTCAGACTCAGCGAGTCTGTGCCATGCAATGACTCAAACTTTCTCATAAGGTCAGATCCAGTCGATTAACCCATAGATCCAGTCCTTCCAAGCTTATTTAGCACGTAAAGTTACAATCTTGATGCACATACAATCTCTATATGACCATATATGATGTTTTTGACTCAAATACTACAACACAAGGTCATAAACTCCATTGCTATACATAAAGCTTGATGAGTAAGGCTCTCTGGACCTCTATGGATCTAGATCCAAAACCTCAACACAAGGAGAAAACCATTGGGCATCAAATCATCCCATAAATGTCCATAAGAAACCCTAGATCCCATAATACTTCACAAAACAGAATATAAACCGAAATCATACCTCTAGATTGATGATCTAAGCTTCAAATCCACGAAATAGCAACCTCCTTTGCTTCCTCTTGCCTAGAATCTTCTCCTTCTTTGCTAAATGACACACACAAGGTCAAGAATGCTTCCTTACTCTCTCAAAACGTTCAAGCACTCAAGGGTTTCTCTCTAAGGGTTAGGTGAGCACAAATGACGGCCATAAGGCACTACTAGAAAAACAGCCTTTTACGACGCTCATTGCGCGTCGTAAAAGGCTCAGACGATGCGCAAATGCGCGTCAAGGAAGGCCCTGTCATAAAGAGAGACGACGCGCTTTTGCGCGTCGTCTATAGACGACGCGCATTTACGACGCTCATTTACGATGCGCAATTACGACGCGCGTTTACGACACGCAATGCGTATCAAGGAAGGCCCTGTCATAAAGGAAGACGACTCGCATTCGCGTGTCGTAACCTTATGACGCGCGTGTTAATGAGACGCAATGCGTATCAAGAAAGCCCCTGTCAAGAAAGGCCATGTCATAAATGAAGATGACACACATTTTTGCGTATCGTAAATTTAAATGTTTAAAAAAAATTATATATTTATTAATTTTTAAATTAAATTTGCATTTAATTTCTCATAATAGAAATAAATTACTTTTTTTGATAGATTTACTAATTTTCAAATTAAATAACACATTAAAAGTCTCATAATACAAAATAAAATACCATAAACAATAAAGATAATTCATTGCACTAAGGACCATGTTAACAAAAGAATATAACATTATATACCATAAGTACCCTCAAGTAATCAATCTCTTACAATGTTACTAAAAATACCCTCAAGTAATCAATGTCTTACAAAGTTAAGAGACTTAGTTGGTATGTAATATGGCACTAAGAATCCCAAGAATTGTTTGTGTTTTTCCTGTTCCTGGTGGATCCTACATGGACAAAAGGTAAGAATTAACATTTTCAAAGTACAATGCCTCAATAAGGAAATCAATGGTAAAAGGCAAATCTGAATAAGAACAAACTTTATACATATATACATGGAAGTATTGTAATACACAATAACAGCAACAAATACCAAATTACCCTTTGCTTACCTTTTCTTATGGCCACCTCCAAAAGTGAGAATTTGATAAAAGATTTAGGTCACACATTCTCTCATCAAGCTCTGTATCCAAAAGTGAGAATTTGATAAAAGATTTAAAAAGTGGGAAAATCTCAAGAATATAGAGGATAATACATTAAGAAAAAAAAATTACTCACAAAGAGCAAGTTTCAACCTTCTTCCCCAATAATGTTTCAAAGCAAAAAGCTCATATATATTGATCTCTGCTAAAAGGATATCTATTGCTTGATGATCTTTCTGCAAATTGAAGTACAAAATATATTAGGCATATGATAATAAGGAGAGAATTATATTTTTGTTTTCGTTGTTTATTTTTAATGCTCCTTTCACTGCTGTAATCCAACACATAACAGGATAAGTAAATAAATAAAAACTAACAGAGATTAATGTTCTCTAAAATGAAGAACATGATATTTGATAAAAGAGAGTTAATTCAAAATTGATGGATGTTTACCATTAAAAAAGGAAAAAGACCATGAAATATGTATATTCCTGATAGCAGAGAAGGCAGTGACAGTGAAAATCTTCATTTATCATGACAGATAACCATCCCCCAATCCTTCTACCCACTTATATACTCTATTGCAACAAACAAAATATATAAAGAATTACCCAAAATGCCCCTCCCATTAATAAGCCCTTTATTCGTAGGATTTTCCCATAATACCCTTATCTAAAATATGTGGCAAGCTTTTTTGGTTAACTCATCAAGTAATTATGTCCAAATTAAGTCAAAAGGAAACAACTATATGTAGCTTTCTGGATTAAGTACTTAACCCATTAAGCCTATTAAGATAAAAAAAGAAACAAAGTAAAACTAATAAAATATCATATTATTTTCCATTCAGATTCTCTCTCTCTCTCTCTCTCTCTCTCTCTATATATATATATATATATATATATATATATATATATATATATATATATATCATTTCACTTTCAAGACTTCAAGTTTTTAAAAAAATAAAAAATGCCAGTTTACAAAACTAAGCAATTTTAAGTTTAATAAAATATGGGAATACAAATCATCAAACTCACATCTGGACTTGTATGGCAATGATTCTTCTCCATTATGTATTCCATGTATCCCATCAAAAACCACACTAGGAGAACTTGTATAGATAAGCCTCTTCACATTAAGTTTAGTACAAGCATCAATTATGTTCTTAGTACTTGTAAATCCAAAAACAAAAGTTAATACTGTCTTAGAAATTAACTAACTATGTTTATTATCTTTCTTTTTACCTGTAATTATTATTATTAAATAATAATTAAAACTTAGGATGTGAACAATAATATATATATCCACGGGACTTCTGTTAGCTAATATTAGTTCATTCACTTAAGCCCTGTTTTTTTTTTCGCATCAAGTGCTATCTGGATAAAGATGTTCAAAAATATTTGAAAAAAATGACAGCACACTTACGGAAGAAGAAGGAAAAAATAAAAATGACAGCACACATGGGAACAAGTTTGACTTCAACAGGATGTAAGAAAGCAATTTTTTCAGCCACCTGAACACAAAAGGTAGTGTGGTATTAGAAGAAAAAAGAATGATGTCATTGAACGTGAGTTTCTTATACCTTCTGCCAGTCAACAAAGTCAATGAGTTCAGGGTCCATGGTTTCTTTTGCAGCTATTTGAAGTATTTTTCCCCATCTTGTTTCTCAAACCTGCATGATAAGAAGGGGAATTCTTGAATGTAATCAAAAATTAATTAACTATAACAATTATTTAACTTTAACTAAACTTTTATTATACTTCAAATGATTACAAAACAAGTAAGCAACAAGACCGAGAAAAATGTTTCAAAAAAAAAGTTGAAAATTATATGGCATGGGACAGGGGAATTTTAGGCATGAGAGAGAGCTTGATGATTTCCCAAATGCTCCTGATTCTCTTTACTTGATGATTTCCCAAATGCCCCTGATTCTCTTTACTGTGAACATATAATTCGATAAGTTATAATTCAAAACAAACCAATTAGCATAAAGAGAGAGCTTACCGGTGGAGTACTTACATTTAACATAGAACAAAGATTTCAAGCAAATAGATTTAAAAAAAAAGATTCAAATCATATCCCAACATCAGATTTCAGCATGAGATTTTAGCAAATATATTTCAGAAAGTATGTTTGTTTCAACAGTTCATTAGTAAACATTTCAACACAAAAAATTAAAGGCAGCAAAATGAATTCAACTAGGATGTTTTATCTCAAGATGAAAATTCCAGCAGAGCAACATAAGATCGACCAGCATAAAAACGATTCAATCAGACAAGTATCTGTTGCATCAAGAAAATATAATTATTCAAGATCAACAACCAATCACTTTCTGTTGAAGCATATATACACACAATTCAGAAACAAATCAGTCAAACCTACATACATTTAGTCCATAGCTCCAAGTCTAGAATCTTTTTATTTGGATTTTTCATGTTGGGGAAAAGGAATACCTGTAAACAACCCATTTCATATCAATACAGATCATTGACCTAGGATTTCATTGTAGATGGTGAGGCTTAAAGGCAAAACAAGTGTTATTAGTGTCCTCAAAGAAATTTTCTTTAACCCTATTAGAGGAATCCAAGAACATCATGGAGCTTCTACCATTACCATTTGGAACAAATTGGAACTTTCCAGTAGTTGGAGATGGTTGAACCTACAACAGAAAGGATCATTTAGTATAGTAAATTACTAATATACCCCTAGTTTATCTAGTGAGCTTACCAATGAGTTGGAAAGGAAAACAGGTGATTCCAGAAAAGAAGTTGGGCTAACACCAGGTGAAAATAAATACGGAGATTGTTGAGTTTGTGAATTAACAGAAGATTTTATAATCTCTGTATTCAACCTAGGAGCAATATGACCAGCTCTAGCTGCCATTCTTTCAACAAGAGGTACCCTTGAGCTCGTTTTTTGATCACCAAACTCACTTGATTTTGTCGCATCGCCATTTTCAGACCCGATTTGGGGATTTGGTCCAGGGAAAGTGAACCCGATGTCTTTATTGGTATCGTTTTTTGGAGGGTCGAGTACTGATCTTGAACCAGGATCATCCCCCAACACAGCTGCAAAAAAAGACCTAGGGCTAGGGCTCGGAGGCATCCAATCGCCAATTATCCCACCATGATCGTCAAAACCACCCATGAAAATCGAAAGCTTTCTTCCTTGATTATCTGTTCAGTGGTTTGTTAGTTTTTCAGACTTTGAAATTTCACACAAAATCGAAACAGTGATGATGGTGTTTTATGTACGAAATCGTAGTGTTTTGGTCGTGTTTTTTTTGGAATCGTCAAGCTTTAAACAGTAATGATAGTGTTTTTATGTACGAATTAATCGATTACGAAATAAAAACAACAAATAAATGTACAGATTTAATTTCCGCTTTTGGTAAAACGATAAACCAAAAAAACATTTGAATCGTCTACCCGATTGAAGTGGGTAGACCACAATAATAGAAGATAATATAGTTTTTCTAAAATGGGAATCGAAAATCGATGATATTCAAACATTTGCTTTTCACATATTCTTGTGGATTAAGCCCAATTTTGCAATCCCGAACCAATAATCGATATCCGAAAACGATCTAGCTAAAGGGAATTTATTAAAACCATAGATCTGAATGGGATTGCAAAATCCAACCAACTTCAAATCAAATCTATCATTTCTTTCACACGAACAATTAAGGGTATAAACTACAGAAACTAAAAATGGAAATCCAGTTGAAGAATCGATGGAATGATTGAAAAAACATGATTAAGGGTTGTGATACGAACCTAGAAAACAACACACAGACAGTCAAGGGTAAGCTGATAACAAAGGAGACCCTTTTGTCTCCTCTGATTAGTTGATTCTCTGTTATTAACAGGCCACAACGCAGAGCACACATCTCTAGGTCCTAAAACATACCTTTGGCAAATTAGATCTAACTGATAGACCATGGGAAGGCAAGAATTTGGAGATGTGGAGGACATCGGTCGGCCGAGCAAGTCGACGACTGTTGTTGAGAAGTGTCGAGATAAAGATAAGGTCGGTCATGTAAACAAAAACATACCTTAATCGTACTTAGGGCTTGCAAATTTGAGCAGTCGTTGTAGTCTCTGGTGACGTGAGGTGAGCCCGAGGTCGCTGGTGGAAAGAGATGAGCCGAGGTCGCCAGTGGAAAGAGATGAGCCGAGGTCGCTGGTGGAAAGAGATGAGCCGAGGTCGCCGGTGGAAAGAGATGAGCCGAGGTCGCCGATAGGAGGTGAGGTGAGGGAGCGAACATTACAGAGAGCACTCCTTGAAAAAGCCCTAGATAATGGTCCCTGTAATGGCGGGGTCTTCAACTTTTCTAATTTTTTTGAACACGAGGTTTTAGATTTGGTCGACGCCATTAATGAGGAGACCTCACATATCAATTACGATTCACCTTCGCTTTATCTTCTTGTTCTCCTCTTGATGATTTCAGACTCCGTCTCTACGACTTTACATGATATTTTTTAGAAAGGAGTCTTTGTGGAGCATCAGGGTTTTTCTTTATTTCATAACCCTCGCATGTACTGGGTTGAGAGAAAACGAGAGAAGCGGAAGCTTGGAAGAAAATAAAACCCTAGCACGTGCTAGAGAGAAGGGAGGTGGCGATGGCTTAGGGTTTACAGAGAGACGGGAGGTAGAGAATGAAAGGAGAACTAGAGGAGAGAGTATCAGAGAGGGGAGAGTGGATTGCAAGGATGAAAGATAGATAGAAGAAAGAAAAAACGAGGCGGGTTTTCAAAATTTTGGAGATTCCGTTTCCCCCCTTGTCTACTAAAAGCGCGTTTCATTAAAATTATAAAGCAACAGCTACAGACGACGCGCGTTTAAGATAAAGTGCCCTCCGTGTTTTTAATTTTTTTTCTTGAGACACTAAATTAAAGGCACTCAATAATGCGTGGCGTAAATCCTTAATTTTTTGGAGAGATGACACTATTTTAAGGGCACGTCCTTTTCCGTATCATTAATCAGTGCGTGTCGTAAAAAGCGCGTCATTAAAGGTCATTTTTCTAGTAGTGAGGCCCTTTAAATAGGCCTCAAACCTCGAAAATTAGGGTTTCATCACACAGCGTGGACTCGCCGAGTCCACTCTTGGACTCGTCGAGTCCGGACGCAAACCCATGCCCAAATCCACGGTCCTACTCGGCGAGTCTGGGCTCCAACTCGCTGAGTCCACTCACAATTCCATAAACAAGTCCAAAATAAATACTTGGAGATTCCGGGCTGTTACAATTCTCCCCCACTAGAACTAGACTTCGCCCTCGAAGTCTCACTCTGAAAATAACTCTGGATGCTGCTCTCGCATCTCACGCTCCGATTCCCACGTCATCTCGGACCCCTTCCGATGCTGCCACTGAACCAAGACCAAAGGTACCTCCTTGTTCCTCAGAACTTTGTTTTCCGATCTCTGATGGCCACTGGTCTCTCAGCATAATTCAGGCTCGCATCTACCTGAATATCATCTAATGGAACCACTGTCGACTCATCGGCTATAGACTTCCGTAATTGCGACACATGGAAAGTGTCGTGAATCTGCCCCAACTCTACTGGAAAATCCAAGTGATAGGCTACCTGCCTACCCTTGCGACTACCCGAAATGGTCCGATGTATCAGGGCCCTAACTTGCCCCTCTTCCTGAATCGGATCACTCCTTTCCAAGGAGAGACCTTCAGGAGTACAAAATCACCGACCTGGAACTCAAGTTCGGATCGGCGTCTATTTGCATAACTCTTCTGTCGACTCTGAGCAGTCAGTAACCTCTATCTGACCTGCTGGATCTGCTCTGTCATCTGAAGCACTATCTCCGTGTTGCCCATAACATGCTGTCCGACTTCTCCCCAACAAATGGGGGTTCGACACTTCCTCCCGTACAACAGCTCAAAGGGTGGCATACCGATGCTCGAATGATGGCTGTTGTTGTAAGAAAACTCGGCCAACGGCAGATACGTATGCCAACTTCCCCCGAAATCCAATACACATGCTCGGAGCGTGTCCTCGAGGGTCTGAATCGTCCGCTCACTCTGTCCGTCTGTCTGGGGGTGATATGGGGTACTAAAATGTAGCCTAGTACCCAACTCCTCATGGAACTTCTTCCAGAACCTGGAAGTGAAACGCATGTCCTGGTCGGAGACAATCGAGATCGGCACTCCATGTCGCGATACCACTTCCCTCACATATATCTCTGCTAACTTCTCTGCGGAAGAACTCTCACTGATGGCAAGGAAGTGAGCGCTCTTCGTCAACCTATCCACAATCACCCAAATTGCATCAACTCCCCGAGCAGTCCTTGGCAATTTGGTGATGAAATCCATGGTGATCTATTCCCATTTCCATTCGGGAACCTCCAATGGCTGCAACTTACCATGCGGCCTCTGATGTTCGGCCTTAACCTTACGGCAGGTTAAGCACCTCTCAACGAACCACACAACATCTCTCTTCATACAGGGCCACCAATATTCCCTCCTCAAATCCAAATACATCTTAGTGGCCCCGGGATGGATCGAGAATTTCGACCGATGAGCCTCTTCCATCAAAATGGCATGCGCACCTCCAATGAACGGTACCCAAATACGCCCCTGAAAAGTCATAAGCCCCCGACCATCGGTAACGAACTCCGATACCAGTCCAACAACTCGCTCTCTCTTATGATTTTCCGACCTCGCTGCCTCAGCATGTGCTCCTCGAATGGTATCCAACACCGGAGTCATCACGGTCAAACGCAAACATACATCTCGCAACGGGGCATTCTACGCCTGGCGACTCAGGGCGTCGGCTACCACATTAGCCTTGCCCGGATGGTACAGGATCTCACAATCATAATCCTTAACCACATCCAACCACCTCCTCTGCCGCATATTTAGGTTGGGCTGATCCATCAAATACTTCAGACTCTTATGGTCCGTGTATATCATACACCGAACCCCATACAAATAATGGTGCCAAATCTTGAGGGCGAACATGACAGCCCCCAACACCAGGTCATGGGTGGGATACCTCGACTCATGAGGCTTCAACTGCCTCGATGCATACGCTATCACATGCCCTCTCTGCATCAGTACCGCTCCCAATCCCAAAATCGATGCATCGCAGTATACAAAAAAATCCTCCATTCCCTCTGGGAGGGCTAACACCGGGGCCTCGCATAACCTTTGGTGAAGCGTCTCAAAGGAGGCATGCTGCTCGGGGCCCCATGAAAAAGCAACACCCTTCCGGGTCAACCTAGTGAGTGGCATTGCGATCTTAGAGAAATCCCTGATAAATCTCCGATAATAACCGGCCAACCCTAGAAAACTCCTGATCTCGGAGGGTGACCTCGGCACTTCCCAACTCATAACTGCCTCCACTTTGGTTGGATCGACCAATATCCCATCCTGGTTAACAAGATGTCCAAGGAACTGGACCTCTCGCAACTAGAAGTCACACTTGGAGAATTTGGCATAAAGCCTCTCCGATCTCAGAACTCCGAGGATCTCCCTCAAATTCTCCTCATGCTGCTCCCTAGATCTCGAATATACCAAAATGTCATCAATAAATACGATCACCGACCGATCCAACATCGGCCTGCATACCCGATTCATCAGATCCATGAATACTGCCGGAGCATTGGTGAGCCCAAAAGGCATCACCACAAACTCATAATGCCCATAACGCGTCCTAAACGCTATCTTCTGGACGTCCTCATCTCGTACCCTCACCTGATGGTATCCGGACCTCAAATCGACCTTGGAGAACCAAGATGCTCCCTGCAACTGGTCGAACAAATCATCGATCCTCGGCAACGGGTAACGGTTCTTGACCATCAGCTTGTTCAACTCCCGGTAATCAATACACATCCGGTGTGAACCATCCTTCTTCTTTACAAACAGAATGGGCGCTCCCCACGGCGAGCTACTCGGCCGAATAAACCCCTTCCCCAGCAGCTCCTTAAGCTGCGAGGATAGCTCTTGCATCTCTGGAGGTGCAAGACGATAAGGCACCTTAGCGATAGGCGCGGCCCCCGGGACCAAATCAATACCGAACTCTTGTTGCCTCACGGGAGGCACCCCCGGCAACTCCTCTGGAAAGACATCCGGAAACTCACGCACTATAGGAACCTCCTCCACCAACCTCGGCCTCCTGGAATCAACCCGCGTATCTGACACGTACGCCACAAAACCCTTACAGCCCTACTGTAAACACTGCCTCACCCTAGCGGCCGAACAAAATGCTGATCCAGAACGGGTACCCTCACCGTACACTGTAAGAACTCCCCCACTAGGGTCTCATATGGTCACTAGCTGCCGCTCGCAGTCGATAACCGCACCGAACTTGCTCAACCAGTCCATGCCCACGATGACACAAACATCCCCCATGGAAATAGGAACAAAATCAATCGGGAACTCAACACCAAAAATCTCGAGTACGCACCCACAGATCACCTCCGTGGCATATATCGCCTTCTCGTCAGCTATAGAAACTCTCAGAGGTCGACTCAGCGCCTCGCGACTAACACTGATGTGCTGACTAAAGGCCAAAGATACAAAGGACCGACTCGCACTCGAGTCAAATAATATCAAGGCAGGTACAGAATTCACAAGAAAAGTACCTACGCATAACATGATATAAGCATAATATTTCAACATTAAAATAAATACACGAAAGAATACATACCAGCCACGACATCGGGCGTTGCGCGGACCTCCTCCACGGTCACCTGAAATGCTCTTCCACGTGCCCTCGGCGCCTCGGCCTTCACTGGCCCACTCCCGGTAGCTCTGATGGCGGCAGGGGCAGATCCCTGAGGTGCTCCCTGAGCTGATCCCCGTAACTGCGGACACTCCGCCTTTCGGTGTCCGGTCTGGTTGCAGTGAAAACATATTGCAAACCCCTTGGGGTAGTCCTTGGCCATATGCACCTCCTTGCCACATTTGTAGCAAGATCCCACTCTACACACTTCATCATGACCCTTGCCACACTTTCCACAAGTGCGGCCCTTCTGGCTCCCTGATTTAGGATCAACGGGCTTGGCCCGCTTGGCTGCCGGCTGGAAATGTACCGGTCGCCGATCCCTCACATGAGACTCAGCCTACTCCCTAGCCTGCCTGGGTCTCCAGCTCAATCTCCCTCTTCCGGGCATTTGCCTGAAGCTCGGAAAATGTTCGGTATGAGGATTTCGCCACGAACTCCCGAATGTCCCATCTCAAAATACTCAAATATCGACTCATACGTGCCTGCTCAGTGGACACGTGCTCAGGGCAGAACATCGCCCTCTCGTGAAACATCCTGGTGATCACTGTAACAGACTCAGTGCCCTGCTTGAGGGTCAGAAACTCCTGGGCCAAACGCTCCCTCTCCACCTGGGGAACGTACTCATCTCGGAACATGGCAGTGAACCTCCCCCAGGTCACTGCCGCAAGCTCAGCAGGCGAAAAGTGTGTTGTGACAAACTTCCACCAGTCCTTCGCTCCCAAGCGAAGCTGGTTCAGCGCGAACCGTACTCTCAAATGCTCAGGAGATGAGCAAGTGAAAAAACACCCCTCTATTTCAGAAATCCATCTCATAGCCGCCACCGGGTCCTGGGTCCCATCAAACTCCGGCGGTTTCGTGTTACTGAACTCCCGGAACAGCAACGCATCACCACCCTGTGGCCTAGCAGCAACAACAGCTGCAGTGGCCGCCGCAACCGCAGCCTCAGAAAGAGCGGCATAACGCTCGTCGAAGGTCTCGATCAGCGCGGTCTTAATAGACCCGAACATCTCTGGTATCTCTGCCCTGATGACCGCAACCACCTCCTCATGAATGATCTGTCGGATCTCCTCATCACTAGCCCCGACACCCTCCGGTATATGACGTGTCCTCACCATGATCAACCTCTGAAATACAACATACAATAAATTAGAATCCGCTCGAGTATACTCACACTCGACAACCCATCCCTCCTTGATTCTTGGTATTCCGAAGATTCTTATTTGGATCGTGCACCGCCCCGGTGCTTTCAGTAGTACGGGCCCAATACTACCGTCCACACCGTCTGAGTACACACCCCAAATCCTCTTCTTTGGATCCCAAATCCCAAGTACTCTATCACTCTCTAACAGATCTCTCATAAACTCCTCGCTGCTACCTATCCGCTCTCAAGCATCTCATAGCAGCTCACAACTCCCTAGGCTAAGGCATCACAAATCAGGGCACTCTAGTCCTAATAATAATACCTAGCCTACTCTAGCAAGAGAATACATCATAAACATATAATATAAGGGTATTTTGGGAAATCAACGTTCGCGCGCTGACTGATCGTACACACGTTTCTCCTTGAATTTCTTTAAAAATCTTTTACTCTTAGAAAAGTTAAATTTTCTTTTGAAAATATTTTCCAAATCCTCAGTTTGAGTTCAAATACTCCCGAAGGTGTACCCGAATCCCTCAAACCAAGGCTCTGATACCAAATTGTAACACCGTAAATTTCAAAACAAAATTTTCAAATTTTCATAAAACATAATTCATTTAATATTCATAAAACATCCATAGTTAATTATCCAATTCAAGTAAATACAAAATCCCAAGATCCCAAATGTATAAACTCCAAGTGTGTGTACGGATCAAGCCGGCGCCTTCCCGCTGTCGTCACTAGTACCTGAAACAATAACACCAAACACTGTAAGCACAAAGCTTAGCGAGTTCCCCAAAATACCACATAAAACACATATTAGCCACTCGAGGCTATAACTCCATGGGTCCGTGCACCCAAACTTTGTGAACCCTTAGGTTCTAACTCTGTAAACATGCACAACATAAATCACATAGAAATAATGCAGTACAACACATCACATACATAGCATACAAATACTCTATCACATAACTCTGGTTACCTACTCAAGGTAAAGTATAGTGAGAAGACTCACCTCGCATCTCGGTAAGTCGTGAATTCTTGAAATCACTAGTGCTCGATCCCCCGAGCTAAAGTCCTCCTAAATCACAATACATCTCTAATTAACACTTTCCCTACTAAGGTTGACTACACTTTAACAAGTTAACTTAGGTCAACGGTCAACGGTCAACTTTGACCAGACTCGGCGAGTGCATTAGGGCAACTCGGCGAGTCTGAGCGTATACACTGATTTCCCCGAAATCCTCCCTTGACACGTCGAGCATTCTCTCTAACTCGACGAGTTCCACCTGGCATGAGTTGTAGGACCACCATGAATCAACTCACCGAGTCTCAAGAACAACTCGGCGAGTCCAGCTTGACTCAGTCCACCTGTCCACTCTGATTTCCCCATGACTCACTGAGTCAACCCTCCCCAACTCGGCAAGACCACTCATTGTATGGTCGGACAACATTCATACGACTCGCCGAGTCTATTCTTCGGACTCGGTGAGTCCGTGCCATGCAATGACTCAAACTTGCTCATAAGGTCAGATCCAGTCCATTAACCCATAGATCCATTCCTTCCAAGCTTATTTAGCACGCAAAGTTACAATCTTGATGCACATACAATCTCTATATGACCATATATGATGTTTTTGACTCAAATACTACAACACAAGGTCATAAACTCCATTGCTATACGTAAAGCTTGATGAGTGAGGCTCTCTGGACCTCTATGGATCCAGATCCAAAACCTCAACACAAGGAGGGAACCATTGGGCATCAAATCATCCCATAAATGTCCATAAGAAACCCTAGATCCCATAATACTTCACAAAACAGAATATAAACCGAAATCATACCTCTAGATTGATGATCTAAGCTTCAAATCCACGAAATAGCAACCTCCTTTGCTTCCTCTTGCCTAGAATCTTCTCCTTCTTTGCTAAATGACACACACAAGGTCAAGAATGCTTCCTTACTCTCTCAAAACGTTCAAGCACTCAAGGGTTTCTCTCTAAGGGTTAGGTGAGCACAAATGACGGCCATAAGGCCCTTTAAATAGGCCTTAAACCTCGGAAATTAGGGTTTCATCACACAGTGTGGACTCGCCGAGTCCACTCTTGGACTCGTTGAGTCCGGACGCGAACTCGTGCCCAAATCCGCGGTCCTACTCGGCGAGTCTGGGCTCCAACTCGCCGATTCCACTCACAATTGCATTAATAAGTCCAAAATAAATACCTGGAGATTCCGGGCTGTTACAGCTGGTCCATCAAAAACCTCAGACTCTTGTGGTCAGTATAACTGGTGCACCTAATCCTATACTATTAATGTCTCCAAATCTTGAGGCCGAAAACGACATCCCCTAACTCCAAATCGTATGTAGGATAATTCGACTCATGAGACTTTAGCTGCCTCAAAACATAAGCAATCACGTGACCTCTCTGCATGAGTAATGCTCCCAATCTTGAGATCGACGCATCACAATAAACTAAAAAATCTTACATACCCTTGAGAAGAGTGAGAATCGGAGACCCGCACAATCTCTGTCTCAGTGTCTCAAAAGTTTCCTACTGATCAGGCCCCAATTGGAAAGTATCTTTCTTCTTCGTCAAGCGGGTCAAAGGTACAACAATATTGGAGAAATCGTTAATGAAACTCCGATAATAACCCGCTAGACCAAGAAAACTCCAAATTTCAGATGGCGTCCTTGGAACCTCCCACCGCATCACCGCCTTAATCTTGGTTGGATCGACTAATACACCATTCTAGTTGATGATGTGCCATAATAATTTCACCTCGCGCAACCAGAACTTGCATTTGGAGAACTTGACATAAAGCCTCTCTCTCTCTCCTCTCTCTCTCTCTCTCTCTCTCTCCAGGGTCTCTAATACCTTCTATAAATGCTCCTCGTGCTGCTCCTTGGTCATAGAGTAGACCAGAATATCATCAATAAGCACAATCACCAGCCGATCCAACATTAGCTTGCATACCTGGTTCATGAGATTCATGAACGATGCTGGTGTGTTGGTGAGCCTAAATGGCATCACCATGAACTCGTAATGACCATAACGAGTCCTAAAGGGTGTCTTGTGCACATCGTCATCTCTGACCCATCATCTGGTGGTAACCCGACCATAAATCAGTCTTGGAGAACCAAGATACACCTTGAAACTGGTCAAACAAGTCATCGATCCTTGGGAGAGGATAACGGTTTTTCACCATTAACTTATTTAACTCCTGGTAGTCGATACACATCATGTGCGAACTGTCCTTCTTTTGGGAACAAAATCGGTGCTCCTCATGGCGAACTACTCGTCCTGATAAATCCCTTGTTTAACAGCTCCTGAAGCTGTGTAGACAACTCCTGCATCTTCAAAGGTGTTAATCGATATGGTGCCTTGGCTATTGGAGCCGCATCGGGAACTAAATCAATCCAAAACTCAAACTGCCTCTCAGAAGGCTCTCCAGGAAATTCCGTAGGAAACACATCCGAAAAATATCGAATAATGGGCACATCATTCACGGTCGGCATACCCCTAACTGGAGTATCCACTACATTAATTAAAAATCTAAAACAACTCCACTGAAGATATCTCATATCCTTCGAAGCTGAACAGAAAGCAGATCCACGCTGAGCACCCTCACCCCGGATAACCAGTTCTCCCCTACTTGGGGTTCGAACTCTTAGTAACCGGTGCTCATAATCAATCATAACCCCATTAGGGCCCAACCAATCCATCCCTATAATAACATTCGGCCCTGACAGAGAAATCAAAACCACATCAATATGATATCTCTTGTTGAACATGTTCAGAACACATCCTCGATGAACCCTCGAAGCACTCACTGAACGATCATTCGCAATATCTGCATCCAATGGATAATCCAAAACCACAGGTGCATAACTAAACTTCTTGCTGAGCACAAGAGACATAAAAGATCGGGTAGCACCCGAATAGAACAGAAGATGAGTAGTCGTACCATTGATTAAGAAAGTCCATATACATGATCAGATAAAACATAAGCATAAACAAAGAAGGTAGTAAAGGATAAGGTAAAGAGACATACCAGTAACCACATCAGGTGTTACTCTCGCCTCATCGGTCGTTAACTAGAATGATGTTCTCTTCACCCCAGTTGTCTTCGCCTTGCCTTAGCAGCCATTGATGATCCTCAATGTGGTTGGTGAAGGCGCCACCACTATTCCTCCTATCATTATCGGGAAATCGACATTCTTATGACCTATTTGATTACAATGGAAGAAAATTAGTGCACCACAAAGGTAATCCCTACTCATATGACCAGTTTGTCTGCATCTAAAACAACCCGATCCCGCCGCTCGACATGCTCCATTGTGCAGGTTTCCGCACTTATGACAACGAATTCAACCCTAATTGCCTCTAGGGTGTAAATCATCAGTCTTGGGCCTTTTTTCCTGGCCCACTACAGTCTCCACCTGCTCTTCCTTCCTTTTCCTGAGGTGCTCCAAGTCAATCTCCCGCTCTCGGCTTTGGCTATCATATCCTCTAATGACCGACAAGCTAAAAAGCTAACAAACTCATGGATATCCACTCTCAGCATGTCGTGGTATCGAGTCTTCTTCATCTCCTCATTTATGGAATACTGTGGAACCAGTAAATCTCTCTCTTGAAACTTGGTAGCGATCTCCGCCATAGGCTTAGTTATTTGGCACAGTTCCTGGAACTCCTTCACCATTTGTTGCACCTTGACAGGCAGTGCAAACTCTGCTCAAAATTTGGTTACAAAATCAGGTTAGGACATAGCCTTAATAGTTGGTGCTCCTAGTGCATAACCAACCTCCTCCCACCAATCACGAGCTTTCTCCCTTGGACACCATGCACTGAACCTCACCTTCGACCCCTCAGGGCAGAAGCTCGTCATTTGGGCACACTCCATGTCAGCTATCCATTGCCTGGTGATAATGGGGTCTTACACCCCGAAGAACTTCGATTCCATACATCCCTGGAAATCCTTAAACATGAGGGAACTGAATCTTTACTTCCTAAGGGACATCTCATCCTGAAAGGTCCGAAAGAATTCCTCCATTATCTCAACAATCCTTTCCTTGATCGTCTTGAACATCACATGGGTCGCGTCAAGGATACCTCACGTAATATCCAATGTAATGAACTCACATAAAACCTCATCAATTGGTTCGGTATCAGAGCCCAAACCGGAACCAGATCCTGAACCTCCTGCTTCGCCACGTGTCATCACCATACTGAAATACAAGACGCAAACAATTAGTATACATGCGAAGAAGCTCACACTTTATGATTTTATTAGAATTGTCATGACTTTCCTTGACTCAAGTATAAATCTTGTGCTTTCAGTAGTATGGGCCCACTACTACCTTCTACACCTATATGTATATTCCTCAAGAATTATTTTGGATCCTCTAAGCCACCCCTTAAACACTTCTTGTCACACCCCCAAACCAAGGATGGCGGAAACGTCCGGGGGTGGAGGACTTCATGTAGAGTATCACAACAATGAGTATAATAGTGCTCAAAGTAAATACAACCGACACAAATATAATTGAAAACGTTACATCAAAGCACATGTTTACATGATTCACATCAATTACATTATAATACAAAATGAACTGTTTGACGATTTATCGTCCCATCCTCAAAACGTTGTTGATTTCCTGTTTTCACTGAATTCCTGAGAATACAAGTAGTTTTGAAAAGTGTCAACACAAAGGTTGGTGAATTCATAAGAGATTTCGTTGGAAAAGTAAATCGTTTTCCTTGTAAAAGCGTTAGAATATGTATCCAGAAATTCCGATATTTTCTTTAAAATCTACGTAATGTAGTCTTGTGACTGAAGACCAAAATGTATAAGTAACCTTTCTTATTAATAGAAAATATTATGCACTTAAATGGACATGGACGCGTTTGAATTAAATGAAATTTCTGTATGTTCTCATGTTCGTTAATACTTTATATATATGTAGTCCTAAATTAGAGGACCGAGAAATAACAAGTATTGACCATACTTAAAAGTATAAATGTGATTTCAAATGATGTGTAGTCGTAACTACCAAAACCAAAAGTTTACAGTAATATCTGTACTCATAGAGATAAAAAGGTGATTTTTAAATCGACATAAAACTCGTTTAGGTTTTAAAAATAAAATCCCGTAAACTTATGGATTGTTATATCCCTATGTGAGTCGCTATAATCATACTATGACTATGTGAACCTGCCACGACGTTCTAAATGTCGCGAAAAATAAAATGACATTTGTCACCCGTAGACCTGCAGGTCCAACTGTAGCTAGCAGCAAGGTGTGGGGTGTCAAACCCAATATAGATCTATATACAAGTATCACGTTCTCCCTCAAGGAGATTCTGATTATAACTACCAGGAATTATATTCCGCACTCGGACGTACGAGGAGAGAGAGAGAGAGAGTCTCACAATATAGGTTAACAAGTTTACGTGAAATGTGTGTGAATATAAATATTTCGTGTATGAATGTACCCTTCTTGTACGAGTGCGTTGAGTGATGTATCATAAACTATACCTATTATAGTTTATCTAAAATGTATGTAATATGTATGAACCCTTTCATGGAAATGTATTAGTGTTATAAATATATTCAAACTATACTTTTTATAGTTAAATAATACGTGTTCCAAAATGAATGAATAATATTTAATATGAATGTCTTAGTTTCAGTTCATAATGATAAACTAACAAGGAAACACATTCAAATATTAAAACTTATGATTATACACTTTGCTCAACATAATACAAAGTGTTATGATATTTACATGTTGTTGGCTAACTTTATCCATTCTGCCCTGTTTTTGGAAAAATCATAGAAAAATCATACGAAGTCAAAAACTAGATCCGTAAATTCTGAGAGTTCACAAAACGTGTCTAATTTACTCATAATTTTTATCACGATTTTTAATGACCTCCAACTTGGGTGAAAAAGTCCAAAATCACAGACTGGTCCGGATTGTTGTTTGAAATGATAGGCAGTTTTGTAAAAATCACCATAAATTGTAGAAAAATCGTATGGAGATGTGCAAGTAGCCATTTTAAAGCTAAAAACTTGAACTATTTGCACCTTGTACAGTTTTGAAAATAAAAATGTTTAAGATGCCCAAAACAGTCCGTGAATGGAGTTGAACTTTTCTGATGAAGGCTGTTAGAAAAATTTAGTTATGTTCTTAGTGTTTTAACTTGTATTCCCCCCTGAAAACTTGAGAAAACATGAAAATGTAGGGGTATGAACTCACCTTGAGTGATTTCAGTAGATAAGTGTTGAAGAAGAGAAGTGTTCAACCCAAGAACACTTGAAGAATCACTTGAAGATTCGAAGCTCTAACATAAATATAATGGAGTTTGTGTAAGATATCCATGATTTGAGTGGAAATAAGTGAGATAATCATAAAGAGAATGGATTATGCTTACCAAATGTGGAGGAAAAATTCAAGATCAGCCCTTGAATCTCGAATTTCTAGAGAGAGAAAGTGAGAGAGGAAAGAGTTTGATCTTCTTGTGAAATGAGAGCAAATGAGAGAAGTGAGGAGAGAGGATGAATATTCAGCACTCAAAAATGTGGGAAAGAGTGATAATTGAGTGGAAAGGACATTGATGTGACCTAGGTAAGGTGGGGAGGTGTGGCTGGTCATAGAGTGGGTGTGGGAGTGGTTGCTTGTGTCATAAGGTAAAGCAAAGTCAACACTCCACCTCTTTGTACTTTACCCACTTGCTTTCATTATTTAAATAAAGATTTTTATGAAAATATGATTAAATTGTGAATATTTAGGGTTTATTATGTTAAAATATAATTTTGGGTGAAAATCCCGCGTTAAAATAATTAAAAACGGGCCTTAAACGCAAAACTATGCGAAAACCGGGAGAAAATGAGTTCCCAGCGAGACCTCTCGGTCCTAGGCCGAGGTTCGGTCCCTAGGCCGAGACTCGGTCCATGCTGAGGTTTGTAGTCGGAAACGAACAGAGGGAAACGAAGGGGCGAGGAGGTGAGAAACGAGAAGGCGCGAACCGGAAGTGAGAGGCTAGGCGAGGGTTCGGTCCGGCGATGAAAGGCGAGAAGTCAGAACCGAACGGACTGTAGTGAACAGTAGTTAACAGTACCTTCGGTTCGGTTAGTGAACAGTACCTTCGGTTCGGTTTCGGTTCCTTGCTCTCGGGTTCGGTTCCTTGCTCTCGGGTTCGGTTCCTCCTGGGCGAGGTTCGGCCCTGAGAGGACCTTCGGGTCCTAAGAGGCTTCTCTCTTCTCGAGAGGTTTCGGTTCCTAATGTCCATTTTTCTCGTTTTTACCCCATTTTAAGCCGTTTTTGACCCGGTTAAGGGTCGGAATGACCCGAATGATTCCAACCAGTTACGGGAAACTTTTGAGAGAGATTTGGGAGAGATTTGACATTCTTGGAGAGATTTCTCATACAGAGAGATATTTGAGAGAGATTTCACATACTTAGAGGGATTTGGGAGAGATTTAACATTCTTGGAGAGATTTCTCATACAGAGAGATATTTGAGAGAGATTTCACATACTTAGAGGGATTTGGGAGAGATTTGACATTCTTGGAGAGATTTCTAATACAGAGAGATATTTGAGAGAGATTTCACATACTTAGAGGGATTTGGGAGAGATTTGACATTCTTGGAGAGATTTCTCATACAGAGAGATATTTGAGAGAGATTTCACATACTTAGAGGGATTTGGGAGAGATTTGACATTCTTGGAGAGATTTCTCATACAGAGAGATATTTGAGAGAGATTTCACATACTTAGAGGGATTTGGGAGAGATTTGACATTCTTGGAGAGATTTCTAATACAGAGAGATATTTGAGAGAGATTTCACATACTTAGAGGGATTTGGGAGGGATTCGACATTCTTGGAGAGATTTGACATAGAGAGAGATAGAGTGAAAACGATTGAGAGAGGATCCATGTGTGACAATTGTGAGTGTCCGGCATCGCAATGCATGGTTTGTAAACCGTGTTAAGCCTTGTTTAAGGATCTTACACACTCCCGATGAGTATGCATCATTGCTTTATCGGTTTGGCTCGCCACGTACTACAGTTTTAGGTTAAGGAGATCTAGATGTTCGCACTTTTTGTTTTATGATTTCTCACTAGAATAGAAGTTATGTAGAAGTTTCTTAGTGTGAATCTTAGTACTCATGGGCAAATTGAGTCAAATGGTTTGACTTGCTGACTTTAGTTGATTTTGACTTGACCGAAATTTGACGATTGTTACACTTCTTGAATACCTCGCTAACAGCTCACACAGCAAGCCACTATAATTCCTAAACTCTCTTAGGATTCCTTAAGTCACTTGCTCCCACACTACCAGGAACTTCTACCAACATTGTTGGTTGCCTTATACATGAAAATGATACAGAAATTATGATCACAAAGACTGTTGAATAAATGATTCGACCTTATGTCCACAACTAAACAAGGAGCATGAAATAAGGCTAAACTAGTCATTCTAGGGCTATATGATCGTAATTGTATATAATTTTTAAGGCATACATTCAACTAGTAATTGAGCTGATATAAATCTTCAGTAATACATAACATTCAGTTTCCCTAGGCTATATATCATCACACAAATCAAACAGTTCTAGCATACAATTCCTTAAGGTATCCTTAGCCCTGCTCTAACATGAAATTTACTTAAAAAACATAATAATCATAATACTTAGGTATGGGTATTTTGGGAATCACTTACTTGAGCTCGAACGATAGCACGCATCACACCTATTTTCTTTGTAGAATTTTTTTGAGAAGTTGTTTTCTTTTAAAAAGTTCACCAATTCCTCAGTTTGAGTCCAGACACACCCGAGAGTGTATCTGAATCCCTCAAACCAAGGCTCTGATACCAACTTGAAACATCTTAAAAATACTAAGTAAAAAAATTATTTTAGTCAACTCAAAACATCCATTCATTCATTCCAATAACCCAACATAGTATAAAATGTATCAGATAGTTATCAGAGTACAAAACAAATCATAGAATACAGAACCCTGGTGGATGTTCTGCGATCATGTCGGGACCTTCCCTTTCTAACCAAAAGTACCTGAAAACATTAAACCATAAAATCGTAACCACAAATCTTAGTGAGTTCCCCAAATATCACATACCGTAAAATTAGTGGGCCTAGTCCTAGGGTATGTTTCAACCCTATACATATCAATAGGCCTAGCTGTAGGGTATATTTCAACCCAATACATATCAATAGGCCCAGTCCTAGGGTATATTTCAACCCAATAAATATCAATGGGCCCACCCCATGGTATATTTCAATCCAATACATGTCAATAGGACTAAACCTAGGGTATATTTCAACCCAAATATACAATAGTAGGGCGATATTGGTGCCTTTGACCCACGAGTACAGTAAGAAGACTCACCCTGATCGATAAACGAATAGATCTCACATAAACGAGCTACCGATGTGAAGTCCCTCTTACTCAATGAATCCAAAACCAAAACCTAGTTAACAATTAAGGTAAATACCCCAACCCAGAAAGTCTAAAAAGACTAATCCTCAATTGGGCAAATATCAATTGTGCCCTTCTAGGTTCTCAACCTCTCATAGTTGACCAAAAGTTAAAGTGGTCAAAAATTCAACGGTTAACCTTCAATTGACTTATGTACGACGTACCCTTAACTCTACGCAGGGCGTAAAGCCTTAACCATAAAATAAGTGAAACCAAGGCTATGTTGGGCGTAGTCTAGATTATGCCCTACATACGGTTTCATTTGTCAATATTTATGCTAAGCACTTAATACATTAAGACCTTTCATTCAAAGCTCAGATATGACCCTAATGAACATTCTAAATCATAAAGTCTCCAACTTTATGCCTTTGCATGGCTATATGGAGCTCAAAATCAAACCCTAGCCCCATAACATTCACTAATGATCCAAAACTCTTGCATTGTTGAAAGAAGACAACCAATATCCCAGTTTTATGACTCATTAGCCTCATAAACAACAATAAAATACAACTACAAGGTCTGGAGTAGTTCATACCTAAATGGACCAAGAATATGGGACAAAAGGACATAAACTCATAATCTAGCAAGATCTAACAATACTTGCATCAAGGTTTAAACTTTATACCTTCAAAAGATGGACAAAAGAATGAAAGATCTGGATCCATAAGCTTGAGTGCACCACAACTTCAACTTTGGCCTCCTTCACTACCAAGATATACCAAGAATCACTTACAAGCTCCAAAATTCTCTCTTAAGGGTTAGGGTTTCGAGATGGGGGCTAAAGGGGATGAAGGTTGGTTATAAGAAAGCCCTCCAAAAGTTTAAGTCCTTAAATAGGGCTCAAAACCCCGCAATTAGGGTTTGCACCCTACGTGGTTACGCCCTGCGTAAGGTATAAAACCCCCATGCCTTGTTTAATGAACTACGCCCTACATAGTTAGGTATCCACGCCCTGTATAGACCCACAACTCCCAAAAATATAAACTTTAAAATCATAAGGAAATGTACCTAAGGATCGAGTGTTACACGGTTCTTCGATAGGGGTGAAACTTCTCCTCGATTTTATCAATCAAAGTAGACATCTGCTTATAAGTATAATCTCATACTACTTTTCCCACAAGGGAATACGTATCACAAAAAATTATCAAAATACATAAAAATTTAATTCAATGCAAACTCATAAGTATAAATAAATTGGTAAATTACATGATAACAGTTGAATTAGTCCAAATGAGGCACAGATGCAATGTATTCATCATGTACTATCTCATTATATTACATTCATCATGCAATGTTTCATCAGTATTTACTAAAACACATCTTATCCAACATATACAATATGGACACTTAGATTGCATATTCGTTAGAGATTTTAGCCTCATAATCGTTTTAGTGCTTATATTTTTTTTACTCAATTAAGTCCCAAAAACTGAAAATGGTATTCATTTTGATCTTCTTACCTGCTCAACAAGTCATCACACTTTGAAAAGTTACACTTTTGACCAACTTTTAAGTTTTTACAACTTTGGTAAAAAATTTACACTTTTTGCCAAAATTTCAAAATTTTGTTAGGAATTCAGTTTAAATTTAGTTTTTTACATCTTTATTTTCAAAAAAAAAATTGAATATGTTTTCTTGCTGTATAAAATCATATTTATACAAAAAAAAAAAAAAAAGAAGCCTATATTCACATAAAGAAACCTTATTTTTTCTATATAAAAACCTTTTTTTTTAAACAACATCTTTGTATGTAAGATACCTATACAAAAACATTTTTTTAAACACATTTTTGTATGCAAAATAGCGGCTTATAAAAACATTTTTTTATTTTAAATACTTATTTATAAAAATGTAGTTATCTTAAAATATGTGAAATACACTCATGTAAAATACGTTATTATACTCATATATACCTTAAAAACTTTTATAAAATAGGTATTTATCAAGTACATAAAAATATTTTGTGTATATATATATATATATATATATATATATATATATATATATATATGTATGTATGTATGTATATATTGATGTATGAAACATGTATTTAAACAAACATGTTTTTATACCTAAATGTATTTAAATACGTTTATATATATATATATATATATATATATATATATATATATATATATATATATATATATATATAAATGTAGTTATCTGAAAATACGTGAAATACACTCATGTAAAATACGTTATTATACTCATATATATCTTAAAAGCTTTTATAAAATAGGTATTTATTAAGTACATAAAAATATTTTGTGTGGATATATATATATATATATATATATATATATATATATATATATATATATATATATATATATATTATATAACATGTATTTATACAAACATGTTTTTATACATAAATTTATTTAAATACATTTACTATGAAATATGATTGATTGTGAAGCAATCATTTTTGTTATTTTAATAAAGTAATTAATACATATTAAATGTTGAAGATTTAATTAATACTTATTATATATTCAACATGTAATATATATTAATTACTTTTTTAAAATAACAAAAATGATTGATACACAATCAATACTACATGCACATAATAGATAATTAGAACACAATAACCTAACTTTATATATATATACACACACCTTAAAAAGCATTTACAAGATTTTGCTGAATTTTAAAAGGTAAAAGCTTTTAAGCATCATATACAATAATTTTATGCATCGGAGAATAACAAATCTTATCTGGTCAAAGACAGATTTTGAATAGGTCTTCTAGGCTTATCTTCAAATTGAATGAGTTAAATATAAAAAAGTCAAATAAGATGATGATGATAAGATTTTGAATGGGTCAAAGTTTGACCAAATGTTCCTCATATCCAATTGAATCGGTAAATACTAAATCTTATCCGGTCAACATTTATGAAAAAGTCAAATAAGATGATGATGATAAGATATTGAATGGATCAAAGTTTGACCAAATGTTCCTCATATCCAATTGATTCGGTAAATACTAAATCTTATCCGATCAACATTTATGAAAAAGTCAAATAAGATGATGATGATGATAAGATTTTGAATGAGTCAAACTTTGATCAAGTGTTCCTCATATCCAATTGAATCGCAAAATACTGAATCTGTCAATAATAATGAAAATGTCAAATAAGATGATGATAAGATTTTGAATAGGTCAAAGTTTGATCAAGTGTTCTTCATATCCATTTGAATCTGTCTAATACGATGTACACATTATAAAACATTTCATATAAACTGGAAGAGGCGCATTGATCTAGCATTCGTTTATCATGAATGTCTTGCCATTGACCGCAAAACCTTGGTTCCCTCTAATGCTTGCTACTTCCTCCTTTGTTTTTCTTTCTATAAAAATCGAATAAGCCCAAAAATATATTATGTTTAATCCTAGCCCAAGTATAAGAAATCTCTATCTGTTCGTCATTTTGTTTAACAAATTTTTTATGTCATTTTGTTGATCCGCACCCGTCGTTTTGCGCGGGTAAACGGCTAGTGTGTGTGTGTATATATATATATATATATATATATATATATATATATATATATATATATATAGAATGCTATATTAGTCTTTTCAAATATAACAAAACCAAATATTCAATAAAGTACCTGATTTTGGATAAGTTAATTTTTTTGACCAAAACAAAAAAAACAAATTCCACATTGACCGTTTTGTAGTTTTTTCTATTTTTTTTTTTTTTACATTGAGGCACTGATATAGTGATATGACTTACAACATCAAAAAAAAAATGTCAACACCCACGTAAAATGCTATATGTGTAACTTGGAAACAACTTGGAAACCGATATATTTGAACATTTTTGTGCTTTCTCTCTCTCTCTCTCTCTCTCTCTCTCTCTCTCTCTCTCTCTCTCTCTCAAGTTACAATACTTATTGACACTAACGATGGAAACAAGTAATTCATCAGTTAAAATCTGTAACATGATAGTTGACTTGCTTTGTTTTGCATGCTGCAGGGAAACACAAAAATCTATGGATTCTTGTCATGGGTAAGTTTTTGTTTATTAAACTAACCTTTTCAGTTTCAACGACAGATAATTTAAGACTATCCATTCACTGTTTGGTGCAGCGCTTAGTGTGGGATTTGTGACAACTTTGTTTTTGCTTATCTTATGTTTCAAAAGAAAACTCAAATGGCCAACTAAGACAAAGAACTGTAACAATGTTGAAAACTTTCTAAAAAATCATGAATTACTCGCGAAAAGGTACTCTTATTTGCAAGTAAAAAAGATGACAAACTCCTTCGAAGTCAAACTAGGTCAAGGAGGCTTTGGTTCTGTGTATAGAGGAGTTCTAAGCGATGGAAATCTGGTGGCCGTGAAGGTTTTAAGCGAATCAAAAGGTAATGGTGAAGATTTCATAAATGAAGTTGCAAGTATTGGTAAGACTTCCCATGTAAATGTCGTAAGTCTTCTGGGATTTTGCTTTGAGGGCCATCAAAGAGCATTGATCTATGAGTTCATGCCTAATGGATCACTTGAGAAGTTCATATATAACCAGGCTTCATCGAGTAATAGCCAACTTGGGTGGAAAAAGTTACATGAGATTGCTATTGGGATTGCTCGTGGCTTAGAATACTTGCATATTGGTTGTAACACCCGCATCTTGCATTTCGACATAAAGCCCCATAATATTCTTTTGGATCAAGATTTTTCTCCCAAGATATCTGACTTCGGCCTTGCCAAGCTATTCCCCGAGAAAAGAAGCATGATATCAATGTCCCATATGATCAGAGGAACACCTGGATATATTGCTCCTGAAGTATATTCTAGAAGTTTCGGGCAGGTATCCCATAAATCAGATGTTTATAGTTATGGGATGATGATTTTGGAAATGGCTGGAGGGAGGAAAAATATTGAGGTAGAAGTTGATCATACAAGTGAAATATACTTTCCTAATTGGATCTACAAAAAGCTTGAATTAGATGACGAACTTGGACTACATAGGAGTATGAGCAATGAAGAAAATGAGATTACAAGAAAAATGATTATAGTGGGTTTGTGGTGCATACAAACCAATCCCTTGAACCGACCAACAATCACGAAAGCGTTAGAAATGTTAGAAGGGGACTTGTCATCATTGGAAATTCCTCCAAAACCTTATTTGTCTTCTCCATCAAGGTTGGGTGCTTCTTCAATTACAGATTAATAAGATCATCATTGTTCTTTACTAAAATATATTTTTCATGTGGTTATATCTCATAGATTTCTACCTGGGGACTTGTGTAGAAAAATATCAAAGCCTATTAGAAATTATTATATCCCGTGAAAACTTATTATTGATTTTGGTTAACTTGTTGCATCATCATTGCGCCGTTTATATTGCCACATTTCACTACTACAGAATCATAAATAGATTACAGCATATAGAATACGGGTTATAGAGTAATTCGTGTTATATAATGTTAAATACGGTTTTATTAAGAAACATCTGTATTCTATTTGGTGTAGTCGAAGTAAAAGAGAATAAAATACGCTGGAATACACTTATCCATATACAGCTGTATTTTATACATGATTTAAACCATAATACCTAAAAATTAGGCACCCTTATACTAGGTCCATAACCTTATTCTATACAGATTCCTGTATATATATATATATATATATATATATATATATATATATATATATATATATATATACGTATTCACCTGCCAATCCATCTTTCATTAAAAAAAAACGTAAGTTCATAGTTTTTCATATGGAAGGTGGTATTTATTCTGATTTCTGAACCATACATGGTGATGATCTGCATCTGAATACACGTTTGTCTTGATTTCTTCCAAGGTATGTTTTAAGCAACTATACTCTGTTTCTGCATCTTGCTTTCTTCTATCCGTAAAAAAACAAACCTCCAGATCACAATTCCATGTAGCACCGTCTTTAATCCCCTTGTTACTGTTACAAATATACAGCTGACTGATTCACGTTTCATTAGTTATTGAATAAATCTTCCGGAAAAGGAGGATTAGGATTACCTTTTACTGGTACGTGATTTTTAGCTTTTGTTCAGCTCAATAAATATAGCAACTAGCTTTCAATAAAGTATGTAAGACTATTTTTGATCGGTAGGAGTACCAATTTCAACAGTTACCTCCTCCATCCTCCACCTTCAATCTCTTGATTACCATCGGCTGAACCTTTTTAGGGGCATGCCATTCATAGCAAAATTGAAAAAAAAAAAAAAAAAACAAAAAACAAAAAACAAAACAATTGACATAGCACCTGCCGCCTTCGCTTATTACAATACACATAAAACCACCCCCAATCGCTCTCGTCCCCATCCATTCCCCGCATCGCCAATTCCTAAGCTTCATCTGAGATTTCAATTTGCCCTCAATTTGGATTCAACATCTTCCACTGTCAATCATGGACGCTGAATCGTGGTTGTTGTCTATCTTCTACATCATGTGTTACCAATATGTTCTTTAATCCCGATCGTCTGGTAAGATTTAATTTAGGGTTTCTTGTAAAAGATCACAACGCGAAATCTCACAGGATGTAAGCTTTGACGTTAACAGATGGAGAAAGGTGGTCGGAGAAGCACCAATGGCTGTCGTGATGCGTCTATGGATGAAGGCAGAAGTAGAAGAAGACACGAAGGGATGGTGGCAGCGGACGTACACAACTACGTCGGTGGTCTTCAATAGCTCATTCCCGGTAGTCCTCGTTGTCGCCGGTAGCAGGAGCACAACGGTGGTGTTTCAACGATAGGGGCGGCGGTTGAAGATAGGAGAGATAAGGTGCCGGCTGGAAAATGGTCGCTTGGGTTTAGGTTACGAACATAAAGGGTGACGGGTTATGCCCATCAAATATGACATCATGCATTAGTTGATAATTAATACTTGTCGGTTACAATTTTTTTTTTTTTGTTTATTAAAAAAAAATGATAGCAGCTAAATTAAGCATTCATGAATGAAATCAGGTTTTATATGTAAAGCCATTATTTATTCATTTTGTTAAAATTATAATTTCATTATATAAATAATAATTATTATTAATATAATTAAAAATATTAGGTGTTATATTTTCTGTTAAAAATCCTACAAAATACATCTTATATCATCCCAAATTTTTTTATTATAGATTAAATTGCATATTTGTTCTTAGTTTTGTTAATTGAATTTGGTTATAATTTATTCATGTTTTGTTTTTATCATGTAGGGTAGTTACCCATCAACAAATTTTAGAAGGATCTTCTTCAGGTTCTTTTCTCCGGTTATAAGATATAGTTACTTCCATATGGTTAAAGAAATATCGTTGGTATAACTTTAAATACTTAATTTATTAATATATGTTAACATATGAGACAAGTTATTTAAAAAGTGATTAGGAGTGATAACTTACAACCACATTTGTTGTATATTTATCGTGTATGTATTTTGATAATAACTAAATTTCTTGAATTATAGATGGATCGTGATACTTGGATGTATGGATTACAACGTCATGACAAAGAATACCTGATTAGGCTGAAAGATTTCCTTAAAGCTGCTGAGGATCATCGAGTAAAGAAAGGAGAGAGTCAAATTTGGTGTCCTTGTAAAAAGTGTCACAATTGTAAAATGTTTACCGATTTAAAGTTAATTGAAAAACACCTTATATGTGATGAATATATGAATGGGTATACTCGTTGGTCACGACATGGTGAGCTATTAATTGATCATAATTTGATACCGAAACTAACGACGACGAGACTGACGATTTTGACAATGATAATTATGATCAAATAGATGACATGTTACATGATATTCAAGATGACATTCCTAATAAAGATTTTGAAAATTTTCAACAACTATTTGTTGATGCGGAAAAACCGTTATATGTTGGGTGCACAAAATTTACCAAACTTTCTGTTGTGCTGAAATTATTTAACTTAAAAGTGAATAATGTTTGGAGTGATAAAAGTTTTACAAACTTGCTAGAGATTTTGCATGAAATGCTTCCTGAAGATAACGAGCTACCTGTTTCATTATATCAAGCGAAAAAATTGGTGTGTCCAATGGGTTTGGAAATCGAGAGAATTAATGTATGTCCAAATGATTGCATGATTTATAGAGATCAATATGCTGGTCTAGATAAATGTATTACATGTGGTAAATCGTGATATAAACAGAAGAATCATATGGAAGAAGACGACAATGTGAAAAGGAATGCAGCCCCTGCTAAAGTATTGTGGTATTTTCCCATCATATCAAGACTAAAACGATTATTTGCAAACGCCAAAGATGCAAAGTTGTTGCGTTGGCATTTCGAGAAGCGTAGCACAGACGGAAAAATGAGACACGTGGTTGATTCTCCTCAATGGAGAAATATTGATTATGAATTTAAGGAATTTGCTGCTGAGATTAGAAATATCCGATTCGGACTTAGTTCAGATGGAATTAATCCATTCGGAAACATGAGTAGTCAACGTAGTGTATGGCTAGTGCTACTATGTATATATAATCTTCCACCTTGGCTATGCATGAAGCGAAAATACATCATGATGTCATTGCTAATTCAAAGCCCGAAACAACCTGGCAACGATATTGATGTGTATTTGTCTCCGTTAGTTGAGGACATGAAAAAATTGTGGAATTTAGGCGTTGAAGTGTATGATGCATATAAGAAGGAGCATTTCCAACTACGAGCCATGATTTTTTGCACTATAAGTGATTTTCCAGCTTATGCAAATTTATCAGGGTATAGTACGAAAGGAAATAAGGCATGTCCAATCTGTGAAAATGATACACACCGGTTATGTAACGACCCAATTTTTCACGTCCAAAAATTTCGTTTTAAAACATTACTTTAGAAAATGTTAATAATTAAAAACATTGTTTGACCAAACTACATCACAACATAAACCATGTTCAAAAGTCAAGTCATACAACCAATCGAAACATCAGAGTATAAATCCCAGGGAAATCTAGTAAATGCGGAAACCAATGTGTGTGCATGATGTGCCGCTACCGAGCCAGCTCCTTCCCCTTCGATGAAGAGTTACCTGAAACCAAAACTGTAAACTGTAAGCACAAAGCTTAGTGAGTTTCCCCATTGTACCACAAACCATATAATCACATAACATACATAAATTGTCAGGCATATCTGGGTGCCCGACCTACCCCTTCGGTCCTCTCGACCAGATACTGCCTAGCATATCTGGGTGCTGGCCTCCCCTTCGGCCCTCTCGACCGGGTACCGGGGACTATTTCACCCCCTACTACTACCACATAACACATATATCACATAGTCTATCTAGTATGGCTGGGCATAACTGCCCCTTCGGCCCTATCGACCGGTAACCTAGGGGACTATCTCCTTTGCTATCACTAGCACATAGCACCATATCATACAAACACATAAACATATCACAGGTAGTAGAAGCCCTAGATGAATATCAAAGAGACAATCATCTAATCATACATCTCCTACTGGTGGGCCGACATTGTGGCCTTAGACCCACCGCTACTGGAAGGTAACTCACCTCGGAGTAGCTGCTGATCTTCGTGGGAATAGTCTGACTGCTGCTACTGCTGTTCTAGAAATCCTCTGGCTGTATTCCCACCAAACACTTAGTCAAAAACTGCTAACTGACCTTTGGGTAAAATGACCATTTTACCCCTGATCATGCCCTAAGTCAAAGTCAGAGTCAACTTCCAGTTGACCCGACTCACCGAGTTGGCTCGCCAACTCGCCGAGTCCATGTCCAAACGACTGACCTGAATTCTGTTTCTACTCGTCGAGTTAGGTGTCTACTCCACGAGTTCTCCTTCCAAACTGATGTTCAAGTCCTTCATCCTACTCGCCGAGTTGTATGAACAACTCGCCGAGTTCATCTTCATCCGATGAACAAGTTATATTGTGACTCGCCGAGTTGTATGAACAACTCGCCGAGTCTGATCATGATCTAAGGAGATTGCCTTGAACTCATCGAGTCTGGGCATCGACTCGCCGAGTTCCACTATGGGTGAGTTTTGGCTTCCAACTCACCGAGTCCATCCTGGACTCACCACACGACTCGACATAACAAAAGGGGACAAACCTGGAGACTCGCGACTGGACTCGCCGAGTCAGATGAACGACTCGCCGAGTCCGCTCCATGCAAGAGCTAAAAATGCGATTTTGCTCGAATCCAATCCATGTCATTCGTAGATCTGGGCTCCTAGAGCGTGAATAGCACGTAAAGTTTCCAACTTTACGTGTAAATATCCATCTATGGGGTTTTTCGGGTTCAAAATGCACCAAAAGAGTAGATCTAAGGTTTATATGCAATATGGGCTCATAAAGGTAGTGGATCTGAGCTCCTGGAGCTCAACTATGCTTGGATCTAGAGACCAATCAACTTATTTTGAAATATTATGCACATACAAGCTTGGAAATGAGCCATGATGGACTTTAATGGGGCCATAAGCATGGAGACAAGGGGGAAAACAATCCATACCTTAGATATCACTCTGAAATTGCTCCCAAGTGCTTGACCTCCTCTTCTTCTTCTTGATCTCCTTCCCTACTCACTCTAATCTCCAAGAGGACACACCAAATGGCTTCAAATCCACAAAACAAGGCTTAGAACGAGGTATATGGATCTTAGGGTGAATGGGGGCTGGCTTGGGGGCGGAAAGGGGGATTAAATAGGGTGCAAACACCTGAAACTTAGGGTTTCATCCAACAGTAGTGACTCGTCGAGTCGCCAACTTAAACGTGTCCCGGGTCCCATCCCTACTCGGCGAGTCGGACCTATGACTCGCCAAGTCCAAGGCTTAAAAAGGAAAAATACTCAATCAAGATTTACATACCAGGAACCAGGTGCTACATGTTATGGTTGGAAAATTGTAAAAAAATGTGTATATGGGACATCGAAGATCGCTTCCAATGGATCACGAATATCGTAAACAAGGAAATTTGTTTGATGGTAAAACAGAAAATGGTAAAGCGCCTCAACCAATGAACGGAAGAACTACGTTTTCTTGGGTTGAAAATCTAAACATTGTGTTTGGAAAAGGTGTTAAAAACAATTGTCCGGATAATTGGAAAAAGAGGTCAATTTTTTGGGAATTACCATATTGGGAAAAGTTAGATGTTCGACATTGTATTGATCCTATGCATATAGTGAAAATTTTTGGTGAAAGCTTGATAGGATTGTTGTTGAACATTAGTGGAAGATCAAAGGATTGAATTAAGGTTCGAAGGGACATGATTAAAATGGGAATTCGACCCGAGCTTGATCCTATTCCGAAAGACGAAAAACGCGCGTATTTACCACCAGCTTGTTATACCATGTCTAAAGTTGAGAAACAATCATTTTGCGAATGCTTGCATGGTGTGAAGGTTCCATCCGGCTATTTTTCAAACATCAAGAGGTTAGTATCATTGAAAGACTTGAAATTGAGTGTATGAAGTCGCATGATTATCATGTTTTACTTACACATATGGTCCCCATTGTAATTCGTGGTATACTACCGGACCATATTAGGCACACAATCATAAAACTTTGCTTATTTTTAACATGATTCATTTAAAAGTAATTGATCCTGAGATTTTAGATTCATGGCAAAATGATATCATCATCACTCTCTGCCAGCTTGAGATGTACTTTCCTCCTTCATTTTTTGACATCATGGTTCACCTTGTATCCCATATTATAAGAGAAATAAAGATTTGTGGTCCGATATTTCTACGTTACATGTACCCATTTGAGAGATATATGGGTTTTCTTAAGGGGTATGTAAGGAATCGACATCAACCCGAAGCCAGTATTGTTGAAGGATGTCACACCCCCAAACCAAGGATGGCGGAAACGTCCGGGGGTGGAGGACTTCATGTACAGTATCATAACCACAATTTCAATAGTAATTTAAGCAAACACAACCAACATATATATAATTGAAAAAGTTACATCACTTGTATGAATTACATGTTTCAAAATCAATTACAATATGTTGACAAAATATGAAAAGTTTGACGTCTTAACGTCCCATCCTCAAAAGCACTTGATTACCTGTTTAGTGTTTTCCTGAGAATACGAGTTGTTTGAAAAGTGTCAACACAAAGGTTGGTGAGTTCATAAGCTTTTATTAATAAACTTAGTAGAAGTCTATCACGTGTAAATGTCGCGTTTGTGTCAGAAAAATCCGATATTTTCCTTGAACTCCGAAAAAAAAATGTAGTCTTATAACCAAAGACTAAAATGTATAAGAAATCATCATTTCTTAGTAGAAATGTCGTGAGTTTAAAATGATATGGGAAGTAAATTTCTTTATCAACCTAAAACCTACTTTGGTTTTATGAAACCCCGTAAACTTTATAAATTGTTATCTCCCTAGGTGAGTCGCTATAATCATACTGTGACTATGTGAACCTGCCACAACGCTTCTCAGGCGTTGCGAAAATGAAATGACATTTGTCACCCGTAGACCTGCAGGTCCCACTGTAGCTAGCAGCAAGGTGTGGGGTGTCAAACCCAATATAGATCTATATACAAGCATCACGTTCTCCCTCAAGGAGATTTTGATTATAACTACCAGGAATTATATCCCGCACTCGGACGTACGGGGAGAGAGAGTCTCACAACATAGGTTAACAAGTTTACGTGAAATGTGTGTGGGTATAAATCTTTCTTGTATGAATGTACCCTTTTTGTACGAGTGTGTTGCGTGATGTATCATAAACTATACCTATTATAGTTTATCTAAAATGTATATAATATGTATGAATTCTTTTTATGAAAATGTATTAGTGTTGTGAATTTATCCAACTATACTTTTTATAGTTACATAATACGTGTTCTAAATGAATGAATAATATTTAATATGAATAACTTAGTTTCAGTTCACAATGATAAACTAACAAGGAAACACATCAAATATTAGAACTTATGATTATACACTTTGCTCAACATATTACAAAGTGTTATGATATTTACATGCTGTTGGCTAACTTTAGCAATTCTGCCCAGTTTTGTAAAAATCACAGAAAAATCATACGAAGTCGAAAACTAGATCCGTAAATTTTGAGAGTTCAAAAAATGTGTCTAGTTTACTCATAATTTTTATCACGATTTTTAATGACCTCCAACTTGGGTGAAAATGTCCATAATCACAGACTGGTCCGGATTGTTGTGTAAAATGATAGGCAGTTTTGTAAAAATCACCATAAATTGTAGAAAAATCGTATGGAGATGTGCAAGTAGTCATTTTAAAGCTACAAACTTGAACTATTCGCACCTTGTACAGTTTTGAAAACAAAAATGTTTAAGATGCCCAAAACAGTCCGTGAATGAAGTTGAACTTTTCTGATGAAGGCTGTTAGAAAAATTTAATTATGTTCTTAGTGTTTTAACTTGTATTCCCCCCCTGAAAAATTGAGAAAACATGAAAATGTAGGGGTATGGACTCACCTTAAGTGATTTCAGTAGGTAAGTGTTGAAGAAGATAAGTGTTCAACCCAAGAACACTTGAAGAATCACTTGAAGATTCGAAGATCTAACACAATTATGAGAGAGTTTGTCTAAGATATCCATGATTTGAGTGGAAATAATTGAGATAATCATAAAGAGAATGGATTATGCTTATCAAATGTGGAGGAAAAACTCAAGATCAGCCCTTGAATCTCGAATTTCTAGAGAGAGAAAGTGAGAGAGGAAAGAGTTTGATCTTCTTGTGAAATGAGAGCAAATGAGAGAAGTGAGGAGAGAGGATGAATATTCAGCACTCAAAAACGTGGGAAAGAGGGATAATTGAGTGGAAAAGACATTGATGTGACCTAGGTAAGGTGGGGAGGTGTGGCTGGTCATAGAGTGGGTGTGGGAGTGGTTGCTTGTGTTATAAGGTAAAGCAAAGTCAAAACTCCACCTCTTTGTACTTTACCCACTTGCTTTCATTATTTAAATAAAGATTTTTATGAAAATATGATTAAATTGTGAATATTTAGGGTTTATTATGTTAAAATATGATTTTGGATGAAATTCCCACGTTAAAATAATTAAAAACGGACCTTAAACGCAAAACTACGCGAAAACCGGGAGAAAATGAGTTCCCAGCGAGACCTCTCGGTCCTAGGCCGAGGTTCGGTCCCTAGGCCGAGACCCGGTCCATGCTGAGGACTGTAGCCGGAAACGAAAGGGGCAAGTCAGACGCGAGAAGCGATGGGCGAGGGTTCGGTCCGAAGGGTCAGTGGGGTTCGGTTCGGGAATAAGAGGCGAGAATGTCAGAACCGAACGTACTGTAGTGAACAGTACCTTCGGTTCGGTTGGTGAACAGTGCCTTCGGTTCGGTTCCTCTTGAGCAGGGTTCGGTTTCGGTTAGTGGTGAACAGTACCTTCGGGTTCGGCTCAGGAGGGTTCGGTTCGGCTTAGGAGGGTTCGGTTCGGCATCAAGAGGGTTCGGTTCGGCATCAGGAGGGTTCGGTTTCGGTTAGTGGTGAATAGTACCTTTGGGTTCGGCTCAGGAGGGTTCGGTTCGGCTCAGGAGGGTTCGGTTCGGCATCAGGAGGGTTCGGTTCGGCATCAGGAGGGTTCGGTTTGGCTCCTCTTGCTCTCAGTCCCTAAGAGGACCTTCGGGTCCTAAGAGGCTTCTCTCTTGGTTTCGGTTCCTAATGTCTATTTTTCTCGTTTTTACCCCGTTTTAAGCTGTTTTTGACACGGTTAAGCGTCGGAATGACCCGAATGATTCTAAAAAGTGACGGGAACTATTTGAGAGAGATTCGGGAGAGATTTCGCATACTTGGAGAGATTTGGGAGAGATTTGACATTCTCGGAGAGATTTCTCATACAAAGAGATATTTGCGAGAGTTTTCACATACTTAGAGGGATTTGGGAGAGATTTGACATTCTTGGAGAGATTTCTAATACAGAGAGATATTTGAGAGAGATTTCGCATACTTAGAGAGATTTGGGAGAGATTTGACATTCTTGGAGAGATTTCTCATACAAAGAGATATTTGCGAGAGTTTTCACATACTTAGAGGGATTTGGGAGAGATTTGACATTCTTGGAGAGATTTCTAATACAGAGAGATATTTGAGAGAGATTTCGCATACTTAGAGAGATTTGGGAGAGATTTGACATTCTTGGAGAGATTTCTCATACAAAGAGATATTTGCAAGAGTTTTCACATACTTAGAGGGATTTGGAAGAGGTTTGACATAGAGAGAGATAGTGTGGAAACGATTGAGAGAGGTTCCATGTGGGATAGTTGTGAGTGTCCGGCATCGAAATGTATGGTTCGTGAACCCTGTTAAGCCTTGTTTAAGGATCTTACACACTCCCGATGAGTATGCAACATTGTTTTATCGTTCTAGTTCATTGATTAGAACTAGGGTTTAGGGAAAAAAAATTTAACACAAGACTTTTCTCAAGTGATGTTTTCCCATTAATATAGCAAGTTATACAGTATGAACATAACACAAACCCTAATACACAAGGTTTAATCGAGTTGACCGGTCTTGACTTGATGATTTGACTTGACTCAAGATTGACGATTGTCACAAAGGATATGCTACAGAGGAGGTTATTGAATTTTGTACAAATTATCTAGAAGGCGTGCCAAGTATTGGAATACCACAATCACGACATGAAGGTAGACTTGAAGGGGTTGGTATAAGTGGGTTGAAAGTGGTTATTCTCGATCGAAATGAATTCCATCTAGCACATTTTACAGTCTTACAACACATGAAAGTTGTTGCTCCATACATAAATGAGCACATGGGAACCTTAAGAACAACCCGCAATAGAAGGACACAAAAATGGTTGGCAAACAAGCATATGGGAACATTTCCACAATGGTTTGAAAACAAGGTGAAAGAAAGTTTAGGCACAACCAATGTTGATCCATTAGTGAAAATATTGGGGTATGGTCCACTAAATGCGGTGTCAACATACCAAAGTTATGATATTAATGGATATACATTTTACACTGAAGAACGTGATAAAAAGAGTACGGTACAGAATAGTGGAGTCACGTTAATAGCCACATCGATTGACTACTCTAGTGCGAATCATGAAGGAAGGTCAATTATAGCTAAAGACTTGTATTATGGTGTTGTTCAAGAAATTTGGGAATTGAAATATGATTCCTCCATTGTAGTGCCCTTATTCAAGTGTAAGTGGGTCGACAACCGACGAGGTGTTAAGGTTGATGACCTCACGACGTGAGCCACTCCATGCTCACGACGTGAGCTCCAAAATCACAGCCTATAAATAGAAGTCGAGGGTTCCGAGTTTGGCTACTCATTTCTATCCTCTCTCCTACATTTGCTCTATGTTTAACCCCTCGGGACTACCCCGATGCCCCTGTTTCATATCCAATGTCTGACGGAAGTTCGAATTCCCGAGATTCTCAAGAAAACCTTCTTTCAGTCGAAGTACTGCCCGCACGAAGCCCGGTTCTTCACCAGAAACTCGGGGATACGTCGAGAAAGATCATTCCTAGAAACGAAACGCTATCCAAATCACCAGTTATCAAGTGAGTTCATACCCCTATCACCACACTTTCAAATGCTTTTAAACACTTTTAGGGGGGGGGGGGGGATACAAGTAAACACACGGTTAGACTCATGTGAAAACATGAATCTTTTGCTATACTTTCATATCATCGTATTAATTATCATATGAAGTTATTAACATGCAAAACATCACACATCACAACTTTACCCTCATGGGATACAATATTTTTTCTAAATATAAATATGTTTATTTATATGTTTGCATTCTACATCATACCAAGGGTACCCATTTCAACTATAACATTACGTTTATACAAAAAAAAAAATACATATCATTATTATGCCTTTATCAACACTATAGAAAGGGTAATCTTTTCAGAAATCATTCATATATATTTTTACAATACGTGACTTAGTTGAGAATATGTGAGACATTTCGTCTTCCCCGTACCTATCAAGGTATACAAGAAAGCCTTGATTTATAACCAGAATCTCCACCCGGAGAACGTGATAAATGTGTATAGATCCATACGGGACTGATGATCCCGCACCCTGACTATTAGCTACAGTCCAAGGGGTGACAATTATCGTAACATTCCGATGCCTGAAGAACGTCGCGACAGGCAAATTTATCTTAGTATGGTTATGAAAACTCACAGGATAGACAACTATTATGGTATTCAGTTTTACGGGGAAAAGTAATATTACAGTTACTTTTACGTACAATTTCTAGCTTCCTATAGTTTTATTTACTGATAAAACTATATATTTTCAGTTTAAGTATGACATATTTACTTACATTTTTTTTGGTCTTGGTTCATTTAAGACTACTTCTCACATTGAGGAAAATATAGGATTTTCTGGGATAAACATCATCATTTTACTAATAAACGATTTACAACATTATTTTCTGGGAACAAATAATATTATTTATTTCAAGACCTCATTCTTTAAGTGAAAGAACTTATATTATTTTTGTCTTAAGGTTGTAAGACTACATTCCATTCAACTAACAAGAAAAAATATGATTTTCTGGAGAAACACTGCAACACTTTCAAAGAATAAAGAATGTACCCTTTTGAACACAACAATGCTTATGAACTCATCAATTTAAATGTTGATCTTCTCTATTTCAAAATAACTTGTATTCTCAGGAATCTAATAGACAAGTATATGCACAGATTTTGTGAAGACGGAGCATAGTAGCGTTTAGTCCTTGTTTTGTTATTTACTTTTGGAGTCTACCATGTGTAAATATGAATGCAATGTAAACACTTTAATATTAATGCAATGGATGTTGTTTCTTGTTTTTAATATTTTACAATTGTTGTGATATTGTACATGACGTCCTCCACCCCCGAATGTTTCCGCCGTTCTGGTTTTGGGGTGTGACACGCGGGGTATCGTCCCCTCCCCCGTTCCTGTACCTCCGCCGCCCACAACGATTGTCCGGTGTTCCATCATGTGGGAAGGCTCCCGCACCTCTTCCCCGCTATGATATCGTCCGGCCTAACTTTTGAGGCTAGTTGATGTGAGCTTGTAGAATTGATGAAAATCAATTTTATTTAGACTTTATAATATACAACTTACTACGTTTAACTTTTTAGTTATATTTGTTACATAACATGTATGTTATACATGTATTATGCGGTTGTTCTTCTTTAACATCTATTTTCATATGTTTTGCTAATATATGTATTTATCATTTGGGCATTTGTTCGTATTTACTGGTCTGCTCTAGGCCCTCTTTACCTTCATCTATTTTGTTTGTGTACGTTTTTCTCTAGCCACATGCCAATGTTATGTTCTTCTTTTTGGTATGATGTTTCATAGTTTAGGAGAATGCTTCTTCTTCATATAGAATGCTTATTGATATTGATTATTCTTTGTTTTCTTTAATTATATGATCGAAATATGGATATGCACCTCTTTTCTTTTATATATATATATATATATATATATATATATATATATATATATATATATATATATAGAGAGAGAGAGAGAGAGAGAGAGAAAGAGAGAGAGAGAGAGAGACAAAACTGCACAAATGGTCCCTGTGGTTTGCTCAAAATTGCCACTTTGGTCCAAAAAAGTTTTGACTAGCACTACAGGTCCAAAGTTTTCATTTTGTTGCGAGTTTGGTCCAGTTTTCTATAAACCTTTTCATAATGACTATTTTGCCCTTATATTTTTCTTTTTCAGTTTTTTTATTATTTAAATATTTATTTTGATTAAAAGAAAACATAAAAAAGAAAATTTTCATTTTCTATTTTATTTTTATAATTTTTTATAACAAAATAAAAAAATAAAAATGAAATCTCTCTCTCTTTTTCTCTCTTTCTCTCTCTCTCTCTCTCTCTCTCTCTCTCTCTCTTCCAACACCACACACTACCCTTATACCTCCCTCACTGGATCGAAAACCACTCCACCACATACCTCAGACCTTCTTCACTCCCTTCCATCCATTTTCTTGTCCATTTTCTTCAAAGATACACAAAGGAAAAACATGGCGGCCACCACTCGTCACCCCACTGCCACCTTCTGCCATCGTGTACCACCATTTCACAACCCATTATCCCTCCTTCTACCGGTGACACGACAACCCCCAAGCAACCCTCCAACCTGCTGCCTTACCTCTTCCCTCTTCCCCTCCGACAATCACTGCCGACATAAGCAAAAAGGAAGCAGTCGATAGACTGTTGGGCAGCCTCCTGCCACCGTAGAGCTAGGGATGGCAACGGGGCGGGTTTGGGACGGGTTTTGGTAATCCCGCCCCCGTCCCCGAATATGAAGATCGATCCCATCACTGGCTCGATTCCCAACGGGTATCCGTTTACCAAACACTATCGGGTCTGCGGGTATCCCAACGGGGTAACGGGGATCCCCGTTTAACATTTAAATTAAAAATTATTTTGATGAAATGAGAATACAAACCATTAGACTTAGTGATGCAAACATAAATTCATATCCAAAATAATTTTGATAATTTACCAAACTACTAAGAGCATACATATTTGTTCTGATACATAAGTGGTTACTAGTGGCAACGAAAACAATAAAGACACTAACATTCATAAACCATAATATCACTATTACTCTAAGTAATATGAATAAAAAAATATCAAAACACTAACATTACAAATAAACATGAAGCTATCTCAAGAAATTATCTTTAAATCGTTCACAACAAAGAAGATAACTCAAAGAACATAATATATATATATATATATATATATATATATATATAATAATATTAATGGTTTCAGGTAACGGGTTTCGGTTTTGGTTTTGGTTTCGGGTAATCGGGATGGGTATTTTGTTTACCGTCCCCGTAACCAAACCCGTGAAAATTTTCTAAAAGCATACCAAACCCGATCCCGACCCCAATTAACTGACCCCAAACCCGACCCTAATATGTCGGTTTTCGGTATTCACCATCGGGTTCGGTTTCTTTTGCCATCCCTACGTAGAGCTGCTCTTGGTCACCACCATCAACCACCTCTGTTATGCTTCTGCTGCTACTACGTAAGAATGACAATGAGAGGTTGAAGTCGCCGATAATATTAGGTTTAGGAGGAGAGGTACGTTACTCATGTCATCTGAATTTCGAGTTGCAGGTATGCTATCACTGTTGCTCCAATTGAGGATATTCGAGCCCTAATCACACCTAAATCAAAATTGTCGGGGCAAGCTTCAATATCTGGTAAAATCAAACCGCAAAGAGAGGGTAATTCGAACCCTAGATGGATGAAGCAGGAAATGACGAGGGAGCTGTTTGCGAATCGAAACAGGAGGCAAAGCGGAAGATGCTTGACTACTTTTTTTCTCCGGTGAATAAAGAAACATAGCTGCTTGTGATCGGGACTGTTTCAGCGGAGATCGACCCTGATCAAATGGTGTTTGGGTTCGCCAGTCGACACACGAGGGAGAGGCTGGATAGCTTGATCGGAGGCAGCAGCCTCCGGTCTTTGTTTTGGGTTTCTCGATGCGTGAAAGAAAAACGAGAGAGAGAGAGACAGAGAGAGAGAAAGAGAGAGAGAGAGAAAAAAATAGAGAAAGAGATTCTTTTTTATTTTTCTTTTAATAAGAAAAAACATTTAAATAAATAAAAAAATAGAAAACGAAAATAACAAGGATAAATCAGTCATTTTAAATATTTTTAAATCAAATTGGACCAAACTCGCAACAAAATGAAAACTTTGGACCTGTGGTGCTAGTCAAAACTTTTTTGGACCAAAGTGACAATTTTGAGCAAACCACAGGGACCATTTGTGCAGTTTTGTCTATAATATAATTCGATTTCAGATTTTGAACTTCATTTTAAAGAGTATTCCCTTATTTTGATGTACAATGTTTATATATAATTATAACTAGCGAAGGATCTCCGCTTTGCAAGGTTGGGTTTGTATTTGACTGTTTGCAGTAGACAGAGCCATCATATCTTATTTAAGTGAAAGGTACAAGGCCTTAATAACAAACATCTGTAATTGCAGTTCACAGTGATACAATATAAAAAAATACAAGTAGGATGGTATAAGTTAATGTGTTACAGTCATTTTGCATTTTATATCAAAATCAAAGACAAATAAGGTTATTATTTCTTTGACTTAATCGGCAATGGGAGATAACTTGATGACTTAATTTAATGGGTAAATTGGTCTTTTTGCATTGAGAATCAAATTCAAGGAAAATTATGGTTAATGTTTGTTTTAACATTATGAAGTTAATAAACTATAAATACCATATACATGTATTTATTTTTCACTTAATGCGGAATGGCAGAACTTAATAAAGAAATTCATCAACTCGACAACTCCTAACTTTTATATAAATGTGATTTAACCACATGGTTTTTTCCATTAAGAACAACAATGGATTTTCTACCAAGGGTAGGGGTGTTAACGGTAAAATTGTGAACCATTACTACGGAGCAGGTACCTTATGTGCACTAACCAAAACCGAACCGAATTGGCAAAAAAAAAAAAAAAAAAAAAAAAAAAAACGAACCGCATAAAAGCGGGTAACCACGATTCGGTTCACGGGTACCCGTTAAATATAAAAATTCAAATACAATCAAAATTACAAACTCCATTCCAACGATTTATTTCTAAAAATTAGTAAGTCCAAAGTTATAAAAACATAATGAAATTCAAATAGCATACATTATAATTGGTATAATAAATACAAAAATAAAAATACAAAAAAAAAAAAATAATAATAATGTAGAAGTGTAAAATTAGAATTGTCAATCATGATTTTTGTTTGGGATATTACTAACAGTTTAATGGAAATTAATAATATTTTTTTTAATATATATATATATATATATATATATATATATATATATATATATATATATATATATATATATATATATATATATAACGGTTCGGTTCGGTTATCCACGGATACTTAAGTATCCAAACCAAAACCGACCCGTTGATATCCGGTTTTTTCGGTTTCGTTTTTTTTTAGTTTCGGTTTCGGATCGACCGGTTCGGCTCAGTTTTTCCATTTTGCAGGCGTTACTCTTTTTTATCCACAAATTTTTTTTTATCTGCCTACAAAACAGGAGGTTTAGAAACGCATGCTCATGGTTGACAAAACCATAAAACATATAGAAACAAAAGTGATAGCAAAGATGAAAATCGATGGTCTGATCCACCCAGTTCAATTACAAAATAGTATATTAAGAACTAAAAATAAAAGTGGCAATACGGGGATACGGTTAGCCTTCATTGTAGCTACTAGAGGTTATTCAAGGTTTTGGGAGGCGAAGCTCATTTCAAAGTGTGCTAAGAAAGTTGATGCATCAAAATTCATTTTGGAATGTATTTGTTAAGTCATATGAATTCTGAAGTACCTCTTCACTCTTTTTTTACCTTTAATAAATTCAATTGTTCCCTTTGTTAATATTTTTAAACCTGATGGAGCGTTGACTTATTTTAAATTTGTTGTCTAGGTGATGATTCTCGATTGAAAGACGATGAACGTCCTGCAAGAGCATTAAAGGAAAGTCTCAAAGTTGAGTCACTATGCTATGCATGGCAACTTCAAGATCCCTTATCAAACCCAATTTCTCTCACTAGAATTATGGTTAGTCTTCATAGTCTAATAAATCGTTCCCTAAACTCTCTTCTTTTCTAAGTTAACTTCTCATCTTTTTTAAGTTAACTTCTCAATCACTTTATTCGTCAACTATGAAAAATCCCCCTATAATAGTTATTTATTTTATATGTAATTAACTGAAATTCATGTACGCTTATGGTATTGATATTCGGGTAAAAATTCACTATTTCATTTGGGAATTATAGTTTTTACACAGAATACACTTCTGTTTTGATTTATTAATTATGTGATTTATATACATATGTATATATTGTTGTTTCTTACTAAATAGACATATGATTGATGTCATTGACTTTAAAGGTGTCGAAGGAGACAAAAAAAAAAAAAAAAAAAAAAATAGGACTTTAAATTTTCATTGGCTTACTAGGTTTCAGTCCATGTATTACATAGGTTTATTGAAAAAAAATAAATATAAAATTTAACAATTTGAGAAGTTTGAATTTATAAAATTAGAAAAATTTTAAATTATTAAAATTAATGAGGTTTTAATACATTGAATACGTTACATATATAAACCATTTCTAATTAATACCCTACATATATATTACCTTACATATTAAATGTGAAATTTTAATTTTATAAAATGAAAAATACAATAAAATGACAAGTGGAAAATAAAAAATTTAAAAATTCTACAAAATGACATGTATCAAAATAAAGGAGAAAATGACATAAGGCAAACAGATTGTGATTTATTAAGGAGTAGTTGTGAAACCCGTATATTATATGAGTTAGTTAAAACATAATGTTAAATAGAAGCGATTAAATGAGAAGTTTATTTGAATTTGAAATATGAAATAACTGTAAATTATGAAAAAAACATGCAAAAAATAAATTAATTAAAATATTGTGTTTAATTGTTAGACCCATGTACTAAACGAGTTATTATAATAGAATGTTAAATCCAAAGGTTTAAAGTGTAAATTTATTTGAAATTCAAATTTCAAATTTCAAATTTGAAATTAATAGTTATTATACTAGGTTTAATTTATGGAAACTTGAAGAGAGACAGAGAGTTGGATAATACCATGAAAGTGGCCAGAGAGGCTGAAGAAAGAGAGAAGAAAAATAAGGAAGTAGAAGAGGCCTTGCAGTGCAAGAAGGCTCTTTTTCCGAAATGGGACATAGATACACTTATCAATCAGGCGATTGAGTTTCCATCAGTCTATTGGTTGGAGCCAATTGGTTCGTTTGACTGTGAAAACTCTAGAGACTTGCAGTTTGACATGCCCATAACCAGAAAAGCATTTACTTTCCATTGCTTTGAGGCAACTGCTGAGGTCCCATATCCACATTCTAAGGTTGACAGAGAGCTGATAGATTTTTATTTGAAAAATGGTCAACCGCAGTACTTGACTTGGAGCGCACAGAAAATTACTAATGTCAAGGTACTGAAACCTTTATCTACAGGGAGATTTATCAATGTCAATTTCAAGATCAACCGTGGTTCAGCAAACACGGAGTCTTTTATCTCTCTGGCAGATCTTCCCAACCTTAATCCACACGATTGGATTCTGCTATACAACATTCTACTCTCTAATCCCAGGGAGTATGAGCCGATTCTTGAACACATTAAGAGATGCTGGCCTCCTATATTCATGAGCTAGCAACCATGGATCAGGAGATAGCTAAGGTTATGAACAGAAAGCCTACTATGAAGCCGACGTCTAAGCCTAGTGATGTGAACAAAATGAAATTGGGACAAATTGATTCAACAAATCTAACAGTTATGTTCACTAAAGGTGATAGACACAAGTTTCTGTTCGCTTTGGTCGATAAGCATCTGTTTTCAACAGATTGTTTGGAGCATATTATAAATATCATTCATCGATGCAAGCAGAACTCAGTGGCTGACAAGAAGAACTTCACAGACATGCTTCGGTGGTATATTACGTTTCGACATCATATTCTGGCCATTATACCGAAGGTGTTTAAAACCGTGAAGAAACCTTCTGTTGCTAAGAGGGAATGAAGTTTCTGCTCCAAGGACGCAAAGGGGGAGACTGTAGAGTATATTTGTGTTGCGTCTTGGGCTAAGTATTTTGTAATCCGGATTGGGCCTGTCCATCCGTGTCTATCTAGATTAGTTACATAGTTATCTAGATTGATTGCTAGGGTTATAGTATATATATGTATGCATGTATGCGTATATTGATAAGCTTTTCATTACGTGGATTTTTGTAACCCTAAACGCCTCTACAGATTGAAGTTCTTTATCGAGCTCTTTTGAGGTGTTATTTGCATTAATCATTCAACACATTCAACGCAATACTTGTGTTCTTATTACGTTCTTATTTTATATCTTGCTTAGAATCATACGATCCTAATAGAACTTTGTTCTAACAATTGACCTGTTGGAATAATGGAAAATAAATATATTTCAAAATTATGACAAAATGACATGTGACCAATTAAATGAAAGAATGACAAGTGGCAATAACATTTCCATTTATTAGGATAGATGATGAGGACACACGTAAATGGATATGAATTGGTGCCATACACATATCTCAACTCTCATTAGTAGGTTTGGCCATTCTTTTTCAATTTTCATTAAAAGTTAATGATATATTTCTATTTTTTACAAAAGAAAATTAATATATTTCTTTTTCTTAATTTATAGCTGCTTTTGACCCCTTTATACTTTTAACAGGGGTATCTACTCGTCTGAGATTCTCTCATGTCTACTTGAAACCCAATCACAAAGTCATCTTCTTCATCACTTTCAGGTGAAATCACAGTTGAAATCAAAGATATCTGAATGAGGTTTCTAAGGATTTTACAGTTATGTGAATGCATATCACACGTACTCAGCCTTTCAAAGTAAAAGAAAAAGCTATACAATTACTTGAAAAAAATATATATAACATGTAATCAAAAAAATATTGAATTTATGGTCAACCACCGAGTGAAGAAATGTATTAAACTTTAGTTGATTAGATCTTATTCAAAAAATTAAAAATATCATCGACTTTTCTCAATGAAAGAAAGGAAGAGGAATTAGGTAGTATTAGCAGGAGAAAACAAAAACATTCCCGTTTTACCCTTGAATGATATAAAACCAAAGCCTAGAATTTTTATCTTCAGAGAAAAGAAATAAGCAGAGAAACAAAAGATGAGTTGCAAATTTGGGTAATATATCAGGATCTTCTAAAAATCATAACAAATTCCATAAAAAGAGTTAAAATGTGATATTTACAAGGTTGAAAGGTATCAATGTCTAATTTCACCCACCCAAGGGGTTTAGTCTGATTCCCAATACATTAATAGGAAAATGGAAATACTTACAGGGGTATTGGTGCATCTTCCAACTTCCAACTTCAAAAAATTCATAGTAAATTCTAAGGACTCTAAATGATATAAAACCAAAGCCCAGAGATTTTATTTCAGGTGAATTCTATACAATGAGAAAAAAATGAACGTAATTAATTCATAACTAATGAGTATTAGATTATTTATTTAATTGCTAATTGATTTCTTATAAAATATTTATGTATTTGTGAAAATTTGTTAAGTGATATGAAAAATTAGAATGAAATGGTAGATTCTATTAACTAATTGATATGAAAAAAAAATTATTTTCATTTGGTTTTTTTACCCTCTGTGATTGTATCTTTGCTTATGCTTTCTACCATAACTTGAATTTTGCTACCTTTATATGATTTTTGTCAATTACGGGCGTGTTTGTGTTGGTTTTTGAAACAAAAAAATGTGTACTTACTTTTTTTTAGAACGGCAAATCCACACTACTCCTAATGCAGGTTCCAAATTGCAAGTTTAGGTAGAGTAAGGTTGTGTTGGATGGAATTCAGGTCGGTGAGCGGCTGGATTTTGTTGGGAGGCATGTGGCCATATTGGAGAGAAGGGTGAAGGTTCTACGGAACAAGAAAGTACCTTTGGTGAAGGTACAATGGGAGCACCAAAGAGGGTCTGAGTGGACGTGGGAGCCGGAGGAAGAGATGCGGGAGCACTATCCGAGGATGTTCATCGTAGCAGACTTTGAGGACCAATTCTAGTTCAAGTGGGGGAGAATTGTGTGACAACCCGATATTTTGAGACAATAAAATGTAACGCCAGTCAAATTTAAGCCAAAATTTAACTTTCCTAAAAACATATTTGGGGTAAATAAAGTGGTAGGACTCGTATCAAGGTTTTCGTACATATAAAGAACACAAAAATCCGAGTTATAACGAAGAAGTTATGACCAATCTAAAATTCACGGCAAAAGCCGGCAACGCTGATAGACGTAAAACGCAAAGTTTCGATACAATAATTTTTAACCTTAGGTATCTAAACAAAAATCGTAGATTACGTTAAACCGTGATCATGCATAAAAAGAACGCCCAAATCTGACTTCGTATGAGGAAGTTATGATTTTCCGAAGTTTCTAACCTAACAGTAGACAACTAAAAACTCGAAACAGAGATCGAGCGATCTTTAGCCGACACAACCTAAATGAAAGTTGGAGAGCCCGACAATAGGAGTATAACCATAAAAAGTCTGATGAAAATGGACTCCGGATAAAGAAGTTATGGATTTTTAACGAAGTTATCGTGTCCCGACCCATTAATTAAAATATAATTAAAAATAAAGTCAAAATTAGCCGACGGAGTCTAAATGAAAGTTGTGGAGTATTTTCTCACCTTCGCGTGGATATAAAGAACGTCAAAAACGGAGCTCGTACGCGAAAGTTACGGAATTTAGAAGAGGACAGGCCGGATTACGCCCCGCGTACTAGACCCAGAGTCGAGTCCCATCGGCCCACCCACTCTACGCTTAGCTAGTCAGGAGTCGTAAGCCATGACGCATTCTTACGCCCAGCGTAATGAGGTACGCGCTGCGTAAGTGAGTACGCCCCGCGTACTCACGCCCCCAGCACTATAAATAGATTGCATAAGCTTCGAGTTTTAGACACACTTTCTCAAATCTCCAATTACTCTCACACACTTCCAAGCACTAGAAGCTGTCCCGAAGACCTAGATTTCCGCACTCAAGCCCCGAAGAAAGTCCGAAGCCCCGAGATTCCCGAGAATCTCGTCACTCTCTGGTCGAGGTGCCGCCCGGGAAAATGTCGTTTTCTTCAAATCACGCAGAATCAAACGGTTTATTTGTACCTTGAGTACATGTGTTCATTTATGTCATCACAAAAAGTTACACATTACAATACAAGTGAGCATCACACTAAGGTTTACTATACAAATGAAACGAACTTTTGGAAAAACTATAATAGTTTACGACAAACATTTTTACATGTTAAAAACTCTTTATCAAACTATCTTACATACATTCTATTTCCTTTCAAACACCATTAGAATCGTATTTCAAACAAAGGTCTTCTTATACTTAAAATTATTCTTGTCAAACAAACTACTTTCAAATCGTTTTATAAACTGACATCAAGTCACCACTTCTTATTATTTATTAAACTTCTCAAAAGTTATACAAAACTTCTTTTATATTTTATTTGTCAAATGCACACCTAAACACGCATGGTTATATATATGTATATATATATATATATATATATATATATATATATATATCTCATGTATACAGATATAGACATAAAAGATTTCTATTCAGTTGGTTGAGTACCTTTAGGTAACAAAGGCATATTTCGATGATACACACACACTACTAGTAACTATAATAGGTATAGTTAAGATATACTATTTACCATTCCAAGTACCAGGATTCATACAAGATTCAATCTATTCATGAGTCTATAGAAATACATTACATACTATGCGAAGAGATACAATCATATACAATTAAAAGACATACAATCTTAAGACATACAATTACAAAAGAATACAACTTCGAGACATACCATTTCAAGGAATACAATTTCATGAGATAGTATACTAGATATTCGTAACATTTTATATACTACAAGTGCCATATCAAGAAGGTATTTTCATATAAAAACAAATGGACATTTTCATACGTAAATCTGTTTTATACTAAGTTGTGAGATATTCAAACTTCAACGTACATTTATGTATGCATTTTAAGTCCTGTATTATATACCATAATCCCTTGGAGGGGGAGCGTGATACTTGTGTATAGATCTATACGGGATTGACAATCCTGCACCTAAACTGTTAGCTACAGTTAGACCGGCAGGTCTGGGGTGACAAATGTCATAACATTCCAACGCCTGAAGAACGTTGTTACAGGCCATCAGTGTCAATAGTATGGTTATAAAACTCACATGGAGTATTAAAAACACGTTGATTTACGGAGTTTTCATATATCTTAGCGATTATAATTGTACACAAATCTACTATTTTATGACATGAAAAACATCATGGTAGTTCATTTTCGGACTTTTAAACTACCACTCACTTACAAACAAATATTGGATTTCTGAAGCAAACATTCAAAACAGTCGGGTCTTGGTATAAGGCTACATTTTACACTAGTAGAAAATATGGGATTTTCTAGAGTTTTTCAAACGTTTACAGATATTTACAAACATGTTCATTGGTACAAACTTTCCTTCGAAAACATTTACAGGTCTTTCAATTACAACTTTACAAATCAAAGTCACATAAAAACTTATGAATTCACCAGCATTATTGCTGATACTCGCTTTCAAAATAACTTGTATTCCCAGGATACGGATAGACAGGTACGACTACCAGGTTCTGTGAAGACGGAGCAATCAAGACTCGTCTTTTATTTTTGAATATTAATTTTGTAGAATTATACCATGAGAGAACTCAAATGTAATTAAAACTATACTATTAAAGCAATGGATGATGTTGTTGCTTGTTTACTACTTTGCATTGTTGTGATACATTACATGACGTCCTCCGCCCCAGAACGTTTCCGCCGTTCTCGGTTTTGGGGTGTGACAGATTGGTATCAGAGCATTGTTTATAGTGAATTTAGTATATCAACCCATAAAAGGTATACAAACTATAAATACAATAGGGATTAAAATACTCTGATAAAAAGTCTATACTTTTAAATAATAAAATACTTAAGAAAGTATACATGCCTGTATTCACACTAAAATCAGTGTCGCTAAGACAGAACAAAAGTATTACAATTGTTGGGCAGCACAGGTAGACTTAGAGACATATGGTCAAAACTGGGATGATATAGCCTGATCAACTATATTATCCAAGGGTTGACTAGCATGTGCCTAAGTATGGTTGTGAGTTGCAACAAATCTAAAAACTTACCCACAACACCACAATGGGAACAGTAGAACGTAAACCTAAAATACTATAGGAGTATTTTGTGTATTCTATAAACTACTTATGTGTTAGATTCGTATACCCCAAATTACCGTATAAATAACATAGCTGTACCCCATCCCCACGACAACTCGTACTTCCCGAACAAAGGCAGTGCTGGATGGTTCAGAGAAGAACCAGAGAATGATCATCCAATCCCTTTTGAATGATCACCATACTGAAGATCTTTCGGACGATGATAACTCTGAACTCGAGAAGGAGAACTTACCCTCGGTAACTTCCAATTCAAACCCTAACCCTCGTCTAGCTCTTCATGGCCCGACACTTCCTTGGGTAGTATGCCTAGAAACATGGAGCGCAGAGCAAGATCAACCTATGTCGTCAAAAGGAGACCGAAGCTACTACCACTTAAGCGAAGGGAGCTCAGCAGACAAAGTTCTAACAATACTGATCCGCAGAGTGGGTCAAAACGAAATTCAAGGCATAACGACACTCCATTATATCAAAGAAGTTAAATACCAACGCAAGAATGCACACCATCTACACCAATCATCTTGAAAACACTCATGAGAGAACTAAGAGAGACCATGAGACCCTACTGCAAGCATTAGCTGAAACGCAAGCCGAAGTCATAAGAACTCCAACGGGTGTACGAAGGACACCTTCTTAATAATAATGGAACACTAATTAGCTAACTGAGAGTTCACCAGAAGGATGACCTCCGCCAGAAAGAAAGGCCTTGTTTCCCTACTGTGACAACCCGATATTTCAAGACGATATGTTGGGACGCAAGTCAAATTTATGTCAAAATTTAACTTTCCTAAAATCTTATTCGGGTTAAATAAAGTTTTAGTGGTCGAAACAAGCATTCCGAAGATATAAAGAATTCCGAAATCCGAGTCATAACGAAGAAGTTATGACCTGTCGAAGTTTTACGGCAAAACCGGCACGGCACCAGGAAGCGTAAATAGTGAATTTACGATAGAGCGAGATTTAGCCTTATCAATCTAAACAAAAGTTATAGAATATGTTAAGATAAGAGCGTCAATAAAAAGAACGCCCAAATCTGACTTCGTATGAGGAAGTTGTGATTTTTCTAAGTTACAGATATAGCAGTAGACAGCTAAAAACTCGAAATAGAGATCGAGAGACTTTTGGCCAAAACAACCCAAATGAGAATCAAAGGGGTCAACAATTCTAGCACAACGGTAAAAAGTCTGATGAAAACGGACATCGGATGAAGAAGTTATGGAACTTTAACGGACTTTTCCTGTCCCGACCTATTAAAAATATAATATTAAAAATAAAATCAAAACTAGCCGACGGAGTCTAAACGAAAGTTGTAGATCGTAGTCTCACCTTCGCGTGGATATAAAGAACGTCGAAAACGGAGTTCGTATGAGAAAGATATGAATTTTTGAAGTTTGTTAATTAATTTAAATATAAATTAAATTAAATCCCGGTATTATCCGAAGGAGGAGTCACCGGTCCGATCCCTCGTACGCCCAGCGTACTCGGATGCTAGGCTCCGGTTCGTCCACGTCGCTCCAATGTTTCGACCGAGGATGCGCTCATGCATGACGCATGAGTACGCAGCGCGTACTCTAAGTATGCCCCGCGTAACGCAACCCCCTCAGACCCCTATAAATAGCATGCGAGGGTGCCGACCAAAATTGCTAATTTCCTTCCTTTCTCGCGCCGAAGCTCTGCGTTTCAACCCTCGGAATCATCCCAAAGGCCCGGCTTTCATATCCAAGGTGGGAAGAAAGTTTTACACTCCCGAGATTTCCCGAGAATCTCGAGAGATCCGCTTTCTCGAGTAGAAGTTCTGCTCGGTTTTCGTCACGCATTCTTCAATCAATCAGGTGAGTTCATACCCCTATAATCCACACTTTTAAATGTTTTATGAATATTTTTATATGCTTTTAAGGGGGGGGGGGGAATACAAGTAAAACACACGATGATTATCGTATGTTATATAAAGTTTCGTTTTATACTTTTTATCAACGGAATCATATGTGATTTATAATCATTATAAAGAAACTTTTGTGTGCAAAATGCATCACGATAATATCATATCTTTCGGAAATTGAAAAGTGTTGTTATTTATATATAAATCAAACACTCCGCTTATACTGTATGTATATGTGTCCACCTTTGGTACTACAAACATACGATTATTTTAGTACTACAAACATACGATTATTTTGGTACGAAAAACATCAATATTTTGGGATACTTCTTGTTAATAAATCAATCATATGTGATTTATAACTAGTATACAAATAGATTCACTACAAGTTCAACAGTTTCACTAAACATATTACTTTAAATGACTTTCTTAAACGTTTTTACATGATTAAAGCTCGTTATCAAACTGTCTTACATACTGTAAGCTTCCTTTCAAAATCGGTTACAAAGGTGTTTTCAAACAATGGTTTTACGTGTACTTAAACTGTCTTATCAAACAAAATACTTTCAATCATTTTATAAACTGACATCAAGTCACAAATCTTTATTAGACTTTTCAACGGTTTTACAAAACTTCTTTATGCTTTTATATTATAAATTGCATGCCTCTATATGTACAGTTATATAAGAAATGTTTAAAAGACTTAGAAAGGCTATCCACCCTATTTCCTTTTCGCGCCTTGAGATGTGGTCTGGTGGGATATTGGGTATTCGTCCAAAAGTCGTTTAAATATTAGTTATATATCATGTATACATATATGGTCATAAATGTTCCATCAGTAATTTAGTTCCGATACAAATAGATATCAATGGTGTATAAACCTACTTGGTCACTCATCAATTACATTCTAGTAAACTATTATAGGAATAGTTTAGAGTAAACAAAACATTTTCACTACTACAAGAAATTACACCAGAGTCAGTTCATTCATGAGTCCAGACTACATGTTATATGAAGGAATACTTTTACATGAATACTTATACATGAATACTTTTACATAAACATTATATGGCAAATTACTACTACATGTTATATGAAGGAATACTCTTACCTGAATACTTATACATGAATACTTTTACATAAACATTATATGGCAAATCACTACTACATGTTATATGAAGGAATACTCTTACCTTAATACTTATACATGAATACTTTTACATAGACATTATATGGCAATTTAATATTACATGTTATATGTCTAGATACGGTTATATTGTTCGCCTTTCTATCTTTACCTTGTGATTCAATCACATCATCGACGAGGTAGACTGGGACTTTATCTCCTAGTACCACATCATACTTTGAGGGACTAACCATTCCGACAACCACTGCTAGCTACAGAGGTAAATGAACAATCTACGAATGTTCTAGGTTGATACCATCATGGGTATACATAAGGGACTAACTATTCCTACACCCGGCTGTTAGCAACAGAGGTAAATGAGCAGTCTACGGATGTTCTAGGTTGATACCATTTCAGGTATACTTAAGGGGCTACTAATAAGAGTTAAACAAGGAAAAACCATCACATTTTCAAGAGATACGTACTGTCAAAACAGTCAGGTCTAGGTAAAAGACTACTTTCAAAACATTCGAGTCTTGGTAGAAGACTACTTTTATACTAGCAGGAAATATGGGATTTTCTAGAGCTTTTCATACTTATACTAAATGTTTCATCATTCATTTACCATTCTTTCATATCAACTAATCAAAGTAATGACATTAAATACTTATGAACTCACCAGCTTAAATGCTGATCTACTCTTTCAAAATAACTTGTATTCTCAGGTTACAAATAAACAGGTGTCGATACAAGGTTTAGAGAAGATGGAGCACTCAAGACTCGTCTTTTATTTTGATAAGTTATTATCATATCTTGTACAATGAAAGAAAACACTTGTAATTAAAATTATACTATTGATGCAATGGATGATGTTGTTGCTTGTTTACTACTTTACATTTGTTGTGATGCATACATGACGTCCTCCGCCTTAGAACGTTTCCGCCGTTCGTGGTTTTGGGGTGTGACAGATTGGTATCAGAGCTTTGTTTATAGTGAATTGAGTATATCAACCCATAAAAGATATACTAACTATAAATACAATGGGATTAAAAATACTCTGATTTAGAGTATATACTTTAAATAATAAGATATTTAAGTAAGTATACGTGTTGCATTCATACTAAAATCAGTGTCACTAGGACAGTACAAAAGAATTACGATTGTTGGGCAACACAAGTGGGCTTAGAGACATATGGTCAAAACTGGGAAGATATAGCCTGATCGCCTATATTATCCGAGGGTTGACTAGCATGTGCCTAAGTTTAAGTGTGTAGTCGCAACAATGCTAAAATCTTACCAACCCTACCACAATGAGAACAATAGAACATAACATAAAAATTAAAATACTATAGGAGTATTTGGTGTTACTATAAGTACTTTATACTTGAGAATTAAAACGGGATCCTCATTACTAAGTTGATAGTTGCTAAATGGATACACTAAGGCTACATGTAATTAGGATGTTATAGACTTAGAATCAGTGGTAATTTTGCCTTACCCCTATTCTATGTGAATTTGGAAATAAGGTCACTTATTCGAAGGTCTATCCTGTTTAGATTACACATAGCTGGTATGCACTTCACAAATAGTGATGTAACTAATGAGGGTTTTCTAAATAATTATCTAGATAGTTCGTCTAATAATTATCCACTTACCCTAAATTCTCGCATAGAAATCACAGTTGGACTCCATCCCCTTGACAACCAGTATCTTTCGAATAAAGTTATAGCTGGTTGGTTTGGAGAAGAACCATAGAACGATCATCCTATCCCCTTGGATGATCACCGTGATGAAGGCTTTTCTTACGATGCTAATTCCGAACTAGAGGTTGAGAACCTACCCCGAGCAACTTCCTTTCCAATTCCTAACCCTCGTCCGGCTCTTCATGGCCCGACGCCTGATTCGGTGGAATGCTTGGGAACATGGAGCCAATAACAAGATCAGCCCATGCCAGTTATTGGCGACCGAAACTTTTACGACCTGAGCAATGGGGGCTCAGAAGGTAGAACCTTGCCAATCATGGGCCGCAGAGTGGCCCAAAATGAGATTCAAGGCAGGTCAGCCCAACATCAGATTGCCGAAGTTGTCACCGATGCGAGAATGCATACCCTCCACACCATTCATCTAGAAGATGCTCACGAGAGATCAGAGAGAAACCATGAAACCCTACTGCAAGCACTGACTGAATCACGAGCCGAAGTCATAGGGCTCCGAGTACACCAGATGGTGTGCGAAAGACACCTACTTGACATGGAACGTCAATTGGTTGGACTAAAAATTCACCCGAGGAATTACCGTCGCCAGTAGTAGACGCTTTACTTTATTTCCCTTATAAAAAGAGAAATCGTATTTTCTGTCTATGCCTGATGTCGCATTTTCTATGAAATTATCTGGTACCGTAACTACTTTAGTTAGGTCTTTATGCTGTCAGGAACTACCTCCTGTGGATATGATGTAAAACCTTTACAAGGTCATTTCCCTGAACCTTTACGCCGTAAATATCCAAGATATTGATAGTCGGCTAACTTTTGTGTCATTTCCTTCATTCAAGTACTCTTATCATACTCTCATTGGAGTCTATCTGAAACCTGCTTTAGTTAAGTCATTGGACCATAGCAAGTTAAATACGGAAACATTTCCAAGTCTCTTTCAGTGGTTGGATTTTGTTATTCACCAACCCACGATACCTCAACTTGTACAACAAACGTCTTGAGAACATTCTACGAACTTACCTCTATTCATTACTAGGACTGCATCATAGGGATGTAGGTCAAACCTTCGCGAACATACTTTCATTCTGTACTAGGACTGCATCATAGAGATGTAGGTCAAACTTTCGAGAACATCGTCGTACTCTTAACATGAACAATCTAAGTACATCAGGGTCAACCCTTTATACACACACTTCCATCCAGCACTAGGACTGCATCATAGGGATGTAGGTCAATCCTTCAAGAACATACTTCTATTATTTACATGAACGATCGAAGTACGTCTAGGTTCAACCATACTCGCTCATAAATTCATTTTTCTTTTCATATAACAGAATCATGTCGCCGAAGAAAAACGATCAACCCATCTACCAAACACCAACTCTTCAGATTGATGCAGCTACCTTTCAAGCTGCAGTCTCGGCTGCCGTGTCAGCTGTTCTGACCCTCCTCAACGCTAACAACGCGAATGTTAGCGGGATCGTTAACAATAATTCCAATCCAAGTAACAGTCAAGTACCTCAACAAGAAACAAACTACCACGACACCCCGAATCCCAAGCCCAAGAATAGCAAACGAAAGTTCTGGGCTAAGTCTAAAGGAAAATCACCCCAAGGGATGAGCAAAAGACGACAACATGTGGCAACCTTCGCAGCCACGACATCTGTACATCCTACTACCATCTCTTCTGGTATCCCAATTGTCCCTACACCAGCTAGGCAGTATGCCGGAAACACTACCAGAATGCAATAAGTGCGGCTTCCATCATCTAGGTAGTTGTCGTCCGTTACATTGCTTTAAATGCAACAAGAACGGACATACTACAAATTGCTGCTGGACTCGGATCCAACACATTACTTCAACCACCAATGTCGAAATCTCTTGAATATGCCATCTATGTGGCGTAATAGGACACTTCAAGAGGGACTGTCCAACAGAGGAGAATGATGGTGAATCCGGAGGAGTGTGACCTCATTATGGAAAGAGACAACGAAGGACCCTACTATAGTATAGGTTCACTTCCAACCGTCAGTAATATCTATGTTTTTATAAACCAACTAGAACTAGTGCAACTAGAGTCTTACCTTTTGCGAGATCCTGTCTGTATAGGAATTCTCGTCCTGCGTATACTTGTCTTTTGTAGTATATCATATTCGCAGCAATAGTCTTGTGGTAAGTCTAAAGTACCGAAACTCTGTTAATGTTTGCACGGTTGTTTTGTATGTAAACATCTTTTGTTCAAATCTAATGTCTTTAAGTTTCCTTATGATTACAACATTATCATACTACTTGATTCAATTCTATCCTCACAAAAGCAGCTTCATTCGTACATCTATTCCTCCAAAATCGTATTTCTAGCAAAACCGTTATTCCGGAACAATAAAGTACTCGTTCATAGAGCACCTCATGTTTCTCATCCTCCCCAAGGAGAAACTTAGCAAACCGCCCGAAGTACCACTCGTTCAATACGTCAAGTTCAATCCAAAGACCCACAGTTTCAAGCTTATTTATATAGGACTCGTATACCCGGGACTACAATTGGTGAGCCTGGTATAGGTTCTACTATGAACTTCAGGACGGAGACTGCCCAAGATATACAAATGATTATGCTACCATGCGAATAAACTTAGAAGCCAACACGTGCCCTTTCTGTCGATTGGGACAAGAAAGTCAGATAGAACAAAAGTACCTACCACTTTTCCTTAAGTCATGAGCAATCATACTTTAGTTTAGATCTTCACGTCACCTAATCAACCACAAGGTTTTGACTTCATAATCAGTATGAATTGGTTTTGTTCTTATACAAGAGGAAACGTCACTGCCTATACCTCGAGCCAGCTTAAGACGCAGGAAGTTAACTACACAACACATAATCTTGAATCAGGGACAACAGTAATTGTATGGAAGATCTGGAAGCACTACTTGTAGGATACAAGATGTACTATCCTCACAGTCCACAAAAACATTCAACATACGTTCGACCAAGAGGAGTTATCACACCGGTGAGGCCAACAAAAGAAACAAAGCCGTTCCCCAATAGTGAAAGGTTCGCTGGAAGGCCATGCGAGGATCTAAATTCACTTAGGAATACAAAAGATCAAATAAAATTTCTATCTGTAGCGTAGTATCAATTCTGCTTAAACTCTAATTTCGGGACGAAATTCCCTCTAACGGGGGGATGATGTGACAACCCGATATTTCAAGACGATATGTTGGGACGCAAGTCAAATTTAGGTCAAAATTTAACTTTCCTAAAATCTTATTTGGGTTAAATAAAGTTGTAGTGGTCGAAACAAGGATTCCGAAGATATAAAGAATGCCGAAATCCGAGTCATAACGAAGAAGTTATGACCTGTCGAAGTTTTACGGCAAAACCGGCACGACACCAGGAAGCGTAAATAGTGAATTTACGATAGAGCGAGATTTAGCCTTATCAATCTAAACAAAAGTTATAGAATATGTTAAGATAAGAGCGTCAATAAAAAGAACGCCCAAATCTGACTTCGTATGAGGAAGTTGTGATTTTTCTAAGTTACAGATATAGCAGTAGACAGCTAAAAACTCGAAATAGAGATCGAGAGACTTTTGGCCAAAACAACCCAAATGAGAATCAAAGGGGTCAACAATTCTAGCACAACGGTAAAAAGTCTGACGAAAACGGACGTCGGATGAAGAAGTTATGGAACTTTAACGGACTTTTCCTGTCCCGACCTATTAAAAATATAATATTAAAAATAAAATCAAAACTAGCCGACGGAGTCTAAACAAAAGTTGTAGATCGTAGTCTCACCTTCGCGTGGATATAAAGAACGTCGAAAACGGAGTTCGTATGAGAAAGATATGAATTTTTGAAGTTTGTTAATTAATTTAAATATAAATTAAATTAAATCCCGGTATTATCCGAAGGAGGAGTCACCGGTCCGATCCCTCGTACGCCCAGCGTACCGTCGTACGCCCAGCGTACTCGGATGCTAGGCTCCGGTTCGTCCACGTCGCTCCAATGTTTCGACCGAGGATGCGCTCATGCATGACGCATGAGTACGCAGCGCGTACTCTAAGTACGCCCCGCGTAACGCAACCCCCTCAGACCCCTATAAATAGCATGCGAGGGTGCCGACCAAAATTGCTAATTTCCTTCCTTTCTCGCGCCGAAGCTCTGCGTTTCAACCCTCGGAATCATCCCAAAGGCCCGGCTTTCATATCCAAGGTGGGAAGAAAGTTTTACACTCCCGAGATTTCCCGAGAATCTCGAGAGATCCGCTTTCTCGAGTAGAAGTTCTGCTCGGTTTTCATCACGCATTCTTCAATCAATCAGGTGAGTTCATACCCCTATAATCCACACTTTTAAATGTTTTATGAATATTTTTATATGCTTTTAAGGGGGGGGGGGGGGAATACAAGTAAAACACACGATGATTATCGTATGTTATATAAAGTTTCGTTTTATACTTTTTATCAACGGAATCATATGTGATTTATAATCATTATAAAGAAACTTTTGTGTGCAAAATGCATCACGATAATATCATATCTTTCGGAAATTGAAAAGTGTTGTTATTTATATATAAATCAAACACTCCGCTTATACTGTATGTATATGTGTCCACCTTTGGTACTACAAACATACGATTATTTTAGTACTACAAACATACGATTATTTTGGTACAAAAAACATCAATATTTTGGGATACTTCTTGTTAATAAATCAATCATATGTGATTTATAACTAGTATACAAATAGATTCACTACAAGTTCAACAGTTTCACTAAACATATTACTTTAAATGACTTTCTTAAACGTTTTTACATGATTAAAGCTCGTTATCAAACTGTCTTACATACTGTAAGCTTCCTTTCAAAATCGGTTACAAAGGTGTTTTCAAACAATGGTTTTACGTGTACTTAAACTGTCTTATCAAACAAAATACTTTCAATCATTTTATAAACTGACATCAAGTCACAAATCTTTATTAGACTTTTCAACGGTTTTACAAAACTTCTTTATGCTTTTATATTATAAATTGCATGCCTCTATATGTACAGTTATATAAGAAATGTTTAAAAGACTTAGAAAGGCTATCCACCCTATTTCCTTTTCGCGCCTTGAGATGTGGTCTGGTGGGATATTGGGTATTCGTCCAAAAGTCGTTTAAATATTAGTTATATATCATGTATACATATATGGTCATAAATGTTCCATCAGTAATTTAGTTCCGATACAAATAGATATCAATGGTGTATAAACCTACTTGGTCACTCATCAATTACATTCTAGTAAACTATTATAGGAATAGTTTAGAGTAAACAAAACATTTTCACTACTACAAGAAATTACACCAGAGTCAGTTCATTCATGAGTCCAGACTACATGTTATATGAAGGAATACTTTTACATGAATACTTATACATGAATACTTTTACATAAACATTATATGGCAAATTACTACTACATGTTATATGAAGGAATACTCTTACCTGAATACTTATACATGAATACTTTTACATAAACATTATATGGCAAATCACTACTACATGTTATATGAAGGAATACTCTTACCTTAATACTTATACATGAATACTTTTACATAGACATTATATGGCAATTTAATATTACATGTTATATGTCTAGATACGGTTATATTGTTCGCCTTTCTATCTTTACCTTGTGATTCAATCACATCATCGACGAGGTAGACTGGGACTTTATCTCCTAGTACCACATCATACTTTGAGGGACTAACCATTCCGACAACCACTGCTAGCTACAGAGGTAAATGAACAATCTGCGAATGTTCTAGGTTGATACCATCGTGGGTATACATAAGGGACTAACTATTCCTACACCCGGCTGTTAGCAACAGAGGTAAATGAGCAGTCTACGGATGTTCTAGGTTGATACTATTTCAGGTATACTTAAGGGGCTACTAATCAGAGTTAAACAAGGAAAAACCATCACATTTTCAAGAGATACGTACTGTCAAAACAATCAGGTCTAGGTAAAAGACTACTTTCAAAACATTCGAGTCTTGGTAGAAGACTACTTTTATACTAGTAGGAAATATGGGATTTTCTAGAGCTTTTCATACTTATACTAAATGTTTCATCATTCATTTACCAGTCTTTCATATCAACTAATCAAAGTAATGACATTAAATACTTATGAACTCACCAGCTTAAATGCTGATCTACTCTTTCAAAATAACTTGTATTCTCAGGTTACAAATAAACAGGTGTCGATACAAGGTTTAGAGAAGATGGAGCACTCAAGACTCGTCTTTTATTTTGATAAGTTATTATCATATCTTGTACAATGAAAGAAAACACTTGTAATTAAAATTATACTATTGATGCAATGGATGATGTTGTTGCTTGTTTACTACTTTACATTTGTTGTGATGCATACATGACGTCCTCCGCCCCAGAACATTTCCGCCGTTCGTGGTTTTGGGGTGTGACACCTACCTTGTTTAAATGGACTATTTTTCTGTCTATGCCCGATGCAACATTTTCTATGAAACTATCTTGTACTATAAGTACTTTTAGTTGGGCCTTTATGCTGCTAAAACCTTCCTACTCTAGATATGATGTAAGACCTTCTTCAAAGTCAAATTTTTCCTAAGCTTATTACATCGTAAAGCATCGATGATATTGATAGTCGGCTAACTCCCGTGTCACCTTTGGTTCAAAAACCCTCATCATACCTTCGTTAATATGTTTTAGTCAAGTCATTGGACTATATTAATTTAACTTCGGAGGCATTTCCATGTCTCTTCTAGCAGTTGGATCATGTTATCCACCAACCAGCTATACCTCAGCTGGAACGACAAACATCTTGAAAGACCATTTTACAAACATACTTCTACTCTATACTATGATTGCATCATAGGGATGTAGATCAAACCGTCATGAACATACTTCCAATCCGTACTAGGACTGCATCATAGGGATGTAGGTCAAACTTTCGAGAACATACTTGTACTCTTTACTTAAAGCAATCGAAGTACATCTAGAGTCAACCAGAATCGCTCACAAAAATCTTTATCTTTTCTATTATAAAAATCATGTCATCATCCAGAAACGATCCGCCGAGTAACGAAAACCCTATCCTCCATATTGACGCCGCTTCATTTCAAGCTGTAGTAGCAGCTGTGGTGACAACTTTCCTTACACACATCAACTCAGGCAACATAAGCAAGACCGACAAAGAAGTCGAGAGTTCCGATGGTAATACCGAAACGGGAAAACAACAAATGGCAACAGTCATAGACTCGCGAAGCCGTAAGACCGAGAGGAAGAAGCGATATCGTCAAAGCCCTAAAGGAGCGCAAGAGATCCGAAAGATTTGCCATGCCGCAACAACAAATGGCAACTCATGCAGAACGCTTTAGGAAGCAGTTTCCAAGGTGGTGTAATGAGGAAGGCACTCGTGTCCACATAACTCTGGCTAAACACCTCACTCTCGCCACCAAGGCTAAGTACTAGCCAGTAATGCCACCAATACGGGGAGATAGGACATCTCAAGAAGGATTTTCCTATAACAAAGAACTCTGGCGCAGAAGGTAGGATTCTCAGGGTCACAGCTGCAGGAGAACCTACTACGAACCCATGTTAATGTAATTTAGGCATTTCATTATAACAGGCTTATAAACCATCCAAAACTAGCACAAATCATAGTCTTATCCTTTGTGGGATCCCGTCGGTATAGGGATGCTCATACTGTGTATACTTGCCATTTATAGTATACCTTATTCACGACAATAGACTTGTAGTAGTCTAAAGTACTGTGACTCTGTTGATGGTTGCACGGTTGTGTTTTTCTGTAAACGTTTCATATTCAAATCAAATGTCTTTAAGTTTTCTTATGACTCCAACATTATCTTACGACTTGATTCAATTTGATCCTCACAAAAACAGCTTCATACGTACATCTCCTTCTCCTAAAACGTCTTTCTAGCGAAGCCATCATCCCGAAACACCAAAGTACCCATGTATAGAATACCTCACAGTTCTTTTCCTTTCCAAAGGAATCTCTGAATTACCACTTGTACAGTACGCCAAGTTCAAATCCAAAGAGTCCATACGGTTGAACTTCACTGATGAACGTATACATAGGGGTGATATATAATCAAGGTTCTACAAATTTGGAATTGACAATTCCGCTTTAACTTCTTTTTTCCTCGATGGGATGAGGGCTTAAAGAAGAATCATTTATTCGACTACCTTTTCAATCTTAATTATAAACAACTCGTATACTCGAGACTGTGATGGATGAACCAGGTATGAGTTCTACTATGAACTTCAGAACGGAGACTGCCCAAGACTGCAAGTGATCGTGCATCCGTAAGAATAAACTTAGAAATACCAATCCTTTTCCCCTAATTCATGAGTAGTCATACTTCTTTTTCACGACAGCTAATCCACCCCCAAATTTTGACATCATAATCAGTAGTAGTTGATTCAGTCTACATCAAGCCAACATCAGGTGCTTTGATAAAGCAGTTCGTCCCAACCTCCCCAAAACAACGAAGCCCTAGTTATTTACAGCCACGAACCCAGTACAAACCCTCTCATCTTTTCGTGTATGCATACTCAGAAATGCTTACAAAAGGAATATCATGTATTCCTTGCACACATCGCCAAGACGTGCCAAGAAATGAAGGACATTCAGAACATCCAAGAAGTACGCGGCTTTCCCCGACACCTTTCCGGGAGGACAACCGAGACTACCAACACGGCGTCAAGTCAAACTCAGAATCAACTTAGTTCCAGTAGCCAAATCACCTTATTGTCTAGCTCCAACCGAGGTGCAAGAACTTCCTATGAGCTTAACAAACTCCTCAGAAGGGGATTCTTTAGGACAAGTTTCTCACTTGGAAGAGCACCGAATTCGTCTGTAAACAAGAAAGAGAATTCCAAACGCTAAAGTAAGTCTGATGCATCGCACCAATATTATCCCTCCCAAAAAGGGGATAGAATATTGCATGGTGTAATGCGATACATCTAACCAAGGGCTTGGTTGTGTTATTATGCAAGGGGAAAGATCACTACCTATACCTCAAGACAGTTTAAGACCCAAGAATTTGATTGTTCAGCACATGACCTTGATTCAGGAGCAGCGTTGATTACTCTGAAGATCTGGAGACACTACTTGTAGGGTACAAGGTGTAATACCCTCACCGAACACGGAAACACACAACACAACTTCGACAGGGAAAGGATATCATACTAGTGAAGTCAAACGAAAGAAGCAAAGTCGTATCCCATTAGTGAAAGATTCACTGGAATGCCAGGCGAAGACGAATGTTTGCTTAAGAACACGAGTATCAAATAGAACTCCTACCGGTAGCATCATTGTTAATACTACTTAAAACTCGAATTTCGGGACGAAATTCCCTTTAACAGGGGGATGATGTGACAACCCGATATTTTGAGACAATAAAATGTAACGCCAGTCAAATTTAAGCCAAAATTTAACTTTCCTAAAAACATATTTGGGGTAAATAAAGTGGTAGGACTCGTATCAAGGTTTTCGTACATATAAAGAACACAAAAATCCGAGTTATAACGAAGAAGTTATGACCAATCTAAAATTCACGCCGAAAGCCGGCAACGCTGATAGACGTAAAATGCAAAGTTTCGATACAATAATTTTTAGCCTTAGGTATCTAAACAAAAATCGTAGATTACGTTAAACCGTGATCATGCATAAAAAGAACGCCCAAATCTGACTTCGTATGACGAAGTTATGATTTTCCGAAGTTTCTAACCTAGCAGTAGACAGCTAAAAACTCGAAACAGAGATCGAGCGATCTTTAGCCGACACAACCTCAATGAAAGTTGGAGAGCCCGACAATAGGAGTATAACCATAAAAAGTCTGATGAAAATGGACTCCGGATAAAGAAGTTATGGATTTTTAACGAAGTTATCGTGTCCCGACCCATTAATTAAAATATAATTAAAAATAAAGTCAAAATTAGCTGATGGAGTCTAAATGAAAGTTGTGGAGTATTTTCTCACCTTCGCGTGGATATAAAGAACGTCAAAAACGGAGCTCGTACGTGAAAGTTACGGAATTTAGAAGAGGACGGGCCGGATTACGCCCCGCGTTCTCTGGGAGTACGCCCCGCGTACTAGACCCAGATTCGAGTCCCATCGGCCCGCCCACTCTACGCTTAGCTAGCCAGGAGTCGTAAGCCATGACGCATTCTTACGCCCAGCGTAACGAGGTACGCGTTGCGTAAGTGAGTACGCCCCGCGTACTCCAAAATTACGCCCCGCGTACTCACGCCCCCAACACTATAAATAGATGGCATAAGCTTCGAGTTTTAGACACACTTTCTCAAATCTCCAATTACTCTCACACACTTCCAAGCACTAGAAGCTGTCTTGAAGACCTCGATTTCCGCACTCGAGCCCCGAAGAAAGTCCGAAGCCCCGAGATTCCCGAGAATCTCGTCACTCTCTGGTCGAGGTGCCGCCCGGGAAAATGTCGTTTTCTTCAAATCACGCACTTTCTTCGGTGAGTTCATACCCCTATAATCTACATTTTTAAATGTGTTATCATTATTGTTTTAATATACACTTTTAAGGGGGGGGGGGGGGGGAATACAAGTAAACACACGATTATTATCGTGTGTAATTCAAAGATTCACTAAATACTCATTTTTATCAAGTAAAACATATGTATGAAATCCTTCGTACGGAAAACATAACACGATATCATATTATCCGTTGAAATTAAATAGGTGGTTATACGTATAAGAATCAAACGGTTTATTTGTACCTTGAGTACATGTGTTCATTTATGTCATCACAAAAAGTTACACATTACAATACAAGTGAGCATCACACTAAGGTTTACTATACAAATGAAACGAACTTTTGGAAAAACTATAATAGTTTACGACAAACATTTTTACATGTTAAAAACTCTTTATCAAACTATTTTACATACATTCTATTTCCTTTCAAACACCATTAGAATTGTATTTCAAACAAAGGTCTTCTTATACTTAAAATTATTCTTGTCAAACAAACTACTTTCAAATCGTTTTATAAACTGATATCAAGTCACCACTTCTTATTATTTATTAAACTTCTCAAAAGTTATACAAAACTTCTTTTATATTTTATTTGTCAAATGCACACCTAAACATGCATGGTTATATATATGTATATATATATATATATATATATATATATATATATATATATATATATATCTCATGTATACAGATATAGACATAAAAGATTTCTATTCATTTGGTTGAGTACCTTTGGGTAACAAAGGCATATTTCGATGATACACACACACTACTAGTAACTATAATAGGTATAGTTAAGATATACTATTTACCATTCCAAGTACCAAGATTCATACAAGATTCAATATATTCATGAGTCTATACAAATACATTACATACTATGCGAAGAGATACAATCATATACAATTAAAAGACATACAATCTTAAGACATACAATTACAAAAGCATACAACTTCGAGACATACCATTTCAAGGAATACAATTTCATGAGATAGTATACTAGATATTCGTAACATTTTATATACTACAAGTGCCATATCAAGAAGGTATTTTCATATAAAAACAAATGGACATTTTCATACGTAAATCTGTTTTATACTAAGTTGTGAGATATTCAAACTTCAACGTACATTTATGTATGCATTTTAAGTCCTGTATTATATACCATAATCCTTTGGAGGGGGAGCGTGATACTTGTGTATAGATCTATACGGGATTGACAATCCCGCACCTAAACTGTTAGCTACAGTTAGACCGGCAGGTCTGGGGTGACAAATGTCATAACATTCCAACGCCTGAAGAATGTTGTTACAGGCCATCAGTGTCAATAGTATGATTATAAAACTCACATGGAGTATTAAAAACACGTTGATTTACAGAGTTTTCATATATCTTAGCGATTATAATTGTACACAAATCTACTATTTTATGACATGAAAAACATCATGGTAGTTCATTTTGGGACTTTTAAACTACCACTCACTTACAAACAAATATTGGATTTCTGAAGCAAACATTCAAAACAGTCGGGTCTTGGTAGAAGGCTACATTTTACACTAGAAGAAAATATGGGATTTTCTAGAGTTTTTCAAACGTTTACAGATATTTACAAACATGTTCATTGGTACAAACTTTCCTTCGAAAACATTTACAGGTCTTTCAATTACAGCTTTACAAATCAAAGTCACATAAATACTTATGAATTCACCAGCATTATTGCTGATACTCGCTTTCAAAATAACTTGTATTCCCAGGATACGGATAGACAGGTACGACTACCAAGTTCTGTGAAGATGGAGCAATCAAGACTCGTCTTTTATTTTTGAATATTCATTTTGTAGAATTATACTATGAAAGAACTCAAATGTAATTAAAACTATACTATTAAAGCAATGGATGATGTTGTTGCTTGTTTACTACTTTGCATTGTTGTGATACATTACATGACGTCCTCCGCCCCAGAACGTTTCCGCCGTTCTCGGTTTTGGGGTGTGACAAATTGTAATGCCTCGATTCTAGAGTATTAATTTATGAATATAAATTCTCATGATTTTAAGGTCTACTCGACGAGTTGGTTGCCTGACTCGTCGAGTAGCAGCGGGTTGGTCCACGTGTTTAAGTGACCTACTCGCCGAGTCCAAGGAGGGACTCGACGAGTAGGAGCCGGAAGATGAAAAACTAATTTCAGGGTTTTGCACCCTATTTAAAGGATCATTGGCATCCTCAACCTCCCCTTGCAGCTTCTGATAGTCCATAAACCCTAGTTCATGTGAGTATACTCTATTGGTGTATTTTTAAGCTTTGGAAGAGGATTCTTGGTGAGAAGAGCTTGGTGAAAAAGTGTCAAGCAGCAAGGAACATGTGAGATCTGAAATCTACCTCAGTTGGCATCCTTTTGAAGGTATCAAATCGTTATCTTGACCTCATTTCATTCTAGGTCTTATTTGGGTGGATTTTAGGAAGCTTTTCTTATGTTTAAGCTAAGATCTGAAGTTGCAACTTCAAATATGAGCTCTCTTTGGTATCTAAATCCATAAAGTTGTTAGCTTTGGCAAGTATGAACCTCCCCTCAAGTGTAAGACTCCTTTACAAGCTTGTTTTTGTCATTTTAAGACTTTAGAGCTTTGCATGCACATAAAGTTTGCAACTTTACGTGATAAACATGCCTTGGGAAGCTGGATCTACAATATGGAACCATAGCATGGCTTAAAAAAATATCTGTATGGATGAAGGACTGAAGGGACTTGGTGTGACAACCAGAAATTTCTATCTTGTATAATCATTCTATTCAATCAAATTCATACTCGTTTCTGCTGTCTTTTAGCATTGTTTAAGGTCTGTTTGAGTCTTCTAAGCCTAGTGCCTTAAAGGATAAAGTGTTAAGAAGTATCGTATAGAGTTTAGTGTGCAACATACAAGCCAAAAAACTCCATCATAAGGAGTTTACGACCGTAAACACCTCCTTGGCCGTGAAGTCACCTCCTTAAATATGATATTCCTTCACTTTTCACCACTTTTTGCAACTATCAACTCAAGAACTCAGATTTTCTCTCAACTATCATCAATTTTTCACCTTGATCTTCCAAAATGTAAGCAATCCTTCCAATTTATTAGTTGTTATCCTTCTTGATCTTGTATCACCCTTTGATTTCATCCATGAAAATCATGTTTTTGGGTAGATCTTCAAGTATTGAACATTCTCACCAAGAACACCTACTAGTTCTTGGACCGTGAACCCCCTCCCAAGCTTCAAAAACATGAGTATCTCTTCTATCTCCTAGTTAGACTTGTTAAACAATTGATTTCTAGCCTTGGATCATCACAAAATACATGATCATCAAGAGCTTACGACCGTAAACCCTTCCATGGTCGTAAACTCTTGTGTTGGTGTATGTTTTAGCTTCAAACTCCTTCAAGACCAAACCTAGGACCAATAACACTTAGGGAATGCTTGTTAGATCCATAAAACACCTCGTTTGCAAGCTCTTCAATGAGTGTATGACCATAAACTCCATGACCTTACACTCATTGGCCGAAAACTATTGGATATAGTGTCTAAGTCCATAACTTTATTTGGTATGTACTTGACCCGACCCGACATGGTCCATTTAGGTTGCATGGCATTGCAACACTTGGATAGACTAAATGAGAGAATAAGGAACTTATAATTACTAATATATTATAAGTTCTAATATATTAATAATAGTATTATTTAATTAGTATTGATCAAGTATTAATCTAGTATTAATTTGGTGATCAAAGTGAGACTAATTAAATATATAGGGTTGATTATGACAATCATCAATTCTTTTATGGTGGATTAATGATCCATGGTTTATGGTTTATGGATGTAACCATTTGGAGCTCCATGGATAGTCCATGGGATTTACAAACCCATGGGTCATGAGAAATGAAGAGTCATGACAATTATTGGTCTTCATGATGAAACCCTAATTGTGACACCACTATAAAAGGGACCTTTTGGCTAGCAAAATCGGCACCTAGTGTTACTAGAGAGGGCATAACCGATTTTTGAGTGTAAGAAGTATTCTCTCAAGTTATTCCAAGTTTTGTGGTGTTGTGTGAAGCATTTGAGGCACAACATTTGGGGTGCTAGGCTCACAAAGTCTTGAAGGAATCCAGGCAACAACAAGGTATGTATTTCTACTAGTTTTTATGTTTTATTTATTCCCCATGCCATGCTAGTTAGGAAATAACCTTGAAAAAGAAATTTGCATGTATATAGAGAAAACATAGATTCAAGGTTATTAGGGTTGCATATACACTTAGGAAGTGTTAGAATTCTCAAAACCCATAAAAAATCCCTTAGGCCGTAAACACAATGGCCGTAAACCCCATCATAAACCCCGTAGATGCAATCCTTTGTGATTGTAACACTTCAATATAAGTGTTTCCTAGTCCCTAAGGTGAATCTCTAGCATGATTAGTTGTAAATACACTAATTATATTCATATATGTATCATTATATGCTTCTTAGGATCTGTTTGTGCTCGAGGTTTCACTTGACACTTAGCATCCTGAAGCGACTTTACATTCACATCACTCACTAAAGGTGAGTTCATACCCCTTAATCTACCTTTTAAATGATTTTAAATGCTTTTAGGGGGGGGGGGGGAATACAAGTTGACAACATTATAGATATTATATCAATCACATGTGATTAATAAATATCAAACAAGTGAATTTCTTATACTTTAAACTGTTTTATCAAGCAAACTATTTTGAAATATTTTTATAGATTGACATCAAGTCATCAATAAGCATTCAAATGGTTAAAACCCTTTTTATGCTTAATTCTTTATTTAACTATTTTAAACTTATATATTGTCAAAATCATGTCCATATAGATATAGTTATATAAGTAAGGTTGAAAGGACTTAAGACTTATAACTCACTTTATTTCCTGCTCCTTGTTTGGTTGTGGACTTAGGGTATTCGGTTATTCGTCTGAGTGTCGTTTGAATCTTAGTTATATATTATGTATATATGTATAGATATAAAAGTTCTTACATCAGTTCAACACCTTTGGGTAGCAAAGGTGTACAAACATACTATGTCATTCAAACAACATTACTAGTAAACTATAATAGGTATAGTTTAGAGGTTTACTACTTACTATTTCTAGTACAATCAAACATACAAGAGTCTGTTCATTCACGAGTCAATACAAACTTACTATTATGAGAAACAGAAAGAACATACTATGATGAGAAACTAAGAGAACACACACTACACTATACAAAGAGAACATGCTATACACTAGAACAATAAAACATACAATACACTAGAACCTATCATATAAACACTAGAATACAATAACAATAATGTGAGCCACTACTTCATGGCATGGCAATCTACTGCTGTGTCATTTTTTGTAACCAAAGTCTCCTGGAGGGAGAACGTGAATTTGTGTATAGATCTATACGGGATTGACCGTCCTACACCTTGCTGCTAGCTACAGTGGGACCTGCAGGTCTACGGGTGACGAATATCGTACCATTTCGATGTCTATGGTCGTCGTGTTTTACTAGTCAATCAAGTATGGTTACAACCTCTTCACATTTTACCTTAATTAACAAACTAGTTTAAGGTAGTTAGTACATTGGTAGTTACTTACATACAATACTAGAGTACATCCTTATTTTCCCATTGCATTCACATTATGATCTTCTCACATAAACGGTAATGTAAACTATATTTTGGTAAAGATAGTCATAGTTGGGAAATATACACACTTTTACAAACAAACAACATACAGAACATGCGGGCCTTGGTAGAAGGTTACATTTTTAATAGAAAATATAGGATTTTCTAGGAGGTACAAACATTTACTACCAACACTTACAAACATTTATATCAAACATTTACAAACAATTTCATACAAACAATGACACTAAAATACTTATGAACTCACTAGCTTTAGTGCTGATCTACTCTTTTAAAATAACTTGTATTCTCAGGTCACCAGTAGACAGGTACCGATGACCAGTATTTGAGAAGACGAAGCTTTCGAGACTCGTCTCTATTTTGATTATTCATTTTTGGTGTCTTATAAACTATACACATAACACACTTGTATTAAAATTACATTATTAATGCAATGGATAATGTTGTTGTTTGTTTACTATTATGCATTGTTGTGATACTGTACATGATGTCCTCCGCCTTAAAATGTTTATGTCATTCCGGTTTTGGCGTGTGACACTCGGCGAGTTGCATGGTCAACTCGGCGAGTCCGATGAAGATTGTCTTGGGCTCGACGAGTCAGTTAGGGTTTTACAGGTTTTTTTTGGCACGGATGAACTTGGCGAGTTGCAAGGGAAACTCGACGAGTTGACCAAGGAGTTTACGACCGCAAACATTAGGAACTCGATGAGTCACTCAAGTGAATCGACGAGTTGGCGAGTTATACAAAGAACTCGATGAATGGATGGTTGTAATCGACGAGTTGAGGTCAACATGGATTGTTGACCTTGACCATTGACTTGGACTTTGACCAAGGGTTGACTAGTTGACTTCTGGGGCATTTTGGGAGATCGAAGAGTTATGAGTGCGGTTCTATGGAATATAGGTGGTGGAGTTTGTGGCGGTGACCTAAGAGTTTGAGCTTATATTGCGAGGTGAGTTATCCTCATTGTACTCAAGGGTCCAAGGCACCATGGTCGGCCCTTTGATTTGTGTTTGGATTGTTACTGTTGTGATATGTTAGTTTAGTATCCTGGTAGATAGGATGGTTGTATGCTAGTATGATATGTTATATCGGTATCCTGGTAGATCGGATGTGGTTATGCTTAGTGACCTATAGTTGGTCTAATTACATGATGCTTGCTAGCCTAGGGTTTCCTTTATATGATATTAACATCATTACTGTAGTTGTTTAGTGTATGCATCACAGTTATACATAACTAAGATCTTATAGCCTGAAAATGTTTGATTTGACCTTATGTCTGTTCTTGTCTGATTGGGGGCTTATGGTAGTTTGGAAATTAAATTTGATTGACAGTTCTTGAAAGTAGAAACCAATAGTGCAAGTTACTCTCAAATTCTTACTCCAAGGGATGATATTAAGTTTTTAAATTCTCAACTTTAGCAAATACTTATAGATACCATATCGTAGGCATCACTTTTTTATTGAACATTTTCTACCAAAATATTTAAGTTATTAGTATTCTGTTTTTTTTCCTATAAATTCATGTTAACTAGGGAAGATGCCCATGATTTGCATGGGTTAGAAGGGGTGTTGTTTTTTTGTTTGATTGTATCAATGGAATGCATTTGCATAATGAAAAAGGAAATTTACTTTATTTTAACATTTACTTTTCAAAAATACGTTGAAGCATGATCTAACATTGTCAATGGCTATGTTCTTTAAAGAAAATTTGTTTTACTAAGCTTATGCCCTGTAACTTTGATGCGGCTTCAGTTCCCTTCATTTTAGCAATTGCACAACTAACTTTTATTCCAAAACATTCCAAATGATAGCGACATAACCTTCTAAAATTTTAGCTAGAAGGAATATTCAAAAAAATTAAGGTTAATTTCAGACATAAAAATCTCATAACCTAAATAATCCGAAGCTCAAGATCCCTTGATATAAATTTAAACTACTTTGCTATTTATGAATATTAGCCATAAAATATACATAAAAAACTTATATGGTTGCAGCTCAACAAACACAACAATCATTCAACACAGATAAACACATAAATACCAGTTACTCATACACATACAAACACAAACACAGACAACAACCATCTAACCATATCATTAGGCTAAATGTCTTTTGGTTTATAATAATTGAAATAAATCATTGAAATGGAAATGTAAATTTATCACAAATAAGAATAGGGGAAAAGGTCAAACCTTGATAAATTACTTCATGATAATGGTTATGAGAGGCTTTAAATCTCAGAGGCTAATTATCGGTCTATGTTTCCCTCACCAATGTGCAACACTCTTCAATCCTTATGACTTTAAAGAATCTACGCTAGAATATACCAGATACAAAAATATATAGTTATCCAAGTTATGAATTTGAAATACTATTACATTACCCATGTATTAACTTTGGAAATTGACTTCGAAAATAAATATGAAGATTGAAAATTTTCACATGAAAATTTGTTCTATTTTCAAAGGAAATGTAATCTAGAGTAAAATACAAAATGGTCCCTACTATCAGCCTCCTACATATGTAAAATGGTAATGAGAATTAATAAATAATGAAATATTTGATGGGTTTTGATCATAAGAACATCCTATGTGCTCATACAAACCCTAATGCTTGGATCTAGGTTTCTCTATTGTATATGCAATTTATCCAAAACTATAAACCCAAATTCTAGCATATGATAATCGACATTAACATAATAATGGGTTTAAGATATTACCTTGATTGTTATGTAGCAATAACAATCATAATTCCTTCTTGTAATGACTTTAGAAAGCTTAGAGTCACAAATGTCACTCCTCTAATGGTTCACAAACACCAAGAGCAAGAGGATGAAGAGGAGAAGAGAAGGAGGCTGCCCAAAACCGTCCAAAACCCTATAGAACAAGTTCCATACGTTTTGGGGCTTAAGGGTACTATTTATACATGTAGGCTATTAGGGATTTAAACTAGGAAACCCTAATCTGATTGCTTAAGCCCTAAGCAGCCCATGGATTCCTTTCCTAAAGGCCTTGGATGATTTCTAATGGGTTTCCCCATAGAATTCGTCCAACCTTATAATATAAGGCAATCCATAGCCCAATTGCAATTATCTTATAATTAGAATTCCAGTCCCTTAAGTTTAATTAATCTCTTTTAGTCACAAACTTAATTCTTATTAATTCTTGACTGATATTAATTAAACAATATGATTTCTCCTTTAATATATTATTCCCATAATATATGAATAAATCATATTTAATCCTTTCTCTCCATAATTCATCCTATCATGTTGCTTTGGTGAAGGGAACCCAAAAGGACCATGCACCATCGGGTCAAGTACATACCAAAATAGTTATGGACTTAGACACTAATCCAACAGTCTCCCACTTGGATAAGTCTAATAACTATTCCGCGTATGACTTCAGATCCTAATCTACAATCGTAGCTTTCCAAAGCCGCTGTCAACTTTGATCCTATCAGATACGCGTGTCCTTTAGATAAGGGATCATATATTCCTCCATTCTAGATATCGTATAAGACATGATTTCAAATCATTCTCTCTGTACTATTTCTCGATTTCCAATTTATGACGACTGACTAATTGAACAAATCAAATTAGCCCTAGCCCGGCCGAGCATTTACGTTTGTCATCACTAAATCATCGAGGGGCCCAAAGATATCGCTTTTTATCATACTTTGGATAAAAGGAACAGATAGACTTTGACTCAATGTTCGCTTGCACTCACTCACCGAATCACACACAACAATATGTTTTATAACACCAAGTTACTGGTGCGTTTACATATCATCAATATGTAACCGACTCGCAAGATACAACTCACACATCTCGGATTCAAGAATATAAGATGTTATCGTCTCACCAATCACTCGTGATAAAATCCATGAGGTGATCCAAGTGAGCGTGGGTTTAATCCAATGCTCAAATCTTATTCATAAGCACTCATGAACGTTGCAGCAACCATTTGCTTATGTCTAATACTTTTTAGACAATCCACACACCAATTCACGATAGTCTTCATTCATACCTACTTCCAACATATGAACGACTGTGTCCCGTTCGAATAATTTGACTATTCTTAACCAATTAAATTATTCAGGAAGTCAAAACATGCAAAGTGAAACACAAGGATAATACTAATCCTATATGGCCCCAAACCCTTCAGTATAAATAAAACACCTTTTAATTATCACCATATCGATTACTCATTATTTTTCGTTTCGGGTAATCAACTCCTTACTTGAATTATTACTACACTTGTCCCATGCTCTTAGCATGCACACAATGTTTACCTATGGTTCTTACTTTGTGAAATAGATCAAATGAACACATTTCCAATCATACTCATTTCACAACTCCTAATCCTTTCCACAAGTGATAGAATATCAAATTCTTGCCACTTATAGAATATGTTAGATTCTAATATTTTATGCAATGATCCTTTCGTAATGTCACTGTACTAAAGTCACAATGACTATTGCCAATGAAATTACAAAGTCCTCTATTGGAGATTGTTACAAGACAATTCCATAGATGTGATGTCTCTCACTCAAAGTACATTTCTTTGAACATCCTTTTGCATAAAGTTTCTAATCTAGATATAGATTCTCAATATCTAACTCCCAATATGGAAACCTTTCCATACTTACCATATGACAACTCATTCTTAATAGAATCTTAACTATTCATAATAATGTCGATATACTCCATCTAATACTATACTTCCAACTTCTCACAAGCAACCAATCCTCGGCAAACTTTGGATTGTCCTTTGATAGTTGTTTAATTATATTAGTCAAAACCAATCCTTGTCCTTTTTCCCTCTAAAAGCGCTAGACATTTGGAAAATTTTATAATGGTCAAATATTATAGCATTTGCAATCGATCCTATACCCGAAGCGTATGGGACACGATGCATAATGTCTTACATGAAAATTTGATACTTTATTAATCTTCTGCCATAATATTTAACGTGCTACGTTCTCACAATTCGAACTATGAAGAGGGATGCCACAATCATAATCGAAATTTTGAGAATACACTATATATCCTTGACTATATTATTAACATTCCACAACCCAAACCTTTAGATTTGAAATGAAGCATAATATTCTCTCCCTTAATTATAGCAAAACAACTATACAACTCTTACAACTTTGCAAAGTTTGACTCTTGTTTTCTATAATTAATATTGCTAACTTGCAACACTTGCCTTAATAATCATACAATCATAACATTTATGCTCCCACTATCATAATGATTATTATAAATATAACACTTATGCTTCCACTAGCTTTAACATGTATTCAGAAAACAACTTAACTTCCAGAAAAAACAATACTTATTAAATTTCTTAAGTTCATGTTTCTAATACTTAATGCTTTGATAATCTTTTATCAAGGCTTCTTAATCTCATACACCTTTATCCAAGATAGCTTATATGTGTCTTAAACAATTAAGATTAATTGCCAAATCTCACAATTCGAATCATGGAGAGGGATACCGTAACCATAATCAAATTTGAGAAAGCAATTTTACAATTGCTATCTTCTTAAAATCTCTCTTAGTGAAAGCATTTTTCTCACAGTCATTTTCATGAAGGAAAAAATCTTACGACACTTCGATTTTAATGGTGTATGTGTTCCTATCCATGTGAATTTGTCAAAACCAAAGTTTACGACAAATTCAAACTCATATGGACCGAACTTTCTTAATCTTGATTTCTTGCCTTATGGTAGCACAGCTGCCCACCATGTCTTCTAAGTAGTTAAGCAGCTAACCTTTTCCTATTAATGTACTTTTCATTGATCAAGGTCCTTGCCTTTATTCATTCAAATGAGAACTCATAGTACTCACATGCATAATTAACTCGATTGGAATGGCACAGAAACAAAATAATGTCGACACGATAGGTTGTAAACCTCAAGTCGTGTGCTAGTGATGATCAATAAGGTCTATTTTGATTTGTTCTTGAAACCTTTCAAGACCATTAAGACTCCCACTGACTCCTTGAAATATAAGATTCTCTTGTCAATAAACATCTCTTGATAAACAAATATTTAAGAGTTAGTGTAGTTTTTATCAAAAAAAAAAAAACTTCATAAATTGGTCCTAGTTGGTCTTTATCTTATCCAAGACATCACAACTTTCCACATTTGATGAATGTTATAAACCTTCTTATTACTCAATGTCACAATCTTAACTCTAAGACTTGTTTTGGCACGAAGTATGATTGACTTCTTGATTTAACCATTTCTTCAATTCTTGATTCCTCTTCTTAGACATACAATTGTACTAAGACTTACTTAGAGGATAAATTGAGATATGGTTCTTAATCATTAAGACCTATCATAAAGCGTAAAAGGTACTCTCCCTTCTTCTTAGAATGGAGAAACTTTTATCTTTCTTCCTACTTTATTCTTCTTATTCGTTCTGCTATTGATTTAAACCTTTTCAATCAATTCAGGATTACACTTAATCTTATAAGTATAATCATATTTACTAAACCTTTAGTAAATCATGACGAATATCATTGTTACTCTTATGGTGGACTTTGATCAACACACAAATTTGTGTACTCGATCTCCTAGTCCTTCACTTCACACTTTGTCAACAAATTAGTCTAATTTCCAAATGTGAAGGTTTATTCATACATCATATGATTCTTGTTGTACGATTCCAAATCTCTATCCAATAGAAACTTGGGCGATGAGAAACATTCCCTATTTTCTAAATTCTCGACATTTCCACAACAACATAATTAAGAATCACATCCATTTGTTGTAAATATACGAACATCAATTTTTCATAACGATTTCATTGCAAGGAGATAAATAAATAAATAAACACGTCAAACAAAATTTATTTTATTTATAAAAGCAGCGGAAAACATTTGTCCTTACAATGCAAAATCAACTAAAAAACTATGTAATAAATATTCCTAACAACTCTATCTAAGCTCAAAATCTAATCTTCGAATCCATGTCTTCGTGATTAGATTCATCTTTCTATTTCATCAAGCTTCCTCTCTTTTCATTGATCCTACAAAACATTCAAATGCAATCTTAGCACATTATGTATTAAGAATCAACGAATAGGAACTCGATCGATTTAGATAGTGGATTTTACCTGAAGCAGAGCCATACGTTTTGACTATCCCATCTCTTAGATCTCTTAGGTAAATAGGGCAGACTTGTATCCAACGCCCTTTCTCTTGGCAGAAAACGTAGGTCGGTTCTCCTAGAACATCCTCAGAAGCATGGTTGGTTGTCTTTCCCAACAAATACGCTCCATTGCTTTGCCAAATCATTTCTGATTCAGCAGCAATGAGCATGTAAGTTAGGTCAATGAGGCTTTCGTCATGATCCATCATATAATACTTTCTTTTGAACTCATTATATGATTCGGGAAGTGACTGCAGAACACAGTTCACAGCCAACTTATCCGAGAATGACACACCCAACATCCTCAACGTATCAATGTGTGATTTCATTCCTAGAACGTGGGCACATACGGGTTTACCATCTTCATGTTTCATTTCCAATAGGGCTTTAGTGACATTGAACCTTTCAATTCTTCAATCTTGTGGGTTAGGGGGAACAACGGGAGGAGGAGGAGGAAGTGAAGCATGATTTCTTGTTCCTCGATCGAATCGTGGAATATCATCTTCATGTGGAATGCTTGTTCCATGGGATTTGGGAAGACCATAGTTGTCGAACTTTGACATCTACAAAACGGGAGAAAACAAATTCAAGTTAGTTGATTGATTGAGTCCTAAGTAAATCACCCAAATGAGATACTAAGGCTAGGACCCAACACAATACGCTACAACCTAGAAAAGAGATGTCGTAATCTAGTTGCAGAATATTTGAAGGTAAGTGAATGACGATTCACTAATTTCCACCATGAAAAACGAAACAGAAATTTAAGTTTTAAATCTATGAAAACTCCTAGATCCTTTGAGATTCGTTGAACATTTCAATGGCATGTTTACATCTCGATATGCCCCTCTTGTTTGTGACTGGGATGCCGAGGATCACAAAGCGGGTGTGAATAACCATGCAAACTTACATGGTGCCCTCACATGTTACGATCACCTATTCGATGTGCCGGTAAACCACACACGCTCCACCGAACTATGACAAACATTGAGTCACCCTTTGCAACCTTTGCTTAGAACCATTTAGTGTGCCAGTAAACCACACACGCTCCACTAACGTCTTCGCAAGGGCACAAAGTGTAATTTCATGGAATTGCATCAATTCACTTTTTCCTAAGTAACTAAGATTGGGAATGTGTAAAACATTTAGTTACTTTTGTACTTCATTATACTTATAATGGAAGCTTTTGTCCTATCCTACCTGTTCGGCTAACGACCGTCCACTAGTCAAGAGTGCGGTGGGTAAGAGTGGATACCCATTCAATCGCCATTTTATAGGGAATTTCCTTAAACACCCCTTATAGACCAGCTTCGTGAATGAGGCGTACTAACGGTAAGACTGACTTTTACTTATACATATATATAATGTTAGACTTTTAATGTTATATATAGTATAGGGTGTATTTTACACTTTTAAAATACTAGGTGGTCAAATTTAACGATTATACTTTTAATTCAATCAAATATAAACCAAAACTTTTATGGATTTATTAAACCTCTTTTAATTATACACCTTAATTAATTAATAAAACCATAAGGGTGTGATATGAACTTTTCAAAACACTACTAGGGTTTTAGAATTTAACATTCCTAGATTAAACTTTTAATCCAAATTTAAATTCCAAAACTTGAGGACAAGTTTTGAAACATTTCAAAACTTGGGGTTTAGAATTTAAATATACATCAAAATTAAACTTTTAATCAAAATTTAAATTCCAAAACTTGAGGGAAAGTTTTGAAACCTTTTTCAAAACATTAGGGTTTCAACTATTTAAATTTCAAAACTAAACTTTTGAGTTCAAATTCAAATTATAAAACCTAAAGGGGAAAAATTGAAACTTTTGATAACACAAGGATCAAATATCAAATAATATAAATTAAACAACTAATTTCATAATTATCTATATTTGACCTAATTTCAATTTCTTGCAAAATAAGTTACCCAATTAATACAAATAATCTAATCTTTATCATATAAGGAAGTTATTATCTAATCAATTGGTAATTATCTTGTGTTTTTGCAATGATATTCTTTAATAAACAATAAAATTCGTATTTTATAGGTTTAAAACGAATATGGTAATTATCCTTAAGCAAAACAGTAACAAAATCCGAAAATCCCTCTTTCTGACGCTCCGACTCGCCGAGTCACACTCTGGAACTCGCCGAGTAGGGCTGACTCGCCGAGTCCAGGTACTGAATCGCCGAGTCAGGTCAAACAGAAGGCCAGAAAACGATTTTCAGCTACATAATGCATCAATACAATAGAAACCAATCTAGGCTATGATACCACTGATGGGTTTTGATCATAAGAACATCCTATGTGCTCATACAAACCCTAATGCTTGGATCTAGGTTTCTCTATTGTACATGCAATTTATCCAAGACTATAAACCCTAATTCTAGCATATGATAATCGACATTAACATAATAATGGGTTTAAGATATTACCTTAATTGTTATGTAGCAATAACAATCATAATTCCTTCTTGTAATGACTTTAGAAAGCTTAGAGTCACAAATGTCACTCCTCTAATGGTTCACAAACACCAAGAGCAAGAGGATGAAGAGGAGAAGAGAAGGAGGCTGCCCAAAACCGTCCAAAACCCTATAGAAAAAGTTCCATACGTTTTTGGGGCTTAAGGGTACTATTTATACATGTAGGCTATTAGGGATTTAAACTAGGAAACCCTAATCTGATTGCTTAAGCCCTAAGCAGCCCATGGATTCCTTTCCTAAAGGCCTTGGATGATTTCTAATGGCTTTCCCCATAGAATTCGTCCAACCTTATAATATAAGGCAATCCATAGCCCAATTGCAATTATCTTATAATTAGAATTCCAGTCCCTTAAGTTTAATTAATCTCTTTTAGTCACAAACTTAATTCTTATTAATTCTTGACTGAATTTATTTAAACAATATGATTTCTCCTTTAATATATTATTCCCATAATATATTAGTAAATCATATTTAATCCTTTCTCTCCATAATTCATCCTATCAAGTTGCTTTGGTGAAGGCAACCCAAAAGGACAACGCACCATCGGGTCAAGTACATACCAAAATAGTTATGGACTTAGACACTAATCCAACAATATTTATAATCAATATTGCATATAAAGTAAACAAACTTCCTTAATGCAACATTGAGTTCCCTTCTTATTCCACCTAGATATACATGTTTAATCATAAAATATTATAAAGATTAGATTTTGACTAAATAATGGAAATATATATATAAAAAAAAAAAAGAGTGGTGCCTAATTGTTTATTTGTTTTAACAACAATTAAAGATCATTCTATCAAGTGAAATTAGTTTTGATAAATGTAGTTTATGAAATGACCAACCTGACCTTGGCGAAACCAAGCATTTGCATTGTTTCCACCATCACACAAAGCAAATTCTGTGTCCAACAATGCTCCTTTTGCATCACCTATTTTCAACTTACAAGCCTAAGGGGTAAAAAAAGAATTTTGGGTCATTAATTGAGATAGACCTTATATTTTGTAGGGGTTGTTTCCTTTTTTTTCTCTCATTAGGTAAAGTAGCTAAACTGTTAATTATGATAAAACGCACTGCATATAAGGTTTGTTTTTTCTAGACCGAATAAACCGATTGAATATTACTAAATGACCATTTTACCCTTATATTATAAAGAAAGAAATTTCACTATATTCATCAATTTGAATGTAAGAGTAGGGAGAAACTTACAACACTATTTGTGAATATATGTGCCTTTTTCTTTCCAAGATAAATACTTCGGTCTATAAATTTTTAACAAATAAGAAATTTGTGTAAATGGAAATTACTAAATCCTTAAAAACAATAAAGAAATGTTGGTGTTAAGTATACCATCATCCATTCCTTCTTCCTCCCAACAGAGATCCAAATATCTCATAACATTTTTGAAATAGTTTATATAGAAACTACCATGAAAGCTTCACTTCCACAAGCTTTGATCGACTCAACAACATCCGACCACCAAGAAAGTTCAACAGAGCCATTGTCAATATCTGCAGGCCAATTCTGATACACATCTCCATCGTTGCAAAAATTCCCAATTCCATCATCTTCATCTTCTTTTTTATTTTTTTTGTTTTTGTTTTAATTCTATCCATCTTTTTCTGTGGGTGGGGTAGTCTCTACTGCGTTTATCAAAGTCTCTACTGCCAATAATCAGTTTAATTCATCACAAAAAACTCATAATCTTTTTATTTGGTGATTTTGATGAGTAAAATCTTGATGTTTATCAAAGTTTCATAGCTGGTGCCATGGATATTAATTATTATCCACAAGTGTTTCATGTTAAGATTGGAAGAAGTGATCAATTTGATAGGTATGTTTGCTTTTGGAATGAAAGTTTGTTAAAATTACTTGGAAAACAAAAATAAATATGTCTAACAATTAATGGAAGTTATATTAGGCTTTTAGTTCCATCAAAAAATTTGTTGCGAATTCTGTCACTAAGATGTGAAGACAAGGATCCTAAGAGAAAGAATTGATCACCTAATGTGATGTGCAGACGAATTCTAAAGATTTGTGTACACTAATCATTTGTGGAAATATGAGAAACAAACAATAATACAATTGTATTTTACTTTTTATTTAATTATCTTCATTTTTAAGTCTATGCAAGTATGAGACGTGTTAGATGCTTTAGGAGATAAAAGGACTTAACAGATGAAATAGACACACCGAACAACAAAAACCATTAGTTTTTATTTAATTATCTTAATATTTATATTCTTTAGTTTCCGTTTTCCCTCATTCACACCTTCAATGAACATACCATGTGCATTTGTTTTTTAGATTCTTTTAAGGAGCCCTTATGTCCCTATCTCTTTTGACCAATTCACATGGTTTTCAAATTAGTTACAGACCTGATTATGATATAAAACATAGTTTGAGTGAAACTTCTATTAGCATTTATCAGAAAACAAATCTATATGTCATCACATTGATCCTTTTTTAGAACAATAAACTTGGTTGTATTATAATTACAAAAAGACAACATGCGGTATTATATGTTATTGTCGGATTTAACAGCGTAATAATATAGCTTAACTTCATTATTTAAACATATATATATATATATATATATATATATATATATATATATATATATGTACCAAAATCAACTCTCTGGTCCATTCCCGTTGAACTTGGGAATTTGAAGTCTCTAACTGATCTTGGGGTGAGCAACAATCAACTTAGTGGTTCTAATCCTTCATCACTAGCAAACCTCAGCAATGTACAATGGTTGATCCTCGGTGTTAATAATTTATCTGGTCCCATTCCAAGTGAACTTGGGAAGTTGAAGTCTCTCACTCATCTTTCGGTGATCAGAAAACAGCTTAGTGGTTTCATTCCTTCATCATTTGGTGATTTGACATCTTTAAATCTCCTTTATATGTCTCACAATAAACTTGTTGGTCCCATTCCTAGTGAATTTGGGAAGTTGAAGTCTCTCACTGATTTTCAGGTGAACAACAATCAAATTAGTGGTTTTATTCCTCCAGAGTTTGGAAATTTAACTCAACTACGAAGACTTATACTGTCTTCAAATCATTTGGTAGGAGAGATCCCAAAGGACTTTGGGAAGATGAAAAGTATGTTGGAACTGTACTTGGCTGTCAACCAACTTTTAGGTGTTATACCTCTAGAGCTTGGATTTTGTGAACTCCTTGAAGTACTCGATCTATCCAAAAATAGATTGAATGGGTCGATTCCAACAAGTATTGGTCAATGGGCACAAATCCACTACTTGAATCCTAGTAATAACAAGTTCAGTGAGAAAATCCCATCGGAAATTGGTAAATTAGTTCATCTTATGGAACTTGATTTATCATAGAATTTTCTCATAAAAGAGATACCATCTGAAGTTCAAAGTTTGCATAGTTTGCAAAAATTGGATTTTTCTCACAATAGACTATATGGTTCTATTCCTGATGCTTTTGCGAATTTGTCTCGTGGGATTGATATCAACCTTTCTTTCAATAAGCTCTCTGGTCCAGTCCCCTTTTATACCAACTTTGTGAATGCGTCTTTGGAAAGCAATCCAGATTTGTGTGGGAATGTTAAGGGAGTGAAACTTTGTCCAAATCAAATTATGAAGAAGAAAAACGATCCCTTTCATCATAAGCCTATCCTTGTAATTATGCTCCCTCTTATCGGGGCTGTTTTACTTGGTGTATTCACGTATGGTCTCATTGCTTATCAACAACAAAATAAAAAGTTTCCACAAAAAGCATCAGACGAAGAAAGTGGTGATTATTTTTCTATTACAAGTTTTGATGGAAAAGTAGTGTATGCTGATATCTTGAAGGCAACAAATGATTTCAATGAAACATACCACATTGGAACCGGAGGATATGGGACTGTGTACAAAGCGGAGCTACAACCGAACAATGTGGCAGCTGTTAAGAAACTTCAATAATGGATTCCTTAATGAGGTATGGGCATTAACCAACATAAGGCATCGAAACATAGTGAAACTCTATGGATATTGCTCCCACGTTCGCCACTCATTTTTGATTTATGAATACCTTGAAAATGGAAGCCTTGGATCAATCTTAAGAAGCGATGTTTTAGCAAAAGACTTGGATTGGTTGAAAACAGTAAATATTGTAAAGGGTATAGGTAATGGTTTGGCTTATATGCATCATGACTGCTCACCGCCTATAATTCATAGAGACATATCCATAGCCAAAATCCTTCTTGACTCTGATTATGAGCCACATATTTCTGATTTCGGCACGTCCAAGCTTTTAAAGCTAGACTCTTCCAACTGGACCGCAATTGCAGGCACCTTTGGTTATATCGCACCAGGTAACACGACCTTGTGAGTTTAGTTCTACATCTTCTTAAGTTTTATGATATATAGAAATATGTATTGTTGAATCATGAAAGTGACCCTCTTGAACTCTTCTACCATAACCATCTCCCTACCACAACGGATCAGCAACCGCAGTCGTTCCAGCACCCGGAGTCTATTCCTCATCTGCAACCGCAATCAGCTTTTCCTACCACAGTCAGCTTAACTAGATTATTTTACCTGTCTTTTATGTAATACACTCTATTATCCAGTATGCCTTGCATGGCTACTTATAGAGTTGTAATCTAATGTAGTTCAGTGTCTCTATAAATAGAGACTTTTTCTTCAGTGTTAAATACAACTCTTATCTTTCATCACTCCTTTTCACTGATAACTAGTGAGATATTCTGAATATATTTCTCTAAGTTATCTTCTTCATTTCTCTATACTCTTCTCACTCTCAATAATCACTGAAACATATCTGATTATAACCTCTCTTCGGAGAAAGTCTTTAAGACTTAATCACTAAGCTAGATCTACCTTATTAACTCGGAGTGAATGCATTACTTATTACGAATCTGCTTAAGTGTATTCTTGATATAACAATTGTTGTCATTTCTATTTCTTTACTTTCCGCAACTAACTCTCTAACTATCTAACTATATTATTGTTAAGCTTTTGGATCCTTGAGATTAACTATTCCGCTATATACTTGTTCTAACTTTTGTTCAAGTGTGTTTACAAGTTTTTCTCTCAACAATTGGTATCAGAGCCAAAGTGGTTGCTTTTTGGAGATCGGAACTCTGTTTGTTCAAAAAGCTTTCTATACCACTAAAGCTCATTTTTTTAAAAAAAAATCAAATGGCACAATCATTATCTCTGAATGTTTCCAACAGTGTTGGTGGTTCTAATCGAGCCCCAATACTGGTAGCAAATGAATATCATCACTGGTCACAAAGAATGGAGAGGTACTTAAGAAGACTGGGAAGAGATGTATGGCGATCCGTAGAAGAAGGACCACATGTTCCAGTTCTTACACCAATTCAAACCGACGGCACTGCGACCAGGCTAGGATGAGGTCAACTAGTCATGAGCTGTCCCACCAAGGATTATCTCGATAAAATGGAAAATGATGTTGTTGCCTTTTATGAAATTTTCTGCGGAGTTGCTCCTGACAAGTTCGATATTATCATAAACTGCAAATCAGCAAAAGAGATCTTGGATGTTCTCAAAAACTTATATGAAGGCTCTGAACAAGCACAAGACAAGAAGCTCACTACCACACTCAATGACTTCAATAACTTTAAAGCTCATACTGGTGAAAGTTTGGAAGACTCTTTCAAGAGATTCAACCTGATAGTCACTAAGTTATCCAACGCGGGCACCGTCCGCAGTAACCATGAAACCAACCTATAGTTTCTTAATGGTTTAGGAAGACATTGGACGATTGCCAAGATGATAGTTCAAGGCGACAGGAAGATTCACTCTTTGTCACTCTACAAGCTCTATGGAGAGCTACAAGCACAAGAATCCACCGTACTTAAAGACTGTGCTGACTTTGGAGGACCACTGGCTCTTGTAGCACAAGCTCCACCGCAGTCACCTTACTCTTCATCGTATGACACACAACTGCAGTCATACAAAGTAGATTCTAAGTATGATGATGAAGAAGAATTTCAGAAGGCTATTGCTCTGGTTAGCCATAAGTTCAATCGTATACCACCTCCTTCCCTCCGAAAGAATCAACAGCTCAACAAACCTCCATTCAACCGTAACTTCGGTTCTCAAAACAACCATCCCAAATATCCCAAAAGCTCTCATTCACCACCACAATCTCAGACCAATCAATCAAAGGAGGTACCGCAGTCTCCTCAGATCACTAACTCCGGTACTCAATCAGAAGACAAGACTGATGTTGTTATTTGTCACAAATGCAACAAAGAAAATCACTACACAAAAGATTGTAAGGCCAATATAGTCAAAGACAGAGCATTCTATCTTAGAATGGCTCAAGAGCTCGAAGAGAAAGAAAAAGCAAGGGCATATGTGGCCCATGTCAAAAGAGACCACCAAGTTTGGTCATCCGAAGATGAAGAAGAGACCATCAGCAGTGTTAAAGAAAAAAAGGAAAATATGCATGCTGGCCACTACGGATGATGATGGATCAGCAATGTTGAAAAAGAACTTTTGTTACATGGCCAAAGATGGGACCATAAGCATCGTCGAACAGGTAAAACTCATGATCCGAAATTTAAATTACAGTATGCATGATTTTCAACCCTACATAGACGAACTTAATGACATTAGTGTTGTCGTCCTTACAGACTATAACAAAGCCTTAGATGAGAAGAACATTGCATCCCAAGAGATGTTCCACGTAAGAGGACGACTGGACAAGAAAAGACTTAAGATGGCTATGTTAGAGAGGGATCTAGAGTTAGAAAAGGATCCTAGAATGTTAAGCGAAACCCAATTAGAAATAGCTTTGAATCAGAGAGATTTGGCTCAGAAAGAAATTGTATGCTTAAATCTTTTAATTGAAAAACTGTTTAATGAAAGTGAGGCTATAAAAATTTGGTAAACAATGATACCATGGACAATACATATAATTGGGGTTGGTCAAATGGATATCCTACCGCAATGGATTCCTCACCCCGGTTCAACAAAGACAAAGTGTATGTCCCTCCTGATAGAGAATTTCATTTCCCTGTCAATGACAAGACTTTTCCCGAAGATATCAAAACTCACTTCGGTAGATTACACAAATTGAACAATAGTTGTGTGATTGAGGAAATTGTGTCCGAGGATTCTGGTCACACATGTGATCAAACTCCCTTCTATGGCACCACTCACTCAAATTCTCAAGCTTCATTCGTAGTTGATGAAGAAGTTATTGTTGAAGGCCCCGAAGTCTCAAAGGACTTTCCATCCTTGTCCTCAGACCACAGTGTTCCACACTGTAGTCAAGTGTCCCATAAGTATCCCACCGAAGTCCTATCGAAGACCTACTCTGCGGTAGTCAAGTCATCTCTACCGCAGTCATCAGGTCAAGGAAACACAACACTTCGGCCAATACTTCATGAATTACCTATAGAAAATTTTGAAGTAGGTCAATGCTCTCAAATCCCTGAATCATCAAGTTCCGATGATTCAAGTCCGCGTTTTCAAAATCTTTCAAAAAAACCCCAAGAGACCGCAGTTGAATAACAATGACTGCGGTTCACCAAAATCTTTGGCAAAAAGGGATTTCAAAGAAGAAATTAGATCTCGAAGCATAAAACAACAAAGTTTTTCAAAAAATAAGAAACATGTCAGAATTTCAAAATCCAAGAGTCAAGAAAATTGTGTTTTCTCAATCAATACTTCAAAAAACTCTTCTTTCATGACTACAAGCAAAGAGGAAAGTCCAGCCTCAAAAGTCACTCCTAATACTTTTGACACCACTCAAAAAGGTGTCAAGTCCTTTAGAAACTACATTTTTCAAGTCTATTCATCAAATGACCCTAAATGGAAAGGAATCTTACCCACTCCAACACTTTTAAAATCACGTCAAATTTTCAACAAATGGAAGGGTATCTTACCAAATCTTTAAAAAAGGACTCAAAGATTTACAAGTGCTAAACCTCGTTTAAAACAAACTTTTCAAAAACCAAAAAGCACGCATGTCAGAAGTCACCCACCTCGAACCAGTACCAAGTCCAATTCTTTCTATAAACCGCTAACCAAGCAAAGTATCAGATTCAATGACAAAAATTCCTTTTGTTAATGTCAGTGTATTTTTCAAAAGGTTTTATCCCATGTCAAGTAAAATCGAAGTTAGAAACATTGTACTTTTCAAAAAACTCACAACAATCCAAATCTGAACAAACACCCAAGACTCGGTCTAAAAGCTGACAAAAGACCTGTCCATGCAACCTCAGAGTTTGCATCATTTAAAAACACGTCAATTGTCCCTGGCTCCAAAATTGTTTGGATGCCTAAACTAACCATGTAGTTCTCAGGCCTTGTGCAAGGAGGAACAAGAAGAAGAATGGTTAATTGACAGTGCCTGCTCCTTGCACATGACCGGGCCCATATGCAATGGTGGAAATGTCACGTTTGGCAACAATGCAAACGGTGTAATCCGAGGTTATAACGTTCTCACAACAGGGAACTTTTCCATTTAGAAGGTTGCTTATGTAGAAGGCCTTAAACACAATCTCTTTAGTGTTGGCCAACTATGTAAAGCAGGACATCATGTTGAATTTGATGATCAGTTATGTTATGTAATGACAAGTGATAGGAGCTCATGTCTGATTAAATCTCGATCTGAAGGCACCATGTATCCTCTGGATATCTCTCTCATCTTTGGTAGACGGCAGTTATGTTTCCTCTCCAAAGCTGTATCTGAAGTTAGCTGGCTATGGCACCGCAAGCTAGCTCATCTCAACCTCCGATACATCAACAATCTAGTCACTGGAGAGCTCGTCCGCGGCCTCCCTATTCTCAAATTCAGCAACGATACTCTCTGTCCATCTTGTGAATGCGGCAAACAATCAAAAGCAAGTCACCCTCTGATAATAGATTCTTCTATTTCTGAACCACTGGAGTTATTACACATTGATCTCTGCGGTCCCTCAACCGTAGCCAGTCTCCACCACAAAAAATATATACTGGTTATTGTTAATGACTTTACACACTTCACATGGGTTTTCTTCCTTAGACTCAAATCAGAGACACCGCAGATCTTCATCAACTTCATCAAGGAAATCGAACTTCAGATTAAGCTTCTAGTCAGACGCATCCACAGTGATAATGGAACTGAATTCACTAATCATCTTCTCAACAATTTCCTAGTGTCCAAAGGCATTTCTCACAACTTCTCAGCACCTTATACACCGCAACAAAATGGTGTGGTAGAAAGAAGGAACCACACACTCGTTGAAGCAGCCAGATCCATGCTTAACTTCGCCCACCTTCCTCTATAGTTCTGGGCTGAAGCTGTAGCAACCGCCTACTTTGTCCAAAATCGAAGCATAGTGTGCAAGCGTCTCAATAAAACACCCTATGAAGGTTGAACAACCGAAAACCAAATGTACGCTTCTTTCACATTTTCGGATGCAGATGCTTCGTAATCAACAACAGAGACCATCTCAATAAGTTTGCACCAAAATCTGACGAAGATATCTTCCTTGGTTATTCCACTAACAAGGTTGCATATCGTGTGCTCATCAGACGTACAAGGATGATCATTGAAAGCTTTGATGTGAAATTTGATGATTCTCACATCCGCAATGCCCCTTTATCCACAAAAACCACTGCAATCATGGAAAGTGACATTCCAGCCTCTTCCGGTCCTCTGACTCTAGTTGAAGTCAACTATGATGATCTTTTTGATCCCACTGAAACGGCGAAACTATCCGAAGTTCTGGTGTCACCCGTAGCTCTACAACAACATGCCGATGTCTCTGGACCATCTCCATCAGAAGTGGTATCTCTCAATACTTCCACCTCTTCGGTTGTGGGAGAAAGCTCCACTTCGAATCGATCCACAACCGTTGAGGTTCCAGTACTTGAGGTTGCTCAAATTCCTGCCCACAGATAAACATTACCATCAAACGCATCTTCGGATTCGGATGATGAACTCATAGAAAATATTGACACTAGAATCGATCCAAGGATTGTCACTCTCCCATCTGCAGTCTAGGGGGAACCTTCTCAAGTTTAGGAGGAACCTCCATCCGCATCCCTGGGGGAACCTCTCCCAACTACTCAAGATGACTAGCAGGATGTTCTCATGTCAAGGGGGAACTACCATCTCCAACCGCAGATTCCTCTGACATTCAAGATATCCCCTCTACTGCAGCTGCTGATCATCTGTTGCCACGCCTTCGTATGGATGAAAGACAATCCACCAGGCCAAATCATTGGCAACCCATCCGCAGGACACTAGACTCGATCTTCCAAGGATTTATCTGATCACTGCCACTATGCAACATTTATGTCCTCGGTAGAGCCCAGAACGATCAAAGAAGCATTGCTTGAACCAGATTGGATAGCCGCGATGCAGGAAGAGCTTGAAGAATTTGAAAGAAACAAAGTATGACAACTTGTTCCCATTCCACCAGGCCATACTATTATTGGTACAAGATGGGTTTTCAAGAACAAGCTAGATGAATCTGGTGCAGTCATCAGAAATAATGCAAGGCTAGTTGCCTTATTTTAAAATTGCAATAAATATGTTTTTTCCCTCCTTATTTTAAAATTTAATTTTAAAAAATACTTACTGTTTACATTTTGATATTTAATTTTTTTATTAACTCATGTAATACATGGGTCTCACACCTAGTATAATAATTAACACTCCCCCTTAGTTTCAGCGGGATGTTCACGAACGTTTAAACTATTCCGAAAATCAATGAACAATTGTGCAGGTAGTCCTTTAGTAAAGATATCAACAAACTAATGAGCATACGGAACATGTAACACACAAACCTGACCATTGGCAACGCGTTCCCTAACACAACATAAATCTATTTCCACATGTTTGGTTCTTTGGTGTTGAACCAGGTTTGATGCTAAGTACATAGCACACACATTGTCACAAAAAATAACAGCCATACGAGAAAGAGAGCATAATAGTTCAAGAAGCAGATTACGTAGCCAGACAGCTTCAACAACAACATTAGCTACGCCCCTATACTCAGCTTCAGGACTAGACTGAGAAATGACTTTTGAAATTTTGAAGACCATGACACAAGATTATCACCAAGGTAAACACAAAATCCATATGTGGACCGGCGAGTCGTAGGACAGCCAACCCAATCAACATTAGTATAAGACACCAAACGATCAATATGGGTTGGACGAATAAAGAGATTGTGGTCAATGGCACCCTATAGATAACGCAGAATGCGTTTAAGAGCAAGAATGTGTGGTTCACGAGGATCATGCATAAAAAGGCTGCTAGGTCATAAATTATGGTTTATACTTTGCTTTTCATAAGCTATTAGAGTTCTCGGTCTAGGACCGAAAACACCATGTTTTGGTGTTGTTTGGAGCGAAATCACATGTGATTTCGGTTAGGCTTAATATTGTTTTGTTTGGGTTTTGGTGTTGGGCTTTGTTATTAGGTCTAGGTATAAATAGTGTTATTTAGGCCTTATAAAGAATGGGACGTTTTGGGGGCTGCCATATGCTAAGAACATGATTTGGAGAGAATCAAGAGAGAACCAAGTGTAATAGTGAATCTTATGTCCTGACTATTCAATAATAGTGTGCATTGAAGATTAACCATTGTGTTCTTATTCTTTATTTCGTCTTGTCTCATTCACTTGATTGGGATTCTGCATCATCAAGTGAATCCGATTGATACATCGTAGCATTTTGGGTTTTACAATTGGTATCAGAGCTTCGATCGGTATCTTTCGGGTCATTGCAAAAGGTTTTACTTGGAGTTTCTTGGTGTTTTTTATTTATATTTATGAATTTTTGGGTGTTTGTTCTTCGTGTTCTTCATATTTTTGGAGTTTTGATCGAGTTTGGCATTAAAGATTTGAAAATATCGTGTTTTTGGCAAGTTTTGAGTGTTTTTGTTCAAAATTTGCGAGATCTCGGTCATACCCTCGGTCTTCTCGGCAGCGGCCTCACTCTCGGTTAGGGCATCAGCGGATCTTGGCAGCTAGCAGCAATCTCGGTTAGGGTTGCGAAGGTTCTCGGTGCACCATCTGTTTTTGGTCTCGCAGCTTCCGGTCCGAAGACTTCAGTGTCGCTTCTCGGTCAGTGTTTTTGGCCTGCGATTTCGGTTCGGTCCAGCATATTCGGTCTGAGAGATTTCGGAGCCCCTCGCAACTTGGCGGTAATCTCGGATCTTCTACATCTCGGTCATGAGGCCTCGCAAATTTGATTAAAATTTTAGATTTTTCAATATTTTGGCTAATTTTCAGTCTAGAAACTTAGTTTTCGATCCAAAAGTCTCGTTTTCGATCAAATAACTTCATTTTCGGTTCTAAGGCCTCATACTTGGTTAAAAAGCCACATTTTTTTTTGTCGAATACTCTCGTTTTTGGTCTTGAAATTTCATTTTCAATCTAGAAATTTTTGTTTTCGGTCAAGGTCATTTTTTTGGACAAAAAGTTTGACTTTCAAATATTAGTTTTGTCTTTCAAGTTTGACTTTTGACTTTCAAGTTTTCACATTTGACCTTCAATTTTGACTTTTAGGTTTGACTTTCAATTTTGACTTTTAGGTTTGACTTCCAATTTTGACTTTTAGGTTTGACTTTCAAGTTTGACTTTCGAGGTTTCAAGTCAAAGAGAATTTTTTCTTGGTTTCACAATCAATTCTATTTTTGGTAAATTACTCTTTTTGGTGAATAATGAGTTCTTCAATCACCGAGGTTAATGAAACTTCATGTTCTCAGTCCTGTGAAGCTAAAATTAAACTTTATTGTGATCAAATTTATATATTACGTAGAGACAATGAGGACCTTAGGTATGAAGGATATACTCTTAGGAAGGCCCAAAACCACTTAAAAGAACAATTAGAGGCCAAAACCAAGGATTTAGAATACTTCAAGAAGAATATAGTAACAAATGTGAGAACTATAACTATGTTCAGCGACAGATTGTCAACTTAACTTCTGAACTTGATGCACTAAATGCTATATGAGTTAATAAAAAAAATAAATATCAAAATCCGTATTTAATTAGTTCCTTTTGATCAATTCTAAATTAATTCTTGATCAATACTAATTAAATAATATGATTTCATATTAATATACTATTACTAATAATATATTAATAAATCATAAGATTATCCATATAATTAATTTGTTTCAGTGAAATGTAACCCAAATGGACCATGTCGGGTCGGGTCAAGTACATACTAAATATAGTTACAGACTTAGACACCTTATCTAGCTGTTGGGCTTTTATTGAGTAGCTCAATTGAGTTTTCCTCACTTTACTCGTGGGTCGAACGCACCAATGCCAACCCACTAGGTTTTATTATGTATCATGGTATATAGGATGTTGCTATGTTGTAGTGATCTATTAGATTTGTAGATCTGTATGATTACTTGTACTTGTTGGTTATTGTTTATCTGTATGTCGACATAGTGTGGTAGTGTTGAGGTTGTACTGCTCTATGTTGTAAGCCAACAAACTCGTGAGTAATCCAGTTATAAGCTGAGGGTCGGGAGGGCAATCCATACTTATATTGTGAGCTCGGGAGCAATCCAGTCATAAGATGAGGGCCGGGAGGGCAGTCTAGTCTTATGTTGTGGGTTCAGGGGTAATTCAGTCTAATGATTGTGGACCCAATGTGCATGTTTGTATATGTTATGTTGAGTGGGGTACTTTTAGGGAACTCAGTAAGCTTTGTGCTTACATTTTTTTTTGTTTAAACATTTTCATGTACTTCCCGTTTCAAAAGGAAGAGTCCGTCTTGAACACATCGCATCCCCTGGAGATTTATTCCGCACTGATTGTTTATGATTTTACTCCGATGTTTTGAAAATACTTTTATTCTGATCGTCTTTTGGGATAATGAATGAACGGTTTTGACTTATTTAAAATGAAATTTTTACTATGTATTATTTGGATGTTTCAGCATAAATATATGAAAGTACATTGTTGTAACATAAAGAAATAGCAACGTATTTTCATTCATTCGTTTATTATAGCATCTAAAGATGAAACATTAAATTTTCAGTATATAATGAAAGTTTTGCAATTATGCTAACAAGTTTTCTGGAATTCATAGTATGTTTTCTTGATGAAATAAAATTAAAAATAGTAAAGTATTAATCTAATGGATATGTTGGGTAGTAAGATTGTTCAAAGAAGCCACATGTTAGAAGTTTATAGGGGGCCCACCTACATGTCATCATGTATGCTGAATCATAATGTGCAAACTTCTTAACATATTTAGTGTACATATGTAACACCCACAAGATAGGGCTAGACGATAAAAGAGTAATAGGATACCAATAAAAGAGTAATAGGATACTTATTTGTCACAACAATAAAAATGTATTATGAATAGAAGATTATTAGAGAAAATCATCTAAATGAAAGTAATAGTAGTCATTAAACCAAGAAAGAGTATATAAAGAACGTCTAAATATAACTTTGTGAAAGGAAGTTATGATTCTTCAAAGTTTCAGCTTAGCAGTGCGGCTCAGAAATTGAAATTGAAATCGGTCGATTGTTAAGAAAAACAATCGAAACGAGAGTTGAAGATCTCGTAAATACTGTGACAATTGGGAAATTACCGTCACCGACCACTAGAGATTAGCATCGACAAATGATGATAATAGAGCTTTTCATATTTCAGGAAAAATATCATAGGTTAGATAATAATAATAATAATAATAGGATCAAAATGAGTGACCAAAAAGTTATATCACTTTTTTAGAATGGTCAGTGTATTTGGAAAGTACACAACAAAGTGATCCCAAGGATATAAGCATTGTAGAAATCTGACTCCGGTTGGAGGAGTTATGATTTTATAAAAGATAAAAATCAATCGCGTTAATGATGCTATTAACGTCAAAATGGCACAAAGAAATCGGTTGAGTTTCGTCTAACGTCACTAAAAGGAAAATCATAGTACTCCAAGAAATAAGGACTTTGAAAGGAAAAAATGTCAAAAACGGAGTTCATATGAAGGAGATATGATTTTAGAAAAATATAAAATACAGGTTAAAAATAAAAATAAAAATTTGGCAACACAATCTTAAGGAAAGTTGTAGTACTAGTAGAGAGCTACACATATATAAAGACGGTAAAAACAAGATTCATATAAGGAAGATCTGATTTTTTATAAAATATTTAAAGGCGCATGCCAAGTGTGCGCCATGCTCGATGCGCACGTCTGACACCCATATTCGTAGAGATTAGGGAGACGTGGACCACTAGAAGTGTGACATGTGGCAAACTTTGGATGGAGCCATGAAGCGAGCGCACGTCATGCTTGAAGTGCGCCGCTCCCACAACCACTATAAATAGAGGTTCTCACTTTTTGATTTTCTCACACCCAAAACTCTCTCTTTATCTCTCAAGCTTTTACAGAAGTACTCCCAATGGCGCGAAGCTTCGGATGCAATAGCTTGGATGCTTCATATTACGCTACTAGAGTGAGTTCACAACCCTAATTTCACTATTTTAAATGTTTTATGGGGGGGGGGGGGGGGGATACATTCTTATCAAATTGATTTATCAAAATATATTTATATCCATAAATATCAATTGTTTTATAAAGCTTGAAACCATAGGATAATTTAGCTATATATACTATACCTAGTTGTAAGTTATGATATTATGCCTAAGAGTTATGATGCCCGATAATCTAGAAAAGGATAATACCTAGATGTTATAATGACCAAATCCCTAGGATAACATAGTACCTAGAATGCCTGATACTCCATCCTTTTGGAGTTGGGCTATGCGCTTCTTTTTGACATGTCCAAGACGACAATGCCACTAGCATGCCTTGTCCAAACCATTGGACGAATCAATATTCAACACATTATTTCCTAAGTTATTAACAACCATCAAAGTTTCATATATACCGTTACAAGGCTATGCTTTAAAATAAAATACACCATTATAGAAAGCATTAATAGAGTCAATTTCATTATCAAATGAAAATCTAAAACCTTGTTTATACAGACCATGAAAATAAATAATGTTTCTCGCCATATCTGACAACAATTATTCAACTCTAATTCTAACCCACTATTAAGAAATAAAGAATAAACTCCAATCTTGGTGACAAGAGACACTTTCCTATTCCCCATGATTAAGTTTATCTTCCCGTGCTCCACATCCCTACTTCCTTTTAGTCCCTGCAAATCAAAACAAATGTGAAATCCACAACCTGTATCGAGGACCTAAGAATTAGCATGTGATGAGTTATTAGATAGAATAGTGTAAGTGCCTGTGAAGGTGGGCTTTATCTTCCCATCCTTAAATTCCTACAAGTATTTGGGGGCAACTTCGTTTGCAGTGCCCTTTTTCATTAATTGGAAGCACCCTGCTTCCTTTGGATTGGAAGAGGGTTTAGCAAGACCACCTTTGGTTCCACTAGAAGAGGATCTATCATGGGAATTTCCTTTGTGGCACTTAGAAGGAGCCTTCCTCTTCTTCCCCTTCCCATGTCCAATTGCCAAGACAGGGGCAGCAGTGGTAGGAGTGGGTACAATAGACTTGCCTTTCAAATTACTTTTTGCAGTTCTTAGTAGGCCTTGAAGCTTGCTCAGAGTCACTTCCTCATTGTTCATATGATAAGTCATTCTAAACTGATCATAACAAAAAGGCAAAGAATGTAGGATGATATCAATAGCCAACTCTTCATCGAAGTTCACATTCAACTTCAACAAGCAGTCCACAAACCTCTGCATCTTTTGCAAGTGGGCCGTGATGGACTCTCCATCCTTCATTTTGGTTGTGATCATGGAGGAAATGATCTCATACCTTTCCTACCGAGCACTTTGATGGTATCTCTCCATCAAATCTTGGTGCATCTCGAAGGGCCAGAAGTCCTCATAGGACTTTTGAAGCTCAGCAGTTATGGTAGTAATCATAATCCACGACATCGTTGTCGCGTCCCTCTCATGAACCCTGTATTCCTCGATTTACTCGGGAGTAGCAGTTTTTTCATCAATCTCCTTCATCTCTTTATCGAGGACATATTCTTTGTCCTCTTAGCGAAGGGCCATATGAATGTTTCGAATCCAATTGTTAAAGTTTGACCCATCGAAGATAGTTCTCCCAACCAAGTTCATAAGGGAGAACGAGCTAGAAGGGTTGGAGCCTGAAGCATTGTTTGGGATAAACAACTGAAAGGAAAAAGAACAAAGTTTAGGTTAGATAAGAATCCTTAATATAACCCAAATGAAATATTAAGGCTAGGACCTAACACAATATTTCACAATTTGGAAGAAGGATGTCGTAATCCAATTACAAAATATTTGAATGTAGGTAAATGACGATTTACCAATTTCCACCATGAAAAAAATTGATTATTAAGCTTTAAATGAATTGAAAATCCTAGATTCTTTGAGATTCATTGAACTTTTCAATGGCATGTTTAAATCTTGATTATGCCCTTCAAGTTTGTGACTAGGATACCGAGGATTACAAACGAGGAGTGAATAACCATGCAAATTGCTTGGTACTCTTGATGTCACTTATCACCTAATCAATGTGCCCGTTAACCACATAAGCCCCATTGATCTATGACAAACATCAACCTACCCTTTGCCACCCTTGTCAGTCCCAAATTAGTGTGTCGGTTAACCACACACGCTACACTAACGACTTGGCAATGTGCAAAGTGAAATTTCATGGAATAGCACCAATTTCACATTTTTCCTAAAGTAACTATGATTGGCAATTTATAAAAATTTAGTTACTTTATAATTTCATTATACTTATTAATGAAGATTAATATCCTATCCTACCCGTTCGGCTAACGACCCTCCACCAGTCAAGGAAGCGGTGGGGTGGGAGTGGACACCCATTAAACCACCATTTTATAGGCAGTATCCTTATACCTATCTTATAGACCGGCTTCGTGAATGAGGCCTACTAACAGTAAGACGGATTTGTCTTATACACACACACACACACACACACACACACACATATATATATATATATATATATATATATATATATATATATATATATATATATATGACTCTTTAAATTTCAAAACCTGAGGGAAAGTTTTGAAACTCTTCAAAACCTCTTGCGTTTTAGAATTTATGTTACATACATGAGACTTTCCAAGTTCCATAACTTGAGGACAAGTTATGAACTCTTCAAGACATTTGCAATTCCATAACTTAATTAAAGAGTTTAAAGTTTCATGAATGAGACTTTTCATATTTCATAACTTGAGGACAAGTTATGAATCTCTTCATGAACCACTTAGATCAAAATATAAACTAATACAATTATCATATAACTTATCATTTACCAATTTGACCTAATTTAACTTTTATTGCAAGACAATTCTAATCAAATAATACAAATAATCATATTATCATATAATCAAAACATTATCTTAAAATTTGATAATTGTCTTTTTAATTTTGGATGATGGAAATCATTACCTTATAACAAAAACAAGTTTTTAATAGTCAAAAAAATTGCGGTAATGATTCTAATCCAAAACTTGGCCCCAAAAAAAAAAAAAAAAAAAAAAATCCACTGAACAGTCACCACGTTGTGGTCACCAGTCAGAATCCAAAAAAAAAAAAAAAGATTTTTCTTGCTTTGAAAAATTACCAATGCATCAATATAATAGAAAACAATCATAGGCTCTGATACCACTGTTAGGTTTCAAGCACTATAACACTCCTATGGTGCACATGTAATCCTAGATGCTTCATCTTTCCAAAGCACACACCCTAACTAGCATACAATTGAAGATATACAACATAAAAAAAATTGGATGAATACCTCTTAATGTATCTTGTAGTTCTTGGCCTTTAAAAGATTCAACACCTCAAATGTGATGCCTCTAATGTGTCACAAACACCAAATGCAAGAGGAGGCTTATGAGAAGTGGATAGATAGCACAAAATCGGTTGTGGCTCTTCACAAAAATGCATGGGGCCAATTTTAGGGGTTAAGGGGTTTCTTTTATAGTGTGGCAAAGACTAGGGTTTCATCCATGCAAACCCTAATTCACAATGATCCTTCTATGTGTTAAACCTTCATGAACTATCATATAGGTTTTGCCCATCCTAATCAAACATGGATCATTAGCCCATACTATAAGTATCACTCATTTACTTAATCAATCCCTGTAAATTTAATCAGTCTCTTTTGATCACTAAATTAATTCCAAATTAATTTTTGATCAATACTAGTTAAATAATATGATTTCTCAATTAATATATTATACTTATAATATATTAATAAATCACAAATAACCTCTTCTCAAAAGTCCATCCTATCAAATTGCTCTGGTGAAGGCAACCTAAAAGGACCATGCTACTATCGGGTCAAGTACATACAAGTTATAGTTATGGGCTTAGACACATACTCCAACATAAATATCCTACAAAGATAGCAAATTATGAATTGTAAAGCATCCTATGGAGATAATAAGATCGGATTAGCAGAATGTCCTAAAAAGATAATAATTCAAGAGGTGATATAATAAAACATAGGAAACTAGGAATTTAAGAATCATAAGATTTCTAGAAAATTTTCAAAAGCATTTATTATACTTTTACCTCAAACCTTGCGAGCTCACCAACATCAAGTTGATGTTTTAAAAAATCGCATGTGTTCCTAGGATGGAGTAGAGATCAAGTCAAAAAATGATTATTAACTTCAAGACATATATGTTTCATTTAATAGATAGTTATGGTTTGCGCTTTGTGATTTGGGTAATCTATGTACCGTCACCACTCGACATTTCCACCAGCGGTTGGGGAAGGTGACAAATACCTATTTTTCGATATAAGGACAGTCGGAAATGGATAGCAAATGAGAGAGTTATATATTTTTAATGGACTTTAACAGTCTAAGCCTGTTAAAAATATAATTTTAAAAAATAAACTCAAAATTAGCCGACAGAGTCTAAATGAAAGTTGTAGATCTCGTCAATAGCTACGCGTGGATATAAAATGCATCGAAAACAAAGCTCATATGAAGAAGATATGAATTTCTAAAGAAAATATAATTTCTCGCCCGCACTCGCCTGCAATGACGGCGTGTGCGTAGTGCATCTAACACTCCACCAGATTTCTGCCACATGTCACCACCCAGACAAAGCCACGTCAGCACCCTCGACCAGGTACGCGACATGCACCCGACCATATGCATGGTGTGCACCCCGAAACCAGCTATAAATAGGAAAGATTTTCATTCATTTCTTTACCCCTTTCCTCCAGAACCTATTTGGAACTCTCTCGTACTCTTACTCCCTTTACTTTCTAGTTTTCGGCTACTTTAGCGAGGCCCTGAAGCGTCTGAGATATAGAGCTTTCAGATCGAGATTCTGCACGCATAATTTCCCAATTTTCTCTAGAAACTCTGTAAGGTAAGCTACACTTATTTTATTTAAGTGTAACTTTTAATTATAGTCATAGTCGTTATTATGAACCTATAATTAAGATTTATCAGTGATTCCAAGTCATTATACTGATTGATCTACCTACGGGGATGATGTCTAGGTATGATTTAGTAAGGTGTTTAAAATGAAATTTCAAAACAGTATACTTTGTATACTAAACTGACCCTACATTTGATATGATCCTACATGGTTGTTCCTTACTTGATAGATCTCGATGTAGACATTAGGATTAGTGAGAAATATAGAGTATCATTAGTCACCAGGAATATAAGACTAAGACTTCGTAATATGAACCTAAGTCACGTCAGAGGAGAAGCTGAAACACCAAGGCGAAATTCTGCTTAAATTCTCCATTCATCCACCTAAGTCAAGTGAGTGCATAGTTACTTTCAGCTTACACATAGATATCAAGTATTTAATTTTGCTTAGATGCCTTATGTGCTTATTATTTGCGTTCCTAATAATTTTGCAAAATGAGATCATGATTTTACTCGCAATAAGTTGTATATGTATTTTATTATACTTATTGTATCAGGTAAAAAAGGGTAGAGAGAAAAAAGATATAATATAATGGTGAGAGACCATATCAGAGATAGAATAGTGATGAGAGGCCATGCCATAGGTAATATAATGGCGAGAGAACATGACCCAACAGAGAGAAGTCATCTAGCAGAGTATTGATGACAACCACAGACTCTTCTAGACATTCCATTAGCTTGTTCAGCTCCCGATAATCAATGTACATCATGTGGGAGCCATCCTTCTTCTTCACAAATAAAATCGGTGATCCCTATGGTGAACTACTCGGTCTGATAAACCCATTGTCTAACAAATCCTGCAGCTGTGTAGACAACTCCCTCATCTCTGATGGTGCCAACTGATAAGGTTCATTGGCTATTGGAGCTGCGCCTGGTACCAGATCAATACGAAACTCCAAATGCCTCTCCAGAGGCACTCCATGCAAGTCCTTTGGGAATACATCTAAGTACTCTTGAACTACTAGTACATTCTCTATCGACCTCTCTCTATCTCTCTCTCTCTACATCTTGGTGTCCAATACATAAGCCACAATACCAGAACAACCCTGCTAAAAATATCTCCTAGCTCTCGCAACTGAACAAAGAGTCGGTCTGTGCTGAGCACCCTTACCATGAATAACTAGTTCTCCCTAATTATGGGTTCGAACCCGCACTAACTGGTGTCCAAAATCAATCATTGCCCCATTAGGGCTCAACCAGTCCATCCCCACAATGACCATACTCTCACTTAAAAGGATAGGAACCAAATCAATCAGGTACTTCTCTCGAGAGTACATCCCCGATGAACCCTCGACACTCTCATCGAACGATCATCAACAATCTCTACATCCAACGGATAATCTAGCTCCCCAGGTACATCATTAAATCTCTTGTTGATTGCAACAAATATAAACGGTCGAGTAGCACCTGAATAAAAAATAACCAGAGCAGCCAATCCGTTCACTAAGAACGTCCCTAAACATTACTAGATGAAAAATATGCATAAAAAATAATGAAAGCACATAAATAAATGGAAACACATACTCATAACCATTTCAAGAGTCACACACACCTCCTCGACGATCAGTTGAAAAGCCCTGCTCTTCACTATAGGGGTCGCCTGCATGCCCTCCCGGCCATCAGTGATCCTCAACATCGCCAAAGCGGGTGCCGTGACCGCTCCTCTAGTCAAACTCGGGCAATCGGCCTTCTTGTGGCCCCTCTATTTACAATGAAAGAAGATGAGACCTGAAACATGGGTGGTGGTGGTGGCAGTGCAATCCCTGCCAAAATGCCCCGTCTTTCGCACTTATAGCAGCCCGCACCACCTGCCCTACAAACTTCGTCATGTTCATTTGTTTGTTAAATAAACAACCGCAAACAAATGTTTTACTAAACGGTTTACCAAATAATTTAGTTCACTTACGATCCTAATTTTTTTTAAAAGTATTTGAATAAGCTTGTAGGCACAAGCAACAATCTTGAATACAAAATTATATATTTTTATCTTTATTTAAGAGAAAAAACTAATTAATATATAATTAATTTAGGAAAACACAAAGGTAAAAAACGATTTAATGAAAAACATGTTAGTTATTTTATACATTTTTTATGAAAACTATGTTTGCTCATTTTCGAGTCGACCCGACACATTGGATTTACTCGTTGGATCACGAAGTCGACTTTCCATTCAAGCATGGGTAATTTCCATAAAAGACCTTATATTTTGACTTTTTTTCTTTTTAGACCTATAATTTTTTTCTTTTCCGAAAAAGACCTAACTTATACATGTTACTTGTTATTTCAGACCTTAGCAGGTCACCAAGAGGTAAATTAGGTATTTTTTTTGTTTCATAAAAGACCCTATATTTTATAGTTTTTTCTATTTTAGACCTAAAATGTTTTTTTTTTCAAAATAAACTCAACTTTAAAATTTGTTATAATCTTCAAGACCAAATATATATAAGGTACTTCTTGACTACACCGAAAAAGAAAGTATACATGTATAAACTAAAAAATGTTATCTAATCTATTATCTTTTGAACGAATATAACCTAGAAGAATTGCAAAATTTTATCTTTGTCTAAAAGATATAATTAAACTTTATCTTGGATATATATTATATCATTAAACTTGATATATTGTTTATAAAAAAATGTTATTATTACCGCTAATAAAAAGTTTGATGTTAATTTGATATATTTTGGTAACATTGATAATACATGGCTAGGAAGAATCTTTTAGTATAATAACAATTTTTTTTATTTGTAGAAAAAAAACATACCATTTAATTTAACAAACTCTATACAAAATAAAAAATTTTAGTGTGTCTATTATACCTATTTCGTGAGTATGGACATATTTTCCTCTCTCACTTTTCTATATTATTTTTTTTGTCGAATTTTTTAGTCAATTTTTTAGAACAGTTAATAAATGCACTCACTATCATACTCATAAACCAAAGTCATAGAATATTAGGAAATTTGACTTTACATGTCTATGTATTCAACTCCTAGCTTTTGATAATTGTTTTAGGTAGCTGAAATCGAAAAACTAATTAAACCAATAATATAAAAAAAAGGTTTTGGAGATAGAAACTGTAAATTTTCCCAAATATAGACAAAGCATTTTGTTATTATTTATATTACACTCGTGAAAAAAAATTATACTATACAACTTCATTGTATGTGTAATGGTTTAAAAAAAATGTTTCATGCGTAAATCAATACGATGCCAAAAGATGCAAAAGTTAAATCGTTGTCTATTATTTAAACTAAAAGAATATAAGTATGTTTTTTATGTCTTCACGAAATTAAGCTACATGAACTTGGTGTAGTGAAGAAATAGCTTTTACAACTCCGTTTTTTATATAAATATATGTGGACAAATTATTGTCCAATTATAAATAAATGTAGGCATAATAATTACATTGTTTAAATTGATGTCTATGTTTAAACTAAAAGTATATAATCACGTTTTTATACAACTCGTCTTGAAATAAAAAATATTTTAGGTCTAAATTGGAAAAAGTACTAAATGCATGGTCTTTTATGAAATAAAAATACTTCATTTCCCTTTTGGTGACCTGAACAGGTCTAAAACAACAAATAACATGTAAAATGTGGGTTTTTTCGAAAAAGAAAAAAAATTTAAGTTTCAAAAGAAAAAAAGTCAAAATATAGGTCTTTTATGGATATAACCCAAAACTTTAAAGATGGAAGTCCTAATTCCTTAAAACTTTATGGAATCACTGATTCCCCTTCGGATGTAGAATATCAAATTAAGGGGAGGGGAAAGAGCAGCGAGCGACGGAGACGAGAAAACAACGACGACGATAAAGAGGATTATAAAAACAGGTCACAGTTCCACTCTAATTCCATTGCTTCTAATCTTCTCAAGGTGGAAACTTCACAGCTTGAATAACACTTGTCCGGAAGGTAAAATAATGTTTCCCTATTTCAATTGCAGTTGTGTTAGTCTCTAACTGCAACATACGAAATGAAATTACCAACGTAATCGCTATCCGAACCCTAATTTTGGATAGAACTTCACTCTACGTTTTTATTGTTTGATCAAAACTAGTATTATTGTGGAATTATATATTTGATTGATCTTAGAATCTTTGTTGTAGAGTAATGGATGATCAAGCAAAGAAGAAGGCACTGTATCGTGCTAAATTGAAAGCACAAAAACAGGATAAACGTATTGATTCTCCTCTCGTAAGGTATAGTGTTGTTGGAACTTTGACTACAAAATTACAATGTGGGACTTATCCCACATTGGTGGAAGAGAAAACCTTCTCTCACCTTATATGTCTCGTCCCACTCATTTAATTAAATGGGTCAAGTAATAGGTTAAGCATATTGGGCTTGGGTTGGTGGAGCTGCTATCTCTTGGAAATCATCTAAGCAAATTGTGAATACTCGTTCTACAATGGAACCAGAGTTTGTTGATTTAGATAAAGCTGCTGAAGAAGCTGAATGGCTTGAAAGCTTCCTAGAAGGTATTCCTCTGTGGCCTCAACCTATTACTGCCATTTGATTTAGATAAAGCTGCTGAAGAAGCTGAATGGCTTAAAAGCTTCCTAGAAGTGATTCCTCTGTGGCCTCAACCTGTTACTACCATTGGCATACATTGTGATAGTACGGCTGCTCTTACTAAAGCACAAAGTCAGATATACAATGGCAAGTCGAGGCGCATTAGGCGCATACATATTACAATAAGAGACTTGCTGAAGAATGGAATCATTTCCATTAGTTACATAAAGTCAAAGGAAAATATAGCTGATCCCTTGACAAAAGGCCTTAGTAGTCGAGGGGAATGGGCTTAAAGCCAACACAATGAGTCACCACCTGACGGAAACCTAACCTAGCAACATTGGAGATCCCATGGTCTAGGTTCAATAGGACAACTAGTTGGGGAAGACTCAAAGAAGCACTAACACAAAGGTATTCTCACTCCTATGATATTTATTTTGTGTTTTTCCGTTGATGTTATAGGGATGAATTCTTTATTCTTAATAATGTTGATAGTTTTTATAGTGTAATAAGTACGGATTGTTCCAGATTAGCATTACCTATGTGAGATGGATGTGAGGTCGCATCTTTGGGAGATGATATGGCTAAGCTCTCTAAAAGTCTCATGAAGAAAGGATAGTTCATGACCGAAATGAACACAATGGTAAGAACTGATCGATGCTTAGATATGATATGTGTGAGACTTCTTGTTTTTTATTCTTTTATAAAAAGTGGTTAGTTCAAGACTCTAGTTCACTACCCACAAAGTAGATCTAAGTAGTACTCACTGTGAAAGGTTCAAGTTTTACATCACCTATTCAGATGCATGTCATATCTTACTTCCCTTATTTGAATATCAAAGTTCACTTATTTTCTATTCAAATGTGGGGTATTCTTGGAGTTTGAATAGAAAATTTGGGGTATTGTTGGAACTTTGACTGCAAAATTACAATGTGGGACTTATCCCACATTGGTGGAAGAGAAAACCTTCTCCCACCTTATATGTCTAGTCCCACTCATTTAATTAAATGGGTCAAGTAATGGGTTAAGAATATTGGCCTTGGGTTGTGGTGTTGGATTAGCCTAATTGGACTCAAACTAGGCTAATATCAAGAGAATATTTATGGTCAAAAGATGGGCCTTGGGCCTTGGGGCTCCTGATTAATTAGTAATTAAAAAAATTATAATAACCAGTGTTATCTTTCTTTTTAGATCTCATCCGCTGAAAAGGATTATGAAGCAAATCCTCATGAGCTGTCATCAAGATCCGGAGAACTTGCATCATAATCAATACCAATAACAAGACATTAAAATCATCGTGCCTCTTAGAATTTGTAGGACTAATAAAATCTTGATCATGTCTCTCGGAATCATCAATAAAATCACATAATTCAAAAGGGGCAGGTGAGGGCCTATGATCACTATTCACTTCTCCAATAGACGAAGCATCATCTGAGATTATACCCGTTAGATTAGTTTCAATGCAAACGCGGTTAGTAAAGAGGTTCTCTTCCAAATCATCATCCATATACACAATGTTATCGTATTTATTGACAATATTTTGGAAATTTACTTTGCTCCAAGTTCTCAAAGGAACTCCTTCAATGTCAATCCAAACGAGGGGTTCCTTAATAATGAAATCTTTGGTAAAAGGGTTCAACTCCTTAAACCATGAGGAGACCACTTTGTGTTGAGTAAAATTATGACCGACCTTATCGAAATTAATCTTGATCTGAGCTTTAGGAGAGGATGAGCGACAACAAGGTGAGGAACAGAGACGGGATGTAGAAGTATTTAATACTTGATGTTTGGCAAAAAAAAAAAAAGACAAACCACTCGAACATTACTGTTATTTTATTTTTAATACTTGATGTTTAAATTAAAGTTTTTTACAATAACGTCAAAATTCATAAATCCCATGTGTGTGTACGAATCAAGCCGGTGCCTTCCCGTGGTCATCACTGGTACCTAAAACACATAACACTAAACACTATAAGCATAAGCTTAGTGAGTTCCCCAAAATACCACTCTAACACATAATAGCCACTCGAGGCTGTAACTCTGTTGACCCTCTGGTCAATGTGTCTCTGTGGGGCCCTCCAGCCCCAACTCTTTGTGCGCCCTCTGGCCCTAACTCTAAGGACCCGAAAGTCCCAACTCTGTAACTCTGAATCATGCATAACACATATCACAATAAATCACAACACATAAACAACATGCAAATACACTGGCATATATCTCTATAGTTCTATGTAACATAACTCTTTTACCACACTAGGTAAAGTATAATGAGAAGACTCACCTCAGGCGTCTCGGTAAATCTCTGACTCGATGGAAAATATTGCCTAGCCTCCGCCTATTCACAAAATAAATACTCTTATAAATATAACTCTCGAGACTAGACTCAACCTGCCATTGGCACTCTCAGAAAGGTAAAAGACTATTTTACCCTCCCCTCTTGTCGCAAGGAATCTATTGACAACCAAACCTTAAAAGTCAACAAAAGTCATCGGTCCCACTTTGACCCTACTCACCGAGTGCACCCTGGTGACTCGGCGAGTTCTCATATGTCCTTTAACCCTTTGTCTTGCTTAACACGCCGAGTCCCTCCCTATACTCGATGAGCCATACCAGCCATGAATCGCGGGGCCATCCCCGACTCAACTCACCGAGTCTCAAGAACAACTCGGCGAGTACCATCTTGAACACCAGCCCTCTAATTCCCTCCTGACTCACTGAGTCATCCCCCAACCAGGCGAGTCTACTCGCTGAACAATTTACATGAAACCCTAACCCTACTCGCCGAGTCTCAAGAACAACTCGGCGAGTTTATGGCATGCACAAACTCTATTGACCTCCAGAGGTCAGATCTGTTTCCCCAAACCATAGATCTGGCCTCCCTAAAATGGCAACCTAAAATGGCCTCCTGAGGTTAGATCTGTCACGTAAAGTTCGAAACTTGATGCTTGTATAACCACAACAAGGCATCAAAAGGAGATTTGGTCCCAAAAATGGCAACCTAAGTCCAATAACCCCAAACTAACTCATAAAGCTCCAAGGGTCATGGTCTCTGGACCTCTTTGAGTCCAGATCCAAGGCACAAACTCGAAGAGGGACCATTTGCTCCACATAATCACTCTCCAAAGGGGCTAGAAAACCCTAGCTCTAAAGATCAACACTAAAACTGAAGGAGGCTCGAACTAATACCTCAAAATGAAGTCTCTGAACCCTGGATCTGCTTCAATCGCACCTCCTCCTTGCTCTTGTCACCCTCTTCTTGCTAAACCAAGGATACAAGGATCAAAAAGTGACTTCTTCTCTCTCACATCGATTTAGCTCTCTTAGGGTTCTCTCAAGGGACTGATAGCCGCAATGGGAGGCTATAAGTGCCCTTAAATAGGCTCCAAACCTAGGGAATTAGGATTTCATTAAACAACGTGGACTCGCCGAGTCCCCTAATGGACTCGCCGAGTCCGGACGCGAACCCGGATGAACATCCGCGACTCTACTCGGCGAGTCTTGGCTATAACTCGCCGAGTTCCTCCACAAATTCCAAAATAAATAAATAAATAATATACCTGGAAATTCAGGATGTTACATGTACACTGAAATATAAAATTGAATAGACTTAAGAAAAAAAACACTATTAAAACAGTCAATCTTGAAAATAGTATAGTTATGAAAAATTATAAAGTAAGACAAAATTTATAAGATATTAAGAGCTTTGTAAGTACAATTAGTAAAAGCGTTACGATTAAAAAAGATCATTAAGATTAGTAAAAATGAAATATATAAACTAAATTATCACAATACAATGAAATATCATTATTTGATATTTCATATAATTGAAAGATGTACAAAATTACATTGATGATATACTAACATTATTCAAAGTTCAACCAAGACCAATGCAAAGTTATTGCGAACACCAAATAAATAAGAACAAATATAAAAGTTAGCATTTTTATTCAAAATCAATTTAAAATAAACCAATCATGATTTAGAAAAGAATTTTCGTTGATGATATACTAAAATTAAATCCATATAACATTTAACATTCCATAAATTATACTTTATAACTTTATTTGAATAAATAAAACAGTTGTCAATATTTAATGCAATGGAAAAAAATAGTATATCGGTTGTCAATATAGGCTTAAATTATGTAACATTATGATAGACGGAACGTTTAATTAGAATACTTTTGCTTATATAACAATATCATAACGATATGTGACAAGGGATGTCATTTAACAAATGAAACAAAAGATATTGTATACAAAGAGGTTCTTCAACGATTATAGATATTTATCAGTTTCAATATATCTTCTACACATTTCAATAATACCAATAACCACAATTTTTTTAATTATTGTGCAATATCTGAAGACATTTATATGTTTTTATGGCTAGTTTTCCAAACACCTTTTTACTACTCTTGTATCTTCTGTTGTTTCATTTTTTGAAGGAAGGTGCTAGGGTTTATTTATAAACATTATCTTTATGTGTTTTTGATAAATATCATGTTGTAAAACTTTTTCATATAAAATGTAACAGTAAGCTCTTAAACAGACCCCATCAATTTGCTTTAGTCAGCACATTGACTCTGTCAACTGTTTGTTTTTTTAGTGAATTGAAATGCCATAGAGTTTGTTAGATTAGTCATTAGCTAATAAACAACAAAAAGAAAAGATTGCTAATATAAAAAGGGACTAAATTTATGTGATATTACCGAATTGCATGAAACACTTTTAATTTTTTAGATCATGAAAGACTTGCGCAAAGACGAGTACAAAGAGTTTGAGAAGTTGATCCAAGAGGACTTGAAGGAGGTAGACAATCGGCTAGAAGAAGAAGAGGTTTGTATCATTATTCATTTATGCACATAAACTTAAATTATGCTTCTTTAAATACTTATTTTTTTTTAATTTCATTTAGTGTGACGCTGCTGAGATGATCGAAGAAGCCGAAACCGCAGAGCAATGGTAAGTAGCATTTTCCCTGACAGACATACTGTATGCATCATACATAATATGCTTGATACATACATTATGTCTGTATGTGCCTGATGCATATTATGCATCAGGCACAATGTGTAGTACTTGTGTCTGATGTATAACTTGTCTGACAAGTTATTCATCAGGCACAATGTGCTTGATACATATTGTATGTGTCTGTTGCATATTGTATGTATCACACACAGTGTATCATTTGTTTCTGATATGTTCAGACACAAAATTGGGGGATTATGTGGTTTTTGACTTGAGATTGAAATTGAACTTATTGCAGGAGTTGTAGGGAGAGAGTGGAATTATTGAAGAGAAAAAAATTTGAGCTTAAGGCCACAAGGTCAGACAAGCAAAAGCAAATTAAAGCTTCACAAGTGGTTGAGAAAGAAAGTAGTGTTGATGAGTCATCGAGTGACGTGGACAGTCATGATGATGTGGACTAGAGAGCTAAACATTTGTAGACACAGTTTCACTTGGTGGTTGGTAGCATTCTCCACACTATTTGCCTTTATGTTTTTTTCTGATAATTCACTTGCATATGCTCAAATTGACCTTTTTTTGTTGTAGATTAAAGTTTTTGACCAATCCTTCAAGTCAATGAGTAAGAGATACTGGTACTTCTTGTTTAGACATCACATATTTTCAAGTTCATCATCATCATCCTTGTAATCCAACCTCCTTATTAGTTACAATTTTACCCTTATGGTGTTAGTATACTTATATCTTTGCATTAGAGGTGTCAAACCATAAAAAGGTTGTAGCATTTTGAAACACCTAACTTTTTAACTATATATTGAACAAAAAATGGTCATACGATAAAAGAAGGCCTCTGCTTTTGCCATGTAAAAAGGGGATTTTTGGCATTGTGAGAAGTTGGGGGTATTTTAGTCGTCTACTTATGTTAGATTTGGTGTAAATTGTATCAGTTGCATGTTTTCATTGACACTGCCGAATAAAGACATATAAAATTAAGGGATTAATGACAAAACTACCATCCCAAATGATCATTTATATACATCTAACCAAATTTTAACACATTTTCGAAAATGACCTTATAACTCTAAATAATAGAAGGTTTTATAACCAACTAATAACAACTCTAAATGGCTATTATATCTGAAATTAATAATAAACAAAAAAAACACGATTCAACTTGGAAATTAAAGCCGCATGTAAGGAAAGTGATGCAAAAACCACATAGCATAGCCCAAATGCAACACATTTCTGGAAAGGTTGCATGAAAACAACATGATCGAATGCAATAGAAGGGTTTAGGAGCATCATTAACATTAATATTCCTTGTATTTAGTCTTTGAATATGTGTTTGTGAAACAAGATAAAAAAAAGAAGGCAACACAAACACCTTCAAACCAAGTTTTTCAGTGAATCTCAAACAAACATCAACCTCAAAATCATTCCATTCCACCAAACTTTTTCTTAAAAAGAATGCAACTATCGTTCCAATGTTCTTCCTTGCCTACCTACCTACTAAACGCAATAGAAGCCACAAATAAATCTACCGTTTGATTATAAGGGAGTTTGATTTATGGTCCTTATCCATCCCAACATATTATTGGTGAGAATGGCAGCATCTTCACACAAACTAGAAAATTTTGGTTGCATGACAGCATGCAGACATATGAGTTATCAATCTTTTAATGCACACATTTCCTTTTTGATGGTTAAATCGACAAAAAAAAAATCGTTTAAATAGTCAATTTTCATGTCTTATAGAATTGAAAGTTTTATGTAGTAATTAAAAAAATTATAATAACCAGTGTTATCTTTCTTTTTAGATCTCATCCGCTGAAAAGGATTATGAAGCAAATCCTCACGAGCTGTCATCAAGATCCGGAGAACTTGCATCATAATCAATACCAATAACAAGACATTAAAATCATCATGCCTCTTAGAATTTGTAGGACTAATAAAATCTTGATCATGTCTCTCAGAATCATCAATAAAATCACATAATTCAAAAGGGGCAGGTGAGGGCCTATGATCACTATTCACTTCTCCAATAGACGAAGTATCATCTAAGATTATACCCGTTAGATTAGTTTCAATGCAAACACGGTTAGTAAAAAGGTTCTCTTCCAAATCATCATCCATATACACAATGCTATCGTATTTTATTGACAATATTTTGGAAATTTACTTTGCTCCAAGTTCTCAAAGGAACTCCTTCAATGTCAATCCAAACGAGGGGTTCCTTAATAATGAAATCTTTGGTACAAGGGTTCAACTCCTTAAACCATGAGGAGACCACTTTGTGTTGAGTAAAATTATGACTGGCCTTATCGAAATTAATCTTGATCTGAGCTTTAGGAGAGGATGAGCGACAACAAGGTGAGGAACAGAGACGTGATGTAGAGGTATTTGATACTTGATGTTTGGCAAAAAAAAAAAAAAAAAAAAAAGAAGACAAACCACTCGACCGTTATTTTATTTTTAATACTTGATGTTTAAATTAAAGTTTTTTACAATAATGTTAATCCATGAAAAGAAGTGTTGACTTGGCAGAAGCAGTAGAAGAAAAATAGATCTTAAGATATTGTTTGTATTTTAAAAGGTAAAACACAAAACCGTCTGCATCAGCGGACCACATCTGCAGAAAAAGAGGTGGATCAAACGTCTGCATTCTGCAAGAAAAAGACTTTTTTTTAAAGTCTGCAGGCTGCTAAAAGAATTGAAGTATATAAAAAGTAATTTCTTTAAGCTTAAAGGATTCAATCTGATCTAATTTTCTAACGTAATTTGTAAAATTTAATAATGATATCCTAACTCAAGGACCCTTTTGATTTAACCATAACTTATAATCTCATCGTCTATCGAGTTGAGTTTGCAGTCTTCAATATCCATCCCAACATATTATCAGTGAGAATGACAGCATCTAGACATAGACTAAGAAACATTGGTTGCAACACATCGCTCTTTGATGCAGACAGCTGAGATATCAACCGTTGAATGCGCTCAAACAATGCACGCATATCCTCCAACCATGTAACTATGGGATGAGTCTCTAATCCCCTCTGCATAATTTTATATCTTCGCCTTAACGATGTCATCATGCGACAATTCTCTAGTTCTACAATTACCCTTCGCTGAAGCATTGCCATCATTTTCCTAAGATTACATTGCAATTGCCACGCCCAGAGCATCATCCAGACTTGTGGTTTGCCATGTTCATCCATATGAGCCTTGTCAGTCTCACTATCTGTATTTGCTTTACACTCCTTTACCAATATCCTCAGGTGTCTCACAAATACCTGTGCTAATGCTATATCCCCCATAACTATAATCTCCTGCAAGTCATAATACATTTCAAGTTTTTGTAATGTTACAATGTTATAAACTAGGAAAAATATATGGCATTGTGTAAATACCTCACGTGAGACCATTGGGAAGATGGAACTTGGAGAATTATCATCGTAGTTTTTTATTTCAGTACACGTGGTTACTTTTTCCAAGTATACACTTTGTTGAATACTTGGTACAAACTTTACTATCTTTGCATTCGCCAACACACAAGTTTTATATGGGCTTACTTCCATGCCTGAAGAAAAACGCTGCACAAAATATAACAAAACCAAATTACATATATGCATGTTTATACTTTTTTGTTTTTTTACGTGCTTTTTAGATTTTTTATGTGCAATTGGCCTAGGTGGTGTTGGTTTTGAAAAAAATTGGTTCTCAAGTTCTCACATACCGCTGATTTACTCATCCTCCGTTTGACATTCCTAAATCTGGGCTGCACCTGCACAGTCAAGAAACCAGACACAACTTGAAATTAAACACAATAAATAATAGTATGTAATGTCACATATAATAAAAACAGTTTCCTAAATATGTCTGTTTTTTTTTTCAGAATTCTGAATGAACATGTAGTTATGGAGGGTTATTTCATCGTGAAGTAGAGCAACCAAATGCAACAACTCCTGGTATACCTCTATTGAAAAAAGACGCTGCAGAAAATAAAACAAAAAGAATAGTTATGGAAGGCTACATCATCTTCAAGTAGAGGCTAGCCAAACGGAAGAATACCTTGTTTTGTGAAAGAAAAATAAAAGTGTGTTTGCTATTGTTAAGATTAAAAGATGAAAGAAGCAAATCCAATACCTGGAGAATCTGCAAGTTAAGTGTAAGAAGCTTGACACTATGGAGCTGTTGAAGCAGAGAAACTATTTTATGAGCATCTGCATTCCCTGCATCATAGAAGTAGAGACGAACCTTCTCCAAGTACCAGACTGAGTGAAGAAACTTGTATTTTTTTATTGCGGTTAGACAGAACATTAGAAATAAATTTGGAGAGGTGGGGCCGATCATTGAGATTTTCAAAATTCAAGTCAGGCATTGAAGTCCAGATAAACTTCCATCTAGACGACAAAACACAGGTTCTGATAGCATCTTTGATGCTCATAGAAGAAAAGATTTCAAGGATAAGATCATCCGTCAGGCTGCTTAGTCTATCATCGCCTCCTTCTACGTCCGTTGATTTTTTTCTTTTTCTTACAGATTCTTCCACCAGATCATTGTTATGCATTATTCCCTGCAATGCAACACATACAAAACAAACAAACCAAATTCTTATAATTCGCCAGGTGAATTCTAGAATTTCCAAAGGAATCAATATCTTAAACTTAATTTAATTTAATTCATAAATAAGAATATAAACAATTAATCCATAACTTGGATATCCTTTGTTGTCAACTTCAGTGGATAACAGTAAAAAGTAAAAACAGAAAACCAGTTCAAATTATCCCAAATCTACATAACGTCATTATAAGGCCGGCGCCAAAGTGTTCGTAGTTAAAATCCACTAACCAACAAGAAAATTTTCATAAGCAACCATGAGCGTTGCTTTTAATTGGTCAAAACCTGGAACGAAAATGGGAATGGAAAAAAAATCTTAGGTAACGTTTTCCAACAATTACATAACGAATTCATTCTTCACATCGCTATATAAAATTAGCAATTAGGTATCTAACAAAGAAATCAATGTTCCAGCAATTCAAAAAATTAGGTTAATAGTGTAGCCATAAACTTGTGCAATCAAATTCACAATCACAATTCATAAAGTTAAATGAAAAAAAAAACTAGGTTAGAACTTTTTATACTCACAGGAGAATGAGATTGCAAAAAAAAAAATCGAGAGCAACGATGAAGGGGAAGACGGCCTGCCTTGTGTCGTATGTGGATACCTTTTAAGTTTTAATCTTTTAAACTTTAAAATATCATATTTGCTCAGTTTGATTTTTTAATATCATATTTATCCTTAATAAACCTTCAAAATATCATATTTGCCCAAATTCATTTTTATAATGTTTTTAATATTTTATAATTATTTTTTATAACTTAAAATTACTATAATAATTAAAAAATTTAACGATATTATCCTTACGTCTGCGATAATGGAATGCGAACTTCTAAATTGTTGGAATGTTGTCCTCTTGATAAACAAAAATATTCATCTCCAATCCTCTCTATGGAATGTATATTTTGACTTTTTAGTTTTTTTTATTGATTATGTTGTAGATGAAGGATATTTTAAATATTACCATTGATATTTTGATGTTTAAAAAGTACATAAACGATATTTTGATATTTAAGAAGGGATATATGATATTTTGAAATTTTATGAATGTTAAATATGATATTTAGAAATTTTATTAAGGGTAAATATGATATTTAGAAATTAAGTTGGGTAAATATGAAATTCTCCCTTATTAAAAAGAAACCTTATAACATGAACGTTGATTGTATTTTAATCCTATATTTTCTACCCTTAGATAAAATTACTGACATCATCTTCCCCAAATGGAATTTATTTGATTCCAATAAAAGCTTTTCAATTGTCAAACAAAATTAACTTACATCCATTAAAATGGAATGTATATAATTCAAATAAAATCTTCCCATATTTTAAATCTTCAATTTCCGGTTGTAAAGATTTTAATATGGTCAACTTTAAAAACATATAAGTAACAGACCATTTCAATTAAGACATTAATATCAACCATTAATATAAATTTTTTTATATTAGTAAACCATTAATATAAAATCCATTTTTATTAGGAAACCATTAATACCAAAAAATCAAATTCAAATTAGCATATACATATATGATTCATTATTGAATCCGTGGCTCACACCTACTTTCAATCGTTGTTTTTCTTCAAACCTTCTCCTACAACATCATTCTTATTGTTTATAACTTCCATCATCATTCTCTGTTTCAAACATTCGTTGTTTTGCATTAGAAGGTCGGTACATTTTTTTGTTTTTTATATATTTTTCGATTATTTTTTGTTCCTATATAAAATGTATGTATTCATATATTTCGATTTTCTTTGTCACAAATTACATGAAATCGGCTAACTACTTTTCTGAAACTTTTCAAATAAACAGGAAAAGATGTTATGTACATTTAACAAAATAGAAATTAACTATCTTTGGAGTTGACACTAATTAGGAAAATGTTATTATTATATATATTAAAGATGATTATGATTTTTTTTAAATTATTATATCATAAGAATCCGGTTAATTTTGGTATGATTTTAAAATATTTTGGCATGATTAAGTTGTATAGGAAATAATATATAATCTATTTATGCATCCTTTAAAATTAAGTATGGAAACAATTTTGTTGACAGCTATAATAGCTTTCATACCTCTTTATGAATCATACCTCTTTATAGTTAAATACATTATATACGTTCCTTTTATTTCATATAAAAGTTCTTTCTAATTCTAATTGTTTTCTCTTTCATTTTACACCCATGACACAAAAAAATCGTGATGAGATCATCTTTGATAAGGTTGCTAACATTGATGCATCCAAAGAAACCTGAAACATTTGTGTTCAAGTACTCTTGCTTTGGAAGCAACCTTAAAAAACAACACAAACATGTTCAACAGCTTGGACTTGATTTTAATTGACGAGTAGGTACAAATTTTTCTTTTTATTATTATGTTGCTTTTAATTTATAAAAAATTAAACTCAACCAATTTTTTTCCCCTTACATGGCACTAAAATACAAGCAACAATAAAAAAAAATTCATTAATTTGAAGGATTTGTAAGGGAAATTAGTAGTTTTGCTATGGCCAGAATTGAAGATTACATGTTGGTTGATCATAAACATAAGAATAATTTCTACAAAACAACCCAAGTTCGTGTATCAAATGATTTTGTTGTTATGGTGGATCCTTATAATTTTGTGACTTTCCAAGATTTGATAGTCGGGAATCTCGACACTCGTGTTGCATGTGGTAAGATTTTATTTTAACATTTTACCTTATTCACACGTGAATATTTATTGTATTACACATCTATAATACAACAACCATTTTTTTGTTCAAGATTTTCTTGGCCAGGTTGTGTCGACTAATCTCATGAAAGTGATTATTGAAAATGCAAGGGAGAAACGGTTGATGAACCTGGTTGATCAGGATCTAAGTTAAATATATGTGTTTAAAATATTTTATTTTCTAAAGTATTTTTCTACTTGATACTATAAAACATGTCATTTGCATGAAAATGACATATTCATCTACACTTCAATATACATGTTTATTTTAGCATTACTTAAAACATTTCGAATCCACTAATTATAGAATTCACCTTTTATCATAATGTCATAAAGGAAATAATTCATTATTATCAGAGGGTCCATTTATGATCTTCTTACTAACAAATTGGTCCAATATGGTTAGAGATCTTTCACACATTTTTTTTATCACATGTCTTCATACTTTTAAGTTTTAATCTTTCATCTCTGAAATTTTATTTTTTTAGTTACATACGTTCATTGAAATTATTATTTTTTGTTTAACATTCCAACCTACTTTGTTTTATCTTTATATAGTAACAATAAAATTTATAAATTTAGACAACATCATGCATATTTCAAAATTTGTCATAGTATTATACTTTACAAAATACAATTCCCTCCAAAATATTTTTCGTCGGTAATTTCATCCATAATTTCACCCAATTTAAATTTGTATTTTCTTTATATATATATATATATATATATATATATATATATATATATATATATATATATATATATATATATATATATATATATAAATTATCCAATTTTTTCCCTCCAAAAGTATAACAAACATTTATGTCTTAGATAATGTTGCCCCATTATAATTATTAATTTCCAAAATATATCAGTTTAATGAGGAATTTAATTTAATGAAGGAAGTAAATGTTAATTTAAACAAGATATATATTCCATAATTATTACAAGAGTTTATTAAAAAAATATATCAAGATGTAAACATTAACAATTTTTAAAATGAAATTTCAGAATACATACAAATTATGGTGTTGTACACTGAAATATAAAATTGAATAGACTTAAGAAAAAAAAAACTATTAAAACAATCAATCTTGAAAATAGTATAGTTATGAAAAATTATAAAGTAAGATAAAAATTATAAGATATTAAGAGTTTTGTAAGTACAATTAGTAAAAGCGTTACGATTAAAAAAGATCATTAAGATTAGTAAAAATGAAATATATAAACTAAATTATCACAATAACAATGAAATATCATTATTTAATATTTCATATAATTGAAAGATGTACAAAATTACATTGATGATATACTAAAATTATTCAAAGTTCCACCAAGACCAATGTAAAGTTATTGCGAACACCAAATAAATAAGAACAAATATAAAAGTTAGCATTTTTATTCAAAATCAATTTAAAATAAACCAATTATGATTTAGAAAAGAATTTCCGTTGATGATATACTAAAATTAAATCAATATAACATTTTAACATTCCATAAATTATACTTTATAACTTTATTTGAATAAATAAAATAGTTGTCAATATTTAATGCAATGGAAAAAAACAGTATATTGGTTGTCAATATAGGCTTAAATTATGTAACATTATGATAGACGGAACGTTTAATTAGAATACTTATGCTTATATAGCCATATCATAATGATATGTGACAAGGGATGTCATTTAACAAATGAAACAAAAGATATTGTGTACAAAGAGGTTCTTCAACGATTATAGATATTTATCAATTTCAATATATCTTCTACACATTTCAATAATACCAATAACCACAATTTTTTTAATTATTGTGCAATATCTGAAGACATTTATATATTTTTATGTGTTCCCCGCATTTAGTGCGGGTTATAATCTAGTTATTTTTATTACTAAGCATGGCTCATTTTGAGCCTTTGGATCTCTTCAACTTTTGATCTCAACCGCATAAATTCCGTATTTTACATTATTTTTACCGTTTATTTGCTTCCTTCGCTTCTTCTTCCCCACGTTCGGCTAACCCCCATCTCCTTCAACTACTCACCTTCCGTTTTATTGGCGATCCATGACAACTCGTCGTCGCCCCACGGTCTCAACCATCACCGGTTGTCCCTTTCAACAAACATTTAATCTGAAACGACTCAAAAATACGACCCAAAAATTTCGTTTTTCAATATAACCAAAACCATAATCTGAATGTCATATCATAAAACCATACGTGATGTATCCCAAACATAATAAAAACACTGTACGGAAAACTATATCATACTATGTCAAATCAAAACAAACTAAATCAATTCCCGGGATAAAAGCTAAAGCTGTGGTGTGTGCGATGCTATCACCCCGAGCTCTTCCCTTTGCTTGCGGAGGTACCTGAAACCAAAACTGAAACTGTAAGCACGAAGCTTAGTGAGCTCCCCCAAACTACCACATACCATACAACATATAAATAACGCACATACTGGGCCTTGCCCGCTGCATCAGACCGAAGTCTGGAACTAGCTGCATCGGACCGAAGTCCGGGACTGACTGGGACCTTGTCCCCTGCATCGAACCAGAGTCCAAAACTATCTGCATCGGATTGAAATCCGGAACTAACTGCATCGGACCGAAGTCCGGAACTGACTGCGTTGGACCGAAGTCCGGAACTAACCGATCATGGCATAGCATAACACATAACACTATCATAATCACATATACTGTACACTGCATCGGAACAGAGTCCGGAACACATAACACAAACATGCTTGTATCACAAAGACATCAAGCACCCTAACTACGGGAAGGAAACTCACTTCGTAAACTGGCTGCTGAGTGTAAGACTCTGGAATCTAACTGCTGCTGCTCCGGTATCTCCCCGGCTACAAGTCCATAAACACACTCAATCAAATACTAAACATTGCACTTGGGTAAAATGACTCTTTTACCCTTGGTCACAGTCAACTCTCATTTGACCTGACTCGCCGAGTTGGGCCGCCAACTCGCCGAGTCTCTACCCTCACACCTCAACCCTACTCGCTGCTACTCGTCGAGTATGGCATCGACTCGACGAGTACCCTCTCGATCCAAGAACTCAGACAATCTTCATCCGACTCGCCGAGTCATATGAACAACTCGACGAGTTGTTCTTGAACTTAAGAAGATTGCCTTGGACTCGCCGAGTTGTATGAACAACTCGTCGAGTCCCTCCATTACTGAGTCTACCCTCAACTCGCTGAGTCCACCCTACTACTCACTGGTCCCACACGACAGACACCGCTCAAAAGGAAGGAATCGGGGACTCACGACTTGACTCGTCGAGTCGTTCTTCCGACTCACCGAGTCACCGCCATGCAACTATTCTACACTCGTTTCTGCTCGAATCCAAAACATACAAATGATAGATCTGAGTCCAATAAGCTGGTTTACCACGTAAAGTTTCCAACTTTACGTGCACAAACACATGAACAAGGGAAAAAAAGCTAAAAGATGCCTAAAGGAGGTAGATCTAGGGCTAATATGCAAAATAGCTCCAAAAAGGCAATAGATCTGGGCTCTACAACTCCCAAATATACAGATCTAAAGATATCTCGGCATAAGAAGGCTTCCATATCAACACAAAGCTTGAGAAAGGCATCAACTAGATCTAAAAAGGGCTTTTAAGCATAAAAAGGGAAAGAAACTAGAAGAATACCTCAAAGAGCTCTTGCTTTCCCTTGAATCTCTGCTCTACAATCCTTCTTCTTGCTCCTTTCTTCTTCTCCTTCTTCAAACCTTCACAAATGCACACAAAAATCACATACAAACACTCAAGGATGAATTAGGGTTTTTCTCACAGCTTCTGAGGGTGAAGGAGGCGAGAATGAGGGCCATAAGGTGGCTTAAATAGTGGGCAACCCGGGGATTTAGGGTTTCACCCAGACGGACAGACTCGCCGAGTCCGGAATATGGACTCGCCGAGTCTCCAGCTAACACGTGCTCGAAATCCTGACCCTACTCGGCGAGTCAGGCTATGAACTCGCCGAGTCCCTCTTGCAAAACTTCAAAACAAATACCAAGGAATTAACATACCGGAAACGGGTCGTTACAATTCTCCCCCACTTATCTCAGACTTCGTCCTCGAAGTCTGCTACGGCTGAATCGGCAAATATCTCCGGGTAGTGCGCTCTCATCTCCTCCTCAACCTCCCACGTCCACTCAGACCCCTTCCGGTGCTGCCACTGCACCTTTACTAACTGAATTACCTTTTTCCTCAAGGTCTTGGTCTTCCGGTCCAGAATCGCGACCGGCCTCTCAATATAATTCAGGCTGCTATCAACGTGAATATCCTCTAGGGGAACTACTGCTGACTCATCCACCAAACACTTCCTCAACTGAGACACATGGAAGGTGTTGTGGATCTGACTAAGCTCCTCAGGAAGATCTAACCGATAAGCAACCCGACCCACCCGGGCCAAAACCCTGAAAGGACCAATAAATCTGGGGCCCAACTTGCCCCTCTTCCGGAACCTGATGACACCCTTCCAAGGTGAGACCTTCAGAAGGACCATATCACCCTCCTGGAACTCCAAGTCCGAACGCCTCCTGTCGGCGTAGCTCTTCTGCTGACTCTGCGCAGTCTGCAGCCTACTACGGACCTGCTGGATCAAATCAGTCGTCTTGAGCACCACTTCTGTGCTCCCGATGAATCGCTGACCGACCTCGCCCCAACAAATAGGGGTCCTACACTTCCTCCCATACAGCATCTCAAAAGGAGGTCGATCAATACTCGCATGATAACTGTTGTTATATGAGAATTCCGCTAACGAAAGATACGTATCCCAACTACCACCGAAATCTAGAACACATGCCCTAAGCATGTCCTCAAGAGTCTGAATCGTCCTCTTGCTCTGCCCGTCAGTCTGAGGGTGGAAAGCGGTGCTAAAATGGACACGAGTACCCATCTCGTCGTGGAACCGCTTCCAGAATCTAGATGTGAAACGGACATCTCGGTCTGACACCACCGATACCGGCACTCCATGACGTGCCACAATCTCTCGCACATAGATATCGGCTAACTTTTCCGCCGATATACTCTCCTGGATCGGAATAAAATGGGCACTCTTCGTCAACCGATCCACTACTACCCATATCGAATCCACTCCACGTGCGGTCCTGGGGAGCTTGGTGACAAAATCCATGGTGATGTCCTCCCACTTCCACACGGGAATGTCTAACGGCTGCATCTTGCCGTGAGGTCTCTGGTGCTCCGCCTTGACCTTCCGGTAGGTCAAGCATCTCTCAACATACCAAGCGATGTCCCGCTTCATGCAGGGCCACCAATAATCAGGTCGAAGATCTCGATACATTTTCGTTGCCCCTAGGTGGATAGAAAACCGAGACTTATGAGCCTCGTCCATCAATACCTGCCGTACTCCACCCCAGTACGGTACCCATACCCTCCCATGAAGCGTCAGCAAACCCCGACTGTCATAATCAAACGAAGCTACTCGGCCCACTATCCTCTCACACTTCTGCCTCTCCTCCTTGAGACCCTCCATCTGAGCCTCCTTGATCCGCTCCAACAACGGAGTGATCACTGTCATCCTCATACACAGATCTCTGATAGGGGCGGCCAACATTTTGCGGCTTAAGGCGTCGGCCACTACGTTGGCCTTCCCTGGATGATAAAGGATCTCACAATCATAATCCTTCAGCACGTCCAACCACCTCCTCTGCCTCATGTTCAGACTCGGCTGATCCATAAGATACCACAAACTCTTGTGATCCGTGTAAATCGTACAACGGACCCCATAAAGGTAATGTCTCCAAATCTTGAGGGCAAACACAACTGCCCCCAGCTCCAAATCGTGGGTAGGATAATTAGCCTCGTGAGGCTTCAACTGTCTCGAGGCATAAGCTACCACATGGCCTCGTTGCATCAATACTGCCCCCATACCTGTGATCGAAGCATCACAATAGACTACGAAGTCCTCTACTCCCTCTGGCAAGGTAAGGATCGGAGCCTCGCACAATTTCTGCCTGAGAGTCTCGAACGCCGCTTGCTGCTCAAGCCCCCAACGAAATACCACCGACTTCTTGGTTAGTCGGGTGAGCGGCACTGCTATCTTGGAGAAGTCCTGAATAAATCTCCGATAATACCCTGCCAACCCTAGGAAGCTCCAAATCTCAGATGGAGACTTCGGGACCTCCCACTGCATCACGGCCTCTATCTTGGCCGGATCTACCAAAATACCCTTCTGGTTGACGAGATGACCAAGAAACTGCACCTTGCGCAACCAGTACTCACACTTGGAGAACTTTGCGAAAAGTCTCTCCCTCCTCAAAGCCTCCAGCACCTCCCGCAGGTGCTCCTCGTGCTTCCCCTGTGTCTTGGAATATACTAAGATATCATCTATGAATACTATCACTGACCGATCCAGCATCGGCCTGCACACGCAGTTCATGAGGTCCATGAACACGGCTGGGGCATTGGTGAGCCCAAATGGCATCACCACAAACTCATAATGACCATACCGGGTCCTGAAAGCAGTCTTCTGTACATCCTCATCTCTAACCCGCATCTGATGATAACCGGAGCGTAGATCGATCTTGGAGAACCAAGACGCTCCCTGAAGCTGATCAAACAAATCATCTATCCTCGGAAGTGGGTAACGGTTCTTCACCGTTACCTTATTCAACTCCCGATAATCAATACACATACGATGCGACCCATCCTTCTTCCTCACAAACAGGATCGGTGCTCCCCAAGGCGAACTGCTCGGCCGAATGAAACCCTTGTCTAACAGCTCCAGCAGCTGTGTAGACAACTCCTGCATTTCAGGGGGAGCTAGTCGATACGGTGCTTTAGCTATCGGAGCCGCACCAGGAATTAGGTCGATCCTGAACTCAACCTGTCTCTCAGGAGGTATCCCCGGCAAATCCTCGGGAAACACATCCGGGTAGTCTCGAACAATAGGAACATCATCAACTGTCGTCTTGCCCTTCTCCCGGGCATCCAAGACGTAAGCTACAAAACCGGCGCAACCCTACTGAACATAGCGCCTCGCCCTTGCGACGGAACAAAAGGTCGGTCCTCGCTGTGGCCTCTCGCCCTGAATCACTAACTCTCCCCCACTAGGAGTGCGAACCCTCACTAGCTGAAGCTCACAATCAATCACCGCCCCATTGGGGCTTAGCCAATCCATACCCACAATAACTTTATTCCCTCGCAGGGGAATAGGTACCAGATCCACTGAAAACTGCTCATCAAATATCTTAAGGGAACACCCTCTATGTACTCTGCCGACCCTCACGGTCCTATCATCTGCTATCTCAACCTCTAATGGACAATCCAGCTCCCCAGGAGCTCTACTAAATCTCTTGCTAAGCGCAAGCGATACGAATGATCGGGTAGCCCCCGAATCGAACAATACCAAAGCAGAAATGCCGTTCACCGAGAACGACCCTAAATAAAACATACCATCAAGTAATATTCAAATGATAATAATAATTAAAAGATGAAGGAAAGATACATACCCGTCACCACATCAGGAGTCGCTCGCGCCTCCTCTGCTGTCAACTGAAAAGCTCGGCTCCTAGCCACTGGTGTCTCTGCTCGGCCCTGACGGCCATCTGTAATCCTCAAAGTAGCAGGGGCAGGTGCAACCACCTTCCCTGCTGTAGCTAAACTTGTACACTGGGACTTTTTATGTCCCCTCTGATTGCACTGAAAGCAAATCAGATCTGATGCTGCAACAGCAGTAGCAGGGGCCGTACAATCCCTGCTCAAATGCCCAGTTCGACCGCACTTGTAGCAGCCGGAACTCCCTGCCTTGCACGTTCCCTCGTGTAATCTCCCATACTTACCACACCGACCATGGCTCTGCTGACTCCTGGACCTGTGATCAGATACCTTGGGCTTTTTGCCCGAACTGCCTGAACCCAAAACCGCCTCCGGTTTCCTCTTCTTCTCCATCTCGAGATCAATCTCCCTCTCCCGAGCTCTAGCAATCATGTCATCCAACGTTTTACAGCTGGACCGGCTCACAAACATACGGATATCACTCCGCAACATCTCATGATAACGGGCCTTCTTCATCTCCTCATCGGCTGCATACTGAGGAACAAGAAGAGCCCTCTCCCTGAACTTGGCGGTGATCTCCGCCACTGTCTCTGTAGTCTGGGTAAGGTCCTGAAACTCCCTAGCTAACTGCTACACCTCAATGACCGGTGCAAACTCCCCCCTGAACCTGGTAGAGAAATCAGCCCAGGTCATGGCGTCCAATGCCGCATCATCCCCGATGGCATGTCCGACCTCCTCCCACCAATCCCGTGCCCTGTCCTTCAGAAGACAGGACGCCAATCTGACCTTGTCCCCCTCGGGACACCTGCTAGAGCGGAAAGCGTTGGCCACATCCGCCAACCATCTGGTACTCGCTATGGGGTCCCGCACCCCATGATAGTCTGGAGCTCCGCATGCCCTGAACTCCCTGAACGTAAGTGTGCGCGATCACATCATGGCCGCCATCTCAGCACGGAAAATACCCAATCTCTCATCCATCAGCTCTAAAATACCCTCCTTGATCGAACCGAAGATCACAGGAGTCTGCTCCAGTATGATGCGGGTAACCTCAGAAGAAAGGAACTCTCTGGTCTGCTCATCCATCTGCCCGACCTCCGGGCCTGATCCTGATCCTGATCCCCCTCCGGCATCTGAGCTGCCGACTGCTGGTCTCGGACGCAAAACTACCATTCTGAAACATATCATAACAACATCAGAACACTGAAATATCTCAAGGGATCATGATACTACTACTAGCTTCCTGGTCTTGTCTTGGCCTTCCTTGATTCGAGTACGGATCCTCTGCTTTCAGTAGTACGAGCCCATACTACCTTCCACATCTATCCGTACTTTCCTCAAGAACTGCCTTGACTCCACCAAGTCACTTCTACTATTGCTGCTCTCTGCTACTCTCATCCTAGGCTTGCCCTAGGGAAACCTCAGGCTTAACACAACTGGTCCTCAGCTGCTGAAGGTTTCCTTATAATGCCAATTAGCCACCACCTGAACACCATCACATGTGATGAGGATCAGATAATCTTTCAAGTAAAAGACCCGTCCCTATAACGGTTGGACTCAAACAAGAGTTGCGCAATGGGGCCAGTTCCAGCACTCTGGGATTATTCAACCCTGATCATATGTGGTGTGACGTGTTCACCTAATGGCTAACTCTCATCACTCAGAACCCCACAAAGCACGAAGCAAGCATCATTCGGATAAGGGAAACAGACTCAGGCAAAACTATTCTCATGACAAGATAATGTACTAGCATAGGATGTTAAGCTCATATTATCAGGCATAACCTAAACAGGCTATCCTACTGCTGTCTACTCAATACTAGCATGCAATACTCATAAAGCTGTAACATATAAAGCAGGCACATAAGGCATTCTCCTAGATCCTTAGCCCAATACTAGCATGCTGTTCTACTGAAGCTGAAACTGAACAAAGAGCATGTATGGGTAATTTGGGACTACTTACTTAAGCTCGGCTGATCGCATGCACACACCTCTATCTCGTTACCAATTTCTTTCTTTCTAAGTGCTTTCAAAATTCTTTTTAGAAAACGTTTTCTTTTTTTAAAAAAAATCTTTTTATTTCCCCTTAGTTTGAGTTCAGATACACCCGGAAGTGTATCCGAATCCCTCAAACCAGGGCTCTGATACCAACTTGAAACGACTCAAAAATATGACCCAAAAATTTCGTTTTTCAATATAACCAAAACCATAATCTGAATGTCATATCATAAAACCATACGTGATGTATCCCAAACATAATAAAAACACTGTACGGAAAACTGTATCATACTATGTCAAATCAAAACAAACTAAATCAATTCCCAGTATAAAAGCTAAAGTTGTGGTGTGTGCGATGCTATCACCCCGGGCTCTTCCCTTTGCTTGCGGAAGTACCTAAAACCAAAACTGAAACTGTAAGCACGAAGCTTAGTGAGCTCCCCCAAACTACCACATACCATACAACATATAAATAACGCACATATTGGGCCTTGCCCGCTGCATCAGACCGAAGTCTGGAACTAGCTGCATCGGACCGAAGTCCGGGACTGACTGGGACCTTGTCCCCTGCATCGGACCAGAGTCCAGAACTATCTGCATCGGATTGAAATCCGGAACTAACTGCATCGGACCGAAGTCCGGAACTGACTGCGTCGGACCGAAGTCCGGAACTAACCGATCATGGCATAGCATAACACATAACACTATCATAATCACATATACTGTACACTGCATCGGAACAGAGTCCAGAACACATAACACAAACATGCTTGTATCACAAAGACATCAAGCACCCTAACTACGGGAAGGAAACTCACTTCTTAAACTGGCTGCTGAGTGTAAGACTCTGGAATCTAATTGTTGCTGCTCCGGTATCTCCCTGGCTACAAGTCCATAAACACACTCAATCAAATACTAAACATTGCACTTGGGTAAAATGACTCTTTTACCCTTGGTCACAGTCAACTCTCATTTGACCTGACTCGCCGAGTTGGGCTGCCAACTCGCCGAGTCTCTACCCTCACACCTCAACCCTACTCGCTGCTACTCGTCGAGTATGGCATCGACTCGACGAGTACTCTCTCGATCCAAGAACTCAGACAATCTTCATCCGACTCGTCGAGTCATATGAACAACTCGACGAGTTGTTCTTGAACTTAAGAAGATTGCCTTGGACTCGCCGAGTTGTATGAACAACTCGCCGAGTCCCTCCATTACTGAGTCTACCCTCAACTCGCTGAGTCCACCCTACTACTCACTGGTCCCACACGACAGACACCGCTCAAAAGGAAGGAATTGGGGACTCACGACTCGACTCGCCGAGTCGTTCTTCCGACTCGCCGAGTCACCGCCATGCAACTATTCTACACTCGTTTCTGCTCGAATCCAAAACATACAAATGATAGATCTGAGTCCAATAAGCTGGTTTACCACGTAAAGTTTCCAACTTTACGTGCACAAACACATGAACAAGGGAAAAAAAGCTAAAAGATGCCTAAAGGTGGTAGATCTAGGGCTAATATGCAAAATAGCTCCAAAAAGGCAATAGATCTGGGCTCTACAACTCCCAAATATACATATCTAAAGATATCTCGGCATAAGAAGGCTTCCATATCAACACAAAGCTTGAGAAAGGCATCAACTAGATCTAAAAAGGGCTTTTAAGCATAAAAAGGGAAAGAAACTAGAAGAATACCTCAAAGAGCTCTTGCTTTCCCTTGAATCTCTGCTCTACAATCCTTCTTCTTGCTCCTTTCTTCTTCTCCTTCTTCAAACCTTCACAAATGCACACAAAAATCACTTACAAACACTCAAGGATGAATTAGGGTTTTTCTCACTGCTTCTGAGTGTGAAGGAGGCGAGAATGAGGGCCATAAGGTGGCTTAAATAGTGGGCAACCCGGGGATTTAGGGTTTCACCCAGACGGACAGACTCGCCGAGTCCAGAATATGGACTCACCGAGTCTCCAGCTAACACGTGCTCGAAATCCCGACCCTACTCGGCGAGTCAGGCTATGAACTCGCCGAGTACCTCTTGCAAAACTTCAAAACAAATACCAAGGAATTAACATACCGGAAACGGGTCGTTACATAATTGGTTAATCAGTTTCCTTCAAAGAGTGATTCGGTTATGGATTCAACCTCCTCCTAGTACGTCTTTAACCCCCACTTCTCCATAATCCATAAATATCAGGTAGTTGTGGTAACTTCTTTGCCTATATAAGACAAGATGTGGCTTCTTTGAATGTATTAGTTATTCCATCACTTCAAATCTATCTATTGGTTGATCAATAATGGAGGAGAAATTGGCTGTTCTGTTAGAAGATACTTCACCGAAGGTAAAATTTCTTGAATAGATGTTTGGATTTAAATTCTCGTGTTCAAAATTGATTCATCGTTGGTTTTATTATATTGTTCAATCTTAGAATCATTTTTTATTGGCCATTTACTATTTTTTTGATATATGATTTTAATTTCTTATCGTTGAATAATGTAGAACACTGAATTCGTTCATGATATTGCCGATATTCAAACATTATCAGCTAAATCCATTAGTTCTGAAAGTGACTCTACTGAGATACATGTTTGGATTTAGATTCTCGTGTTTGGAAAATTATACTTTTTTTGTGCTTAATTGTACCTATCTCAATTCAAAAATGATTAAATCGTAGGTTTTATTATATCGTTCAATCTAACTATCGTTTATTTTTTTTCATTTGATATGTTTTTTGATATATGATTTTAATTTCTTACCATTGCATTATAAAGAACACTAAAGTCGTTCATGAAAATGCCAACCTTCAAACAATATCAGCCAAATCCATTGATTCTGAAAGTGACTCTCCTAAGATAATTTAGTATTCTCCTCACTTGTCCTTATAAATCCATTTTGGAAAGGGTTATTGCGAAAGAGGTAAGAATTGCTCGCCTTTTCATTAATTGTTAATAGTTTATGATTTTTTATTTTTTGTTTCAGATTTGTAAAATTGCAAAAGAAGATCAACAATTCGAAAGGGAAAGAAAAAGGGTTTTAGCTCTAACATGGTAGAAGTGGGATGAAGTTGTGGACCTCTGCTCAAATTATGATGAGGAAGATGATGTCATACAACCAAAAAAGCAAGTAATGGTTTGCATTCACAATAGAAATCGACCATAAAACTCCTTGATGAGTCGGATGTGGATGGTTGATGTGTCTATAAGTTGGTTTTAGTATATTTGATTTGTCTATAAAACTCCTTGATGCTCAGATTATGATGAGGAAGATGATGTCATACAACCAAAAAAGCAAGTAAGGGTTTGCATTCACAATATAAATCGACCCATAAAACTCCTTGATGAGTTGGATGTGGATGGTTGATGTGTCTATAAGTTGGTTTTAGTATGTTTGTGTTAACTTTGTTGAGTTTAGGATGCTTCATTTTCATTATTATGTTTAGTTGTTGTTTTAAATCTATGTTTAAAATGAATCAAACCTTATGGTTTAGAAAAGAATTTAGGTATTTGATAAATGTTTTATGGAATGTGGAGTCATTCCCAACTCTGTTTAGTTCAATTATATTAAGTATTATGATTTTCATATATGGATACATTTTAAATCTGGTTCTAATTTGTTTGATAATCATATTTTTTCTATTAAATGATGTTAACTGTTTGTAAGAGTCAAAATAGGTTGTAATTATTCGAAGTCTGTTATGTACCCTTCGTTTTATTTTGTAATGTATTTGCTAAGGCGCTTTTATATGAAGCTTAGTTTCAATGCATTAGTATTTTTTGTACGCTTTCTCAGTTTTCTATAAATAGGGAACTTTACTAGAGTTATATAGGAGTCCTTTTACATAACCTGTCTTTGTACTCTGTAAACATTTGAGAGCGTAATCGAGCTGAAACAAGATCATATTTACATCCCGTGTTCAATCTCGCATTCTTACTTACTCTGATTCGTTACTTACTCGATTCATTGATTCATCAATTGCTATCAGAGCAGGAATCATAATCCTTGATCTGATTTTCACGTTGTTCAAAAAGTTTTAAAACTGGAACACACTAAAACTGCAAGAAAATGTTCTTTTGTGGATGAAGCATGCAAGTTTTAAACATACGAGGGATAATTCAAGTTATTTTTTGAAAATTGGGACCCAATATACCTTTTGACACTTGTACAATAGACACTTGGTGTAATTTACTCTAAAATTTGTAACCATATAATAGTTGACTCGCTTCTTGTGCGTATAGGAGAAACAAGCAAAAAACAAGGAAGAACAAACAAAAAACAAGTAATTCTTGTTAACAATATGGTTTTTAATCGGTTGTCAATATTTTCTAGAAGTTCTTCAAGGGTTGACACTAATATTGAAGTTAAACTTTTGTCCTTTGACCTTTCGAAAGTCAAATTCAACCGATTCAAGTATGACAAATCTTCTTATTGCTTGTATAGATGGTTGTTCAGGAAGCATTAAGAACAAGGGGATTAAGAGATGATACAACCTTTATAGTTGGGGACATAATTCCACCTGACACTGCAATACCACCACCATCTCCACCCCGTAAAAAGCACAGCAAAATCTAATCTTTCTTCTTTAGAACAAAGTCCCATAGTTCCACTAGTAAACTATCCAAAAAACTATCTACTGTAGGCATTGTTGAGGAACTTTTTGAAGAAGGTTCAGCCATGCTTGTAGAAAGGTTAGTTTGGTCATATAATTCTTACAACCTGTAAAAATGGTCAACAGTTCGAGTCTCAACGGTTGCGGTGTGGGAGTTTCAATTCCAATGTGGATTTGTCTCCTTGTTGGCACTGGGCTCTTATGACACTTTTGACAGACACCTAGCAGGCTGTTGTGTACCTGATTCTGATTCAGACACAGACAGACAAGATTTTGTGGGCCAACTCAGCTAAGAGGTTTCCAGAAGAATAACCCTTTATTAATGTAGTTGGGGAACGAGGAGAGTGGTGTTTCATCAACAACGGGTCTTTTTATGTGTGCGGTTTGTCAAGTTGACTTATGGGCAAGTGAAGGGATATCGGCTCATGCAGGGTCTATCTTTTCAACAAGCTCAAAGCCATGGCAAGGTCCATTTCTTTGTGCTGATTTCGTAATTAGAAAGATGCCATGGAAGGAAAGCGACTGAGTGGAGTTAAACTGTTAAAGTTACTTAGCTGATTTATTTGAGGTAGATGATTGATTTGAATCTAAAGGTGGTGTGACACTATAACGTATATGTGGTAATTGGTAATAATGTTTTAATGAGTTGTGTAGTGTATGATGGAAATGTAGGATTAAAGAGTGGTTATTGTTTGGTAAGATGTTGATAGAAATTTAACAAATTTTGTAGGGGGTTGAGTTAACAATAAGCGAGTTAGGAACATTGATTGTTTCGGGTGTCTTTGTTTATGGTATTAAAAACGATTTGTTTGTGATTATGACATTCTTTATAAATCATAATTCCAACCATGATGAAAAAATCGTGAAACCAATTGCGTTTAGCAGAAAAATGAAAAATAAGCCATTAGGTTGGTATATGTGATTGACTGATTCAATATTGAGATGTAAAGTGTAAACCATGGGTTGAAAAGTAAACTAACGTAACATTTTAAAGATAACATTTTAAAGACTAAAATCAACGACTACCAAGACTCGTATTGCAATAATTTCTAATGTTCTAAAACTAGAACGATAGTCAAGCCTCATCTTCAGCCACATAAATCTCCATCATTGCCTCCCACTCATATCTCTTGGGATGATGTCCATCTAGACTTTTCAGTTTTCAGTTAGAGCAATGGCATAAATCTTTTGAACGTAAAATCTATATTCTTGTTAAAAAATTATCAGATAAATATATAATTCAAAATCGTAGAAGAGAAATTGAATCTTAATTACTAACTTAACATTTCCTTTGTGAGTAGTTAGAAGACATGACAACATTTTATGTGTGGCGGGTTAAAAATAAACGCAGTCAAACCAGGAATAAACGACTACATAATATGTAGAAAATATAATAATCTAACGATGAAAACCTAGAGAGCACAAACCATTCCATTAAAAGGTCGTTTTTTAAACAGGAGATTTATAAAAATATAATTAAATTGTCATAAATATTTGAACTACAGTCTATACCAATTGAAAGTAAACCTTGGAGGTGTTGTGTGTGGGGCCGTTTACCCCAACTACGACCCTTTAGAGAAACAATAAGGTGATATTTGGTTCACAATGTGAACCTGTTTTAAAATCTGTTAAAAATTATAATCTAGTTATATATATTCTGTTTGATTGTAGAAATTGAAATTAGTTTTGTAAAGAAAATTGGAATAATATAAATTGATAAAATTGACTTTCTTAGTACTTATTTTTTGTTTAATTTTACTTTGGTTTATATTTTATATGTAAAGATATATTATATAAATTATAAAAATCTTAAATGATGGTTGTGGCAGTAGCGGTGGATGGTGGTGGTAGGGGGTGGCGGTGGAAGTGCTGGATAGTGGTGGTGACAGGATGAAGGTGGCATCGACGACGATGGTGGTGAAGGTGGCGATGGTGGTGTGGTTGATGGTGACGGTAGTGGTGATGGGGTTGAAAGTGGCGGCGTCAATGGGGTGGATGGTGGTGGTGGCGGCGGCGGTGATGACAAATGTTGGCTGATGGTGGACTTTCCTTTTTTTAATGGAAAGTTCATCTCATTTATGAATCCATTTCCTTAGCAAATCTTGAACCAAACATGAGAATCTAGTCAAATTGGATTCAAATTTCCTCTAATTTTCAAGGGTTCAAGCGAGCCAAACACCACCTTAGCCTTTATAATAGACTTCAAACATTGTACAAAGATGTCTTAGTACAATATGACCAAACTTATGTACAGGTTAAAGGTGTTAATTCATATCAAGATGATGTTAGCACAAGTAGGAATGAAAGTAAAACACCATCATCAATAAATATGACGAAGTAATTCAATAGTCCCATAAATTGACAAAATTCAAAAGATGTATGCGAGGTAGATTAACAAAAACTCATAGCTTTTCCAGTACGTATGATGTTTTCGACCATCCAATTGTTTAAGGGATCAAAAAGATGTTTTTCGGTTTTTTCGGAAACTTTCTATTGAACAGATGGTTAGTCATTAGATGTTAGATTCACTAAGTTTGTTAATTCACATATGACCAAGTTTCAACCCGAGACCTTCGATCTAAGAGGCTTCCATGTCTACCAAGTGGGCTAGTCCTACTTCACGAGGTCAGGATGAGGTGCCCTTCCATTTCCTTATGGGTCGAATTCTTATATGGCCATGCAACAAGAGTGTATTTCGGAGATAAGCATATTTGGTCGACTACTGGGGTCCAGCAAGGCGACCCTTTGGGACCACTTCTTTTTGCTCTTGTATTGCACCCACTTATACATCAAATTAGAGACAATTGTAAGATTTTTCTTCATGCTTGGTACCTGGATGATGGGACAATCATTGGAGATTCAGAGGAGTTGGCCAGAGTATTGGACATCATTAGGATGGCAGGACCAGGATTGGGGCTTGAGTTGAATATCAAGAAAACTGAGCTATTTTGGCCTTCATGTGATGGTAGGAAGCTTCGTTCAGGTTTATTCCCAGCTGACATTGGACGACCGTCAGTGGGGGTGAAGCTTCTTAGGGGAGCCGCTAGTAGAGATGCGAGAAAAAAATATTACAAGAAGTATGAACCGGGAGAAGTGAGAAAAAATCGCAACGAAGAGAGTTGCTAACTTTAAAAGGAGGAGACATGAAATGCAGATAAACAATGAGGTAACCCTCCAGATCACTAAAATTACTTAAGTAAGGGGTGGAGTCAGACTCACGACTCCTAAAAAAGAAGCATTTTGCAGGAGGCAACCCGGAAATTTGGTTCGCATGTTTAGTTTTAGTTATTATTTTATTTTAGTTTTTAGTTTTTGAATAAAGTTTTGTACCTTTGATTATCATATTCCACTTTAATGTGTTTTTTAGCTTTGATGTATTTCAGTTGAGGATATGATTAGAGAAGAAAAGGCAAAAGGCATGGCAAGATTCAAGTGTGAGGTGCAACTACAACATGGAGAATCATATGAGCTTTCTATTAAGAATTTATTGTTTTACTTTAGGGAAACCTATATGAGAGACATGTTGTGAGCCTGATTAACTTAGTTCAAATTTCGACTTTATTCTACAAAACTCCTAAAATTGTTCCACTTTGCGACATGTTAATTCTTACTACACGTCGCGACGACAATATGGAAATCTCTCAACTACTAAAGATCACAGCGCAACAATTATCTCTTCATGTCACGAGTTTGCTCCATATTTGGATACACTTCATTTTTCAATAGCATTTATCAGCCTAATTTATCTGTCAAGCATCCAAATTTAGTCAACAAATATGTAAGAATTCCATAATTTTAGCAAAAAGTTTACAGCATTGTATTAAAAAGTTTCCACTAACAATCAAGTTAGATCCTGCCACTAAAAAGAGTATATTCCTTTTTTTCCCTTTAACTTTAATACGCTTTAGATGTTTTTTTAAAACAATGAGAGCATTATATGTAATAAGTTTGAGGGTAGGGGTTGAAAAAGGAAAATCCATTTTCATGATGTGAGCAAACCTCTGAGCACAGCTCGAACACTAGTGAAAGGCGCCACGACTTTGGACCTTATGTGATGCGAATCCGATGTTTTTCGAGAATCAAATAAATAGATGACCCCCTATATTCCAGAAGATATACCAACTTAAGAGACTAGCTATATTATGAAAATCAAAAACCATATGGGAATTCGAAGCTGATGAACGAGTGTCGTTTCGAATATCTAAGCATAGAAACATAAATTAATCATTTGATTTGCTTTAGTATAATATTTAGCGATTCCTTTTTTATTTCTCTTTGTGTTTTAGCTATAATTATGGAGTAATACCCTTTGGATCCGCTTAGATATAAATAAATCATTAATACTATGGTTTGATTTATTAGTTGGATTTATAAACATCATTATTTATTATGTTTGTTTGATCGAAAATCCTTATGTATTAAAGTTTTGATTTTTATTATCTATAACCGAGTTGTATATAGTTTAGAGGATCAATCTGACTATATATGCTTGTGTCTTAACTAATTTATGAACAATAAATTGTTAGGACTAGAGATGAACCAAATCCTAAGGTTAGGTTATATAATCATGACATATAATGTGTAAGTTAGCATTAGATGACCTTGTACTAGAGATGAACCAAATCCTAAGGTTAGGTTATATAATCATGACTTGTAATGTGTAAGTTAGCATTAGATGACCTTGTATGCTTAGATTGATTTTCATGACCATTAAGATTAATCACTAGATCAAATCTTTTATAATTCGAACATTTAATTGATTATTTAGTTAGTTAATTGTGTGACCATTGTTTTAGTTGCTTTATAATTAATAATATTAGTTAATTAGATCAAGATAGCTAGTCAATATAGAGATATGTAATTAACAATATAAATACATTGCACTTCTATTAAATCAACCATAGGGAAAGAGGGGAATTCGGTATCTAAGTGGAAGTACTTTAAAGTTATTGTTTTAATCAAGTTATTTGCTTTCATTTGCTAGTTTGCAAGTTAATTCAAGTTTAATTTAGTTTAAATTAAACCCCCAATTTACTTTTTTGTTTTAGTTTAATTTCGAGTTTAATATTCTTATTCGAAATCATACTCGTTCCCATTAGGTTCAATACCAGGTCTTGCTACAACGATAATGTTATACAATTAGGTACACCGCCTAGTGTGTGTTACAATGCAGTTGTGTTAAAATCACTTTTATAAATTTAAATGTTTGCTTAATTTTTAGTATATAAAATCACACATTAGTAGTCTAACATATTTTATCGTATCATAAGGATATCATTATTCATGGTCTTCATATCCAAGAGTCACCTGATGTGACATCCTAAATTTGTCGGACAGAAAAGACCGATTTAGTTTATGCTTTTAAAATAAAATCAAAGTAATCTCTCCAATAAAAATATGTAGAATTTGTCACAAAACAAAATATAATAAAATTTTATCAAAGCATTTCTTAAAGAAATGTATTCTTTATTTCATTACAAAACTCGGGATGTCCACATTGATACAGACCATAAGCATAAACAGTACATTATAGGCATTACAACAGTTATTTACATCTACTGGCCAATAATCCAAAAATCCCTCATCATCATCCAACTATGCTCTAGGTCTACTACCTGTAATAAAAAGTTGTGTTGGTTAGGATTGGGTGCCTAATGAGCATATATGGTTTTCAACCCACAATAAATAAATTTATTAATTTCATCAACCAATAATAAATTTATTACTTTCATCAACCAACAATATCCCTGATTATTCATTCCCGTTATCCTCACTTTACGTTTCTAAACACCTATCACAAGGGACCTAACCTAAGGATCATCATCGGGATGGACTTTACTGCTAAGGGGATTCATCAGCTATGTATGTCTGTAAGACAACCATGATGGGGATGGAGTACACCAACGAATATATAGTTCACCAACACCTACAGGTTGCGAGCCTGCTAGAGTTCCAATGGACTGTCTAGAAAGGTCTGTGGTCGTCATCTATACGCCGCTAGATGACTACAACAACAACAACAACAACAAAACTAATAACAACAACATTGATGCCTCTCATCATTTTATCACACATCATCTATTTTCATCAACCCATGTTGTACCCAACATATTTGTAGATAAAAATACATATATAGTTTAAAACTTGTATAAAACATTCATTCAACATCCATCTCAAATAAACAAACAATATATATACACATAGCACGTATTTTATAGAAAATACTTCATATCTATGTGTAAGAGGAATGTGACCACCCACTCACTTGATTTAACGATAATTAGGCAACACTTTGTCCCTGAAAACAATCTTTTTCGATAAAACCAGGATGTTTTCTCAAAAACCGGGCTTCACGTGGGCAGAGTTTCGACTCGAAATCTCTTTTTCTCGGGATCTTCGGATTCTTCGGGGCTTTCTTATGATGCTAGGATAGTATTTTAGGGTTAGGGGTATTTATTGTAACATACAAGAAAGTATAGGGTGAGAGAATGAAAGTTTGTAACATAAATTTGGATGGCCTCGCTCACTATTTATAGTGGTTGAACCCTCGAGCGATGTTGGGCGTAACTGACCTGGTACGCGGGGCGTACTTCTTTACCAACCTTTACGCTGGGTGTAACATCATGGTACGCGGGGCGTACTTCTTCACCAACCAGTACGCTGGGCGTACAAAGGGATTATCTCGGACGCGTCAAGGCTATGAATACGTGTACACCATGAAATGGAGTAGGGCTACGTGGCCAATTTCGAACCGTGAACACAATAGTAAGATGAGCGTACATATGTCGTGCGTTGGGTATACATATATACGCTAAGCGTACCTCTTGGTACGTTGGGCGTTCTTCCAGTTTCGAAGTTTGCGCTTGAAACTTCAAAAATTCATATCTTTCACATGCATGCTCCGTTTTTTACGTTCTTTATATCCACACGTAGGTGAAATTATGCTCTACAACTTTCATTTAGACTCCGTTGGCTAGTTTTGATTTTATTTTTAACGTTGTATTTTAACAGACTGTGACAGGAAAAGTCCGTTAAAAATTCATAACTTCTTCATCCGACGTCCGTTTTCGTCTGTCTATTTACCATTGAACTACTATCAACATGATCTTTAATTGTCGTTTACGTTGTGTCGGCTAAAAATCGCTCGGTCTAAAATTCGATTTTCGGGCTGCATACTGCTATACCAAATCTTAGAAAATTCATAACTTCTCATACAAAGTCAGATTTGGACATTCTTTTTATACACACTCTCGGTTTAACGTATACTACGACTTTCATTTACATCGCTAAGGCTAAAAATCACTTTATCGTAAATTCACTTTTTACGTCACACAGCGTCGTGCCGGTTCTGTCACGAAACTTCGACATGTCATAACTTCTTCGTTATAACTTGGATTTCGGTATTCTTTATATCTCCGGAATCTTTAATTTATTAAATCATAATAATTAAATATAAGCACATAATACTCTAATAATACATCTTTATTATTTCAAAATAAGTTACAAAGATTAACCTAAAATAGTATATCATCATTAATGTCTAGCCTAGAAACGCATCGGGTCGGTTGTCCTAATGATTGACATTTCATTACTAGATTTTGTGTTTTCTTGGGCTGAATTTGATTGGTTAGAGTATAAAGGAAATATGTTGTTGCTAAATCTAGTATCTATTTCGAGTATCAGGTATTTACATCAACGTGTACTTATATATGTTAGCTGACTTTTCTGCATGAGCTTTTCCTAACCCTTCCTTGTACGTTGACTCTATGGTGTGATAGTTTTAGCATCACCTATTTGGTAGGTAATTTGAAAACATATTGAGATTGTTATCCATTTCATCTGAGACATGGTTATATAAGGATGCCTGATGTTTCTCATGTTCCTACCATGACTCAATTGTATATTAACAAAAGGTCTTTTGTTTGCCTAGTTCTCATACTTAGGATCCAAGCTTCACATCACTACTTTTGTTTTGCTTGAAGGGCATAAAGAGATTTAATATTGATAGTTTTCCATATCAACATGAGGTTGTTATGTTCAGTTATGACCTAATCAACTTTGTAACTCTCATTCTTCATTTTCTTGTATAAATTCACAACCCTTTTTTCTTTTTCTTGTATAAATTGAGAGCCCTTTTTCATTTTGAAAACACATACCAAAATTTACTCTCTAAAAAGAGTTTTTTTTTTCTCTAGATTTAGTTCTTAATCTGCTTAAATACTATTAAATACTCGTATGCAAAATTTTCACCAATCACCCAAACATCTATATAAGTATAGATATGCCACTACAAGAAAAAGAAACTATAATGACATACGGATTGTGACACGCATCTGATTTATGACAGACATAAATGCGTGTTGTTAACAATATATTTTGTGAAAATTCACAAGACAACGTACAATAATCTACGTCGTACTTTAGTGTCTAAATGAAACAAAAACAACCTGCTTTAGCTTTTTATCATTATATATAATGAATAGTTGTATTTGTATATCATAAATGTATGTCGTTAATTTACGATGGACAAATGCCTATCGTTTATTCCATATGACGATAATTTTAATTTTTTTGGAAACGGTAAATATATTGATATAAGTAGAAAAGCCCAACGAGAAGCATGTAGCTAAGGAAGGAAATACAAAGGGAAAAAAAGAAGATTATGATTTCAATGATAAACATTTGTAGTCATCTATAGTCATTACGACAATACATGTCATTCAAAAAAAACCTACTAGCGTGTGTTAAAACTATCCATAAATTGTTTTCAAGTCAAAAAAAAATTAAAGTCAAAAAGTGAAAACGCACAACCACGAACGGCCCGATATATTCATTCCTCATTAAACCAAACTTCCATCATACCCCCATCTATCTATCGAGATTCGGACAAAACATCTGTGTAGATCTCTTACAAGATTATGAAAAAACACACCCTTGTCTTCACCATCTTCCTACTTCTTAACCAATCGCTCAGTTTGGATCCCAGCTACGAAGCTTGTGTTGCAAAAGACTGTGGAGATGGGCTTAAAGTTAGTTTTCCATTTTTCATCAACGGACTACATGATTCCTCTTGTGGTTACCCTGGATTTGAGCTCCGCTGCAGCAATGGCTCCTCAATTCTTCGGATCGCAGAAAACGACTTCATTGTTAAAGATATTCAATATAAAAACAGCTCCCTCCGTCTCCAAGACGCCACGATTTTGCCGAATCAAACTGAATCCTGTCCCTCGAAGATCAGGAACATAACGCTTGAAGCTAACCGATTCCGGATAGACAATGTTTCTACTACGAAACTCATTTTGATTTCGAACTGCTCGAGTGTATTGCCGGTGAATCTGGAAAGGTATAGAATACGATCCTGTGAGGAAAGTAATGAGGTGGTGATGCTTGCTAATGATATGAATTTGAGAAATGTAACGAGAAGTTGTGGGTATGGTCGTAAGGTTGTGGAGACGCTGGTAGAATTGAGTGGCGAAGAAGGGAGGAGTCAGGTCGTTGACGGTGATAACTACCTGGAGGTAGTGGAAAGGGGGTTCGTGTTGCATTGGCTTGCGGCGGATTGTGGTGTTTGTGAGAGCAGCGGTGGTAGGTGTGGGTTCAATCAGATGACTTTCGGATTTCGTTGTTTTTGTCGCGATAGGCCCCATATGGTGAGTTGCCGGACTGGTAAGAACTTTCATTTTTGGTATAAAGTCAACTTGTCTCAATTTCACATCACATCACATACGACTAATAAATAACGAAGGAATGTGATACTAGTATAAAAAAAAAAGTTAAAATATTTTGTTTTATATAAGATAAATAAAAAACATAAATAAAACTCACCTCACAAACAATAATGCATCACCCACCGGCCACTGTTATATGCTCACTTTACGACATTATTTTACTTTTCAATTTAGCAATGCTATATCATGTTTTAACGGATGTTTAAAAATTATTTTTTTAATTGAACAAATATGATCACCGATTATCGTTTTAATCGGGTCAATTGGCAGGTTAACCCGGTTTCTATTATTATTATTTTTTTCTATTTTCTTTTTAATTTCCTATATACATAAGTTCAAACATTAGAAATACATACCAAAACTAATTATAGATCACACCAAATAAATTAAGAAAAAATATATTCATAAGTTTTACATCAATCCATATATATTAAAAATTAAATATAATATAATATCGAAACAAAATTTTAATTTTATATGAATACACACGTATCAAAAAACTTCATAACATTTATCATGTGTTTTTATTTAATTTAAGAGAAGTCTAAATAGATGTAAAAAGACCACCAACTTTTGTTATGCAAAATGTTTTATTTTCAAGTCTTTTTATTCAATTTAACATGCTCAATCGATTCAACTTGTTGTTTGTAAAAACCGACTGGTTCGTTTTGATTTAAAAATAAACATAAAACCAATGTTAGTTTACTGCTTCAATTCAATCGGATTTTAAAAATACTATTGACCGGACCGTGTTTCAGGTTATTCCAGAATCACAAAATAGGTTTTTAAGTTTTTCCCTTGTTTTTCATATATTTTTTTTTAATATTGATAAATGATAGGTCACATTTTATTTTTTAATTATTTCCTTTCTTGTGTTTACCTGATTTCTATGCACATAATATAGTTTTGAAATGTATAAACTACTTATTTAAGTATTTATTTCTAACTAGAAGTTGACCCCTCCCCGCTTTGTCGGAGTCGCAAACGTGTTCATCCTTAGTCGATAGATGTTTGGTTTTAGGGACTTTTTGGTACATCATGCTATGATTTTGGGTTTACATGACTAACTTCAATTTATGTCGTCCTATGAAAAAGTATGATTATATGTGACCAAAATCATATGTAGAAAACATACCTAAAAATAAGCATAAAAATGTACACATAAATTTACATCGAAACGTAAAGAAAATCGAATTTACAACGTACATAAGCATAATTGAATAAATGTTTTTTAAGTTAACGAACAAAAGTCCAGACAATAGAAAACACATTATATGTGACTTGAATTATACATAAGAAGCGTACATAACAATAAGCATGAAAACGTAAAAAAAATTACAAACGTAGACAAACTTAAATATATATATACTACGAGGGCTAAACACAAAAATTTGAAAAATAGAGTTGATAAAAGTGACATTTTACAAATTTCAAAGTGAAAATGATATTTTATAGGTGGAAAATACCATTTTACGAAGTATTGGAAAAATGGAGGGTAAAAAATATCATTTTACAAAAATAGTGCAAATTGTCAGTGGAAACATCCATTGACATTGCCTTTTAAAATATATTAAATTACCCTGCTTTGCAGGAGATGTAAGACTTCTCGGTGTGGTGCGGCTTGAGACCGCGCTTCCATGCCAACTCAGCATAGAACGCCGCCCCTAGGGTGCGGTTTGCTGCGGTCTAAACCGCGGTGCGGCCCCTCAAGACCGCGTATTCTGATTGGCTGGTCATTTTGACCGTTGAAATTGAAAGATTCTTTTGTTTTTTTTTTCCTTTTTTTTTCTTTTTCTTTCCTATATATACACATATCAACTTAACTTTTTTATTCACAACATAATCTTCTCTATCTCTCAAAAAATATATTTTTTTTTAAATCACTACTCTCCCAAAAATATCATCTTCTTCATCTTCTGAAGAATTTCAGACTATTTTTGATACCGCTATTGCGTGTGTTCAAATGGCGGAATAAACATACAACGTTGTATGTAACAACGCAGCTGCAAGTTCTCAACAGAGAACACGAAGATACATTTACAGAAATCGTGAAGAAGTCAACCAACGTTTGGTACAAGACTATTTTGCAGAGAATGCCACTTACCAAGGGTATTATTTTCGTAGGCACTTCAGAATGCTCAAAGGTTTATTCGAACGTATAGTTGAAGATGTAACGAGGGAGTGCAGTTTTTTCCAACAACACCACGATGCTAGAGGTACACCCAGTTTCACTCTGTTACAAAAATGCACGACGGCACTTCGTCAGTTAGCATATGGCATTCCGCCTGATGCGTTAGACGAAAGTTTTAGGATGTCTGCTAGGATAGCATGAGACAGTCTCCATTTTTTCTGCAAAACTGTCATTCAGTTTTATGGTCCAAAATATTTACGTAAGCCTACACGTAATGACATCTTGCAATTGCAAGCTCATCATGCTAGTGTGCATGGATTTCCTGGAATGCTAGGAAGCTTAGATTGTCTCCATTGGGCATGGGAAAATTGCCTTACAGCATATCATGGGCAATTTACCCGAGGTGATCATGGTCACCCAACGGTAATACTTGAGGCAGTTGCATCACAAGATATGTGGATTTGGCATGCTTTTTTTGGTTCTCCTGGTTCGATTAACGACATCAACATTCTTAACCGTTCACCAATATTTAACAACATATACGATGGATCCGCACCAGATTCTTCTTTTCAAGTGCATGGAACGCCATATAAGTATGGTTATTATCTGGTCGATGGAATCTATCCTGAGTATGCTGTGTTTGTTAAATCGTTTTCAGCTCCGCATGGTTCTAGACGAAAGAAATTCAAGAGAGCTCAAGAAAGAGCTAGAAAGGATGTTGAGCGTGCTTTTGGAGCTCTGAAGAAACGGTGGTTCATATTGAAAAAACCAGCAGCTTATTTGGGCGAGGAAAAACTTCAAGAAATCATGTATACATGTATTATATTGCATAACATGATTATTGAAGACGAAGGAAGAGCGATATGTGCGTTTGACGAGGAAGAAATCATACCAGAGACACAACCAATAGAAATTGGTGGCGAAGAGTATATAAACAGGAGAGCAGAGATACGTTGCACCGAAACATTTCACAATCTTCGCAATGACTTGGTGGAACACATTTACGGGGTTCAAAACATTAACCTTAATTTGGATCCACCGGATGACCCCGAAGATGAGTTCTCGGAGAACGACTTTATGTAGTTTCCTTTAGTTATTTTCTTTATGTTTTTTAAGTTTCTAGGGTTATTTAAATGTCATGTGTGTGTGTGTTTTTTTTTTTTGGTAACGCAATATACTGTTTTTTTTTTATTTTCAAGTAATGAAGAATTATGTTTTTTTATTAAAATAGAAGGTATATTAAATTAAATTAGTTAAAAAAAAAAGAAGTTTTATTAAATTAAAATACTTAAAAAAAATAAAAAAAAATGAAAAGTGTGGCAAGAAACCACACTTAAGTGGTAAAAGGTGACATGACGCTGATGTGGCGGGGGAGAGAGTGCGGTTTCGGTGGCACCACTCCCTCCAGCCTAATATGTAACTTTTCTATGATAGAGACATTTTCTGCAATTTTACCATTTTACAAAGTATTGGAAAAAATAGAGGGTAAAAAATAGTATTTTACAAAAATGATGCAAATTGTCCATAGAAACATCCATTGATATTGCCTTCTAAAATATATTAAATAACCCCGCTTTGCGGAGATGTAATATGTAACTTTTCTGTGGTAGACATTTTTTGCAATTTTTTTAAACATACAACCATTTCTGTAATCTATAAATTTTTTATTGTAAAGTGACGGTTTTGTATTTTTTTTTTAAATGTGGATCATTTCTGTAAGAAAAACTGCAAATTGACTGAAAATTATAAAAATTATAGGGTCAATTTTTTGGATTTATTTCTTATACAGAGACCAAACCTGACAACATACAAAAGTCTTGGCCAAAATCCTAAAACCAAAATGTTTACGGCCTATGTTTTAAAACCAAAAAATTTGTGGCCACATTCCTAAAGTCAAAAGGTTAACTATTCCTACGAGGGTTGCGAGGTGTCTAGTGTTCATAAGGCACCATACAAAATGATGAACACATAAAGCTAATAAATTTGAGTTAAGGTGATAACAATTTAAATTTAAAATATATAATCAACAGCTAATTAATATGTTAAGTTTTATTAAAATATGATAGCTTGACTGGGTTTTTGTCCATGTAGGAACAAAAAAAAATCATCAGTGATTCTTGTCACGGGTAAGTCATTACATACACACCTTTTGTTCACCCGACTTAGCTTTTCAGTTTCAACAGTAACTAATTTAAGGCTTTTAAATCATTATTTATTGCAGCTCTTTGTATAGGATTAGGGACAATATTGGTTGTGATAATGTTATGCTTCATAAGGAAATTCAAAAGGAGAAGAAGTACTCAGAGCTACGTTAATGTGGAAAATTTTCTAAAAAATCATGAGTTTCTCGCAAAAAGGTACTCTTATTTGCAAATAAAGAAGATGACAAACACTTTTGAAGTCAAAGTAGGACAAGGCGGCTTTGGGTCCGTGTATAGAGGGGTGCTAAGTAACGGAAACCTAGTGGCCGTGAAGATTTTAAGCGAATTAAAAGGTAAAGGCTAAGATTTTATAAACGAAGTTGCAAGTGTTGGCAAGACTTCCCATGTAAATATCGTAAGTCTTGTGGGATTTTGCTTCGAGGGCCATAAAAGAGCATTGATCTATGAGTTTATGCCTAATGGATCACTTGAGAAGTTCATACATGACCAAGCTTCTTCAGATAATAGCCAACTTGGGTGGAAAAAGTTGCATGAGATTGCTGTGGGGATTGCTCGGGGATTAGAATACTTGCATATTGGTTGCAACACATGGATCTTGCATTTCGACATAAAACCCCATAATATACTTTTGGATCAAGATTTTTCTCCCAAGATATCTGACTTTGGGCTTGCTAAACTATTCCCCGATAATAGAAGCATGATATCAATGTCACATATGAGAGGAACACCAGGATATATTGCTCCGGAAGTTTATTCTAGAAATTTCGGGCAGGTATCTCATAAATCAGATGTTTATAGTTATGGGATGATGATTTTGGAAATGGTTGGATGGAGGAAAAATATTGAGGCAGAGGTTGATCATACAAGTGAAATATACTTTCCTCATTGGATCTACAAAAAGCTTGAATTTGATGAAGAACTTGGACTACATAGGAGTATGAGCAATGAAGAAAATGAGATGGCAAGAAAAATGATAATAGTGGGCTTGTGGTGCATACAAACTAATCCCGTTAACCGACCAACAATCATGAAGGCGTTGGAAATGTTAGAAGGGGACTTGGCATCATTAGAAATTCCTCCAAAACCTTATTTGTCTTCTCCATCAAGGTTGGATGCTTCCTCAATTACAGATTAACTAAATCATCATCGTTGCTCATTTACTCAAATATATTTTCATGTGGTTATATATCATAGATTTGTACCTGGGGACTTGTGGTGCACAAAATACCCAAGCCTATTAGCAATTATTATATATAGTGAGTGTCATGTAATAAGGTAGAAGGTTTGAAAATTCATTCATAATTGAAAATTTATTGACGATTTTGGTTTATTTCTTACTTCTTCATTGCACTGTTTATATTTCCACATTTTCTTTACCATAAATAGTTTCTGTCGATTTGTGGTTCAAGGGCACACATATCTTGGTATGGATATGATTATAAGTTCATAATACAACTTCAATCATTAACTTTTTTTAAGTGCAAGATTGTATGCATAGTATACCACATCAAGATGAAAGGATGCTAATTTACCTTATAAGCAATTACTATATCTCTAAGATTGTGTTGGTGTAGCAGCAGGATCAATTTGTCAATGGAAAGTACTCCTCATTAAATTAAACTAGAAGTTAACTACTTGATGCTTTTCTATATCATTGTAGATACATATCAATTTTTTTGTAAAAAGTTATCAAATGTTGGTAGAAGGCTAATAAGAATGGCTTCTAATGGCATTGAACACTGAAGGCTTTTACCCTGAAGACACAAGATTTATTCAGTAGTTTTATTCATAAAAGAGAAAAAGGAGAGCACATTACCTATTTGAAATAAGAAAATCCCATAAAACAAGGAAACAATCTCTCGTATCTACCCATGACCAGAAAACTACAGCTAACATAGATTTGAATTATTCAACCTCCTAGACTTGGTAAAACAGTCAATAAAACATTCAACGAAATCTGGATTATGACAATATCCCCCCCTCCCCTTGTCTAGAATTTGTTACCTGTTTTACTCTAGTTAGCTCCTGCATTTCCTTATGCTTCACTTGTGCCTTACCTCTGTGAGTATATCATATGTTTGTTCTTTGATGCAAACATGAGTCACTCCTATTAGGGTTTTCACACTCAACTCCTACTCGTCAAGTTGGGTCCCCCCAATTCGTTGAGTAGACTCTAAAAATCAGGCGACCATCTCAATCTCTACTCGGAAAGTTGGGGCCTCTAACTCGTCGAGTTGCCCTATCAAAATGAATATAATTCAATTAAATATTATACCTGGGAGTCGGGATTTTACCATTCTCCCCCCACTAGAATCAGACTTCGCCCTCGAAGTCATTCTTTGGAAATCAATCTCGGTACTGCTCACGCATCTCGAACTTCGGCTCCCAAGTCCACTTGGATCCCTTCCGATGCTGCCACAGAACCTGAACCAAGGGCACCTCTTTATTCCTCAATACCTTCACTTTCTTATCCAAAATGGCCATCGGATTATTAATGTAGTTCAGTCGATCATCAACCTGAATATCCTCTAAAGGTACCACTATCGTCTCGTTGGCTACACACTCCCTAAGGTGGGACACATGGAAGGTGTTATGAATCTAGCTCAACTCTACAGGCAGCTCTAACCAATAAGCTACGTTACCCACTCGAGTGATCACTATGAAAGTATCGATGTATCTGGGGCCCAACATGCCCCGCTTCCTGAATCGGATCACCCCTTTCGTGGTGATACCTTTAGGAGGACAAAATCTCTGACCTGGAACTCTAGCTCGGATCTTCTCCGGTCTGCGTAACTCTTCTGACGACTCTATGCCGTCAGTATTCTCTGTCTGACCTGCTGGATTTTCTCTGTCATCTTGAGCACTATCTCAGTGCTCCCCATCACTCTCTTCCCTACCTCTACCCAACAGATAGGATTCCGACACCTCCTTCCGTACAAAAGCTCAAAGGGAGGCATACCGATATTGGAGTGATGGTTGTTGTTGTATGAAAACTCAGCTAAGGGCAAGTAAGTGTCCCAACTTCCACTGAAGTCGATAACACATGTGTGTAGCATGTCCTTGAGTGTCTGAATCATCCGCTTGCTATGTTCGTTTGTCTGTGGGTGGTATGTGGTGGTGAAATGCAACTGGGTACCCAACTCCTCGTGAAATTTCTTCCAGAACTTGGAAGTAAAACACACATCACGATTTGATACTATCGATGTTGGCACCCCATACCGTGCCACCACCTTTCGAACGTATATCTCGGCTAATTTCTCTGCAGAAGAGCTCTCATTTATAGCCAACAAGTGAACACTCTTCGTCAACCTATCTACAATCACCCATATCACATCGACACCTCACGTAGTCCTTGGTAATTTGGTAATAAAATCCATGGATATATGTTCCCATTTCCACAGGGTATTCTCCAAAGGCTGCAACTGGCTATGAGAACGTTTGTGTTGTGCCTTGACCTGACGAGAGGTCAAGGATCTCTCGACTACCCATGTCACATCTCTTTTCATATAGGTCCAACAATAATCCTTTTTCAAGTCCAAATACATCTTGGTGGCCCCTGTATAGATCGAGAATCTCGATCTATGGGCCTCCTCCATCAAAATACGTCGAGATCCACCTGTATATGGCACCATATCTGCCCACGGAAGGTCATAAGCCCACGACTATCAATCTCAAACTCAGAAATATGACCAATCACCCGCTCTCTCTTACGGTTCTCTAGTCTCATGGCCACCTCTTGGGCCTCTCGGATGGTATCTAAGACTGGGGTCATCACCGTCATCCTCATGCACATGTCTCGGATCGGTGCACTCACTGCTCTACGACTCAGGGTATCAGCCACCACATTCGCCTTGCCAAGGTGATACAAAATCTCATAGTCATAGTCTTTCATTACATCCAACCACCTCCTATGTCTCATATTCAGGTTGGGTTGATCCATAAGGTACTTCAGGCTCTTATGGTCCATGTATATGGTACATCGGACACCATAAAGATAGTGGCGCCAAATCTTGAGGGCGAATACCACCGCCCCCAACTCCAAATCGTGGGTGGGATACCTCATCTCGCGAGGCTTTAGATGCCTCGATGCATATGATATCACATGTCCCTTCTGCATCAACACGACACCCATTCCCGATATAGATGCATTACGATAAAGTACGAAGTCCTCCACTCCCTCGGGAAGGGATAACACTAGAGCTTCGCACAATCTATGGCGAAGAGTCTCGAATGATGCCTATTGCTTAGGTCTCCAAGCAAAAGTAACACCCTTCCTAGTCAATCTGGTCAGAGGAACAACAATCTTGGAGAAATCTCTGATAAACCTCTGATAGTAACCCTCCAGATTTAGAAAACTCCTGATCTCGAATGGGGATCTTGGTACCTTCCATTGTACAACTGCCTCAATCTTGGCCGGGTCGACCAAAATCCCATTCTGGTTAACAAGGTGTCCCAATACCTGGACCTCTCGTAACCAGAAATCACACTTGGAGAATTTGGCATAGAGCCTCACCATCCTCAATACCCTAAGAATCTCCCACATATGCTCATCATGTTGTTCCCTAGACCTCGAGTACACCAAAATGTCATCGATGAACACGATTACCGACCGATCCAACATGGGCCTGCACACTTGGATCATGAGGTCCATGAATGTTATCGGTGCATTGGTGAGCCCGAAAGGCATCACCACAAACTCTTAGTGCCCATAACGAGTTCAGAAGGCCGTCTTCTGAATATCCTCCTTGAATACTCTCATATGATGATACCCAGATCTCAAATCAATCTTGGAAAACCAAGACGCCCCCTGCAACTGATCAAACAAATTGTCGATCCTCGGTAGCGAATAACGGTTCTTGACCGTCAGCTTGTTCAACTCCCGGTATTCGATGCACATTTGGTGTGAACCATCCTTTTTCTTGACAAAAAGGATCAGTGCTTCCCACAGTGAGCTACTCGGTCCAATAAACCCTTCCCCAGCAGCTCCTGGAGCTACGAGGACAACTTCTGCATCTCAAGTGGCATAAGAAGATAAGGTTCCTTGGCAATAAGTGTCGCACCCGGAATCAGATCGATCTGGAACTCCACCTGTTTCTCAGGAGGCACACCCAGAAATTCCATGGGGAAAACATACTACAGGAACATAAGAAACAAAACTCGGCCTCTCAGTGGCTACCCGTGTATCCATCACATATGCTAAAAAGCTCATGCATCCCTGCTCTAGACTTTGCCTCACCCTGGCGCCAGAACAAAAAGCTGATCCCGATCTACTTCCCTCGCCATAAATAGTAACTACTCCCTCACTAAGGTCTCGTATGGTCATCATCTGACGCTCATAGTCAATCATGGCTCCAAATCAGCTCAACCAATCTATGCCCACTATGACACAAACATCACTCATCGCTATCGGCACCAGTTTTATCGGAAACTCAACCTCGAAAATCTCTAAAACAAATCCCTGGTATACATAAATGGCAAAAACCACATGCTCATCGGCTATAAAAACCCTCAACGGTCGACTCAACGCCTCGCGCCTAACACTAATGTGACGACTAAAGGATAAGGACATAAAGATTGACTCGCACCTTAGTCAAATAACACCAATGAAAGCTCAGAACTCATAAGAAAAGTACCTATATGGAACACAATATAAGCATAAGCAAATCTCAAAATAACATAAATAAGGAAATACGTACCAGCAACAACGTTAGGTGCTGTGTGAACTCCTCCGTAGTCAACTGGAAAGCTCTCTAACGAGCACTTAGAGCCTCGACCTTCACCGGACGGCCATCAGTAACGCGCAAAGCAGCAGGAGTAGACCACTACCAAAAAGAGATTTCCCACAATTGCAAATATATGACAAAAACGTAAATAACTAATTATTCAATCTGGAGTCGGGCACCGTCCACATTACTTAGTTGAGTCACCTTTGTGTTTCCTAGACTTCCTAGAGTAAATATGGATCAGTAGGGGTTCTTTGGTTGTTGGTCTAAAGGATATATAGTCTTCATCACTAATCTTCTTTGTCTTTTTCATTAATGTTATGATTAATGGTCGTTTTGGAAGAAGCATAACCCTTTTCAGATTCTACACTATAGTTGAAAGTACAACTTTTTATAGGAAAACCAAGTAATATTGCTCATAACCATTTGGAGGTGTATAAACCTCATTCCAACTTATACTCTTTGCTAATTTGAATCTTTTCATAAAGTCTTGGAAATTATGTTTGTCACGAGGGTATGATTATGACTTCCATCTACATTTAATGGTGCTTCCCCTTCTTTCTTTTATTTTTTTCATTCAATTGTCTCCATTTATATGTCTTCATTCAATAGCGATTGCTTAATTTTATCCACGTTCGAATTAGGTGACATATATGTGGCTTTAGAACTTATAACTTCCTGGTTTTCATTTTCACTTTGATCATCATGAAACACTTGTTGATTTAGGATCCTAATCTTTAAAACAAGATATAAAAAATATGACTGTGAATTTGGGATCAAGTCGTTTGTTACAACATAAAGAACTACTCTACACAACACTCAAGGAGTTGCATTACTTTTCTCACCAACTTCAGCCCAATCAAGACATGATTCGGTATGTCTACTCTACTCCTTCTCGTTTTATTTACCTGTAAAACTTTAATCTAACATGACATGGTCGCTAAATGATGTAAATGTATGACATGCAGTATGGGCCACAAATACTTCTTGGTTAACCAAACTATGTTTCATGGACTATTGAAGGTGTGAAGCGTTGGAAATATTCCATGCACTATTGAAGGTGTGAAGAGCTAGAAATTATATGAAACCAAAAAGAATAGAACTACTTAGATTATTGGTTGCAAATTTATCACTTTGTTCGAAACTTCTTTTTCTTTTTGTTATTTCCAATTGTCCACAACTCCAAAAAAATAAACTCTATTAATGGCATCATCTGGAGGTACACTGATGAATATAGTAATTTTCAAGAATGTCGACATACGAAACCCATTAAAAATTAAAGCCGTTCTAAAAAAAATTAAGCTTAACAGAAAGGAGCCATGGCCTCTACAACACTGATTGATGTCTTAGGTTAGAAAAAGGTAAATACAACCACTTATCGTTCTTAAACATAGAAAAACAACTCTTTTACAAGGTTATATAAAAGGTTATATAAAGTGTAAATATATGTTCATAAATTATAACTAATAACTTTATATTTAGAAAATATGAAAAAGTCAATACCATTGTTAATGTCCATTTTAAAAATACATGTCTCTCATGCACGAACAATAGTAAAGATGTTTCCAATTTTACGCCTAACAACTTCATAATCTTTTCAATGTAGTTGATACATATTTTACTCGATCAAAAAAATTATATTGTCAATCTAAATCTTATTTCTTCTAGAATCACTTAAACTTAGTTGTTTGATCAATTCTCTAGGGCAGTGATTATCACGCCCTTGCAACGTTTCCTAGTATTTATATATTACAAAGTTTGGGCCGTTACACGAAATAAATAAACAATGCACATTGGGCCTACATATAATAAACATGTACACTATTAGTTTCAACTTGGGTTCATGAGGCTGAGTTCAAAGCGTCCGGATTCATCAGCTTGTCTCAAGTTAATCATGATCACAAAAATTCCCAAACATTTTCAAACCTAAGACTATTATGTGATTCCGTCCTATTACAGTTGTATACACTTGAAATGGCACGTGATGTGATATATGCGATTTCGTTACTATTTCTCAGCTAGTCAAGTCTAATTAGCACTAAAATCAAACGACTTTTCTTAACTGCCCACTAGTATTTCGATCATTCCAACATTGGAAAAGTAGACGCAAAGTCAAACATATCATGTTCAGTCACACTAAATCTCTTCAATTATCTCCCTCATAATCTACCATGTTTATTTTCCTCAATTAATGTCTCAAATGAAACACAGCATACGTCTATTGTACATCTTTCTGGTTCTTTTTATAGGGTCTGTTTCAGGTTCCCTCTATGAAGATTGTGCCCCGCAACACTGTGGTAACGATATAAACATAAGCTATCCATTCTTCGTTGGAGGTTTACAAAGATCGTATTGTGGGTACCCGGGTTTCGAGCTCCAATGCAACTTCAATGGCCTCCCATCAGTTCTTAACATATCTGGAACTAACTACTCAGTTAACGATATTAACTTCCAACAAAAATCTATGCGGTTGGTTCATGCCCCAACCAGCACGTGCCCCTTGGATATCAGAAATATAACACTTGATTCTGATAGCCAGCTGGTAGGGGTGTTTCCTGCCGGTTTAACTTCGGAGCTTATTTTTCTTACGGAATGTTCAAAGGAAGTGCCAAATAATATGACAGAGTTTAGGATTGGGTCTTGTGATCCAGATGTTATGTTGGTAATGCTTGGTGATGACGAACATTTGGAAATGGCAAAGGAACTTTGTACTAATGTTGTTGTGGCGCCGGTGGAAGTGCCCGGTGATCAAGTGGTGGTTGGTGGAAATTATACAGAGGTAATGAAGAGGGGATTTACGATGAGCTGGTCTGCACCAGGTTGTAACCAGTGTGAGCAGAGTGGAGGAAGGTGTGGATGGATTGATTCCCAGTTCCGGTGTCTCTGCCCGAGTTCGATCGACGTTAAGGATACGTGCCCAGTTGGTAAGTACTGTAAAGTCTTTTCCTTCGCAAAATGACTAGTAGCTTATGTCATGCACTCATGCATATATTATTTTTGACAAAACTTCAAAAATATCCCAGTAGTTTTAAAAAATATCAAGTTTAGTTTCTAAGTTCAAAAAACCTCACAGATGGTATCTGTGGTTTCAAAACTTTTAACAAATGGTCATTTTTGCTAACTCCGTTAGCTTTTGGCCGTTAAACGAAGTATATTTCCGTTATTTCACAAAAGAGGGATCATTTATGAAGTTTTTTGTTATTTAAAAAAATATATAATTATTTAATAAAGGGTCCCACTCCCACTCCCACCTCTCTCTCTCTCTCTCTCTCTCTCTCTTCTTCTTCTTCTTCTCTCTCTCTCTCTTTCTCTCTCTCTCTCTCTCTCTCTCTCTCTCTCTTCTTCTTCTTCTTCTTCATCTTCTCTCTCTCTCTCTCTCTCTCTCTCTCTCTCTCTCTCTCTCTCTCTCTCTTCTTCTTCTTCTTCTTCTTCTTCTTCTTCTTCTTCTTCTTCTTCTTCTTCTTCTTCTTCTTCTTCTATAAATGATGGAACAAAAAAAACCCAACACCCTCCTGTGCCTTCACCCTTTTACTTGTTGACCAGCCAAAGGCCAAGCCTTCTCTTCTTCATCTCGATGGTACCAACTCGAGCATAAACAACACCACCACTGCTCTCCCTCCCTCTAACTTCTTCCCTCCCAAGGACAGGCCAAACCTCCAACACCACTGAGAAACCTTCATCACCACCTGCCATTTTCCTTGCCCCACTCTCTTTGAGTTCACGCCAATGAAACACAATGGAGAGGCAGCGGAGCTGCCACAACACGCCACCTGTCACCGCCACTCGCAGCTCCGCATCCGTTGACATCATATTTGCTACAGGTGTGAGTTTTCTGACCACCACCTTATACCCCTTCCTCTCGACTGAAAATCACCACCAAACACCACTCCGATTCATTTTCTCTGTTGATTTCGACGAGAACCCAACCAAAAACGAGGCCGAAGGCTGCCAGAGCAACCTCTAACCACCACAGCAGGTCGCAGCTTTCAGCCAAAACACCTTAAGAACAAAGCAAAAAAGCATCCCTTTTTGTCTTTACCCTTTTTCAAGAAATCTTGATTACAATATGTAAAGCTTTTTTGTTATTGGGTTCTTCGTAATGATTAAATCCCATCTTAGCCAAAAGCAAAAAAAAAAAAAGTAGCCCCCTTTTGTCTGTTGATTTGGATTAAGTATGTGATCTGTTAGAATTCAATTGGTGGTAATGTAAATGGGTTCTCTTGAAAATGGAGTGTTGCCATTAAAGAGGGATCCATTACTAAAATCTTCATCTAGAAATGAGAGAAACCCACACTCATTTGCGCGGAGACCTAGATCGAAATTTGCAAGATTTATGTTCGTGTTTCGAATGTTCTTGACTCTTTCTAGTGTCGAAACAAAGTACAGAGGTCCAAGCTTATGGAACAACATACAGACGATCAAGATCCAAAAAGTAGTTGATTGATTAAACGAGAGGGGGGGGGGACCCTTTATTAAATAATTATATTTTTTTAAATAACAAAAAACTTCATAAATGGTCCCTCTTTTGTGAAATGATGGAAATACCCTTCACTTAACGGCTAAAAGCTAACGGAGTTAGCGAAAATGATGATTTGTTAAAAGTTTTGAAACCACAGGGACCATCTGTGAAGTTTTTTGAACTTAGGGACTAAACTTGATATTTTCGAAAACCACAAGGATCATTTTTGAAGTTTTGTCATTTTTTTAAACACTTACTAACACATATATTAATTAACACAACTAAATAAATAATTACTTAATGAATTCCTTAAGGTTTTATTTACTTTTATGTATCATTGTTTCTGTATAGGGCCACCTGCTTCTATTTCTATTTTGGTCTCTTTTTTTTGAAATTATAAAATACACTTGAAACATCCATTTATTACTATTTCTATTTTGGTCTTTTTTTATGAAATTATAAGATACACTTGAAACATCCATTTATTACTAGTCATAAAGTGTGATATTTTTTTGGAACAATAAATCTAATGTACTCCTAAACTATTATTTTAAATTATTTATGTTCCAGACAGGACGTGAACCCTCAATCTTAATATGGAGGGAAACATCTTGTTGGTGATTTGTTATCACAATGTTATTTAAGTGTAATGGGATTAATTTGTTGACCAAAAATGACTTAATAAATATTAAACAAGTACGAAAGGTATAGAGTAAACACTTGTTTAAGTTGAATTAAGTTTCAAAGTACACTGTCATTTGTGGGCTTTGCACCTGAACCAAATGGGGTCCAGGGGCAACGCCCCAAGGAGCAAGGGCCAAGGGGCAGAGCCCCTAGCTGGGGTCGAGCTGTTTTTTATATAGGTTATGTTACTATATAAAAATGAATCAGAAATCCGACTTTTTGAGAATTGACCCAATTTTGACTTTTAGCCAAATACCCGTTTTTATGACCGTTTTTATGGTTTGTGACAGTTTGAAACTATCATATGACAGTTTTCAGACAGTGATCTTAACATTCGTTTTTGGTCTCATTTTCTGGTACAAACGAAACATCATCAAAACATTCTCTATTCTTGTCTCTTTGAGTCTTATCTGACTAAAGAAGATTGGAAGTACCACCCAAATACTTTAATCTGAAAATGTTCAACACAATTTTCAAAATTTCCAAGCATTTCTATACCCTAAATTTCTAACACATTTGATACTGCTAAACTAGAAGCCCTTTGATAATTTAAACACTTTAAAAAATGTGGCACTCTTTTGTTAAATAATTTATGAACTCTACACCTTCCACTAACCCCATTTTAACAAACCTAAATTTTTAACATGATGGGTGGATCTTTGGTCTTTACTCAAAATCATGCACAATGGAAGGTACTACATGTTACCATGTCTAGTGAATAATATCCATGCGGAAGGCTAAGCATTGAACACTAGTAATATTTTAAGTGTATCATGATTGAAACTCCGAAGGTTCTAGAAAAATAAATTAGAATGATTATTAATATTTACCAACAACTATTCATATGTAAAATTTAGAGTAAGTTACATGTATTGTCCATCTTTCAATGTCAAAAGACCGTTCGGTCCCTATTTTCATCCATGCCAACATGAAATGACTTTATTTCCCTTATTGATTTCTTTTTTCATTTATTTTTTATTTGTTATAATTTATCTATTATTATTTCTATTTTTTTATTAAAACAATAGAAGTGGGCCCCATCCCCTTTTATACCTTATCCTTCATCGTCCCACCTTCAATTCCCTTCTCCCTAGCCCATTTTTCTTACAACTTACCGATCATGAAGAAAACATCCTCGTCTCTTCTCATGTATTATAGATTGGGAGATAAATCTACCTTTACCCCAACCTTTTTCCCTAAATCTATGCTAAGAACCCTAAATCTTGAAATTGATCAGATACAAGATCGTGAACAACAAGATTAAGAAATCGCTTTAAAGAAATTGACCAGTGGGGGTTGTACACTGACGAGAATCGGATGGGTTTAGGATTTGCTTGTGTTTTCTCGATAGTCAGCTTCTTTCTGGTTTTTTCTCCATCATCAAACTATTTTTTAGGTTTCAAAAAGCTCTAATTTGGAAACCAAAACCGTGTTGGTGCAATACTGAGAGAATGGCAAAATAGACAGAGATATATGGGTGATTTCAGATTTTGTAGGTTTTCAAAAAGATCCACCGTCATTTTTATTTTCTAGAACTATTTGGATTTCAAGTTGATTTTGAGTTTGAGTTTAGGGGTGTTTGGGATTGCTTTTTAACCTAAAATGTCCCTTTTAACAAAAGGATTTTTGGATTTATGGTTTTTTTTTTCCAAAAATGGTTTTTTAAATGTGTTTGGATTAACTTTTGAGAGAGCAAAAATCAAAAAGCCAAAAGTCATCAATTCCTAACTTCTAAAACAATTCATTTTCTTCTTGTCAAAAAGTAAATATAAAATGATTTTTGAAATTGTCAAACACCTTTTTAAACTTTTTGACTTTTCGGAAATGCCAAAAGTCCAAAAAAGTCACTTTGAAAAGTAATTTCAAACATCCTCTTAATTTCTAAAACATTTTTGGATTTCTATAACTATATGGGTAGTAGCAGATCCAGGATCAAAGTAAATGAACATTCCCAATAAGTAAAGGGGTATCCCCGACAAAAAAAAATCGTGTAATACACAATAAGAAAAAAAATTCCGGAAAAAATTAAGGCAAATACCATAAAAACCACTATATTTTCATACGTTTTTGAGAAAAGCCCTATTTTTTTTTTGGTTGGTCTGGCCACAAATTGGACATAGAGTTACCACTCTAACCCATTTTACGATTTTCATTGTTAACTCTGTTAATTTTTTTGCAAAATCAATCCTAAAAGTTCAAATTTGGCCCCTATAGTTTGCAAAATTTTACACATGTCCAAAACTCGATTTTATGTTTTTTAACTTCTTTATTTTCATTTATTTTTTTATTTTTTAATCAATACTAAACTTGCTTTTATATTTTCTGTTCTTATTTCATTTTTTTGTTTTTTTTATTTTTTATTTTTTAACTTCTTTTTTTTATATTCATTTATTTTTCATATTTTTTATAATTTTTTTGTTTTTTTTGTTTATTTTCGTTTTTTCATTTTTTTAGAAAACCAAAAAAAACTCAAGCACCAAAAATGTAATATACTCTAATATATGCATACAATTTATATTTTTCTAAAAAATTATCAAAAGAAATTATCAAATTGACGAAAAAAAAGTAAACGTAACAAAAATACGAAAAAAACAAAAAAAAAATAAAAAACAAATACGAAAAATATAAAAAAATATTCACACTTTACATTTTTTGATAAATATCAAAAGAAGTTATCAAATTGACGAAAAAAAAAACATTAATTTATTTTATCAAAAATAAAGAAAAACAAAAAAAACAAAAAAAAAACAAAAAAAAAAGCGAAAAAAATGAAATTAAAGAAAAAACAAAAAAACGAAAAAAAATATAAAAAATATGAAAATTAAATGAATATAAAAAACGAAAAAAAGAAAAAAAAGAAGTTAAAAAATAATATATATATATATATATATATATATATATATATATATATATATATATATATATATATATATATATATATATATATATATATATAACAAAAAAAAAGAGAACGAAAAATATAAAAAAAATTAAACAAATATAAAAGCAAGTTTAGCTTTGATTAAAAAATAAATAAATAAATAAATGAAAATAAAAAAGCTAAAAAACATAAAACCGAGTTTTGAACATGTGAAAATTTTTGCAAACTACAGAGATCAAATTTGAACTTTTAAGATTGATTTTGAAAAAAATTTAACAGAGTTAACCATAAAAATCGTTAAATGGTTTAGAGTGGTAATTTTACGTCCAATTTGTGGCTAGAGCCAACCAAAAAAAATAATAGGTTTTTTCTCAAAAACGTGTGAAAATATAGTAGCTTTTATGGTATTTGCTCAAAAAATTACACTACTAAAATTTTTTTGAGGGGTATCTCGAGCTACCTCGTGATACATATTAAATCCGCCTACGTGTGGGTTATGGGTTTTAGATTTTTGATTTTGAAGTTTGGAACCAAAGATATGAGGTGCAAATTAGGGTTGTTGGAGAAGATAATCGGAGCAGGAACAGAGAAAGGTGGAGAAAAGCATATAGGGAAAGGAGGATGGGGATGGGTGTGGTGTGGTGAGGTGGGTGAGTGAGTGAGGTGAGGGTGGTGGGAGTAGGAGTGGGATCCATTTTCTTTTTAAAATTATAAATACTAATAAATATTATTCGATTAACTAAAAAATAAATACACAAGGGCATTATGGTAATTTTAAATCTGGAACATCCTAAAAATGCAAGAAAATTTTCTTTTGGGGATGAAGCGTGCAAGTTTAAAACATACCAGGGAAAATTCAAGTTATTTTTTGAAAATAAATACCGAATATACCTTTTGACACTTGCATAATAGACAGTTAGTGTAATTTACTCTAAATTTTGCAATAATATGATAATTGACTCGCTTCTTATGCATATAGGAGATACAAGCAAAAAACAAGGAAGAACAAACAAAAAACAAGTAATTCTTGTCACAGGTAATTCATTATGCACAACTTTTTGTTCACTCCACTAACCTTTTTAATCTTAGCAATAAATAATTTAATACTTACCATTCATCGTTTGATACAGCTCTTTGTGTAGGATTTGTGATAATATTGGTTGTTATAATCTTATGTTTCTTATGGAAACTTAAACAAAGAAGAAAGACAAAGAATTCTAGTAATGTGGAAAATTTTCTAAAAAATCATGAATTCCTTGCCAAAAGGTACTCGTATTTGCAAGTAAAGAAAATGACAAGCTCCTTCCAAGTCAAACTTGGACAAGGTGGCTTTGGTTGTGTGTATAGAGGAGTGCTAAGTAATGGAAACTTAGTTGCTGTGAAGATTTTAAATAAATTGAAAGGTAACAATGAAGATTTTATAAATGAAGTAGCAAGTGTTGGTAAAACTTCCCATGTAAATATCGTAAGCCTTGTGGGATTTTGCTTCGAGGGCAATAAAAAGGCATTGATTTATGAGTTCATGCCTAATGGATCACTTGAGAAGTTCATATATAACCAAGCTTCTTCGAGTATTAACCAACTTGGGTGGGAAAAGTTGCATGAGATAGCCATTGGGATTGCACGAGGCTTAGAATACTTGCATATTGGTTGTAACACACGGATCTTGCATTTTGACATAAAGCCCCATAACATTCTTTTGGATCAAGATTTTTCTCCCAAGATATCTGACTTTGGCCTAGCCAAGCTATTCCCCAAGCAAAGAAGCATGATATCCATGTCACGTATGAGAGGAACACCGGGATATATCGCTCCTGAAGTGTATTCTAGAAATTTCGGGCAGGTATCTCATAAATCAGATGTTTATAGTTATGGGATGATGATTTTGGAAATGGTTGGAGGGAAGAAAAATATTGAGGTTGGAGATAATCATACAAGTGAAATATACTTTCCTCATTGGATATACAAAAAGATCGAATTAGATGAAGAACTTGGGCTACGTAGCAATTCGAGTGATAAAGAAAACGAGATGGCAAGAACAATGATTATCGTGGGCTTGTGGTGCATACAAACAAATCCCTTGAACCGACCAACAATCACAAAAGCTATAGAAATGTTAGAAGGAGACTTGGAATCATTGGAAATTCCTCCAAAACCTTATTTGTCTTCTCCATCAAAGTTAGTTGGTTCCTCACTTACAGATTAATTAATTATATCATTATTTTTCATTAACTAGCCTCCAAAACCTTATTTGTACATGGGGACATTTGGTGCACATAATACTCAAACATATTGGTAATTACAATTTATGCGTTCTCATTTAATAAGGGACCTGTTGAGAAATCCATTCATAATGAAAAACTTGTTATTAACTTTGGATAATATTTTTACTGCCTCATTGTATTGATTTATGTTTTTTTAACCAATTATATTTTTCTATCTACATTTCAAGGGCACATATCCCGTGTTCTTGATACAATCATAACACAAACTCGTTCATTAATTTTTAAGGAGAATTTTATTTATATATTTTTTTTAAACATCAAAATATCATATTTGTATCGTCTAATTTCTAAATATTATATTTGTCTTTTATTAACTTTCAAAGTATCATACTGCACAAAATCCTCATTTTAAAAAATTTTAAGCATTTTATAATCATTTTAAATCTTTATTTATATCAACGGACTATTATATCTCTACTATAAATCTAAATTTAAATATCATCTATACCTTTTAATCTTTAATAAACATTCAAAATATCATATATGTTTATCCAAATTATTATTGTAATCAATTTAATAAATTAAAAGCTATAAATAACTAAACATCTATAATGCTTAATTCTCTTGGGGTTATTCTATAGATCTTGTGCCATGAAGTCAAAAAGTTTTAAACTTTCATGACTACACACAATATGACAGTAAGAGCTCGAGTGAAGGTCACTTCATCAGTGAAATACTTGAAGGGAGAATTTGGTGCAACCAAATCTTGAGTACATGTCTATTATATGGATTATCTATCCAAAGTTGTCGCTTATAAATTATTTTCCTTTTCAAAACAAGTTGATGAATCCATAAGCCTAATCCAAGTGATCCTAAATTTGCACAAGCGGAGAGTGCAACAACAATGGTGAATAGGTGACATGATTAGGTTGAAGCCTGAAAGCTTGATTTTCTTGAAACCACACCAATGCATGTTCCTAATGAACTCTATTTACAAACCCATCAATTACATTAAGGTATATAAGTATATTAGATAAAATCTCTCTCAGGCATTTCATCAAACATATTTACTACTCTAGTAATTTCTCCATTTCTCATCAACCCACCAACCAGAGAGTATTCCAGGTGACTTTATTCTTAAAACCCATCTTCTCAAAACACAAGAAAGCAATATCTACCCGGTTGCATTTATAGTATGTATCAATAATAGATTTACTTACCTTTACGTTATTTATCCTTATGAAAACCGAATTTGCATACTAGAACATGAATTGAAGCTCCAAAAGAAAGAGCATGCAATGGGAAATCGATACAGTTAGAGAGAATAGCCACAAAGGGTGCAAGGAGCCAAGGAGGATGAAGGAACTGGTTGTCGGTGTAGACATGTGGTGGTGCATAGAGTTGTTTGGTGATGCCCATGATGGTTAGTGTCAAGGCAAAGACACTCATTTCTTTAGGTACCTTCCCACGTGGCTTTGGAAGCTCGAGCTAACACCATCATCGTCACATGTGGTGGTTTGTTTTAATACTTCCAAGTAATATGATCTGATTAAACACAGTGACAGCATAAGGTCAAACAAGGACAACGGAAAATATGGCCTAATTTATTTATTTATTTTAATTATAATAACTTTAAAGTATAAAAAATAATTATGAAATATTAAAAAGTATCTAGACAAAGTTTAGTATAAAAGTAATATTTTGAAAGTTTATAAAGAGTAAATATGATATTTTGAAAAAATAGATCGAAAAAATATGATGATATTTAGAATATATATATACGGAATTCTTTCAATTCTTTAAGTTCTTGTTGTTGGTTTTTAATTAGATAGAATATGATTGGAATTTGCAACACCTGCATTTTAAAATAAGGTACGAAATTCTCTCAATTCTTTAAGTTCTTGTTGTTGGTGTTTATTTATTTAGATAGAATATGACTGGAATTTGTAAAACCCACATTTTAAAATAAGGAAAATGAGTTTGGAGGATAAGGATTTTTTCATTTTGTTTACATTTAAACAGCTTTTTAGTACAACTGATCATCAAATTAGCAAAATGTGTTCAAATGTTATTGTTGACATCTAAGATAGCTTATGACAATAATAACATTTGAACATATTTAACAAGTTTAGTGGTTAATCGTGTACGAAAAAAAAAATGTCTAAATGCGAACAAAACAAAAAATTCATTACCTTCCTAAGTCATTTTCCCTTAAAATAATAGTAACTTCGAATTTTTATTTTTTTCGGCGTTTTACGGACTACTTATTCTTAACTTTGAAATATGTTGAGTTAAAACGTATTATAAGTTGGAACCATATTAAGTGATGTTTTGCTGTTTGAAATGGGTTAGGGATAGGTGGAGAAGAAGACAAGTAAGTTCAAGTGATCTTTGGGCTTTTAAAATGGGTTAGGAATGTCTATACTTAATTTAAGAATGGTGAACACAAATATTTACAATAGTAGTGGCATCAAAACGACAAGCTTCGGTTTCAAAATTTTAAACCCAAACCAATGGGTTTGGTTTCTCAATTTTCTCGGGTTCGGTTTCGGGATGATAAGTTTTAAACCCATAAGCTTTAAACTTAGCCACAAAATCACCATTTAACCAAAGTTTAGGTTGGGACTAGCAACTCTTAAGAACATAAAAAACCTTATAGAGAAAGATAAGGTAGGCAAGTGTTTCATACCGCGAACAATGTGGGACAACTCATGCGTTTGAATAAAAAAGATAGAAGCTACTTGTTTGTTTATAGAAGGGATAAGTTGGGCGAAATTTCCATCCCACTACCGATATGGGATGAGATGCATTATTTATAAAACTGGAAGTAAAATCAAAGCCTTGGAAAAAAACACAAATGACAAGAATAGAACATGAGACCTCAAACTCTAACACCTTGTTCCCGAGTTCAAGTTAAGGAGAGAAAAGAAAGGAAATTGGTGGAAGTAAGAAGAAAATAAAAGAAATTGGTGTTCCTGAGTTTCATTAAAGGAATGAAGTTGAGAGAAATAAAATGATCATTTTCCCTCATAACTTTCCTTCTAATTTGGGAGGATTTGGAAAGAAATAACAAAATGATTAATTTTTCTTCCACTTCTCTTCAACTCGGGAACACAAAAGAAAATTTTGTTTTCCTTCAATTTCTCTTCTTTTCTCTCCTGACTTTCTTTTATCTTATATTATATTCTTTTCTTTTGTTAAACTCAAGAACTAAGGGTGAGGCACTAAACTATGTAAGTTATAGTTAGTTATAGTGTGTTTGTTATATCTCTTGGCAAAATATATATATATATATATATATATATATATATATATATATATATATATATATATATATATATATATATATATATAGATCCGGTAAGAAATTTTTTTTGGTAGGAAGGTAAGAAGTTTTTTTTCTACATATTTTTTTGACGAACAAAATAAATGAATCACTAGATGATTCATTTGTAAGATGATTCACAAGAAAAAATTTCCAAAAAAACATCTTTATGATTCATTTTTAAGTAAATTAAGAAAAATTCATTTTTATGATAATTTTAGTGAATAGCAACAAAATCATTGTATAAATGAATCATCGAGATGTTTTTTTGAGAATTTTTTCTTGTGAATCATCTTAGAAATGAATCATCTAATGATTCATTTTGTTTGTTCGCGAAAAAAATATGTAGAAAAAAAAACTTCTTACCTTCCTACCAAAAATTTCCTTCTTATTTGATCTTGACTCTCTCTCTCTGTCTCTCTCTCTCTCTCTCTCTCTCTCTCTCTCTATATATATATATATATATATATATATATATATATATATATATATATATATATAACATTTATTTTTAATCTTATAAGTTAAAATGTAATAGTGGCCCGGAACTCCCGAAAAATCTTTGGTTCCTCCTGTGCTTTTATATAAGATTGTAGCTCAATCTTATTTTGGAATTGTTAATAAAAGTTTTGAGATATTTATTAATTGGGTTTGTTTGTTACAAAACACCTTGTCTTGGCTACTTTTATTATATACAAATTTATTTCTAACTTCTAATTAGGTTTTTATAAAATTTTGCTTTTAAAAAGAATTTACATAATAACTTTGTGGGGGAAAACATAACACCGTGACAATTTTCAATCTTCACCACGTCATGATTTAATAAGTCAAAATGAACAACGCCAAAATAGGTTACACTTTAAAATCTAAACAATTAACATTCCCTTATAAAATCGACTATTTTATAATCAATATCAACATCTAAATAAGGTTATTGTCCTTACAATACCAAAACATTCTAGTATCTGAGAAAATTAATAGTTCATTTAGATGAACATAACATATGATATTGAACTATAATAAATGTTAATCTACATCACATATGTATATACACCAATATTACTTTTACAAGTGATATGCCACATTTGATTTTTTATATATTGGTAAAGCACATGGAATTTAATTATTTTTTGTAACCCCATGTTGGAGACAAGGCCATTAAAGTTATGTATCACATTATATACCACTTGAAATTGAATATTAAATCATGGAACAATAATATATATTTGTTACTAGTAATAACAACTTTTCAGCACACACTCCTAACTTTCTCTTTTGTCCTGTTTGACTATTATTGAGTTTCAACTCCTCTGCTTTTTTACAAACAAAAAGGTTGTATTATGGAATAAAAATCATTTTTTTCCTAGTTAAGTGTTTTCAAATACAATAAATTTCTATAACTCTAAAATGTTAAGTTCAAAGCGCAATTATGTTTTTATATCAATTTAAAAGAACTGGTGAACTAATAACACCAAAAAAAAAACATTTATCTTTGAAACGTGATTTTTAAAATTCCTATAATAATTATAATAATTTTAAATAATTCTACTGATTGGAAATATCTAATTCACGGTTATATTATATTTTGTTATGTTTTATTTTATTTATTTATTTATTTTTGAACAACAACAATTCCTGTTACCAACCAAAAACCTAGAAACTCTAACAAACAAGAAAGACAATTACAAATTATAAAAATCAGACTAATGTCATAATATCTTTTTTATTTATTTGTAGATAATTTGTCACATAATTTAAATAAAAAACTGGTTAATAATACATTTATTTTTATAACTTGATTTAAAATATTTAACTAAACAAGTTATGGCAATTATGTAAAAAGTATTTTGTGGGTTGTGGGTGCTTTGAGATCAGCAACTATTAAGAGTAAAAATGGCAATTTCTAGGAAATTATAAATAATGAGACAATAACCTTTTTTTTATGGAATAAAGCCACTTCTAAAATGTTTTGAGAAGCTAAAGATATATTTTTTTAAGAAAATCACAAACATACCGAAATGGATATGCCCATATAAAGTGGCCATTATTTTAAGTTCTCACCAAGGCTACAATGAATTTTGCAATGATCTCATGAGCTGAGTATCAAAATGTAAAATTTTATAAAGTCTTTCGTATTAATGTATATTTTAATGAATTTTTTATTATTTTCACAACAAAATATATTTCGAAATTTTCATCACCTCTAACAAAATACTTCAATCCGTCTTCAAATTGTGTAGCAAACAAAGGAAATATGATTTATTAAGATAATTAATTTTTCAGTTTGTTTATATCTGGGTAATTATTTTTTTTGTACACATCTAGGTAACAAACTTTTTGGAAGTGTTCACATATAACTATTATGACCTGCTGTAGCAAGTTACATCCGATCAAAAATGATCATATGTGAACACTTTCAACATGTTCGTTACCTATATATGTACAAAAAAATTGTTACCCAAATATGAACAAATGAAAAGTAAGAGTAAATTACACAAATAATCCTTATGGTTTGGGTGAATTTGTGCATTTGGTATCTAACAAATTTTTTTAACTCGGACGATCCCTAATGTTTATTTTTGTTGTGTGTTTGATCTATGTCTTACCTAAAAATATTATTGTACCCTTATTAATTTATCTTTTAATTAATTTTCTTATTATGTATTTATTTTTTATATATTTAAAAAAATAATAAACCCCACATATCTATATGTCATCCTCCCCAACTTTTGTTTCCTATTCATCTTTAGCGACATCGACGTCTTCATCATCCCTTCTTTTTTCGGTTCTTCAACTCCGGCGAACCACACTACAACCGACTATCCCATCTATTTATGATGCATTGAGTTGTGGTGGTAAAAAATTCGATGAAGAGACAGTGGGTTGTGGTGTTGGTTTACCGAAGTTAAAGAACCGTAAAAAGAAGGGGTGATGAAAACGTTGATGTCACTAAAGATGGAAAGAAAATTAAAGTTTGGGAGGATGAGAGATGGGATGGTGACTGATGGCACCTAGATTAAATTTCCAAAATGTAGTTTATGGTTTAGGATGAAGAAATACTAATACATGGGATTTATTGATTTTTTAAAATATATAAAAAGTAAATACATAAATAAGAAAATTAATTAAAAAATAAATTAATAAGGGCACAATAGTCTTTTTAGGTAAGACAATGATCAAACGCGTAACAAAAATAAAAGTAGGAACCATCCGAGTTAAAAAAAAAGTTAGGGATCAAACGCACAAATTCCCCTAAACCACTGGGACCATTCGTGTAATTTAGGCCTTGTTTGATACCCGTCTGACTCGGTCCGGGTCAGCGATTTGGGCTGACTCGGTCAGACAAAGGTGTTTGATACCTGCTGAGTGGGTCAGAATGTCTGGGCCAAATGACTTACTGGGTCAACTTACAACATATTGCTGACTGGAACAAAAGACTCTCCTGCCATCTTCTTTCTTCTTCCCTCTCGACCTAAAAGAAATACGCAGCAACAAAAAAAAAATCATTGCTATCCTGCTTCTCCACAGCCACCGACGCCTCCTCCTCCTCCTCCTCCCAAGATCGGCTCCGTTTTTCCTTCACTCCGACCTCCGCCTTCTCCGGCTAAAGCTGCGTCAACAAAGGTAAGCAACCTCTCTTTCATTCGTCTTTTTTTTTTAAACCAGTAGATCGAATGGCTGTTCTTCCGGTTTTGTTTATAATGTAAGAAATTAGAATCTATTGCTTATATGAGTTATGAAAATCTGAATCATAATTCTTTTTTTTTTCTTCAATTTTGGTTCCAATTTACCCTCTGTTTTGACTTCCTAAACTCAGAACTGCATTTTCACTACAAAGGGTTAAAGCAGTTGAAACTTTTCCCACTTTCTTATGAGATGCATATAGTTGGTTTTCTTGTGCTTTGGGTATATTACCTGGTATTAATTGTGAGTTCTAGTACTGCAGATCCTTATCATGTTGATGATGATTAAGCTTGTAACAAAATAGATGAAATGGTGGCTGATGAGAACCGAATGGATTTTATATACTACTATTATGTGGTTATTTTTGGTATAGCTTTATTGTAATTGTTTGAGTTTGTATTTATACAATCTTATTTCATTATAATTTATAAATACTTTATTAAATCTAAATTTTCAATGTTCTAATCAAAAATCAAATTTATTGTTATGAACTTATGATACTTGAATTCATGTGGGATGTTGGTGATCTTTGCTCATACACACATACATACATATCAAGTGTTAAATGAAGCTGAAGGCTATGATTTTGGAGGCTGATATGGAGATAAGGGTAAAATTGTTATTTTTCATCAATCAGCCTATTAGTCAGATGTATAATCAAACAACATAATTTCTTACTTACTCAGGATTTCTTACCCAGTTAGATCTTTTCCAATCAGCACTTTCTCAGCCAGTAACTATCAAACGGGACCTTACTCTTACTTTTCTTTTGTTAATATTTAGGTAAGAATTATTTTTGTACACATCTAGATAACGTGTTGAAAATGATCACATATGACCATTATGATCGATTTAACCTGCTATAGCAGATCATAATGATCATATGTGAATACTTCCAAAAAATTTGTTGCATAGATATGTATAAAAATAGATAATTACCCATATGTGATCAAAGTGAAAAGTTAATTATTTAACAAGTTATATTTCACCCAACAAATAACACTTTAAACGCTCTGTTAATGTTTCTAGTGTCAAAACATAAACATATGTCAATCTGTCTTCAAGTATGATGATACATTAAAATTTTATTAATTTAAATGTAATAATAAAAGACTTTATTTTCTTATAGAAAATCGTCAACACAACTAACACCAAGAATATTATATTATCACTTTGATGAATCCTTGAAAGGATAAGCTTAATGTAAAAAAAATTCTTTGATTGGCATCATATATTGAGGATTGTCGTGAAGCAAGAACAAAAGTTATGCCTTTGAAAGGCCTATACTATGACAAGCAACAAGTTTTAGCAACTAAAGCCTATACAAGTTTGCATCAAATCAAATGGCGTCAAAGTTAATAACAATAGTACCTTTTATATTATTAAAATAATAGTTATCAATGTTATTTGTTATTTTTTCATAATTTACATTTTCTTTTTAAACACTTTATAAAAATAACATTTGCATTTTCTCATTATTTTTTATTTTTTTTAAAAGTATTGATCTTGATAATAAATTATATAATTATTTATTTGATTCCTGATTTTTAGAAGAAATTTAAATTTATATTGAATAAATTTCAGTTAATATTGTCGATAATTAAATTTTTATATTGAAAAATCCTACAAAATCATGTTTAATTAATAATTTATTGAAAAGAGTTGATTAATAAAATGTTATAATTTACCTTTTCTTTTTAGATACTCTATAAAAATAATAGTTATTAGTATCACTTATTATTTTCTCATAATTTATGTTTTCTTTTTAGATACTCTATAAAAATGACACTTAACATTTTCTCATCATTTTTTAGTTTTTAAAATTATTGATGTTGATAATAAGTTAGGTAAGTATTTATTTAATTCCTGGTTTTTAACAGAAGTTTAAATTCGTATTAATAAGTTTCGGTTATAATTGCCGATAATTAATTTTATTTCTATATTCAAAAATCCTACAAAATCATGTTTAATTAATAATTTATTGAAAAGAATTGATTAACAATTAAGAGTATTAGTATAAAAAGTTAATTAATTTTGTAATCGTGGTTCAACGGACTATAACCTAGTATGATAATAAGCACCACACAACATGAATGAAACACATCTATATCTCAGACCTAGATTTGAACTGTAAATTTCTTACATAGTAAAACATCTACCCATCCAAAGGTAATCTCAAACACCATCAACTCCGCCAACATAGGAAAAAAGCTACAATAAAAATAGTATGCAACCATACTTGTATCAAATTATAAATATACATTCAAACCCATCCAAGGAAAACCATGTGTGTATTTACCATCATATAGAACTTTATAAGAATGTCTAAGAACAACAAAGGTAACAACATGCATATTTGTTGTTGTAATAAATGCAATAACAACAACGAAACATGATAAGTATTTCTATGATCACACCATAATCCTAGAAACATCAAAATAAAATGATACGCATTCATGTGACCACATTAGATTCCAAGAAGCAACAAAGAAAAAAGATAGGCATTCATGAGGTCACATCAGATTCCAAAATGTTAGAAGGAATCTGTTGATCGATAGATTGGTTGACTATTATTATAATCTGGTTGTTGTAACGTCCAAAATTTTCCGAGTAAAAATTTTGTTTTAAATAAGTCAAAACCATTCATTTATTATCCCAGAAGGCGATCTGAATAAAAGTATTCTCAGAACATTGGTGTAAAACCATAGGCAGCCGATGCATAATAAATCTCCAGGGGATGCAGTGCAATCAAGCTGGACCCTTCATTTTGAAACCAAAAGTACCTGAAAACATTTTAAACATAAACCATAAGCACAAAGCTTAGTGAGTTCCCAAAAATATTACATACCATACATACATATCATCTCGACGTTGTAGCTGATCTATTTCACCCCGAGTCTATTTCAACTCAATCGGTGTTATTCAACCGAACAGGTCTATTTCACCCCTGAGTCTATTTCAACTTAATCGGTGTTTTTCAACCGAACAGGTCTATTTCACTCTCGAGTCTATTTTACCCCCACATACACAAAGCATATAGTCATATATCAGCGAGAGTAACAAAATCAACAAGCACATACATAAATATTAGTAAAAGTCACAAAGACAATTATTATCCTACAAACATAATCTAGTGGGTCGGCATTGGTGCCTTCAAGCCACGAGTACAATGAAGAGACTCACCTGAACTATTCAACAGAAGCCCAACAACTACCTTAGCAACAGAACAGCCAACCCAAGTTTCCTAAAGCCAAACTGAAACCAATCATTAGTCAAATACTCAATTTTACCCAAGTTTGACCAAAAGTCAACCCGATCAAAAAGTCAACAGTCAAGTCAACTCATATGACCCCCACGGCTTGGCAATTCCTTTGCTACGTCCTGGTCATATCCAAACAAAATAGACATGATAAGTCATGTCACCACGGCATGGCCTTCCTTTCTTCAATAAGTGCTTAATCCATAAGGACCAAAGCTAAAATAATCATATATGATTCCTAATAACTTCATAATGGATAAAGTTTCCAACTTTATCCAATGTGAAAGTCCAAACCACCAAGATCTAGATTTTAAGTCTCAAAGGGACCCAAAAATGCATATCTCTCTACTTAATCATTAAGTACAAGTCTCCAACCTTTAGATATGAATCAACATGATGTTTATATGGATAAAGTTTTCAACTTTATCCATAACAAAGTCAAAAACTTTCAAGATCTGAACTTTAATACACCAAAATGACTTAAAGGGCCATGATAACTTGCATGGCTAAAAAGGAAGACAAAAGATCATAACTTTACTAGTCCATGAAGTCCAAGAAGAATTCCAAACTAATCAAAAAGATGTTGGAGTCCACTCAACTCCAAGATCACTCATAAAATGGACCAAAAGTTCCAAAAACCACAAATGAAGAGATCTAAAGAAATAAAGAGCAAGATTAGAACTTTATACTCACAATAGTCCATAAATGTAGTGTCTTTGATGGATCCAAACTTGAAGCATCATTCCTTGCAACCAAAAAAAGATTTTTGATTTTTAAACTTCATCAAAATATCATAAAAATCACCCAAAAGAGGAGAGAAGAAAGAGGAGAAGCTCAAATCTGGAAGGTAGAGGTTAGGGGTTCTAGAGGTGACTAAGGCTGATAAAATGGCCAAAAAGTCAGAACCTTATGCTTAAATTCGTTGAAAGCCCTAAAAATCTTGGGCTTGGGCCTGACTCATCATCATGTCCTGGCCACTCTTCACATGTTGTGGTGATAGTCTTCTCCCAAATCCACCTCAACTTCAAATAGCCATAACTTCTTCGTTTCAACTCCGTTTTTGGCGATCTTTATATTCATGGAAAGGTATTGACAAACCCTATACTTCTATCTATTTTATTTTGGATTACCACAATTCGAACTAAAAACCATAACCCATGCTAGAAATAATATTACTTTTCTCATTTTCCCCATTTGACTCCAAAACACAAACCTAGGGCTTAGATCATATAACCAATATTATCAACATCCAATAAGGTCTATACCCTATTCCCTTGAAGCTTAAAGCCTTTACTCGATCCATTTCTTGTCCACAATCCCGAAATAAGAAACTTCTATAGGATGTTACAACTCTCTCCCACTTAAATTGGATTTTGTCCTCAAAATTCGTCTTGGTTAGAATCTATAAAAACAACGCCAACATATTCCATAAGCTCCCTCTAACCACTTCGAAATAAAGGTATATATGAAAAAAAAAAAAAACTTGAGAGATCACTCAGAAACCCATAGTTTCCAACAAACAACCTAATAATCTTGAAAACACTTGAATGCAACTACTATCTTTCTCTCCCTAACTATAAGGCCCAACTCCTAGTGAAAACCACTCAAACCGAAAAACTTCTCAAAAACTGGAACTATAACTCACTCCATTAATAAACCCATAAAACCGGGAACCTTGTTGGAACCTAAAAGTGAGCCTCTAGCAATCCTAAGTCCAAATTCCTAAGTACTTGCATTCCGGAGTAAATAATGGAGAAGTGGTTTGGAACCTGTCCTGACTAGGAAAGAAGTCGAAGAGAAGATGAAGGCATTTCGGAATGACTCTCATGTCTGGAATGGATGCTGACCTGGAATAACTTAATTTTGTCTTATTGCATTTATTGTATTTGTCTTTGTATTAATGTAACATTTCATAGGACTTAGTCTTTTGTTGTATTTGGACAATCAGAATGTTGGAATCATCTCTATTGTCCACTCCTATGTAAACACTCAAGTTAATTCATTGTATCCTTCACTCCTATTTGAAGGAGCATTCAATACAAGTCAACAACAGATCACTCACTCTACTTTTGGCTTTTACTAAGTTGTTTTAAAGCTTCTCTCAAACATTCTTCTTGTTCTTCATTTATTAGCTTTACTTTGATCATTTATTCTCATTCTTCATTTAATGACTTGATCATTTGTTGAACACATTATCTAAGACTTAACTGGTCTTTCCAGGCTTGACTTGAACATTTAGTAGCAAGCAGACATTGATCTTAAGCATTCACTCAAAGTTTAAATTCTCAAACCTTGTCCCTGCGCATTAGATCGTACCTGTTCTATTAATTGGTATCAGAGCTTGAGTGGTTGTCCTTTGAATCCAAAAGATCAGATTATCATTGATTTGAAATTACCTTGGTATTTCAATCATTTTTGTGTTTAGGATAAAAGTTCTTCTATATACCACTTTTTCTCAAGATATCTTAACTTCAATGGCTGCTTCTAATCTTCAGCAAATGATTTCCATGCAAATCACAAATAGTGTGGGTGGCCCTATACGTGCCCCATTACTAGTTGTGGAAGAATATGATCACTACAAAGTTAGAATGGAAAGTTTCCTATTGGCCAAAGATAAAGGTGAAGAAATCTGGAGATCCGTCAAAGAAGGTACTCATGTTATTATAAGAACCACTGTAAGAGATGCTGCTGCTCAGCTTATGGGTCAAGATGAAATTCATCTAGCTCCTCGAACTGCATATGATATTGAGAAGCTGCACGCTGATCAAGTTGCTTTCTCAGAAATGTTGTTTGGCGTTCCTCCTTCACTCTTTGAGCACATCAAGCTATTCAAATAATCCAAAGAGATTTGGGACACTCTTTAGGACCTAATTGAATGTTAGGAAAATATGTAAGATAAGCACCTTACCTCAGTCGTTAATGACTTTGACACCTTCGCAACCACTCCAAGCGAATCAGTGGACTCAACCTCCAATCGTTACCGAATCGTGGTCAACAACATGACTGCTCAAGGGATTGTCAGAACTTCATTGGAGTACAATCTCAAAGGCATAAACAGTTTGGGTAAAGGATGGGGAAATGTGAAATCCTGTCTACAAAGCAATGGTTCCTTAAAAAAAGTTGAAACTCTATCAACTCTTTGATGAACTTCAAGAGAATGAATCTAATGTTGCTCAAACCATAAGGGAACTCTCCGGAGGTCCTCTTGACCTTGTTAGTTCTTTTGAATCAACCATTCTGAACTCATCTACTTTAGATCCTTTCATACCCACTGTTCAGTCAGTTCAAACATTGGCATCTACCATACCCACACAAATCTATCCTATTGATGATTCCGAGGCCATGGACTCTGAACTCTGTTTCCAATCGGAGTTTGCTCTACTCTGAATGAAGTACAAACAACCTTTCAATTCCTCCTACAAACCATACCAAAATCAATTCCATGCTCCTCACCAGAACAATCCTTAACCATACTCAGCTCTGGAACCTAAACCCTCTTCGGAAAATCCTACCACATACAAACCGAACCTCTTTAAGCTAAACTCTACTTCCGAACCCTCTCAGAGTTCCAAATCAGACAAACCAAAAATAGTGTGTCACAAGTGTGGACATGCAAACCCTTTTGCTAAAGATTGTCTTGTTGATGCTCATCAGAAACCAAAAATCAAGGATTCACCCTACTACATTCGAAAAGCTCAAGAGATGGCTGAAAGTGAAAAAGCATTTGTAACAACGGTTTCGAGAGATGTGGAAGGCTACTAGTCATCTGGGGATGATGATGAGTCAATAGTTGGAAGAAACATGTGTATCATGGCTCAGCAAGAAATAGAGTATGATGAAGGCTACTGGTCATCCGGATCTGAAAGGGAAGATGAAGATGCTAAACCCAACTACTGCTACATGGCTACAAACAATTCACCAGGGAGAAGCATCATTCAACAAGTAAAAATTATGATTACTGAAAATAATTTTGATCTATCTGTTTGTGAACCATATTTAACTCAGATCCCATCAGACAAGAACATCATTTTCAAAGCCTATGAGTCAGCCATAGAAGCCAGTGAGAAGAAGGAAATCGAGTTAAATCGTCTTAGATTATGTTTTGAGGATAAAAAGTTGAAAATCGAGTCCTTAGAGCCTGAACTTGTAATGCCAAATGATGAAAATATCATTTTGAAAAATAAATGTGAAATCACCTATTCCGGACGAAATTTTTTGATCTCTAATAAGAAACGTCTTAATGCTAAGATAGATGCATTACATAATTCCTTAGACATGCTTGAAGTAGATATTCGAATGACTCGTAATTTCCGTCATCCATGGTCTAAAGCACCTAGTCTCGGAAGCGAGTTTCTGAAACCAATTGCTAGTCCCCTGAAGGTATTGCAAATGTTGACATTCATGGGAGAGGTTTCGAACAATAAACATTTGGACACCCTTATTTCTCCATTGTCACCACTTACGGAGACAACAGAACATTTTGAGTCCTTAATTCCTGAGTTCAAACCAATTCTTGTCAAGTGTCCTGATTCCACGCCACTGTCGCCTCTGACAAACCTGGACCTGAATCGGATCACGGAATTTCATCACAGTCTTTCAAATTGTGTGGATTATGTTCCAAGACATAATCCTCCTCAAAACTGTGTTGTTGAGGAATTCATTTTGATGACAACTGAAACTGCTACCTCTAAGGTTGTGTGGGCATCCTTAGATGATAAACCTGAAACTTCAAGCTATGTCTCATCTGATTCGCGTGAATAAGAATCCTTAGTTTCTTCAAAAACAAAGTTGGTTCCCATTGATCCGAAGTTTAGTAATCCGTCTACAGGAAACACCTCAAAATTTGCATTTCAACCGAAGAAAAAACCAATGCTCAATAGGAATGATATAGTAGATTCCAAAGTGGAAGCTCGAAATGCTTACAAAACAGAGGTTAAGTCTAGACAAAATGCCAGGTTCCTTGATAACTCCGAAAAGAATGAATCTTAAAATTCTCAATCCTGAGTCCGTAGTCAAAACCACTTCACTCCCACTAAGATCCTCAAGAGACCTTCCACTAGTCTTGTAGAACCGAAGGATGTAGTCAATTCCACCAAGTTAAAAAATCGTTTGGACACCACTTCGGTTCAAAAGGCCTCTCCTCAAACCATCTCATTTGTTTTCATTGTTAAATCTGATGGCACAATTTTCAAACCAAAGTCTTCAAAAACCTCTGTGTCATCAAGAAAACAAAAAGAATCATAAAAAACTATTTCTTCAAAATCCTCAAAGCAAAATCTTGTGTGGAAGATTAAAAATCATGTTGATAAAGTTGTAGTTCCAAAAGTGTATGTTGAACCTTCCACTCCGGAAGGTCATGTTCCGAAATGAACTATTATGGAAATCAGTGTTATTGAATATGATTATTGGATAGATAAAAGAACATTTTCATTCTGCTTGTTTCTTAAGGAATCTCGGAATAAGCCTTCAAAACCATTAGTTGTTCATAAGTCACCTCAAAAGCCCAAGACTTGTGCCCTTGTCCCAAGATCTAACTCGGAGCCTAAAAACTCTATTATTCACTAATTTTGCAGGCACTCTGTGCTTCGGAGCAAGGGACAATGTGGTATATTGATAGTGCTTTCTCCATGCACATGACGCGACAAAAGGACTTTCTGTGAGATCTAAAACTTGCACGAAATGCTGGATATGTAACTTATGGCAACAATTCCAATTCCCAAATCCAAGGTTATGGAATTCTTACAAATGGAAAATTTTCGATTTCAAATGTGGCATATGTAGCTGATCTAAAGCACAACTTGATAAGTGTTGCTCAACTCACTGATGCAAATCATCGAGTTGAATTCTGCAAAAATCATAGTTACATCATGACTGAAGATAGAAAAGAATGCTTGATCAAGTCCAACCACAACAAAAATATGTACCCTCTTGACATCAACATGATCATAGGCAAGCCCCAGATGTGCTTACTCTCCAAATCTATTCCTGACATCAGTTGGTTATGCCACCGAAGGCTTGCTCATTTGAACTTCCGATACATGAATGATCTTGTTTCAGGCGAAATGGTTAGAGGTCTACAACTCCTCAAATTCGAAAATGATTACCTATGTGCTGCATGTGAGTGTGGTAAGCAGTCGAAGAAAGCTCATCCAATCATCATTGAGAAATCAATCACCGAACCACTAGAACTTCTACACATTGATTTGTGTGGCCCATCAGCAGTGGAAAGTTTACATCACAAAAAGTACACACTTTTGATTATGGATGATTTCACTATATTGACTTGGGTTTTCTTCCTTAGGCTAAAGTCAGAAACAGCGTTAGAACTCATAAATTTTATCAAAGGAATAGAAGTTCTCATCAAACTCCCAGTTAGACGCATCCAAAGTGACAATGGTTAGGAATTCACAAACTCCACCGTTGAGAACTTTCTTACCGGGAAAGGAATTGACCAGAATTTTTCTACTCCTTACACTCCTTAGCAGAATGGTGTAGTTAAATGGAGGAACAGAATGTTAGTTGAAGCTGCTCGATCAATGCTAAATTTTGCAAATCTTCCACTCTATTTTTGGGCTGAAGCCGTTTCTACTGCATGCTTCACTCAGAATAGGAGTATCGTCAATCGACGCCTCAACCAAACTCCGTACGAAGCCATGAATGGAAGAAAGCCAACAGTCTCATTTCTTCATCTGCTCGGATGTAGATGCTTCATTAAAAATAATTGCGATCAGCTTACCAAGTTCCAATCCAAGGCCGACGAAGCTATTTTCCTTGGTTATTCCTCAACATCAAAGGCTTATCGAGTCCTCAATCGACGTACTCGAGTTATTGAAGAAAATTTTGATGTTACCTTAGATGACAACTTTTTTCAGAGTTTCGATCCCACTCACATCACCACCCACATCATGGAATCCGATGCTCCTCCTCCAAAATGTCCAAACGTTCAAGTAATTCATGAAGTAGACTTTGAAACTCTCTTTGGTCCTTCCGAAACTGCCCTTGATTCGGAATCTCGAATGAGGCCTACTCCTAATACAAATTCTCATTTGGAAGCTCCTGTCTTGTACAACATCTCCAGTCCGATTCTGAGCCTCCCTCCATTTGATTCTGAACCATTTCAACCTTCTCATGTTGAGGGGGAGAATCATCCCTCTCTTGAATCAAATATAGACGACTTCCTAGATGCAGTTGCTGATTTTGATGACTCAAATCCAATCAACATCGATCACAATAAAAATTTATTTGATTTCCCTTCTGATAATGATGTCAACCTATCCGGTTCAGAAGTTCAGGGGGGGCATCATCCTCAAATTCAGATCATTCAGGAGGGAAACTCAATCCTATTGTTGATATCAGATCGTCTGCTGCTCAAGAACTTCCAAGATTGAAAGTCTGGACCAAAGATCATCCTCCAAACCAAGTGATTGGAAACCTCAATGCCGATGTACAGACTCATTCTACTACAAGTATCCAAAATGAATGTCATTTCTCAGCATTCATATCCATGGTTGAACCCAAATCCATCAAGGAAGCATTAGAGCATGCTGATTGGATTACGACCATGCAAGAAGAACTGGCAGAATTTGACCGAAATAAAGTATGGACTCTCGTACCTCCTCCTCCAAACCATCCCATTTTTGGTACAAGATGGGTGTTTCGCAACAAGCTAGATGATGCAGGAGTCATTATCCAAAATAAAGCAAGACTGGTGGCCAAAGGTTTTACTTAGATTAAAGGGCTCGACTATGATGAGACCTTTTCTCTTGTTGCAAGACTTGAAGCTATCAGAATATTCCTTGCTTATGCTGCTCATAAAGGGTTCAAAGTTTACCAAATGGACATCAAAAGTGCTTTCCTAAATGGTGAACTTGATACTGAAGTATACCTTCAACACCCCTCCAGTTTTGTGAATCTCTCATTTCCCAATTACTGTTACAAACATTGGAAGGCTATCTACGGACTCAAACAGGCTCCTCGTGCATGGTACGAGACCCTCATAGATTTTTCTCAATCGCTCCGGTTTCCAAAGAGGAATTCTAGATCCTACTCTGTTTCGAAGATCAAATGGAAAACATCTCATGTTGGTACAAATTTATGTATACAACATCATTTTTGGATCTACGTATTCATCTATGGTTGCTAACTTTGCTAAACTGATGATCAATCGATTCCAAATGAGCAAGAATCGGGAGTTAAGCTTCTTTCTTGGCCTTCAAGTCAAACAGACTAACATAGGAATCTTCATTCACCAAGAGAAGTGCATTTCAGAACTCATCAAGAAATACTCAATGGACACATGTGCCTCAGCCAAGGTAGCAATGGGCTTCTAACACAAGATCTTTGCCGACCCTTCATGTGTTTCAGTTTACGAAAAGAAATATCGCGGAATGATTGGATCTCTACTCTATCTCACAACAAGTCTTCCGTATATTATGTTCTCAACATGTTTATGTGTCGGATTTCAAGTCAATCCAAAAATGTCTCATCTCTTGGCTGTAAAACAAATCTTCCAATATCTTAAAGGCATAAAGAGTCTCAGAATCTAGTATCCATCAAATGGAAGCTTCCCTCTCCAAGCATATTCAGATTCAAACTACGGTGGTCTTCAACTTGATAGAAAAAGCACTTCATGTGGCTATCAATTATTAGGTGGTCGTTTGGTCAGTTGGCATCCAAGAAACAGAACTGCATTGCACTCTATATAGCCGAAACCGAATACATTGATGGTGACAGCTGTACATCTCAGGTTCTATGGATGAAATCTCAATGCTTGGATATGGTTACCGCTTTCAATGGATTCATATCTATTGTGATTCTCAAAGTGCCATTGCGATTTCCCACAATCCAATTCAGCACTCAATGACTAAGCACATTGATATAAGGTACCATTTCATAAAAGATCATCTACTTAATGGTAACATTGAACTCGTTTATACAAGAAAATAGTTTAAACAAGGAAATATGTGCAGCTATTTCAGAAAGGTGATAAACACTCATTTCATCAAATCTTTGGAATTGAATGGTCATTAATGCATTTCCATTTTTCGAGATATCTACCAATAGAAATTTCCGCTATAAAATAGAAAAAACAGGATCAACCATATCACACAAAAACAACACAATATATCATAAGTGATTTAGCCTTTTATTATAAAATAGAAAAAACAGGATCAACCATTTCAGTTTTTGTAACCAACGAGTTAACTAGACCAAATCCATAAAACCATCATGTCTTCAAGATCAAAATGAAGGCATTCGAGGTTTTATGGGATCGTGAGTTAGTAGATGAAAACAAGACTTATTGCATTGATGGTTGCTCTTTGCATCCATAATAGTGAGTGAAGGAGAATGAGGGTATCCTAAAGAAAAAGAGGACATGATGCCACTCTGTTTCGAAACACTAAGAGCATTAAGATCTTTCAAAAAGGATCTAGTCCTTACAAATTCTGAAGCAATAAGATGAAAATAAATCTTAGATAGGCTTGAAAGAAAATACATGTAAATACTAAATGTAAGAATTTACAATCATAATAAAAGAAGCACTTGTTTTTTGAGTTTTTCATTAAATAGAAAATAGTTAGAAAACTATTAATACATTGAAAGCATGACAAGATCTGCGATTAATTTGTTCAAACTCTTTTCTTCCAATGCCTTTGTGAAAATGTCAGTCAACTGATCAGTGGATAGAATGTAGAACAATTCTACTTTTCCCTTTTGAACAATGCCCCTGATGAAATGATGACGGATGTCGATGTACTTGGTCTTGGAATGTTGCACTGGATTTTGTATCATCTGAATGGTACTGGTGTTGTTACAAAAAATGGGCGTCTTCGAGAAGTTTAGACCATAATCCAAGAGCTGATTCTAAATCCATAGAATCTAAGCACAATACCTTCCAGTGGCAACATATTCAACCTCAGTGGTAGAGCAAGCCACTGATGTCTGCTTTTTGCTGGACCAACTTACCAATCTATTTCCAAGCATTTGAGATCCTCTTAAAGTGCTTTTATGATCAATGCCACACCCACCATGATCAGAGTCAGTGTATCCCACCAACTTGAAGTCAGAGTCATAATGATACCATAACCCAGGATTAGGTGTATGCTTTAATTACCAGAAAATCCTTCTAAAGGAGTGAATATGAGATTCCTTAGGAGTGGTCTGATAACAAGCATACAATATGGTAGCTAACATAATGTCAGGGTGACTTGCTATAGGATAGAGTAGAGAGTTTATCATTCATCGAAACAGAGTTGCATTCACATCAATGCCAATAGACGGTGATGAAGACATCAGAGTCTTTGTTGGCTTGAAATTAGAGAATCCATACTTCTTCAGCATATCTGCAATATATTTAGCTTGGCAAATGAAAATACCATCAGTTATTTGTTTGACCTTCAAACCCAAAAAGACTGTTAGTTTACCCATCATGCTCATCTTGAACTTTTTGGATATAATCTCTACGAATTATGAACTAAGCTTTTCATCAATGGATTCGAAGATAATTTCGTCTACATACACTTGAGCAAGAATGATATGAGATTCAAATTGTTTTATGAACAAAATATCATCGATCTTTCCTTTTTTGTATCTAGTTTACAAAATATAGCACCATGCTTTAGGAACCTTCTTTAATCCATAAACAACTTTATGAAGACGACACACATTATCTGGAAAGTCTTCATTTTCAAACCCTAACAGTTGTCTTAGAAAGACTTCTTCTTGAATATTTTCATGTAGAAAGGAGGTCTCGACGTCCATTTGGTAGACTTTGAAGTTCTTAAATAAGGCAAAAGCTAGGAACATACGAATTGCTTCAAGTCTTGCAACATGAGAATAGGTTCCATCATAGCCTAACCCTTCAAGCTGATAGAACCCTTAAGCCACATGCCTAGCTTTGTTTTTTATGACGATTCCCTCTTCATTTATTTTTTTCTTGAAACCCGAGTGTCAATAATTGTCTTTCCTTGAGGTTTGGGAACAAGAGTCCACACACGATGGCTTTCGAACCAACTTCTTAACCATTGGATTTTAATATTTTCATTAAGGGTATGATAGTAAACCATGTACAATTTAAATGAAAAATAAGAGATAATGATCACTTTGTTCTATTGGAAAATATCGATTTTGAAATGTCAAACAACTTGAATTTATTGTTTTTTAAGGTTCTCTAAGATCCAACTAATTGGTTTTGAAGATTCTATGAAATTGTACACATCAGTTTTGAACATATGCATATATTAGATTTTTAACATATACATATGTTTAAAGATGAACATATATTTTTGCTTAATTTTTTTTTAACATAAATGCATGTTTAGAAATGAACATATACACATGTTCATTTCAGAACATATTTTTTAAAAACCCATAGTTTTACTCTTTATCATAAAAAACTAAAATCAATCAATAAACATTGAAGTCCAAATCCAAATTTATGGATAGCATGATCTTCTTTAGAATGTTAAACCCATAAATATATGTGTATAAACTAACATACATATATGTTCATAAACAAACATATATATATATATATATATATATATATATATATATATGTCTTCATTTTTGAACATACATATTTGTTAAGAGTAACATCTTATATTTGAGACTAGCTTCTTAAGTGAATTAAGTAATTAAATAAAGGATAATAAAAATATTTAAATCATTACGAAATGATCATATTGTTATTTGATATGAAGAATAAAGAGAAAAATGTTTAAATAATAACATTCCAAAGTTAAGGGACCAAAAGTGTCGATTTGGTAAAATGTTTAACCAAAGGGTTAACTTGTTTAATGAGAAATGGAATACTAAATCTATTTAGTGGATGAAGAATGAATTATTTCTTAAAACCTTAATTTAAAATAGAACATATTGGGATTTGGGTAGTTTTGGTCAAAAGGTGCAAACTTAAGTGATTAAATATGTAAAATCAGGATTATAGTGTTAGGTTTTATGTACTATAACATTCATATGGTGTACATACAACACTAATGCTTTGGATCTAATTTTTAGCTAATTATACATGCAATATTCATTTTCCAAAGCATAAAGCCTAACTAGCATGCAAATGTGATATTTGAATGGGAAAATGACACTTGAGGGTAATTAACTTTTGCGTTTTTACTCATTTGGTCCCTTTTCTTTTTTTGTATTCAATATACCATCGAACTTGTTGTTTGCGTTCACCAAAACCCTTTTGACCGGCTTTTGACCTGTGATAGCCGGTCAAAGGGTTATGGTGAACACAAACAACAAGTTCGATGGTATATTGAGTACAAAAAAAGGAAAGGGACCAAATGAGAACAAATGCAACAGTTGGTTACCCTCCTTATTCATTTTCCTTTTACTCATTTACAGCAAATCTAACGTCATCCCCTACTGATATTAATGACTTTATGAGATTCATTCTTGCTTCTCTTCAAAACATAACCCACGAAAGAACATTATTCATACATGTACAACTTTGTAATGCACTTGAATATTTATTAGGGAAATCTTGACTAAGCAGATGCATTTCATGACTATATTTACATTTCCAATCAAATGATTTATCGTATCATGGATTCTAAACAAGTCTACAAACGAGTGGAATCACAAGTTTTGTGATTTTTGAGTTTACTTAGCTTTAAGATCGAATTCATGGGATAAGATACAACATCAATATGTACACTATCATGTTGCTTTTGTAGATACATCACCATAATATACCTTGAGATAAACGTTTATGCTGATAAATATATCTCTCATACACAGTCATATCCTTTTGCAGAGAGGTGTTGACAGCTAACCACAATAAGCATAACGTAGACCATGTTTTAACAAGGTTACCACTTTGAAACGCTCTTCATATACGTTATAGCCAAAGAAGGTTGCAATCTTTGATAATTTTGCAACTTTAATTTCATTTAAATTTTCGGGAAAAATGACTCAGGAGGGTAACCAACTGTTGAGCTCGTTCTCATTTGGTCCCTTTCCTTTTTTTTGTACTTAATATACCATCGAACTTGTTCTTTGTGTTCACCATAACCCTTTGATCAGCTATCACAGGTCAAAAGGGTTATGGTGAACTCGAACAACAAGTTCGATGGTATATTGAATACAAAAAAAAGGAAAGGGACCAAATGAGTACAAACGCAAAAGTTAATTACCCTCAAGAGTCATTATCCCTATTTGAATCATAAAAACTAGTTAGAAGATTACCTTGTGTAAAAGCTTGTAAAACTTGCACTTAATAGAGCTTAGCACTTCAAGTGTGATGCCTTAAAGAAGTCACAAATAGCAATAAAAAACTAGATGAATATGAGAAAGGTTAGGAGACACAAAATCGGCTATGCTCTTCCTAAAATGCAATGGGGGTCGATTTTGGAGCTAAGGGAACACATTTATAGTGTAAAATTCCAATAGTCATATGTTTAACCCTAATTCTTACACATAAGCTTAAGATCCAACAACTGATTTGGATTATAACTTAATAGACTTTCACATAATCTTAGTCCAACATAAACCAATCATGGATCATTAGCCCAAACCATATGTTTCACTGATTTACATAATCAGTCCCTGTTTATTTAATTAGTCTCTTTTGATCACTAAATTAATTTCAAATTGATTCTTAATCAATACTAATTAAATAATATGATTTCTCAATTAATATATTATTCTTATAATATATTAATAAATCAAAAATAACCTCTTTCTCAAATATCCATATTTCAAATTGTTTAGGTGAAGGCAACACGAAATGGACCATGCTACTATCGGGTCAAATACATATGAATCATAGTTATGGGCTTATACACCTAATCCAACAGTCTCCTACTTGGATAAGTCTAATAACTCTAACTGCCAATGTAACCTCAAAATCCGATTAGCAATCGTACCTCTCAAAAGCCGTTGTCGAACTCTGATACATCCATTAGATAAGGGATCATATAATCCTATGTTCTTCAAGATATTGTTCGGAAAAATACATGGAACATGGTCATACTTATTGTCCTGTAGTTTGTTTCCCAATTTCTGATTTGTTTGATAGAGAACTTAAATGAACACATCAATTGAATCCTGACCGAGCCCGTCACATAAGTCAAAATAAAATCATCGAGGGGCCCAAGATATCGCTTTCAATCCTCCAAGGATTAAAAGGAACAGATAAACTTTGACTTATATGCTTGTACTAACTACTCGTTATATCATTCACAACAATACATTTTATAACATCAAGTTACTGATGCATTTTCGTAATCAATGCACAACTAACTTGTATTCAACAACTCATATATGTTGGTTTGAAGACTATACGATATTATCATCTCACAATTACTTGTGATAAATTCCATGAAGTGTTTAATGTGAGTGTGGGTTTAGTCCAATACTCAAATCTTATTTCAAGAGCACTCATGAATGTATGTAGCAAACTTTTGCAATGTCTAACTCCTTAGCCAATCTTACAAAAACCCATTCATGATACTCTACTTACATAACCTACTTCCAAAGTATGATTGACTGTGGATAGTTCGAATAATCTCATTATTCTGGAAGTCAACACATGCAAAATGAAACAATAGTAAACAACTGACACAAGATAGTGACTTTACTTATAAATAAAAAGCTCAGCATCGGTACTCGGACTATGAGTCTTACTCAGTTTGGTATTACTCTGGATAGGTATTTCTCTTTTCTTGGAGTTCTCCATGCTGAATTGTTTCAACACCTTGTCCAAGTAGGTACTTTGACTAAGTCCTATTAGTCTTTTACTCATGTTTCTCAATATCCTTATCCTTAGAATGTAAGTAGCTTCCCCAAGTTCCTTCATAGAAAAACACTTCCCAAGCCAGGACTTAACACCATGTAAGGTTGTGATGTCGTTTCGTATGAGCAGTATATCATCCACATACAATACCAGAAAGCTAACTATACTCCCACTATCTTTGACATATACACAAGACTCATCCTCGCTTCTCGAAAAACCAAAATCTTTGACTTTCTCATCAAAACAAAGATTCCATCTACGAGATGCTTGCTTTAATCCATAAATGGATTTCTCAAGATTACACACTCTATTAGGGTACTCTGCATTGACAAAACCCTCTCGATGATTCATGTAAACATCTTCAGCCAACTTCCCATTAAGGAAAGTGGTTTTAAAATCCATTTTCCATATTTCATAATCATGAAATGCAGTTATGGCTAGCATAACCCTTATTTAATCTTTGCTACTGGTGAGAATGTTTCATCATAGTCAACTCCAAGAGTTTGAGTAAAGTCCTTCGCAACCAATCGCGCCTTATAAGTGTGTAATTTCCCATCCATGTCGGTCTTCTTCTTGAAGATCCATTTACACCCAACCATCTTACGACCTGGTACATTGTCAACCAAGTTCCAAACTTGATTATCATACATGGATTGGATCTCGTTGTCCATTGCCTTTATCTATTTTGCAGAATCGAGGCCTATCATGGATTCCTTGTAGTTGTTAGGTTCATCCAGATTTACCAGTGTACTATCGCTGATAAATGTATCGCCTTCAGTAGTAATATGGAAACCATAAAACTCAGGTGCCTTTCTAACTCTACTGGAACGTCTCAGAGGTAAGGACTCATCAATAGGTTCAATAGGAGTTTCCTCATCGGGTTGAGTGATAGTATTTGAGGTTCCTTCATCACTTAACTCTTGAAGCTCTTCAAGGTCAATTTGCTTCCCACTATCCTCTTTCCATATGAGTTCTCTCTCACGGAAAACCCCTCTCCTCGCAACGAATACAGCATTATCACTCGGTCTATAAAAGAGATATCCAAAGGATTTCTTTAGGTAGCTAATGAAAATACAACGCTCAATATGAGGTTCGAGCTTTTCATGAGTCTTTCGTCTTATGAAAGCCTCGCAAGTCCAAACCTTGATATGTGCTAACGAGGGAACCTTCCCTGTCCACATATCATGAGTTGTTTTGGCAACCTTTTTAGTTGGGACTAGATTAAGGATATGGGTCACAGTCTCTAAGGCATCCCCCTAGAAAGATATATGTAACAAAGCTTGAATCATTATGGAACGAACCATGTCCAACAAGGTTCGATTATGCCTCTCGGCCACACTATTAGGCTGTAGTCTCCTGAGTGGCATCAATTGTGAAACAATTCCACATTCCTTAAGATAGTCATGGAACTCGATACTAAGATACTCACCACCTTTGTCAAATCGGAGCATCTTTATCTTCCTGCCCAATTGATTCTCTACTTCTTGCTTAAACCCTTTGAACTTTTCAAAAGTTTCTGACTAATGCTTGATTAAGTAGACATACCCATATCTGCTATAATCATCCGTAAAAGTCACATAGAAATGGTTAGTATACCTTGTGGCGGATCTGAAAGGTCCACACACATCAGTGTGTATGAGATCCAACAAACCCTCACCCATTGCACAAGAACCAATGAAGGGTGACTTGGTCATCTTTCCAAGTAAAAAAGATTCACATGTGTCATGTGACTTTAAGTCAAATGAATCCAACACTCCATCCTTTTGGAGTTGGGCTATGCGCTTCTTGTTGACATGTTCAAGATGACAATGCCATAAGCATGCTTTATCCATACCACTGTGTTTGTTTTGTTTGGTCATCATCTTTTTACCTGTGAAAGATCTAATCGATCTGAGATTTATTCTCTTTAATTGGTATCAGAGTAGGAGGTTGTGTAATTCATACACATCTCTTCTATTGAAGAAGTTATTAGGGTTATTCCACATTGATTGATATTAATTAAGTCGTCATTCCATATTGGCGATCTCATTAATTGTCGATCTTACTCTAATGATAAATTACAAGTCTGATCTTATACAGGTAATCGATCGAACGTCATCACAATGTCCATGGATGATTCACAAACCAATCCAATCAACATCTCCAACAGTATTGGTTCAACGACAAGGATTCCAATCTTATACACTCAGGATTATGAGGTTTGGACGCACCAATTCGAAGATTATGTGATCAGCTCAAAAGATAATGGGTACCTGATCTGGGAAGCCATCAAAGTTGGCCCGTTTGCTCACTCAAGCCCCTCAAAGATTGTCAAAACTCAAAAAGAGTACAATCAGCTTGTGAATGATGTGAAAGACATTCCTCAAGACGAGAAGGAGAAGTTCCAATGCAACATCAAGGCCTTAAGAATGATTAGGTTTGCTTTGCAGTCAGAGACGTTCCGTTTGGTGAGTTCCTGCGCTACAGCTAAAGAGATATGGGATAGGCTGAAAGAATTGTATTCCACTGATGAAGATCTGAAATATTCGAAACAAACTCTGTTGCTTTCTGAATTTGGTGATATCAAATAGAAGCCCGAAGAGAAACTTATTCAGGCTTTTAATCGCTTTAATCATCTCTTAAGTAAGATGATAAAGTATGGGATCGAAAGGAAGGTTATTGAACAGTAGGTCACATTCATGAACGGTCAAACATCTGAATGGGTGGCAGTTGTGTCCACAGTTAAGGCACATGAACAGTTTAAATCATATTCTCTGGCGAAACTGGTGGGAATTCTGAAGTCCCATGAAAGTGCACTGTCTCAGGAAACGAACGTGGTTTCAAGTCTGGGTTCGTTCGCCCTTGTTTCTAAAGGGAAATGTTCGGTTGAAGAAGAAGAAGAATTGGATCTTGTTGACTATGATCTAATCGGTGAAGAGTATGACCTGATGGTGTCCAACCCTAGAAAGTTCATCAAAAGAAAGTTTCCAACCTACAAGAACCGAAACTGGCAGGGAAGTTATAGTTCTGAAAAGGTGAAGGAGGAACCAAAGATAAGTTCGAAGTCAGATGAATCCAAGACAGAGGAGAAAATTGGTGGAGAATCAGGATTTGATTGCCATTATTATGGAGGCAAGAATCACTTCGCCAAAGACTGTATGCTGAAAAAGAAGGCAGAAAAGATAGATGAGGATGATGAGGAAGTGAGCCTCCTGAGACGATTGGAGGAGATTAAGAAAAGAAACCATCTGCTAACAATAAAACCATGAATGCTTTAATCGTACAGTATACAGGTAACAGTGATGAATTCAGTGGAGTGGAAGTGTGGTCCATGGATTCAAAGGACGAAGAAGTAAGAAAACCCACTCATGGCAAGGCGATGCTGGTGAAAGAAGAACCTGCAGCAGGAAGGTGTTTGATGGTGACCGAAGGAGTATATCAGATGAGAGGATATAGAACTGATGGTGGGCTAGAAGATGAGAAGGAGCGAGAGGACAGGTGTTTTGTTGCGAAACTTGTTAGTGCACAGATCAACGAATGTAATGAGTTGATCAAGAAGGTACAAAATATTCCTGTTTCTCTGAAAATACCTGTTACTAACTATGAAAAGGAACTAAATAGCTTAAAATCTAAATTTTCTTGTATAAGTAGTAATCTTACCCAAACCCGTGTCACAAAGTCTAACCTGACTGATCAAATTAGCAGGCAATCATCAAAGAGTGAGGAAAGGAGGATGTGGATTGAGCAGAAGGAGAAGGAGTTGATTAGATCTAAGGATGAACCAATTTATTTGCAACGAGACAATATTAAGCTTTTAAAACATTGAAATGTTTTTTGTTTAATTGCTAAAAGACTTTATTTCAATATCACTCAGTTGCATCTAGATTGTGAGATAGGAAAGAAGATACATCGCATGATTTTACCGTTCCTTGAGTTAAAGGAGGATGAAGTCGATGATGAAGCTTACAATTGTGAAAACGTTGTATCTTCTGATGAAGTCTCTCCAGCATACAAAATTGGTCTTGAAAAAATTAAGTCCTACATAAAGTCCAAAGACCATAAGGTCATGCTCAAAAATCTGTTAGATGAAAATGATAGATTGAAATTAAGAACCGAAACTATATAAAAATTTGACTCATTGAATGCCAAATTAAGTTCAAAAAATAAAATTGATGTTGAAAATGCATCTGAACGTAATGAGGACGATGATCTGAGTGAAATCTATCTAGAGGATCTGGTGGACTGCTCAGAATTTGTCAAAAGTGAACCTGAAACTCACAAAAATCTCATTTCTGAAAATTTCATTGAGTTCGCTCGCTCGTTGACAGACAAAACCAAAAATCTCAAGGCAAAGGTTGTGGTGTATCAAAAAGTTCTGACCACTCCCAATCAGGTCTACACAGTTCAAGGAGTCACTCCTCAACATACAGCAGAACTGACTGCTATGGTAGAAGAAGATAATGTAGCTGAATGTGAAGAGTTCTTCTTGTCATCACTGATAAATAATGTTGATGAGATAGAAGGCCTATCTCAGAAAATCTCATGGAAAGTGAAGGGTAGGTACGTGCCTGAACCACTTAATGAGCCTGCAAGATATGATGTGCCAAGCACTAGTGGCACCAGAACATATTTGGGCGAACCAGCGCTCACTACCAGTGAAACATCTTCGTCTAAGAGCAAAAGCAATGCTCGTGTTCCGAAGAAAAAGGCTAACATCCACAAAAATCCAAAATAGGTGGCAGATTGAAAACACCAACGAAATCTGAGATACAAGAAGAATCTCTCAGAAAGAAAACAATTTTCGAGATCACAAAACCCTCATTATGTCAGGTACGAAAGGACTCATAAATCTCTAGAAGAATCAAGCAAATCGAAAGGATAGTTTCGGTCCCTCGAATACAAGGAACCGGAAGGATAGTTTTGGTCCCTCGAATACAAGGAACCGAAAGGACAACTTCGGTCCACAACAAGATAGCAACCGAAAGGAGAACTTCAGTCCTCAGAACTTCAGCAACCGAAAGAGTGGTTTCGGTCCTCAACACAATATCAACCGAAAGAATGAGTTCGGTCCAAAGTTCAATCAGAAGAACAAAAGGGAAGAGTGTTCCCGTTCTCAACCAAGGAAGAGTAATAATCAACGATCCAAAATCTTCTCTAAACCCCATTATTCACATTCCAATTCTTATCCTTCAAAATATTTAAAGGGAAAAAGGAAAGCTCTTTCCTGAAGAGATCCAAAAGATTGCAGACATCAAATTCTCAAACCCTACGTCTAGTGAAACTAAGCCAAAAAAAATTAAAGTTTTCACAATAAAAAGAAAAGATGAAACTACTTTAATTAAAAGAACTTATTTGGTTGATGTTTCTCTTACTATTCCATGTCCTGTAAAAGGCTCACGAGGATCCTAGAAACTTTGGGTTCCTAAATCTGCTTGATATTTTGCAGGTTATACGTGACGAGCAGTTTAACAAAGAATGGTATATTGATAGTGGCTGCTCGCGTCACATGACAGGAAGGAAGGAAGAACTAAGGGAGTTTCGGTCTCTCAAGGATGGTGGAATTGTGAAGTACGGCAATAACTCATATGGAACTATCAAAGGCTACGGAATGATTACGAATGGTGATTTCTCAATAAGAAAGGTCGCATATTTTGAAGGATTGCAGCACAACCTTATTAGTGTATCACAGCTGGTAGTTAGGATAGGATTGAAGTTATCGTTTGATGATGAAGGCTCAGAGATAGTCGAGAAGAAGTCAAATAACATTCTATTGGAATCGAAGTGAAAGGGGGAAATGCACCCTTTAAACCTCAATCCAATTTGACGGAAACCAGCAGTCTACTTACTAACGAAGGCTCACTCAGAAGAAAGTTGGTTATGGCATTGAAGACTCTCTCATCTTAATTTCAAGGATATCAACAAGCTGGTTTTAGGAGATCATGTTCGAGGTCTTCCAATTCTCAAATTCAACAAAGAACACAAATGTGCAGCTTGTGAAATGGGAAAGCAAAGTCAACAAAGTCATCCTTCTATTATCAACAAAAAGGTGATAGAACCATTAGAGCTGTTACATATCGATCTATGCGGTCCCTCTTCCATTGAAAGCATTGGTGGGGAAAAGTATATTCTGGTCATTGTTGACGACTTCTCTCGTTTTACATTGGTGTTCTTCTTGAAGCATAAATCAGCGGCTACTCCTAAGCTCAAGCTCTTCATAAAGCATGAAGAAGTTCAACTGAGGAAAGTAGTTCGTAATGTCAGGAGTGACAATGGCTTGGAATTCAAGAACAAGGATTTCGAAGATTTTTTGGCTGGCAAGGGAACGACTCATAATTTCTCCGTCCCATATACTCCTTAGCAAAATGGAATCGTTGAAAGGCGAAACAGATCTCTGTGCGAAGCAGCTCGTACCATGCTCAGCTTCACTTCATTGCCTCTGTTTTTCTGGGCTGATGCAGTTGCTGCTGCTTGTTACACTCAGAACAGGTCATATCTAAACAATCGATTCTCCATTACTCCTTACGAAATCTTGAACAATCGTAAGCCGAATGTGAAATTATTTCATGTGTTCGGTTCAAGATGCTTCATCTTCAACTCCAAAGAGAATCGAAACAAGTTTGATGCTAAGGCTAATGAAGGAATATTTCTAGGCTACTCCTTGCACTCAAAGGCATATAGATTTCTGAACAAGTGCTCTAAGAAGATTGAAGAGACATACTATGTCACTTTTGATGATAGCTATGTCAAGAAAATGAAGACTACTGAAGATGTACTACAGGAAATCTTTCCAAAGACAAATCAAGTTACAGCTTCTGACTCAAATCTTTTTGAGCAATATATGCTTCTTTTTGATGAACCTGAAAAGGCTATCGATTCTGAATCCAAGGCGAAAGATAACAAAGTTGACAGTTTAAAGCAAGTCATTGACGATGCTGCACGAAAGATGGTTGACGATCAACCGAAAGCAACCGAAACACCAGTCTTAAGCGAACCTTCTGGTGACCGTCCCTCTGTCTAGGGGGAGGGTCCGTCTCTATAAAAAGATCATGGCTCTTTATTCCAGGTGGAAAATTCTTCGTCACAATCATCCAGCTCTACCGAAAAACCAAACGAAGGGGAGCATTCTGATCCAGAAATTGAAATCGTGTCATCATTTGAGGGGGAGAACCTGCATATCAATGATGATGATGATACACTATCTGAGTTGGAGGAAGAGATCAATGCAGAATCGGATCCCTCTTGTAATCCAAACTATCCACCACTTGTTAAATGGACCAAAGACCATCCTCAAAGTCAAATTATTGGGGAATCTTCAAAAAAAAAGGTAATAACTCGATCACAAATCAAAGCGAAACAAGTTGCACTATTTTCTCTAGTGGAATTTCGCATGTTCAATTCTTTTGTTTCCAAAGTTGAGCCGAAGACTGTTAATTCAGCGCTTGATCATTCTAACTGGGTCCAAGCCATGCAAGACGAGTTAAATGAGTTTGAAAGAAACAAAGTATGGCGTCTAATTCCAACTCCAAAATATGCTTCAGTTTTCGGTCTCAAGTGGGTTTTCAGAAATAAGATGGATAAGGAGGGGAATGTGATTCGTAACAAAGGTCGGTTGGTTGTGAAAGGCTACAGGCAAGAGGAAGGTGTTGATTACGAAGACACCTTCGCTCCATTTGCAAGATTAGAGTCAGTTCGAATCTTTCTTTCCTATGTTGCAAACAAAAACTTTGAAGTCTATCAGATGGATGTCAAGTGTGCCTTTCTCAACGGAGAACTTGAAGAAACTGTGTACGTTGAGCAACCACCTGGCTTCGTGAACGAAAAGCATCCAGACTACTGTTACATCCTAGACAAAGCGGTATATGGCCTGAAGCATGCTCCCAGAGCATGGTATGAAACTCTCACTCGATTCTTAAAAATGTCTAAATTCAAACAAGGTTCGGTTGACCCAACCTTCTTTCGTAAGAGAGAGGGTAACCACCTTATGATAGTCCAAATTTATGTTAATGACATCATCTTCGGCTCCACGAATCCCAGCTTAACTGCTCAATTCAAGAAGTTGATGGAAACTAAATTTGAGATGAGGTCAATGGGTCCAATTAACTTTTTCCTTGGATTAAACATTAGACAGGGACCGAAAGGCATTTTCATCAATCAGGAGGCATACACCAAGACACTGCTTGTTAAGTTTGGCATGATGGGAGAATCTAAATTTAAAGTTCCAATGGCTTTTGGGACAAAGCTTACACCTTCGTTGGAGAAGCCAGCCGCTGACATGACACTTTATCGCCAAATGATTGGGTCACTAATGTATCTCAAAGCCAACAGACCTGACATCATGTTCTCATTCTGTTATTGTGCTAGATTCCAAGCTAACCCACGCAAACCTCATATACTTGCCATGAAAACCATCTTTCGCTATTTGAAGCGAACCTCCTCTCTTGGTCTGTGGTATCCAGCTAACTCAGGATTCTTTGTCCAAGCATTCTCAGATGCTGAATTAGGTGGCTATGGATTAGATCGTAAAAGTACCACTGGAGGATGCCAATTTCTCAATGGTAAATTGGTTAGCTGGCAATCAAAGAAACAAACCTGTGTTTCTCTCTCCACTGTAGAAGCTTAATACATCGCTGCTGCATCATGTACATCTCAAGTTGTATGGATACAAAGTCAGTTTAGAGATTACGGGTTGAACATGAAGAAAATCTCACTATATTGTGACTCTGAAAGTGCAATTAGGATTTTTCAGAATCCAGTGCAACACTCGAAGACTAAACACATAGCACTAAGGTATCACTTCATCAAAGATCACGTGGAAGATGGAAACATGGAAATTCACTTCGTAAGGACAACTGATCAACTGGCAAGTATATTCACTAAGGCTTTATCTGAAGCAAGTTTCAACAAAATTTTGCAAGGCCTAAGAATGATGGAAGTAGAATCTGTACCAAAATTGCCTTCGATTCAATAAAGGTAAGAAGCGAAATAGAGCGAACCGAAATGAACCGAACGTTCGGTCTATTTCGAGTTCAGTTCAACTATGAACCGAAATGAACCTAACGTTCGATCTATTTTGAGTTCGGTCGTTCTGAACTCGTTCGCTTCTTTTTCATCTCAAGGCATTTTGGGTGTATTCTTTTGTACATTTTTTGTTTCTTTTATTTATTTTTATTTTTATTTTCATAAAATCCAAAAATATTTTACTTTTTCGCTTCATTAAAATTTTCACAAAATAAAAAAATATTTTTTCACTGTTTTAAATTTTTTTTTTGTATACGTCTTACTATCGATGGTGAAGCTCCAGAAGGTATAACATCTTTTCTATTAAATAGTTAAGTGTCCCTAGAAGCATGCTGCTGCATGTTGACTAAAGCCTCTATAAATTTTGAGTGAAGCCTTAATAACATGATATATACAAATCATGTTTTCCCAAACTAGGCTGGTACATTCACTCTAATCATGAGCTACCTTACTCTTCTCATATTGACCTTAGAGTTTTCTGCTTGGTCCTTCTTTTATAGCAGAGGTACATTCGCTTCTTATACCACTTATATCATTTTTCTTCATTTACACTTCATCTCACCAAAGTAACCCTTGAGACTCTCAGCATATACCACTGAGGTTTATGGTTATACAAAAATCTGTGTTAATGATCTTAGATTCGTGTCACTACATACTAAGTGAAACCCAAAATTCAACACCTTTAATGAATTGACGGTACAACCTCACTATGTTACAATTCCTATATGAAATCTCTTTTTATTTTGAGTGATTCTTCTGAAAATTTCTATTACCAAGATTTTTTCTTCCCCAAGGATCCAGTTAAGTTTTTTTTTTTTTTTTTTTTTTTTTTTTTTTTTTTTTTTGAGATTTCTCATTAGTCCACAAGTCAATAACTATCTTCCTTACCTACTTGTTCAACAGATCACATTGATCTCACAAGTACTTCGTTCAGTTTTGGTCTTATATTAAGTATCGATTTCATGAATTGAAGCGAAATCCACCCTTTATAGCCTTAATTAAAAAGATGTCTTTCAATACTTCTTAACAAGTACTTGATCGTTATTTAATGGGAATCCACACAAGCACTTTAAAGTCTCTCTTGACTTTGAAGGAACAGATTCGTGCCCCGAATCAGTTGCTTTATGTCTCAATAAGACATCACTTAAACCCTCAAAAAGTTTGTTTTATTTCTTTATCTTTCACACTATGCACGGAAATCCTTGATTTTCCAAATTCTGGATCTATTAATGATGTCTTACTTGTTACAGCTTCGTTTCTTCAAGTACTCCAATGTCCGATAAAGGTAAAAGGAGATGACGGTTCCTGTAAAATATGTGGGTGACGTTTGGGATAAAGTTAAGTCTGAGTCAACAGTTATCCAATTGTATTGACGATTTGAAAAAGCGCTTTTTATGGCATGTCGTGTAAAAAGGTAATGTCCTTTCTCTTTCCTGCATCATCATCGAGTATGACAACTGTTCACTCCGTTCCATCAGGCATGGTTTCTAATTAATCCAAGATCTCAGCCCTAACCACACTTACCAAGTTCAAGAAGTCTTGCTTTCCTCCTCAGTGGAATGGCCTTTTTACTCTTCTTTTCAAAGGTCTCTCCAAACGAAGCGTCGGTTCAGATGGAGCAAGCAAGTCATTTATGACTGTGCTTTATGGGTTGTATCACGGGATTAATTTGGACTATGGGACCATCATCTGGCAACAACCAGTTCAAAGCTTGTATTCTTCATCCAGACATTCAGAGATCTCATGTGGAAGGTACTGGTCTATCATTACAAAGTGGGCCATGGATCGTCTCCACGTTCCAATCATGGCAGACTCTCTTCTCTTCTCCATCACCACCTTTCACACCATAAAGATTATAGTCACAGATCCAACCAAGTATTCCTTCATTGGATCGATCCATGAAGCCATGCTTGCCTGCGTTTTTTACGCCAGCACTGTTCTTCAAGAATACAAGAAGCATCCTTCTTCGGGTCCAAGGGAACTCACACCAGCCATGGTTAGCTCCATTGAAGAGGCTGACAAGCCAGCCAATAGGGGAAAGAAAATAGAGACACAGAAGGAGGTGAAAGTCACAAAACCAACCAAGGATCAAACACCTCAGAAGAACAAGTCAGACAAGGTTGCTCCCTCACAGCCTAAGCCGAAGAAGCTGAAGAAGCCCGCTCGGAGACTCATACTTCAATCCTCAAGTGATTCAGACTCAGAGTATGTTCCTCCTAAACACAAATCTATTGCTCCCTCATAATTAGAAAGCAAAAGTTCTGATGAGGAGGCTTTGGGTCGTGGTAATACCCTGCCTCACTCGCCTACCCTAGAGATACCTGTTCGCTCCCAACCCCCATCTCCTCCACCTGTTTCTGTACTTATCTCTATCCCTCTAATCACTACATCTCAACCATCAACTACTATTCCCATCCCTGATCCAATCTTCACTAAAACAACAACAACCACCACTACTGGAGTTCGAACCAATGTATCTGATACGGGGGCTCGTTCTTCAGCAACCAAACCTCCTGTTACAACCAAACCCCCACTCACAACCGATCCTCCAGTTACCACCAAACCACTATCTCCAATCCTATCCACTGAAACCAACACGGTTCTGGGCAGTGAGGACTTGGAATTTGATTCCACTTATTTCAGTCATTACCGTGTTCAAAGTGATGAAGATGAAGATGCTCTTGTCACCAAATGCCATCTCAAGGCTGTCAATAACAAGCTTGATCAGTTGCTTTCCTCCTCTTCTTCTCGTGCCTATTTTGACACTTCTCTCAAAGCTTTGTTCTCCTCAGTTGTCCAAGAACATAATGCCTCTCTCACAGCTGCAGCTAAAGCTATTGACGCCTCTACTTCCCAATGCCAGAAGGCCTCCCTTGCCGTTGAGGCGTCAACAAAGGAATGAAAAGATGCGACCGCAAAAGTCGATAAACTAATTTTTGATGCTCATTTGTTTTTAGATTCTTTGCAGGAGGCAGCTCAAAAGAATTCTCAGATGGTGAATGCTTCGGTTGATAACCTTCAGCGCTGTCTTCAAACTGAATGGTCCAATCTTGAAGCTGCTCGTCAAGCCATCAAAGCTTCCAATGCCACTCTTCATGATAAGGTCAATGATTGTTTGACTAAACTGGAGGAAGAGTTGGCCGTGTAAAATTGAGTCATGGATGAGCTAGACAAACAAACCTCTCAGCTCAAGATGCAGAACCTCAAGCTTTGCACTGCAACCACTGAGTTTAATGATTTGAAATCAGAACGGGAGGTCATTCGAAGCTCTGTTGGAGATGTTCATTCCATTTTACTTCACCTCCTTAATGCCCATGATCCCATCATGACCATTACCATCCGAAGGCATTTGGTTGAGAAACTCAGACCTGCACTGGCCATCCTTAGTCGTATTGAGGGTGTTTCGGTGACTAGTCTCCAGCTGAAACAAGGGGGAGAGAAGGAGAAAACTCAACCTCCTCTTGAATCGAAGCCAACAGCTGAACCAAAGGTTAATGAAGCTTCGATCAGTAAAAGGAAAAATAAGATTGGTGAAGATGACATTGATGTTGAAGATGATGTTTTTGAAGAGAATCCCGCTAAGCCTTTTCAGAAAGTAAAATCTTCTGATAAAGAGCTTGAAGAAAAGATCAAGAAACAAGAGGCTAAGCTAGAGAATAAACAAAAAGAAAAGGAGCTCTTGGAGAAGAAGAAGTCCATTTTTCCAAAGTGGACTATTGACCCACTTCAAAGAAGCACTATAGACGAACCAAGCATACATTGGCTCGAGCATGTTATGTCGTTCGGGCTTGAAAACTCAAAGGATGAGCAGTTTGATATGCCAATCACACGAAAGGCATTCATCTTTCACTGCTTCAACTCAACTGTTGACATCCCATCTCCAGACCCGAAGGTGGATCGGGATCTGTTAGAGTACTATTTGGAGTTTGCTCAGCCCCAGTACTTGACGTGGAATTCACAGAAGACCACAACTATCAAGGTACTGAAACCTTATTCAGTAGGGAAGCTCATAAATGTCAAATTTAAAGTGACTCGAGGCTCTGAAGGCTTAGTTCACAATTTCTCCCTGGCTGATCTGCCGAACCTCAACCCCTATGACTGGATACTCCTCAACAACATTTTACTGTCAAATCCTCAGGAGTATCAGCCGATCATTGACCATATCAAGTGAATGCTTGTCTGCTACATTCACGAAGTAGCAAAAATGGATCATGAAATCGCCTCAGCAATTCACAAGCGAACGACGATCAAACCAATGGGAAGAGTTGGCGATATTAACTCAATGGTCAAAGGGAAGATTGACACAAAGTACAACACTGTGTTGTTTATCAGGGGCGAAGGCCAGAAATGCCTATTCGCTCTAGTTGACAAACACCTCTTCTCAACCACTTTCTTGGAGCATATTCTAGAGATTATCCAGAGGTGTAATCAGAACACAGCAGCCGACAAGAAGTTGTTCACTGACATGCTGAGGTCGTACATTCAATTTCGGCAAACAATTCTTGCGATCATCCCTCGGCTGTTTAAGGTTCTGAAGACAGTGAAGCCAACTCAGAAGAAATAATCTCTCGCCTCATTTGACGCAAAGGGGGAGATTGTTTGGCTTATAGTGTTGCGTTATGGGCTCGGTCCTTAGCCCAGTTTTGTAGCCGGTTTGGGCCTGTCCAACCGTGCATGTTTTTGTTCTAGGGTTTTAGTATTTAAGGCGCATGCATGCATCTTTTGTAGGTAACGCTTTCATTTGCTTTCTCATTAAGTTTTTTAAACCCTAGCTCGCCTCTACAGTGGAATTTCTTCATCGAGCTCTGCTGAGGCACGACTATATTTGAATCATAAGCATTACGTTGATTCCATATTGTGTTCATAATCATATTGTGTTTGTTTTGTTTGTTCATCATCTTTTTACCTGTGAAAGATCTAATTAATATGATATTTGTTCTCTTTATTTAGGAGACCCAAAATTGGCTACACTCTTCTTCAAATGTAATGGGGGTCGATTTTGCAGCTAAGAGAACACATTTATAGTGTAGAATTCCAAGAGTCATATGTTTAACCCTAATTCTTACACTTAAGCTTATGATCTAACAATTGATTTAGATTATCACTTAATGGACTTTCACATAAGATTAGTCCAACATAAACTAATCATGGATCATTAGCCCAAACCATATGTTTCACTGATTTACATAATCAGTCCTTGTTTATTTAATCAGTCTCTTTTGATCACTAAATTAATTCCAAATTAATTCTTGATCAATACTAATTAAATAATATGATTTCTCAATTAATATATTATTATTCTTATAGTATATTAATAAATCACAAATAACCTATTTCTCAAATATTTATTTATCAAATTGTTCTAGTGAAGGCAACCCGAAATGAACCATGCTACTATCGGGTAAAGTACATACCAATTATAGTTATGGGCTTAGACACCTAATCCAACATGTAGGGTGCAACCCCTTCCCCAACTTTTTCCATTTCATGATGGAGAGAGTTTGGGTCCAAGAAGATGATGATTTTAGAGAGTAATTCATGTTGGAGTGAAGATCTATCGGGAAATTGAAGTTACAACAAAGGATAGAGATTATTTAAGGTATAATCTCTTCTCCTCTAGCTTTCAAATTCGAATTCATGACTTAGGGGAAACCCTATTGTTGATTTTAGCTTTTTATGATGGTTAGGGTTTGGTTTTATAACCTGCCTTGAGTAGTTTTGATGATCCTAATTTCAATCCAATCATCTCATTGATGGATTTGAGGATTTAGGTGAAAACCCTCATGAACCCTAGAAAACCCAAATTAAGGACATTGTAATTGATGATGAAGTGGTATCAGTTTCTATGACCTCGATGATTTTTGACAACAATAAATCTAATTGGAATGCTCAAACTCATCCATGATGGTAGGATTATGCATAAACTTGGATTGAGATGATTTTGGGGGAAATGGTAATTAAAACAATTAAATTCTTTGTATGTTAGCATTTAATGAGTATACGATACTCATAAACATGATTTTGTAATGCTTGTTCTAGGTATCATTTAATTTTCTAAGTTTTTAAGGTTTTGTGCTAGGACTCGAAGAGTTGGGAGCTCCAACTTGTCGAGTAGAGATCATTTATAAGGACACGGGATTTAGATCCTACTCGACAAGTCGGAAGGCCATGAATCGACGAGTAGACACAGTAAAGGAAACCCCTAATTTTCAAGGGTTTATACCCTATTTAAAGAACCTATGGCTTATTTGTAGCCTATTTCATCGTTCTTACAGTCCATAGAGAAACCCTAGCCGCGTTTGATGCTTTATTGAGTGAGTGTGTGTGTGTATGAGCTTTGGAGAGTGAATCTTGTGCTTTTAGAAGGAAACTTGAAGGTTGAAAAGATTGAAGTGAGGAGAAGGCTTTGGATCTGACATCTACCTGTTGTTAGCATCCAATTAGAGGTAAAATGTTCCTACCTTGATCTCTATTTGCTTAGATCTCATCTTATGGAAGAATATGGTCACTTTTGGTGTAAAAAGGGTGTCATACTTAGATTTGGACTTGCCAGAAGGATATGGTTCCAGATCTGGACACCTTTAGGGCTTTGATGACATAAAGTTTCCCACTTTATCCAGCTTAGGCCCTTTCCATGCAGTAAAACCTTGTAGGAACTTTTGGTTTAGTGTTTTAGCCTTGTAAGGACTTGCATGCATGTAAAGTTTGTAACTTTATATGGTAACTACACCATAAGGGTTTCGATCTGTAATTTGGAGCCTTGGATCTCACTGGAAAGGACTGAACATAAAAAAGTGTTGAAGGGACTCAACGAGTAGCTTAGCCAACTCGACGATTCGGGTTGCGTTTACCCGTTTTTTAGATTCTGAGTGGTTTCGGTGAAGGATTAGTGTTTTTAGTCTACATGAATTGTCGGTCTTCTGGACATTAAGGAACTCAACGAGTTACTCAGGTAACTTGGAAAGTTCACAAATTACTCAGGTAACTCGGCGAGTTGTTGGATGCACTCGACGAGTTGGGGTCAACATGGACTATTGACTTAGACTTTGACCATGGTTGACCAAGTTTGGCTTTAAGGGTATTTATGGTATTTTGGGATTTTGACAAGTTGATCACATGATGCTTATAGGCAGTTAAGTTGGAGGTGCGCGGTTGGACTTGTTTGATTCTATTTTATCAGTTCAACATTCTTAAGAGGTGAGTCTCCTCACCATACCAATGGGTCGAAGGCACCAAGACCAGCCCATTTTATGATATGTGGTACACTGGCTGAAGTTATATTATAGGGCATGATAGTTGGTTATGTGCTAGGAAGTATGCTAGTTGTAAATGTGATACGCTTGTATGGAAGATCATGGGAGAGCCCATGACACCTGGATGTAAGACCATGTGGAGAGCCAATGGCTTTCCTACTAAACACCATGGGAGAGCCCATGGCACCCGGATTTAAGATGATGTGGAGAGCCCATGGATTTCCTATTAAAGACCATGGGAGAGCCCATGTCACTTAGGTGTAAGATCATGTGGGGAGGCTATGACATCCTAGAGTATGATCATGGGGACGAACCCATGTCATCCCTATGGCTTACGTGGTTTATGTAGATTTTATAACTTATATGATAATGTGATTATGTGGAGTGTGTGGGGTATGCACTAGGGAACTCACTAAGCATTAGCTTACAGTTTGTGGATTTTTTTCTGGTACATCTGAGCCTAAGGGCAAGGGCAAGGCTTAATGACACAACATGCACTCTCTCCCAGGCGTTTTTATCGGTCACTTTGATGTTTGGAATAATATTGACGTTGTTATGAAATTGAAAACAAATGTACTTGAGATTTTTATAGTTTATTGAAAATGTTCTTCACTATTTAAAAATGATTTTTTTTTGAAAAATTGGTTTCTTACAGATTTGATACTATTACCATGACTTGAATGCAAAAATATGAAGGCTTGAGTGATCTATGGTTGAAATTATGTAATAATTGGCCATAAGGGAAAATTGGGAAACATGGAATGGAATTGAGGATTCAATAGTTAGTTTATGTAATTACAATTAGTTTAGTTGTGGTTTTATGTACTTGAAAACATCCAATGATGTTTTGAATGAATTTGTAATAAGTTATATTTGTTGGAATACAAGGATAAGCAACTTATCTCTTAATCCATTCAATTGTGTAATTTTGAGCATTATAAGCTTATTTTGTAAAGTTAGGACTTAATGAATTAAGTTAATTGTTTTGACATGATAAAACATCCTGAAAATATGTTTGGGTGCCATTAAAGTGGTTTAGAATAATTTTGGATGAGAACCTTGATCATTAAGATCTTAATTGTTAACTAGAGTGATTAGATGTCATTGTATGCTTTCTTATCACTTTGATGACATCTAAATGTGGTAATGATTAAGTCATCATGAGGATAGGGATTAATTGAGTGTTTCAAATTTTGAAAACCTTTATTTAGTCCTTAATAATCACTTGCTAAAGTTTGGTGGCCATTGGAAGTCTAAGAAACAAGTTACAAAGCTTTTAGCAAAACTCTACACAAAATAATGACTTGCAGTCGTGACACGGGGGCATGTCATTTTGACACAAGGCTTGTCATATATTCTATTATGTAACATCATGTTTCCGGCCATTTTTGGGCTGTGGTCCGGAAGTCAATTGTGTAAGACATTGGGCCTTAAGGAGGCAAAGTTTAGTCTATGTGGAAGGAGGTAATGTTAGTAAAGAGATTTTACCCTTGAATTGTGTTTTAGGCAGAAGGGTAGAAAGGGAAAAGTCATAGGTCGGGTTCTTATGTGAAATATGGATTTTTTGTTCGAGAATTTTTAGTCCAAGATATTTAGATAATATTGTATAGCTCTTCAATACCTTTTTGTGGATATAAAGAATGTCAAAAACAGAGTTGGAACGAAGAATTTAAGGCCGTTTGAAGTTATGATGTTTTTTGGGTCAACCGTGTACGTTGGGCGTAAATAAGTACCTTGGGCATACTAAGTATGTTGGGCATAATTTAAGTATGTTGGACCTACGCGATCAGTGCCCAAAGCCTATTTTATGTAGTTTGAGCCCTATTTTAGCTCCTTAACTTCCCCAAACTCACTCCATTCTCAACCTCTACCTCTCTAACACCCTCTCGTGAAACCCTAACCCTAGATTGAGCCTTTTAAGAAAAAAGAAGGTGTTTTTAAGTGCTTTGGAATGTTCTTGGTGCACCTTGGAGAAGAAGGAACTCATGGAATAAGTGTTGGTTGCATTGGAGCTTGTAGATCCGGACTTTGTTCACCTTGATCTTTCTTCTAGAGGTATAAACTTTGAATCTTGATGATGATATTGTTAGATCTAGCTAATTTTGAGTGTTATGAGCTTTTGGTCACTTTAAATGCATAATGTTTAGATATTGAAAGTTTGTGACCTTGTAGGACTCTAGATGCTCAATTGTTATCATAAGATATAACATTTAAATGTCTCAAAAAAATGGTGAACATAAGAAATCGCGCACCCACTGTGGAAGCTCAAGATCTAACATTTGGTTTATTAAATAAATAAAAAAAAGATAAAAGTAATAAATGGATAATAGCCCTAAATGCGGAATAGTTTAACAATGCATTGGTCTTCGGGAGCTAAAAGTCATAACTGGAAGTTTGGGGGTTAAAATGTAACTTCCGGATTAATTTGTAAAGATTTTGGAAGGTTGAGGGATGTTTAGTAAATTATGGGTTTATTTTGAAAAGGATTTCAGAAGTTAGGGTGTGTTTGGTAAATTATGGACTTATTATGAAAGGATTTTTGAAGGCAGGGGCTTAAGGGTAAATCTTGGATTTAAATTGAAAACAAATATTGTGAGGAGGGAATGAAGTTGTAAAATGGGGCACAAGTTTGGAAGGAACACGGGATCAACCCGATATCTTTTTTCCCTCCCGTCCTCATGATTCAAACCTAACCCTAACATGTTCAATATAGTCACCACCACCCTGAGAGCCCTCTCAGTCGCCTCCTCTCTTCCTTGTTTGTTTTCCGATCAGACAAGGCCGCGAAGCGACTGCTTCGCTATCGAAACACAACCCCTGCTGTCGAAGACTTCGTGGGAAACTGGACGAACCACCGAACCCGATCATTGGAGCTATTTAAGTCGTGGTGTGGTTCGTGAATGAAAGGGAAGCTCTCGGTAAGGAAAATCGCCACCCATATATCCTTTTCTTCTTTGTTCTTTTATGGTTTGACGTCACATATGGCAGTTATGATCGTTGATGGCCTTTGGCCATCGTTTCTGTTAAGCATGGTGTCGTTGGCCATCAAGTGGGTGGCTGAGAGTGGTGGTTCTCATTGTGTTTTATGTATTTTGCTACTAGAACTCATGAAGAGTGTTGGTCGGAGGTAAGGTGAACCACCATGGCAGCCAACCATGGTGGCTGGCATTTTTGCCACCCATTGTGTTACAGCCCCAAACCGGAATGGCGGAAACGTTCGAGGGTGGAGGACGTCATGTTTAGTATCACAACACATGTATCATAGTAATCATAGTAACAAACAATCATTGTATTAATATTAAAGTGTTTACAAAGTAGTGATTCACAAAAGATTGAATCCAAAAGTAAATAACAAAACAAGACATGAGGCTACTATACTTCGTCTTCTGAATCCCAGCTCGTGTACCTGTCTACTAGTTTCCTGAGAATACAAGTTATTTTGAAAGAGTAGATCAACATTTAAGCTGGTGAGGTCATAAGTATTTTAGTGATGTAAAGTATGTTATAAGTTCTTTTTAGAAAAGTTCGCCTGTTCCTCCAGAAAATCCTATATTTTCTGATTTGATGAATGGTAAGTAAAATGACTCTACAATCCTTTCTATGAGTACTAAATGGATACAAGTTATATACAATTTAGAATAAACAGACAATCGATTGTGTGAATCTGCATTAAGCCCATAACCAAACAAGGAACAGGGAATAAGGCGGAAGTCACACATCCCATTGTTTGTTAAATCTTTACTATACATAACCCTGATGGATTCATTTGGCACTCACGGAGTTAACTGTAATAGTTATTTTTAGAAAAGTTCGCATGTTCCTCCAAAAGATCCTTTATCTTCTGATGTAATGATTGAAAGTAAAATTGACTCTACAATTCCTTCTATGAGTACTAAATGGATACAAGTTATATACAATTTAGAGTAAACAAACAATCGATTGTGGGAATCTGCCCTAATCCCGTAACCAAAAAAGGAACATGGATTGAGGTATAAGTCATACATTCCATTGTTTGTTAGATCTTCATTGTATACAACCCTGTCGTATTCATTTGGTACTTACGAAGTTAACTGTAACACTTCCTTTATTTGATGAAAAGATTCTTTAAGAAAAACCCTTATTTCTTTTAGTAAAAATGGTAACCACAATAGTTCCTTCTATAATCACTTAGTTTACACTAGCTATATATAATCTAATATCGAACGGATAGTTAATTGTGTGAATCTTCCCTAAGCCTACAACCAAACAAGAAACAGGAAGTAAGGCGGAAAGCACACATCCAACTGCCTATCGGATGCTAATTATATATAACCCTGATGTATAAACTAAGGTATTATAGAATTAACCACTAAAGGCCCTTTAAGTTAAATTGGTTTAATAATATGGATTAAACCCCTGTTAGTGATAAGTTTCTAGTTTAGTCTACTATATGTTCTATCTGCAAAGTATGTTTTTTGTACTAGAAAAAGATATACTTAATTTGTATGTTATGACCTGACCTATACCTGGTACCCCTTATGATTACTTGGTGTATACAGAATATATATAGCTAATATCGAATAGATAGTAGACTGGGTGCATCTGCTCTAAGCCCACAACCAAACAAGGAGCAGGAAATGAAGCAGAAAGCACACATCCTACTATTGGCGAGACCTGATTAATATATATCCCTGATGTATCTACTAAGGAATCATAAAGTTAGCATTATAGTCCCCCTCTTAACTGAATGTACTAACTACCTTAAAACCAGTTTTAATTAAGGTTAAAATGTGAAATGGTTGTAACCATGCTTGATTGACTTGTATAAGACACGGCGTTCCAAAGACATCGAAATGGTATGACATTTGTCACCCGTAGACCTGTAGGTCCCACTATAGCTAGCAACAAGGTGTAGGATAGTTAATCTCGTATAGATCTATACACAAACTCATGCTCTCCCTCCCGGAGACTCTGGTTACAAAACACGACCTAGCAAGTATATTGTTAAGTCGTGAAGTAGTGGTTTCACATTATTGTTATCTTATTCTTGTTATCGTATGTTCCTTCTGTTCTTGTTATTGTATGATCTGAACCCCTAAACTATACCCTTTATAGTTTACTAGTATGTTTGTTTGAATTGTTATTGAATTGAATAAAAGACTAATTGATCTGCTTAGTTATGATTGTACCTTAAAAACGGTGTTTTATAAACAATTAAAGTAACATAACTTAAAAGAGTTTTTGAAATGGTTTTGATCACTTATAAAGTATAATAAATCCTTTGAATATGATGGTTATCACAAATAACATTTACACAATTATCATTGTGCTCAACTTGTATTCCTCCCCTTGAAAGCATTTAAAAACATTTAAAAGATTAATTTTAGGGGTATGAACTCACCTTATGTGGGTGATTCAATTGTAGATTCGTGTAAGGATGAGAAGTTCCACAAAAGAATTCCCGAGACACAAACAAGTCCTAAATGACATAATGGCATATATATAGGCATGTAATTAGTGTTTTAAACAACTAACATGCAAGGAAACACCCTTAAGGACTAGGAAACACTTGAACTAAGTGTTACAATCACATGTGATTAACTAAAAGGGGTTTACGACCACACAAAGGAGTGTATGGACAAGGAGTGTACAGTCAATGAGTGTACGGCCGTACACTCAGGGAAAATCATGCAAAATGGGGTCTTTGATCCATGGGGAAACTAGTGTGTCAAATGTACAACAAGATAATGAACAGAGCTCTCATTTTTGAGGGTCTTGGGGTCTGTACGGCCAATGAACCTATGAAGGGTTCACGGCCATACTCCTTTCAAGATTGTGATGGGATTTAGAAACATGAAGAATCATAGCTTGGATCTAGTGGTCTTTCAAGTATAACAAGGTACATGAAGAATCACTTACCACTTTTGAAGATTAGAAGGAGTGTTATTGATGATAGTTGAGAGAGAACTGATTTTTCTAGACTTGGATGTGTGAGAAAGTGTGAAAAATGAAGGAATAGCTTATATATGGGCATGGGTTCATGGCACCTTGAGTGTACGGTCGTACACTCAAGTGTGCGGCCATATACTCCTCTTGATGGAGTGCTTGGCTCGAATGTTACATGAAAAACCTAAGTTAACTCATCCCTAAACCCAAAACTTGAATGTACTAGGCTTAGAACACTTAAACATGCCCTAAACAATGCTACAAGATAGTAGAAATGATTCTGACTCTCGATTGATTGGCTAGATTTATAAGATTTTTTTTGGGTTTTCATACATTGCCGCTACCAGCCACCGCGTGGAGGTGGTTGTGTGTGTAGTAAGGTGTGTGAGTGTGTGTTTTATTGTTAAATGTTGTATCCAGATTTGTTAGCACATAGTGAAGAAAGGCCACCACCGCCGCCATGAGGTGGTGGCTACCGTTGTGAGCCGTTGTCAACCACCACTACCCAAGGTAGCAGTAGGGGAAGCCAGACTTGGTGAAACCCTAACCAGCCTAAAACTTAGCTTTTGGACCTAATTAGCGTGTTTTGGGTTGGAAACCCTAATTATGGTTTAGAAAACCCTAATTTTGGAAATGTTAGTTTGGGATTTTTCGGGATCCGCGTTTGGATTGTTAGATTGGAAATTTGAATTAAGCCCGACCATACTTTATGATTGACCCAGTAGATTGATGGACTTAATGGATTAAGTCCTTATTGGGTTAAGTGTTTCTAATTAACCCAAATCGTCATTTCATGCGAAAACCCTATTTGTGTTGAGTTTTGAGTTGGGCCTTTTATGTTAGGCCTAGATGTTTGGACTCTTGATGGGCAAATTTTTAACAAGTATATGGACTAGGGAATTTAGATGGACTAGGATGATTATTTGAATTTTGGGCCTTCGAAGTATGAGTTGGGCCTTGGTCTTGGACCAAGCTATGTTAGGGGTGAATGGTCCTTTTATCCCAAGTGTGTATTTATGGTTATGCATTGAAACCTAAATGGCTAATTGGGTTTTGTTTTGACGATAGAAAGTTCGGGGATTTGGCAGCCAGCATCCAGAGAATTATCCGCGAGACTTCAATAGTGGGAGGTGAGTTTCCTCCTGGTTTGAACAGTTCGAAGGCACCAATGTCGTCCCGTGTAGTTTATATGTTCTTCATACGAACAAGGAGTGTGGGCGAGGTCTGTATCTCATTATTACCTGAGTATAGATATCAGTCAGATTGTTGGATTGCTATACTTGTTGTCTGTTTGATACCTATATGTGTTGTTAGGAATGTGAGTATGGGCGGGGCCCATATCTTATCATTAGCTGAGTGTGGGCTGGGCCCGTATCTCATAGCATTATTTGAGTATGTATATAGGACTGATTCATAGAATTGATTATACTTGTTGTCTGTGTGATACTTGTATGTATGCTTATTAGCTAAGTGTGGGCGAGGCTCGTATCTCCTAGTTAGCGGAGTGTGGGCGGGGCCCGTGTCTCATAGTCAGCGGAGTGTGGCCGGGGTCTGTATCTCCTAGTTAGCAGAGTGTAGGCAGGGACTTTATCTCCTTAAGTGTGGGAAGGGCCCGTATCTCCTAGTTGTATGACATGTGTATGGTATGTGGTAGTTTGGGGCGACTCACTAAGCTTCATGCTTACAGTTTTCAGTTTTTGTTTCCGGTACTTCCGGTAGCAAAGGGGAAGAACTCGGGATGATTGTAGTGCACACGCTATTTGTTTTAGCTTGGGATGTTTATACTCTGATATATATATATATATATATATATATATATATATATATATATATATATATATATATATGACAGATGTTTATGATATTTTGAGATACACGACTTATGATTTTTATATGATGTTTGTTAACTATGGTTTTCTTAATGATTTAAAATGAAAATTTTGGACTGTGTTGTGGGAGTTTCACAAGATGAACCAGTGAATGAGGTGTTGGATTAATGTCTAAGTCCATAACTATAATTGGTAAAACTTGACCCGACTCGGCATGGTCCATTTGGGTTGCATGGCATCGGGACATTTGGATAGACCGTTTTGTGAGAAGAAGTCATTTGTGACATATTAATATATTATAAGTTCTAATATATTAATATGAAATCATGTTATTTAATTAGTATTGATCAAGAATTAATTTGGACTTAATTTAGTGATCAAAAGAGACTAATTAAATATGTGGGGATTACTTGTGTAAATCATTCATTCTTATATATGTGGGCTTATGATCCAAGATTCCTTATGTTGGCTTTAACCCATGTGGTGGCCCATGGATACTCCATGGAGGTTAAAACCCTTGGAGCATAAGGAAAGGGTAAAGTCATGGGTTACATGGTCTAACCCTAATGTGCACATTATATAAGGACCCCTTTAGCTCAAGAAATTGGCACGAGTGATACATATGTGAGGGATAGTCAATTTGAACTTGGAGTGTCTTATTCTCATGGTTATTCCAAGTGTTCATGGTGTTTTGTGAACCATTTGAGGTGTCACACTTGGGGCACTAGGCACTCAAGCTTCATGAAGACAAGTTACAACAACAAGGTATGTATTCTATCTAGTTTTTGTTATCCTAGTACATAAGATTGTATGCTAGATAGGGTAATACCTTGGAATATTCATATTTGCATGTATAATAGAGAAAACATAGATCCAAGGTATTTAGGGTTGCATGTACACTTAGGAGTGTTAGTATGCTCAAAACCCAACATTGGTATCAGAGCCATGTGTTGTTTTCTGTTATATTGATGCAAATGTTTTATTTTCAAAATTGAAAAAAAAAAGGGGAAAAAACATGATGTTTGTCAAATTTTAAGAAAATTACTTGTTTTTGTGAAAAACTAATTATTTGTAAATTTTGAATCATTTGTTATATAAGTTGAATTAGGTCAAATTTAGTAAAAGATAAAATGATATGATTATTTTATTAGTTTTAAAAGTTTGATCCAAAGAGTTTTTTTTGAAACCTCCATAAGTTATGGATATGAAAAGGTTTTAAAAAAAATTGATTTAAAGTTTTTATGGAGTTACTAAATTTGGTGTTAATGTTTTAAAAGAATTCCATAGCTTATTCTTAAGTTATGGAACATGAAAAGTTTCATCATAAATCAAGCATTTAACTCCATAAGTTATGGATTACCAAAAGTTTTATGTTTCCTTGATTTATGAGTTAGTTTAGATTAATAGAAAAAAAAAAGTTGTGTTTTAGTTATTTTCAATCCTAACTAATCTAGAGGTAGTTCATAAAATTCGTTTTTTGTAACTTGACCTCAGGTTACATAAAAGCTCACATTTATGAATCTTAAAACTCATAAAAATGCCTTAGGTTACAAAAATGAAGAGTCTTTTCTTATATATAGTTTTTATGACTCCATAACTTGTCCTCAAGTTATGGATGTCCAAGAGTCTCTTCATTAAAAGTTTTTTAAAACTCTAATTAAACTCACAAGTTATGAAAATCCAAGAGTTTTGAATAGTTTCAAAACTTGCCCTCAAGTTTTGGAATTTGTAAAGTTTTCCCATGAATACTTTAATTCCAAGTTAAGCCCTTAGAATTTTAAAAGTTAAAATTCAACCCTTATAATTTATAATATTATAAGTTAATAATATATATATATATATATATATATATATATATATATATATATATATGTATAAGAGCAAACCGTCTTACCATTAGTAGGCCTCATTCACGAAGCCGGTATATAAGAGGGTATAAGGTTACTGTCTATAAAATGGCAGTTTAATGGGTGTCCACTCTCACCCACTGATTCCTTGACTGGTGGATGGTCGTTAGCCGAACGGGTAGGACAAGGACTATAATTCTCCCTTCATTAAAAGTATTAATGATAAATACTAAGTAACTAAACTCTTAGTAATACCCAATCTTAGTTACTTAGGAAAATGTGAATTTGGTGCTAACCCCTGAAATTACACTTTGCACTTTACTTAAGTCGGTTAGTGGAGCGTGTGTGGTTAACCGGCACATTAGCTTGATTTAACAAGGTTGGCAAAGGGTAACTTAATGTTATCATAGTATCGGTGGAGCGTGTGTGGTTAACCGACACATCGATTGAGGGATAAACACTTTAAGAGTACCAAGTTATTTGCATGTTACTTCACACCTTGTTTTCTGATCCTCGGCATCCCAGTCACAAAACCTGAAGGGCACACTCAAGATTGAAACATGCCATTGAACAGTTCAATGAATCTCAAAAGATCTAGGAGTTTCAAATCCAAGTAAAACCTAATTTAATTATTTTATTTTCATGGTGGAAATTGGTGAATCTTCATTCACCTACCTTCAAATATTTTATAGCTTGGATTACGGCATCCCTCTTCTAAGTTATAAAATATTGTGTTGGGTCCTAGACTTAATATTTCATATTGGGTGTTATATTAAGGACTTTAGATCAACTATCTTGAATATCTCCCAAAATATGTCTAGTTCAGACATTTGTTATCTTCCCAAATCTGTTGAAACTTCACTTCCTCTACCTCCTACAACTATTCTCCCTAACCCACAAGTTCAAGGTTACTCAAGCCCTGTTAGCAAGCAAGGTTTATGTATGGTCGCATCTTGGAGATGAAGTCACATATTGACAAGCTGGGAGAGTTGGGTGTCAAAGTCTTAAGAAATTTGGATGTTCAAGCACTTTCTAAGTCACATAATGAGTTACCTTTGGGACTACTATGAAATAGACTGTGACATGACCCTTAATGATCTTACCTATTTACTTGGTACTGCTGAATCAGCAATGATTTGGAGCTTTTGTAAAGAAAATTTGATTAGTATATCAACTTTCTAAACCTTCAATGGACATTCACAATGGGTGCATTGGATACCCAGTAAAAGCTTTTTCTTCCCAATGTAAAGGGATTGGCCATAGTCAACTCGGTTGACCAAATGGTAAAGAGAAATGCTAAGTCTGAGATTGTCCCATGTACCATTCCCTAAGGGTCCATATGGTTCTATTGCCAAAAGGAAAGGGCATTGGTTGCGAAGCTGCCAAATTTACCTGAAAGATCATAAGGCTGGTAAAGTCAATAAGTTTGACTCTACTTCAGGTAAAGTCCGCTATCTAACTTGATTAAGTTTCAATTTTGAGATTCTTATTACATGATGTGATTGGGTCACATGTTGATGTTTTAAGAATCAAAGGAAAAACGAAGGAAACTTAAAGAAAGAGTATGTTGAATATGACCGTAAAGATGGATTTCTATCGCTTGATTAAAGATCAGATTCTTAAGCTACTCTTAGGAGTTATGATAGATTGGTAGGAAACATGAAATAACATAGTTTTTCATTTAAAGTTACATTGTAAGGAAAAGTTTTTTCCGCATTTTATAAATAAATAAAAGTTTGTTTTACTTTATTTTATATCTCCTTGCAATGGAATTTATGAAAACTTGATGTTTGTATGTTTCTAGCAATAATGGAAATATGAATTTGATTCTTTCATTTGTGGTAGTGTCTAAATTTACTAAATAAAGAAAGATTCTCATCACCCAAGGTTTCAGTTGGATAGAAACTTGGAAATCATACAAATTTTACAGTATGATGAATGAGAACTTTCAGCTTTGGAAAATTAAGACTAGTTTCTTGTTCACATTTATATGTGAGTCAAGTAAAGGACTAAGGGATCGAGTACACATTCTTGTGCACTGATCAAGTCCACCACAAAAGATCTATAAGATTATTCGTCATGTTTTACTAAAGTTTAGTAAATATGGTTACACTTACATGTTTAAGTGTAATTCTGATACATTGAAATTTTTTTGATGTATGGCAGAACGAATAAGAAGAATCAAATTAGGCAGAAGGATAAAAGTTTCTCAAACCATAAAATATGGGGGAGTACTTTAGTATCATGTTATATGATCATCTTAATGATTAAGAGACCTTATCACAACTCATCCTCTAAGTGCATTCTGATAGCTAAGAAGAGGAGTTATGAATTATTGAAGTGATTAAATCAAGCAGATGATTCATACTTCGTTCCAAAAAAAATCTTAGAGTTATACTCCAAGATTGTAACTTGAGTGACACATCTGAAAGAAGGTTTATTAACACTAGTCAAATGTAAGCGTAAAAGTATCCTACTCTTGTACATTTTTAATTGGTAATTTATGATGTTTTGGATAAAACAAATACCAACTAACACCAATTGTGTGAAGTGTTCGTCTTGATAAAGAATCTACACTATCTCTTGAATATTTGGCAAGATAGTCTTATATGACAAGAGGACAGTGGGAGTCTTAAAGATTCTGAAAGGAATTTCAAGATCTAATCAAGAATAAAAACATGTAGTTTAACATTAACACACGACATGAGGTTTATAACCTATCGTGTTGACATATTTCTATTTTTGTGCCCATTCCAGTTAAAGTTGGCTTTGCATATGAGTTCTTAGAGCTCTCAATTGGTTGCATAACAACTTGGAAGTAATGGCAGGCCCTTGAGCTGCCAGGTGGCAAGAAATTAAGATTGCGTTCAGTCCATATGAGTTTGAATTTGTCATTATCCTTATCTTGTGATTATGGTTTTGACAAATTCACATAGATAAGAACACATACACCATAAAATCTAAGTGTCATAAGGTTTCTCTCCGATTCATGAAAATGATGGTGAGGAAACACTTCCACCAAGTAGATTTGAAGCTGATAGCAAAGATCTGAACCATTGAGACTATGATTACGACATCCCTTTTCATAGTTATAAAATTGTTTAGACACACCTATATCTAAGATAAGGTGTATGATTTTGATAAAGTCTTATCAAGGCAATCTCGTCTTAGAAATCTGAACTTTGGTAAGAAAGTCAGTAAAGTATTGACTTTTAGAAGTCCAGCTGATTTCTAAGTACATGTCAAAGCTAATGGGAGCATATGTGTTATGCTAATAATCATCATGTTAGTGGGAGCATGATAATTATGATAAGTATTGAAAGTTAGCAATGTTAATTATAGAAAACAAAAGTTTCAATTCGTGAGGTTGCAGGGGTTGAAAAAATTGTTTTGCTATAATTAAGGGAGAGGAAATTATACTTTATTTCAATTCTAAAAGCTTAGATTGAGATTTTAATCATCTTTAGTCAAGGATATATATGAATTTTGTGTTGGAATGGCTTAACATAAGGAAATTCTATATATGAGTCTATTATTTGCGTTCTAAAATTCGATTATGATTAGAACTTGGCAAATAGAAATATTTTAGCAAAAGGACTGGTCTAGTATCATGTCTTTATGTGAGACATCATGAATCATGTCCAGTATGCTGCAGATATATGATCGATTGCATGTAATACCCCGTTTATTTATTTAATAAATAAGTAAAGTAATAAATACATAATAGCCCTAAAAGTGGAATAGTGTGGCAAGAAGTTAGTTACGGGGGTTAAAAAGTCATAATTGAATGTTTAAGGGGATAAAATACCATTATCGGGATTTAATTTGAATAGATTTTGGGAAACAAGGGCGAAATGGTAAATTCCAGATTCAATTTGTAAAGTTTTCTAAGGGCAGGGACTAGTCGGTAAGTTTTGGGATTTATTATGGAAAGAGGGGCTGATTAGTAAAGTATGGGACTTAACTTGTAAGGGATTTCCAGGATTGGGGTTGAAATGATAAAATAAGGATCGAGTTTGAAAAGAGATTGGGCAGGAGGGACTGTTTATGTCGCTATGGCCTAATGTTTAGTAGCCTCGGGTATAAACACTTGCTTCACCGGTTAGCAAACCCTAACCCCCCCCCCCCTTATGTGCAGCCGTCACCCCACCTCCCTCCAGCCGTCACCCTTCCTTCTATCACCTCCGGCATCGCCTCCGTAACACTCCAGTGAGCCAAGAGCGACTGCCATCACGACTCCGACGAAGGGATCGAAGCTCGACATCGGGGCTGATGTCGTTTTCTCAACTGTTGCCGCAGATGATGAAGTCGGAGGCCACTATCATTGTCGTTTGGTTCTTCCTCTACTGCTCCCGGCAATGGATCTCCTCTCCTCTCTGCTCCATTTTGTGTTGCTGCTATGCCGCCACTTCGTCTCCTCTTCTTCTTTTGTCAAGCTATCGCCGTCATCGCCTTATGGAGCAGCGGGTGCGGCTGTGGATGGCGTTTCTCTCCGACTGTCGTGAGCCACCGTGGGGGTGGCTGTGATTGGGTGTGTTCCCCTTTCTTGACTTGTGTTAGTGTGTGCGTATGCCTTCTGTTGGCCGGAAAAACGTGGGAACCACCATGGCTTCCCACCATGGTGGCCATTTCCTTGCTGTCACCTCAATCCGCCGTTGATAGTCACTAGAGTGTTGCTGCCGTCGCCGCCCACCACAGGTGGGTGTTGGATTCGTTTTGCAAGAAGAAATGCATATGGGTGTGTGTGATGGGTGATTTCATTTGGTCGGAAAACTGAAAACAACCACCACCACCGCCGTTAGGTGGTGGCTGCCGCTATGCACCACCATCGGCCACCTCAAGGTGGTTTGTGTGTGTTTAATGTAGTTATTGTGTGTTTATTTTTGGTTAAGGAATTGTAAAGTCTAATTAGCTAAAGTATAATGAAATGAAATTGAAAACCACCACCTTAGGGTGGTGGCTGCCGCCACCGGCCGCCGTGTCGGGTGGCAGTGCGCTTTTCCTCTGGTGATAGATTCTTTGGGGTGCTAGAAACCCTAATGGGCTCAAAGGATCTCTAATGGGCCCAATGAAGCTTAATGGACTCTAATGGACCCAATTAAACCCATATGGGCTTAATAAGATTTTAGTGGACTTATTAGGCCCAAAAAATCCCTAATTGTCATAAAAGGCCAACAAATTGATAAATGGGCTAACATTTGGATTGAAACACCATAATGGCAATAAAACCCTAATTTGTGGAAACTACTTAGGACACACACGAGAATTAATTAATAAATCTTAAATAATAATTAATAATCATTGGCAAACTAGCATAGGGCATAATGGACTTAATGAATTAAGTCCTTAATGGGTTAAGAAAGAAACATTGAACCTTAATCATCATTTCATGTGAAAAATCTAATTTGGCATTATGGGCTGGGAATTATCGAGACCCACATTTGGACCATTGGAATGGAATTGTGTGATTAAGCCCAATCATACCATATGACTTATTTAGAAGAATGATGGACTTAATGGATTAAGCCCTGAGAGGAATAATTCCTTAATGGGTTAAGTAGGAAACTTAACCCTAATCGGCATTTTATGTGAAACCCTAACTTCACTTGGGTTTATTGTTGGGCCTTTCTATTGGGCCTTAATGATTGGATTATTAATGGGCCATCCAAGAATAATTATATGGGCTAAAATAATTTAATGGGCCTAGGGTAAGTCCCATGTAAGGGGTCGGGCCTAATTTGGAAAATTGGGCCATAAATGGACCATAGTTGGGTCTTAATGATTGTATAATGTTGAGCCATAAGACCACATATAGGCTTGGGCCTAATTTGGAAAATTGGGCCATATGCTGGGCTTTGATTCCTAGTTCGCTTTGGGCCTATGGTTTGGGTCTTGGGCTTGAATAAAGCCAATCTTAGGGTAATGTAGTAATTATCCAAGTATGTATTTATGGTTATGTGTTGGGACCCAATTATTAATTGGGTGTTATTTTGGTGTTGACAGTTCGGGAATTTGTCATCCAGCAGCTAGGGTTGAGTCTGCGGGACTTCAGCCGTGTGGGGTTGCATCTCCAGGACTTCAGCAGTATGAGGTGAGTTACCTTCCAGTAGTGGTGGGTCTAAGGCCATAATGTCGGCCCACCAGTAGGAGACGTATGATAGATGATTGTCTTTGTGATATCATCTAGGTTTGCTACTACCTGATATGTTATATGCTAGCATGATATGTTGTATGTGATAGTAGTAGAGTTCGGTTGTTAGGACCGAAGGGTAGTTCAGGAACCCCAGATATGTCTGATAATATGTTTATGTTATGTTATATGTGATAGTAGTAGTAGGGGGTGAAATAGTCCCCAGTATTCGATCGTAAGGACCGAAGGGGTAGGTCGGGCACCCATATATGTCCGGCAGTATTCGGTCGCAAGGACCGAAGGGGTAGGTCGGGCACCCAGATATGCCCGACAATATCCGATCGTAAGGACCGCAGGGGTAGGTTGGGCACCCAGATCTGCTCGGCTGTATTCGGTCGCAAGGACCGAAGGGGTAGGTCGGGCACCCAGATATGCCCGGCAGTATCCGGTCGTAAGGACCGAAGGGGTAAGTCGGGCACCTAGATATGCCCGACAGTATCCGATTGTAAGGACCGAAGGGGTAGGTCGGGCACCCAGATATGCCCGTCAATATATATATATATATATATATATATATATATATATATATATATATATATATTATGTTATTATATGGTATGTGGTACAGTAGGAGGAACTCACTAAGCTTCGTGCTTACGGTTTTCAGTTTTGGTTTCAGGTACTCCTCTTTAAAGGAAAGGAGCCGGCTTGATCACAGCGCATCACACTATGGTTTTCTGCACATGAGATATTTGGGATTACACTTTGATATTGTTTTATGATAACATGTTTGATTATTTCTACTTTGGTTTTGACATGACATGATATTACAAATGTTTTATTACACTGTTGGTTTTATAAGGACGTATTTAAAGATGAAATTTTTGGCCTGTATTTTTGGGATGTTACATTGCATGTGCTATAATATTCATCCTTTCAAAATTTTCCAAATGCATGTGGCATGAAGAGGGAAAAGGTCTAGAATTGCATATGACTAAAATGATTAAGCAATTATCGAGGACAATCTAAGGTTTACCAAAGATTGGTTGCTCAGGGACATTTGGAAGTATAGTGTTAATTTTTGGAAGGACCATATTGACATATTCTAAAAAGAGGCAACACTTGTTCAGAAGTGATAGTCAAAATCGGAATGTTTCATAGATGGAAGTTATTAAATCCATGTAAGATTAGAAAACTTAATGCAAGAAGGATGTTTCCCATGGAATTGATCTCCATTGGAATACTCTGTAATGTCTTTTGACAGGTCTTTGTGACTTTGTGCATAATCATTAAAAGAGGATCAATGCATATAAGTTTAAAATCTAACAGATTTCAATAAATGATAGGAATTTGGAATTCTTACATTTTCGATAAGGATTTGGGAGTGTGAAATTAGAATCATTGAAATTATGTTCAATTGGTTTATTTCACAAAGTAAAAATCATAGACAAACTTAGTATGCATACTTGGTGTATGGCATGACTAGTGTTTAGAAAAACATGGTGTACATGCTTGGAGCATGGGACAACTAGTGTTTTTAATTCAAATATAAAGTTGATAAAACCGAAACAATGAATAATGAGTAATTAGTATGGTGATCGATAAATAAAAGGTGTTTTATTTATATTCATAGGTTTTGATACCATATTACATTCAATTGTTCTTGTGTTTCATTTTGCAAGTTTTGACTTCCAGAATAAACTAGGTCATTCTTCCTGAAAGACTAAGTTCTTCAAACCATCCACAATCGGTCATATGTTGGAAGTAGATATGAATCAAGACTGTCATGGGTTGGCTTGTAGAGGTCTAAGTTGTTGGACAAAGTGGTGCTACAACACTCATGAGTGCTCATAAGTTCCGAGTATTGGATTCAACCCACGCTCATTGGAATCACTTCATGGATTTTATCACGAGTGATCGTGAGACGATAATATCTTATATTCTTCAAACCTAGAGATATGAGTTGTTACTATGAGTTGGTTATACATTGATTGCATGAAAACGCATTGGTAACTCGATGTTATATAACGTGCCTTTGTGTATGATTCAACAAGTAGTAGAACAAGCCATATGAGTCGAAGTTTATCCATTCCTTTTACCTTCAGGATAAAAATGATATCTGTGGGCCCCTCGATGATTCAATGATGATACATGTGAGTGCTTGGCCAAGCCAAAACTGATTTGATATGTTCAATCGGTCAATCATCATAAATTGGAAATCAGGAAACAACAAATGGACAGAGAGAATGATTTATTATCCATGTCTTAGTCTATATGATATCTAGAATGGGGGAATATATGATCCCTTATCTAATGGAGAAGTCATTGACAAAGGTCAGAGTTCATCGACAAGGTCATGGTTCGACAATGGCTTTTAAGAGCTACGATTACTAGTCGGGGTTTGAAGTCATACTAAATAATAGTTTTAGACTTATCCAAGTGAGAGACTGATGGATTAATGTCTAAGTCCATAACTATAACTGGTAAGACTTGACCCAACTCAGCATGGTCCATTTGGGTTGCATGGCATCGGGACATTTGGATAGACCGTTTTGTGAGAAGTCATTTGTGACATATTAATATATTATAAGTTCTAATATATTAATATGAAATCATGTTATTTAATTAGTATTGATCAAGAATTAATTTGGACTTAATTTAGTGATCAAAAGAGACTAATTAAATATATGGGGATTACTTGTGTAAATCATTCATTCTTATATATGTGGGCTTATGATCCAAGATTCCTTATGTTGGCTTTAACCCATGTGGTGGCCCATGGATACTCCATGGAGGTTAAAACCCTTGGAGCATAAGGAATGGGTAAAGTCATGGGTTACATGGTGTAACCCTAATGTGCACACTATATAAGGACCCTTTTAGCTCAAGAAATTGGCACAAGTGATACATATGTGAGGGCTAGTCAATTTGAACTTGGAGTGTCTTATTCTCATGGTTATTCCAAGTGTTCATGGTGTTGTGTGAACCATTTGAGGTGTTACACTTGGGGTACTAGGCACTCAAGCTTCATGAAGACAAGTTACAACAACAAGGTATGTATTCTATCTAGTTTTTGTTATCCTAGTACATAAGATTGTATGGTAGATAGGGTAATACCTTGGAATATTCATATTTGCATGTATAATAGAGAAAACATAGTTCCAAGGTATTTAGGGTTGCATGTACACTTAGGAGTGTTAGTATGCTCAAAACCCAGCATGAGGTGGTTCAACCTGAACCAAATACCTTTAGATGAATTCAAGCACTCATGGTTGAGTTGATGGCAAAGCAAGAAAAGAAAGTGCTTGGAAAGGTATAAGAAATGCTTGAGGTACAAGATAATCTCCTTACGACTGAGGAAAGAAGACTTCATGTAGAACTAGTTGCACCCTGGGCAGTAGGTGCCAACTATAGCGGTTCAGCAGGGAGTATCGAGCATGGACCCCATATAGAAAGAATTCCTAAAGAAGAAGAAGTAACTTATAAGAATTGTACCTACAAGGATTTTAGCATGTGCAAGTCCTAAACTATTTCATTCCTATTGACAATGGAAACACTTCATGGGAGATTTCTTGAAAATTTTAGCGTAGTGACCTTTTTATGTACATTTAGCAAATACTAAAATCCGTGTAGGTACAATTCTTATAAGTTTGGATTCATAGTGAGTGCATAAAGAAGAAGACTGACGAGAGTGTAGGTAGTGGGAAGAGATATGAGCAAGAGAGTTAAGGGAAGAGGTTATTAAATGACTTGTGCCAAGGAGAATGAGGATAACAAGTTCATTTCAGGGATTAGTTGTGGAGATTGTGGATGGTAAATACATCACAATAAGAAGAGAATATCCTGAGGCTACATTAGAATGTGGTGGAGTCGAGTTCAAGATCAATATTATTCCTATGAAGCTTGGATATTTGATGTCATTATTGGTATAGATTGGTTGTCAAGAGTTGAATTCGAGATTCAGTGTAGGAAGAAGATGGTAAGGAAAAATTCACCCGAAGAGAAGCAAGTGTTGATATATGGGATATAAAAAAAATTACCTAATGCTATGATAATTTAGCAAATCCTGGAAGGTGTCTAATGAAAGGATGCATTATTGGCATCGATTGGTTGTCAAGATTTGAGTTCGAGATTATGTGTAGGAAGAAGATGGTAAGGACAAATTCACCCAAAGGGAAGCAAGTGTTGATATATGGGATAAAAAAATTACCTAATGCTATGATTAATTTAGCAAATACAGGAAGGTGTATGATGAAAGGATGCCAAGCATACTTGCCATATACGGTGGATTCGACAAAAGAAACAGTATATAAGGAGGATATTGATTTGGTTAGGGAGTTCCCATGGGTTGTTCCTAAATATTTATCTGGATTACCACCCGATCATACGTAGAGTTCTGTGTCGATTTAGCACTGGGAACGTTACCCATTGCCAAAGCTCCATACCATTTAGCATCATTGGAATTGAAAGAATTGATGACCCAAATTCAAGAAATTATTGGATAAAGGATTTATTAAACCTTTCTCATTACCTTGTGGAGCTCTTATCCTATTTTAAAAACAAATTAATACCATCTAGAATTGATACCCTCCATCAAGAATTGATGATCTCTTCAACTAGCTGCAAGGAGTGTGTTATTTTTTAAAGATTGATTTGCGATCCGGCTACCACTAATTGAAAGTAAGGAGTGAGGATGTGGATAAGAATGCTTTTCGAACATGTTAATCTATAGGGAGTAAATGTGAGACAACAACTCTCCGTGAAGAAATAAGCGGGACATCTTACTATATGATGAGGATCATCTTAATAATTGACCTTACAAAATGCCCTCATTTCATTTAAGGGGTAGATGATCGGGAAAAATCAAGTTACAAGTGCTGAGATAATTAGGACCCAATAAGATATTGAAAGATTAACTTGAAGCAACACCATGTGCCTTAGATCTTCTTGTCATGATGTGCTTAGGATTTTATGCCTAAGAAATGTGTTAACTCATGAAATGAGATTTTGATTTGACACGATAGTTAAGTGAATGAAATGGGATATGGACAACGAGGGAAGCAGACACAGACTTGGATGGTAATGTACTTATTGGTACAAAAGTATAAGATTTATAGTGATTTGATTTGTCTTATATGTAAATATGGAAGGATAAAATCGTTATTATGAATGAAATGGAAAGATATCTTCAAGGTAAAGTGGCAGTATTGTAACTTGCAAATCAAGACCTATATAAAAGAAAGTTTAAAACCTAACAACGGCTTCACTACGATTATAGTAATAGAAATGAAATGGTATGTGTACCATAGTGTGTTTTGGCATATATGTCGTATGAGATGTCAATATGTAAAGTATGAAAATCATGTTTTCGACAAGTTTTCAGGTAAAGTTGAATATACTATGTTATACTGAGGCTATGATACCCAAGGAGGTTAAAAGGGACAATATGAAAAGATATTTCGAAAGGTAGGTTTTGGTAAATACTTACTAATTGTTGGGTTATGAGCAAATCATCAATCCTATGGTGCACATGCAAACCTTAAAGCTTTGGATCTAGGTTTTTCTATTGTACATGCAATAATTATCCAAAGCTTGCAAGACCTAATTCTAACATACCAAAATTGAAAATACATCCAATAAAGAAGTTAGAATGCTACATTTGATTGAAGCTTGATAACCTTGAGCTTTTGAGAACCTAGCACCTCAAATGCGATGCCTCTAATGAATCCAAAAACACTAAAGCAATTGGAGAATCTTATAGTGAGAGGGAGTAGGCTAAAAAATTGGCTAGCTATCCTTCTTAGGTTTCAAGTGGCCGATTTTGGTTACCCCAAGGGTTCCTTGTATAGCTGAGCAATTAGGGTTTCAGTCAAAACCCTAATCTAGTTGCTTAGTCCTTAAGCAGCCCAAAGGATCCTTCCACAAGGCCCCTTGGATGATTTCTATGTGGACTCCCACATAGAATTCATCCATTTCTTCCTTATGGATCCTAAGCCCAACCTTGTAAGTATCTTATAATTACAGTATTAGTCCCCTTGATTTAATTAATCTCTTTTGACCACAAAATTAATTCTAAATTAATTATTGATCAATATTAATTAAACAATATGATTTCTCCTTTAATATATTATTCATATAATATATTAATAAACCATACTAACATCTTTCTCCATTACCCATCCGGTCAAGTTGCTTTGGTGAAGGCAACCCAAAAAGACCATGCTACCATCGGGTCAAGTACATACCAAATACAGTTATGGGCTTAGGCACCTAAACTAACTGTCTCCCACTTGGATAAGTCTAATAACTATAAATGCAAGTACGACTTCAAAATCCGATTAGCAATCGTAGCTCTTAAAATCCGTTTTCGAACTCTGACACGTCCTTTAGATAAGGGATCGTATATTCCTCCATTCTTAAGATATCGTATAGACATAAGACATGGATTATAATCATTCTCTCTGTCAATGTATTGTTTCCCGATTTCTGATTTAAGAAGATTGACAATAGACTTCAGTTGAACACATCAACTTAGTCTAGGCTTGGCCAAGCACTTAGGGTGTCATCACTAAATCATCGAGGGGCCCACCAATATCGTTTTTATACCGCATTGGGTAAAAGGAACGGATAAACGTCGACTCATATGCTTGCACTATTTACTCATCAAATCACACACAACAATGCGTTTTATAACATCAAATTACTAATCCGTTTACGTATTATCAATGTGCAACCGACTCATAAACAACAACTCATATCTCTCCGTTTTAAGAATATAAGATATTATCGTATCACAATCACCCGTGATAAAATCCATGAAGTAATTTATGTGAGCATGAGATTAATCCAATACGTAAATCTTATTTCAGGAGGACTCATGAACACTACAACAGACTTTTTCTATGTCTAAACGCTTTAGACAATCTACAGTCAGATTCATGATAGTCTTACCTGATTACCTACTTCCAAAGTATGATTGATTGTGGATGTTTGAATAACCTAGTTATTCGGTAAGTCAAAACATGCGAAGTGAAACACAAGAATAATAGAATCCAATATATCCTTAAAACTTTTGAGTATAAATAAAACACCTTTAATTTAATCACCATATTGATTACACATTATTCATTGTATAATTTTTCGGATAATCAACTTAATAGTTGAATTATAACACTAGTTATCCCATGCTCCAAGCATGCACGCTATGTTTACCTATGGTCGTTACGTTGTGAAATATATCAATTGAACACATTTCTAATGATGCTCATTTCACAATTCCCAATATTTATCACAAGTGAAAGAATACCAAATTCTTACTACTATTAGAATATGTTAGATTCTAACATTTTATGCAATGATCCTTTTGTAATGTCATAGCACCAAGGTCACTAAGACTTTGTCAATGATATTACAAAGTGCTCTATTGGAGATTGTTACAAGACAACTCCACGTATATGAAATCTCACATTCAAATTACATTCATTTGAACATCCTTCTTGCATAAAAGTTTCTAATCTACATATAGATTCTTAATATTCAACTCCCATTATGGAAACATTTCCATATTTTCCATATGACAACTCATTCTTAACAGAATACTATCTATTCATAATAATGTCAATATGGTCCATTCATTACTATACTTCCTACTAATCACAAACGACCAATCCTTAGTGAACCTTAGATCGACCTAGACAGTTGTTTAACTAATTCAGTCATATCCGATTCTAGTCCTTTTTCCCTCTTCATGCCCTAGGCATTTGGAATAGACAGAACGGTCGAATATTACAGCATATGTAATCGATCCTATACCCAAAGCGTATGGGATACGATTCATAATGTCTTACATAAAGACATGATACTTTACCAGTCCCTTGCTATAATATTGACATATATAGAATTCACTTATGTTGAACCTTTTCAACATAATGTTCATATATGTCCTTTGACTAAATTTGATTAAAATTTCTCGATCTAAGCTTTTAGATTTGAAATGAAGTATAAGTTCCTCTCCCTTAATTATAGCAAAACGACTTTTCAACCTCTACAACTTTGTGAATTGAAACTTTTGTTTTCTATAATTAATATTGCTAGCTCACAACACTTAACAAAATAATCATGCTCCCACTAACATGATGATTATATCTTTACCAGCATAACACTTATGCTCCCACTAGCTTTAACAAGTATTCATAAAACAACTGGACTTCTAGAAATCAATACTTATTGACTTTCTTACCAAAGTTCATATTTCTGATACTTAATGCTTCGATAAGACTTTATCTAAGCTCATACACCTTTTATTAGAAAGCTCATATGTTTGTCTAAACTATTTCATAACTCACAACAGTAAATCCCGAATGTTCAAACTAATTGCCAAATCTCACAATTTGAACTATGAAGAGGGGTGTCATAATCATAATCAAATTTAAGAATGCAATTTAGACAATTTATATCTCCTTAAAATCTTCTTAGTGAAAGAAATTTCTCACAATCATTTTCATGAAACGGAGAGAACCTTACCACTTAGATTTTATGGTGTATGCGTTCTTATCCATGTGAATTTGTCATAACCATAATCATAAGACAATGTTTGTGACAAATCCAAGCTCATGTGGACTAAACTTGTTCAATCTTTATTTCTTGCCATCTGGCAGCATAAGGGCCTACCATGTCTTCCAAGTTGTTTAGCAGTTCACCCATACCAATCAATGCACTTTCATTGATCAAGGTTCCTTGCCTTATGCAATCAATTGAAAACTCATAGGACTTACATGCATAGTTAACCTTAAATGGATTGGGTACAGAAACCAAAATATATCAACACGATAGGTTACAAACCTCAGGTCGTGTGCTAGTGATTAACTATTCTTGATTAGTTCTTGAAACTTTTCAAGACCATTAAGACTCCCACTAACCTCTTGACATATAAGATTCTCTTGTCAAGAAACATTCCTTGACAAACAAATATTCAAGATTTAGTGCGGGTTCTTATCAAGACAAACACTTCACACAATTGGTCATAATTGGTCTTTGTCTTATCGAAGACATCATAACTTACCAATTTCAAATGTACACGAGTAAGAAACTTTTCTACTCCACATTTGATGAGTGTTATAAACCTTCTTAAGAGGATGTCATTCAAGTCACAATTTTGGAGTATAACTCTAAGACTTGATTTTGGAACGAAGTATGATTCCCCTTTGGATTTAACCATTCCAACAATTTCCGATTCCTCTTCTTAGCCATACTAGTGCACTTAGGTGTTCTAAGAGGATCAACTGTGATACAGTTTCATAATCACTAAGTTAATCATAAAACACGATACTTAAGTACTCTCCCTTCTTTTCAGATTGGAGAAACTTTTATCTTTATGTGTAATTGATTCTTCCTATTCGTTCTGCTTTACATTGAAACCTTTTCAACGATTCAAAATTACACTTAATCTTGTAAGCATAACCATATTTACTAAACCTTTAGCAAATCATGACAAATATTCTTATCATTCTTTATGGCGGACTTGACCTAGTGCACAACAATGTATACTAGACCATTTAGTCCTTCACTTGACTCAAATACTTATGTGAACAAGGAATTAGTCTCAATTTCCTGAATACAAAGGTTCTCATTCATCACACAACACAAGTCGCGATATTCCAAGTTTCTGTCCAGTTGAAACTTGGGTGATGAGAATCATTCCCTATTTGGTAAATTTTCAACACTACCACAAATAACATAACTAAGAATCACATCCATTTTCAATATTGCTAACAATAAAAACATACAAACATTCATTTTCACAAAAGTCATTGCAAGGATATATATAAATAAGACAAAAATCAAAATTTATTTTATTTATAAAAACGCGGAAAAACTTGTCCTTACAACGCAATTACAAATGAAAACTATGTTACTAAAAATTCCTAAGTAATCTATCCAGCAGCTCAAAAACCTGATCTTCGAACCATGCGATCGAAATCCATTTCTTCGTGATCAGACTCAGCTCACTCTTCCTTTAAGCTTCCTTTCTTTTCTTAGATCCTACAAAACATCAAAATGTAATAATATCACATCATGTATTAAGAATCTACAAATAAGAACATAATAGAGTTAGATAGTGGACTTACATGAAGCAGAGTCATACATTTCGACTTTTCCATCCTTGCGATCTTTCAGGTAAATATGACAGCTTCGTATCCAATTCCCATTCTCTTGGCAATAGAAACAAATGGACTCTTTTGGAAACAATACATGGGACAATCTCATATTCAGTCTTTCTCTTTACCATCCGGTCAAATGGTTTGACCTTGGCCGATCCCTTTCCATTGGGAAAGAGAAAAAATTTCTGGACTTCCAATGTTGCCATTATCAATGTCCATGGAAGTTTGGAAGGTTGATCTACCAGCCAAATTTGTTTTAGCAGTGCACCAAATCATTGTTGATTCAGTAACAATTAGAAAATAATTCAAATCAATGACGGTGACGTCGTGGTCCATCATATAGTAATCATTAATGAACTCACTATATGAGTCAGGAATGGATTGAAGAACCAAGTCAACATCCAACTTCCTCGAGGCAACGACATCCAACATTCCCAACTTGTCAATATGCACCTTCATCTCCAAGACGTGAGCACATATAGATTTTCCATCTTTCTGTTTGCTTACCAATAGGGCTTGAGTGACCTTGAACCTTTCAAGTCAACGAACACGTGGGTCAGGGAGAATTATTGGAGGAGGTGGAGGAAGTGAAGAATGATTTCCGTTTCCATGATCCAATCGTGGAACATCATCTTCATGTGGAAAGCTTTTTCCAAATGATTTCGGAAAACCATAGTTGTTAGAATTTGACATCTACAAAAGGGAGAAATTCAAGTTAGTTGATTCAATCCTTAATATAACACCCAAATGAAATATTAAGGGTAGGACCCAACACAATAATTTACAATTCGGAAGAGAGATGTCGTAATCCAATTGGAAACTGTTTATTGGTAGGTAAATGACGATTTACCAATTCCACCATGAAAAACGGAAAAGAATATTAAGTTTTAAATGAACTGAAACTCCTAGATATTTTTGAGATTCATAGAACTTTTCAATGGCATGTTTAATCTCGATTATGCCCTTCAAGTTTGTGGTTGGGATGCCGAGCAAACAAGGTGTGAATAACCATGCAAATTAGCTTGGTACTCTCGAAGACGTATATAACCTAATCAATATGCCACTTAACCACACACGCTCTAATGATCTATGATAATCTATGAGATACCCATAGCCATCCTTTATTGGTCCTATATTAGTGTGTCAGTTAACTACAAACGCTCTACTAACGACCAACAGGCTGCAATGTGCAATTTCATGGATTAGCACCAAATTCACATTTTTTCTAAAGTAACTAAAATTGAGAATTTATAAAAACATTTAGTTACTTTATATGGATCATTATATTCATTAATGATGAATTGGTTGCCCTATCCTACCTATTAAGCTAACGACCCTCAACCAATCAAGAAAGCGGTGGGTGAGAGTGGACACCCATTTAACCGCCATTTTATAGGCAATTTCCTTATACCCCTCTTATAGATCGGTTTCGTGTATGAGGCTTACTAACGGTAAGACTAGCTTTATCTTATACATATATACATACATATATACATACATACATACATACATACATATATATATATATATATATAATTATTAATCTTATAATATTATAATAGTATAAAGTTTGAATTTAAACTTGTAAAATTCTAGGGTTTAGAACTTAAATATTTCAAAATTAAAACTATTAATAAAAAATTTAAATTCCAAAGCTTGAGGGCAAGTATTGAAACTTTTCAAAACATCTTTTAGATCAAATTTAAAAAATAATTAAATAATCATATTATTAATCTTTATCACATAATTTGACCTAATCTATTTTCTTGATAATATAATTCAAATCAAAATACAAATAATTAATCTTTATCATATAAAACAAGTAATTATCTTATTTATGACAATTATATTTCAATTGCATTAGGATAATTAATACCATATTGAAAAAATCGAATTTTATCAGTCTAAAACATTTTTGACAATTATTCTAATTCAATTTCAAGCAAAATCCGAAAAAATCAATCATCTGACAACCTGACTTGCCGAGTCACTGACAAAACTTGTCGAGTTGCCCTGACTCGTCGAGTTCATCAAGTGACCCGACGTGTTCATCATGCAGAGGCATAATTTTTCGACTTTTCAGCTTTGAACATATTAGAAATGCATTAAATACAATAGAAAAATGACCTAGGCTCTGATACCACTGTTGGGTTATAAGCAAATCATCAATCATATGGTGCACATGCAAACCCTACAGCTTTGGATCTAGGTTTTTCTATTTGTACATGCAATAATTATCCAAAGCTTGTAAAACCTAATTCTAGCATACCAAAATTGAAAATACATCTAACAAACAAGTTAAAATGTTACCTTTGATTGAAGCTTGATAACCTTGAGCTTTTGAGAACCTAGCACCTTAGTTGGAGAATCTTAGAATGAGAGGGAGTAGGCTCAAAAATCGGCTAGCTATCCTTCTTAGGTTTTAAGTGGCCGATTTTGGTTACCCTAAGGGTTCCTTATATAGCTAAGCAACTAGGGTTTCAATCAAAACATTAATCCAATTGCTTAGTCCTTAAGCAGCCCAAAGGATCATTCCAGAAGGTCCATTGGACGATTTCTATGTGGACTCCCACATGGAATTCGTCCATTGCTTCCTTATGGATCCTAAGCCCAACCTTGTAACTATTTTATAATTACAGTATTAGTCCCCTTGATTTAATTAATCTCTTTTGACCATAAAATTAATTCTAAATTAATTTTTGACCAATATTAATTAAACAACATGATTTCTCCTTTAATATATTATTCATATAATATATTAATAAACTATAATAATTTCTTTCTCCATTATTCAGACAGTCAAGTTGCTTTTGTGAAGGCAACCCAAAAGGACCATGCTACTATCGAGTCAAGTACATACCAAATATAGTTATGTGCTTAGACACCTAATCCAACACTAATAGGATTAGAAAATAAATAAATAATGGTGGTGTGTTTAAGCATGGAAGGATATACTTAGGCAATGTAGAATGCTTAAGGAGCTGGCCAGATGATGGCTTAAAGGTTGAAAGGACTCGATAAGGCTTCTTACATACCTTAAACTTTGTTGGAACATTATGATATTGTATGTCTTAAAATATTTGATATCAATGTTAGAATAAATTGTAAAACTCCAAAAAGGGGAGAAAAGGGTAAAAGTGTCCGAGAGGGTTAATAACCCCTAATTGCATAGTATTGGTTACTAGGCAGACTGCAAATGTGAAAAAATGACCAAGGTGATATGGTTATCGAATAGTTGAAAAGTATGGGAAGGGTTACCAGTGAGGTGGCCCACGATGCGATTCCGAGGGTGGAATCCTTTTAAGGGGTAGAAATTTATAACCTAAATTTAAGACTAGGTACTTAAATTAATTAAGTAATTAAAGAAAGGATGATTTGCATAATTAAATCATTAAGGAATGATCATATTGTTATTTGATATGAAGATTAGAAAGAAAAGGTTTAAATAATAACATCCAATTTTAAATGACCAAAAATGTTGATTGGTAAAATGTTTAACCAAAGGGTTAACTCATTTAATGAGAAATAGGCCACTATTCTATTTAATGGATGGGAAAGGGCTTATTATGTAAACCCTTAAGTTGAAATAGAAAATATTAGGATTTGGGTAGTTTTGGTCAAAAGGTGAAAACTTAAGGGACTAAATACAAGTGTGCAACCCCTTCCCCTACTTCAGCCATTTCACGATAGAGAGAGTTTGGGGCCAAGAATATGGCGATTTGAAAGAGAATTTCATGCTAAAGTGAAGATCTATCAAGAAATTGTAGTTACAACAAAGGATTGAGATCATTTAAGGTAGTCCTTTAGCTCTTAAATTATAATTCATGACTTGGGGGAAACCCCAATGTTGATTTTAGCTTGTTACAATGGTTAAGGTTAGGTTTTCTAACCTCCCTTGATTAGTTTTGATGATCCCAATTACAATCCAATCATCTCATTGAAGGATTTGAGGATTTAGGTGAAAACCCTCATGAACCCTAGAAAACCTAAATTAGGGACATTGTAATTGATGATGAATTGGTATCAAATTCTATTATCTAGATGACTTTCAACAACAATAAATCTAATTGGAATGCTCAAACTCATCCATGATGGTAGGATTATCCATAAACTTGGATTTGAGATGATTTTTTTTTGGTTGGGGGGGGGAGGGGGGGGGGGGGGGGAGTAGCTAAAACAATTAAATTCTTTATATGTGAGCATTTGATGAGTATATGATACTCATAAACATGAGCTGATACTAATACCATGATTTACATGCAAAAACATGAAGACTTAAGTGATCTATAGTTGAAATTATGGAATAATTAGCCATAAGGGCAATTTGGGAAACATGGATTCGAATTGAGGATTCCATAGTTAGTTTATGTAATTACAATTGGTTTAGTTGTGGTTTTATATACCTAAGAACGTCCAATGATGTTTTAAATGACTTTGTAATAAGTTACAATGGTTGGAATACAAGGATGAGTAACTTAAGCCCTTAATCCATTCAATTGTGTAATTTTGAGCATTATAAGGTTACTTTGTAAAATGAGGACTTAATAAATTAAGTTAAATGTTTTGACATGATAAAATATCCTCTAAATATGTTTGGGGAGCCATTAAGGTGGTTTAGAATGATGTTGGATGAGAACCTTGATCATTTAGATCTTAATTGCTAACTAGAATGATTAAATGTCATTTTATGCTTTCTTATAGCTTTGATGAAATCTAAATGTCATAACGATTAAGTCATTACGAAGATAGAGATTAATTGAGTATTTGAGTATTTGAGAAATTGATAACCTTTATTTAGTCCTTAATAACCACATGGTAAAGTTTGGTGGCTATTGAAAGTCTAAGGAACAAGTTACAGAGCTTTTAGCAAAATTCTACACAAAATAGTGACATTCAGTCGTGACACGGGGTGTGTCAAAATGACACGAGGGCATGTCCTTTTGACGTGGGGATTGTCAAATGTTGTGCTAAGTGTACTACTTTTTCATGGAACACCTAGTAAATGACCCACGATTGCCCTCAAACTTTATATATAAACTAATAGGAAGTAACTCGAAACATGCATCTCCCTACTTATTCATTTATATTTGATAAGTTTTACTTGATTTTTATCGCATGGTACTCTATGTACCCATTGATTGGTATGTGACCTAATTGTGCATTCATGAAATGCGATTTTTTTTAAATGTTTTGATAGGTAAAAGAGCTAAAATATTGGAAAAATGTTTACATTATCCTATGTATGCATATTCATATTAGGATGGGTGTGACTTTGAGATTCCCAGGTACCCAAATGCATGTTTGTTATTATTGTTGTTGTGAGTATATTTGTAAATAATCGTCACATGCTCGAGTGGAGGCTTGCTATCCTTCGTGTGGCCTAGGTTGGATGGCTCCCAGTGCCTTGATTGTGGATGTAAGGGCAAATTTGATAATTTCGTCTGTCATATGTTCTTCACATTCGACCATCAATTTGTGAGTTGGACTATGAGATTGACATGGGGTTGAGAATAGATGCATGCATAATACTACACTTAGCATGAAAATCTTATCCATATTTTGTTATTGTTGGAATATAATATTTTCGCCCTTTTTCAACTAAAATGTTAATTATAAATCTTTGAGAGGATTAATTCAAGTATTGGGATTGCTATTCTTTACTCAAAATGAGTTGATCCTCTGGTAACTCACTAAACATTTCATTGTCAAACTTATTTTGGATGTATGTTCAGATTGAGAGGCTTGGTGCTTAGAAGATAACATGGATTTTAGAAGACCCGGACTTGTAGGGAACTTGAACCTTTGTTATGATACCTAATTAACAACCTCACTTCTTAAAACTTTTATTTAACTTTTGGGGACCGTTGAACTTTTATGCTTCAATTTGAAACTTTTGAATTTAAAAGATTTTACGTTTTGTTTGAAAATGATTTTACAACTGGGCCCTAGTAAGGGGTGTTACATTCAGTCTAAGTCAATAAAAGTTTATCGAACGTTCAAAAACAAAATCCAAATCGATTAAAAACATTACATAACGTAATGAAAATTTCATCCAATAGTCAATAATCTCTAGTTTGATGTTGTTGAAGGAGAAATATTGAAATCGAACCAAATCTCATGAAATCATTATATTCTTCAAGTAAATGTTGATGATACATTCTAAATTTTACTCCTAAACTATTTATTTTGTTCACCATGAAACTTGAATATTTAATCCATAGAGGAGACACAATTTTTCAAACACTTTTATATGTTTTGGCCAAATTCCCTATAGTAGTTATAAAAAATAATCGTTTTGCGATGAATTTGATTTTTAATCCTAAATCTAACTAGATTTTAATTTCGAAAAAGAATATACAAAATTTTGAAAAATGCTTACAAATTAAGAGCAACTTCTCTAAATAATTTACAAAGTTCATTTCATAAAAAAAATCGCTTTGATTATTTTATTGATTAATCTTTTATAAATATAATTTTTAGATTTTATTCATTTCAAGAATATTTTTAAGTGTTGACCATGAAGTGTTATTTTTTAAGTAAAGTGAGGTTCTGTTTTGAGAGTTGAAAGAAGTACGAGGGCTACAAGTGTATACTTGATTCACATGGATTATCACCATTAACGTTCACGTTTTTCTTCCCACTGCACTGCACTCCACCACAGTAGTCAGTACACACTCAGCTCTCTCTCACACACAACAATGGCGGCACCACCATCGCCACCACCAACGCCACAGCTACATCTCACACATTTTCTCTTATTCCTACTCCTCCTCTTCCACCTTTCTCCCCTCCAGGCTACACCACCGGCGAGCGACCACCCAGACCTTGCCCCATTGATGTCGTTCAAAGCTTCCTCCGACGTATCAAACAAACTCACCTCCTGGAACTACTCCTCCGATCCATGTAGTATCTCCTCCACCTTCTACGGTGTCTCTTGCCTCCACAACCGAGTTACTCGTCTCGTCCTCGAAGACCTCGACCTACAAGGCCGTTTCGACTCACTCGCTTCCCTGACTCAGCTCCGGATTCTCTCTCTCAAACGTAACCGCCTCACCGGCCCCATTCCAGATCTCTCTAATCTCACTGACCTCAAGCTACTATTTCTATCCTACAACCAAATCTCCGGCGAGTTTCCGCTGTCGCTACCTTCATTATTCGGTCTATACCGGCTTGATCTATCGTATAACAACTTTTCCGGCGAGATTCCGGCGACAATCAACCGTATGAAACACTTACTAACTTTACGCCTCGAGGAGAACCAGTTTTCCGGTTCCATTGGGGTGTTAAGCCTACAAACTCTACAAGACTTCAATATCTCCGGGAACCAAATTTCTGGTGAGATACCCACCGCACTCTCCGGGTTTCCCGAATCCGCATTTACAAACAACCGGGTTTTGTGCGGGCTTCCACTCTCCAACTGCACCGAACCCAAAATTCCCGGTATAGCCTCGCCGGTGGGTAAACCAGCTAACACGGTTGTCTCGTCATCACCGAGCTCCATGCCTTCCACGGCGTCGTTACCTAACGATCATAAAAAATCAGGAAGCAACCACCATAGTAGTGGCAAGATAAGTACTTTAGCGATTGTAGCGATTATAGTCGGAGATGTTTTGGTTTTGGCGGTAGTGTCGTTAATTCTCTACTGTTACTTCTGGCGTAACTTCACCGGAAAATCAGGTACGACGAAGTCAACGTCTTCGCAGATTCTCGAAGGTGAAAAGATAGTATACTCATCAAGTCCGTACCCGAACCCGACTGCGCAGTCGGGTTTTGAGAGGGGTAGAATGGTCTTTTTCGAAGGTGCAAGGAAGTTTGAGCTGGAGGATTTATTGAGAGCGTCGGCGGAGATGTTGGGTAAAGGTGGGTTTGGGACTGCGTATAAAGCGGTGTTGGATGATGGGAATGTGGTGGCGGTGAAGCGGCTGAAGGAGGCGGCGATTGGTGGTAAACGTGATTTTGAACAGCAGATGGAGGTTCTAGGGAGGTTACGACACCCTAACGTCGTTAGTTTGAAGGCTTATTATTTTGCGAGAGATGAGAAATTGTTAGTCTACGATTACATGTCTAACGGCAACTTGTTCTGGCTTCTTCACGGTATGTTATTCTTGCCGTTAAATCTTAAGAAATTTTAATTTGCATTTGTAATTGTCATTAAATGATTCACAAGTAGTATAATTGAATTGTAACTAGATCTTAATCTTGAAATTAAATGGCTTTAGATTGTTAGAAAAATCAAAATCAAAACTTGTTACAAGGATTTTTTTTTTTTTTTAAATAAAAGAACTATAAAAATGATTTTTTGGCAAAAACCAAATTAAGACTTGTGAATATAAAAATGAAAATTTTGAAGTTTATGGCAAAAGATTGATAGAAAAAAACAAAATTAAAACTCGTTAATAGAATATTTATGGCATAAGGATGAAACGGTCAAAAAGTGAAAAGTAGAAAAGTATTATATTAAAGTTTGTGAAAGAAACAAAAAGAAAAAGGAAGCATAGTTTAGGGTGCCCAATCATAACAATCTTCCTTAATATGTTTACAACTCCCGCTCCTATCACTCTTTTTTGTCTACTCATTTTTGGCTTAATTTTACCTTTAATCATATCACATATAATATAAAAAGGTTGATTATGATTAGTTTATGCAACAGAACAATACATTTTTAACCAAAATATACAACGAAATGATTTTATTTATTAGTTCATGTACTCTATTTCAACTGATACCAAATTTACTAATTTATGATTAAAAAATTATGTTATTACATAAGTTAATTAAAATATACTAAATGGGCTTATTTTGTTGCACCGATTTATTAAAGGTCTAATGATGTAAAAATTATCTTTTTTATAGTTTTAACTTGTAAAACCGAATATTTCTGACAAATTTAAGGACTTGATGAATTAGGAAAAAAAAAGGGTAAAATTGAATATTTTTGTTAAAGCTAGGGGCTTTTAATGAATTAAAAATATGTAAAAGGTTAAAATTATAAAAATTGCAAACTTTCAACTTTATTAACGAGAAAAATGCAAAAATTATAAACTAGACCATCTTTGTGAAATTTAAGGGCTTTTGGCATTAGGACTTCATTAAAACCTATAAAAAAAAGTATCATATCAATACATTATTGATGATGCAACAAGTGACCAAATAGTTATAACGACTTTTTATTGTCAAAACTGGTATCATGAGGGACTGTTTATGTCACATGGTTATATTAAAAGGAAAAGTTTTGTAACATCTTGATAAAAAGATAAATAAAAAGGATTTGACACTTCCAACAGGAGAGTAGGTTGCCCCCACCTTCTCTTGATCTGGGGAACTGCGATATCTCTTGTATTTATCTCTCTCTTACCTATTAACCCCCACATCTTTCTGTCTTTTTCCTTTCACACCCCCCACTTTCCCTTTTTCTGTTTGTTCATTTCCCCTTTATGTTCAATCAGATCCTCTTCAAGATTCTTCCGTTATAGCATCAACCACTCGTACCCTATCCTTTCAACTCCACCATTCTAACTTGTACCCCACGCACCGAAAGTTGTACCTTAAGCATAAAAACTTGTATTTTCATGGAAAAAGACATAACATGACTGAAATTCTCATGCGTGTTTTGTTTTTGTAACAAAATAGGTAACAGAGGTCCAGGAAGAACACCATTAGACTGGACCACAAGGCTAAAAGTAGCAGCAGGAGCAGCTAAAGGACTCGTCTTTATTCATAACTCTTGCAGATCTCTTAAACTCACCCATGGAAACATCAAATCAACAAACATCTTACTAGACAAATCCGGCAACGCCTGCGTCTCCGATTTCGGCCTCGCCGCCTTCGCTCCGCCGACCACCGCCCCGAAATCCGGCTACCGAGCACCGGAGCTTTCGTCAATGGATGCCCGGAAAACCACTCAGAAATCCGATGTGTACTCTTTCGGGGTGTTGTTGTTGGAGCTTTTGACGGGGAAATGTCCGGCGGTGGTTGAGCATGGTGGGACTGGGTACGGTGGGGCGGTGGATTTGCCACGGTGGGTGCAGTCGGTGGTCCGGGAGGAGTGGACGGCGGAGGTGTTTGATTTGGAGTTGATGAGGTACAAGGATATTGAAGAGGAAATGGTGGGGTTGTTGCAGGTGGCTATGTCGTGTACTGCAGCTGCACCTGATCAGCGCCCTACGATGGGTTATGTATTGAAAATGATAGAGGAGATACGGGGAGTTGAGGTGTCACCGAGTCATGAGTTGCTTGACTCGGTTTCTGACTCGCCTTCTGTATCGGATGACACGTGCCGAGCGAGTGAGTAGTTGTAACACGTTATAGATTTATTTTGGAGTGTTGTAATGTAAATTAGGGTGGTTTTATTTTTGTGTTAATTAAATTGTTGTTTGACAAAATTCTTTAAAAATATTTGTGTCAGTTAAATTTTTTAATTCTTGGGTGTTTTGTCTTGTTGTGTTTTATTTTTATGGTTGACATTTATTATTTATGGGTTTATGGCTCGTCTTTATCATGCATTGCTTTGATTCTAGCAACGAGCCCCTACCCTGCTTTGGGCACACAAATTGATTCTAGCAACGAGCCCCTACCCTTGTTCGGGCAAACAAACACTAGGCTGTTCCTGAACTCTTCGGATAAAACTAATAATTTAATTCGATAATTTGGATCGGACTATTTTGTTTGGATATTCGGATTTTGTATTGGATTTTATCAAAACCGAATTATTATTTTAGATTTCAGATTGGTTTGGTTTATAAAATAAGAATTGAATAACAATTTCCTATATATTTATTTTTAATATATCTATAACTATTTATTAATTTTGTAAATTATTTTTTTCAAAAAGTTAAAAAGGTTTTACTCAATAAAAAAAATTAATATGTATTTTATCTCAAAAATGTTTTATCTATTAAATTTCAAATTATAATATACTTTCTTAATAGTTGTTTACAAACACCCTAATTAAATATATGCTTTTAGTTTCTTTAAAAAATTAAAAAAAAGTGTAAATTAATAAAACCATTTTGTTTGTTAGTTTTTTTCTCCGATGTCATCCAACACAAACTATGTTTAATTCTTTAAAAAATAATAAAACAAAGTGTAAATTATTAAAACCTTTTGTTTGTTAGTTTTTTCTCCGGTGTCATCTAACACAAACTATGTTTAATACGTGACAATGAAAAAAAACCAATCAACTATATGTACAAGTATCAGTTACGCCAAAGCTTTGTCGAAGTTTGTTAAAAGAGAATGACTTATAAGGGTAATATAAGATTTCGTTGAAGTTTGTTAAAAGATAATGATTTATAAGTATAACATAGTTTTGCTTTTGTATACGTTTAGTTATATATGTTTTTTTTTGTACACATATGATTATTGAACATGTTTAGATTGTTCACAAAATACCATTATGACCACTGATGTATGTTTTCCGACCAAAAAGGTTTTGTTCTTGTACACATTTAATCACTTATTGTGTGTATCTTCATCATGTGTTTGATTTTTCCAGAAGTTCAAGAACCGACTGCATGTGCTCATCTATAAAAACCTAAGTTATTAAGTCTATATAGAGAAAAAGAATTAGCCATCTTGAGAGGTAATGGATCTGTGTAGCTTCAAGAATGAGTCATGGTTTACAATTATGCATTCTATAAAGATTTGGGATATCCCGATTATGAGTTATGACCTAGGTGATGCACAACCAATTCTTAAAGTGTCATTTGAGTACCCTATTCGTAAGGGTATATCAAGAAGACTACAAACTGAATTAGGTTTAAGATTAATTTTTGAATTAGGGTTTGTTTTGTTTTATTGTTCATATGTTGTCTAAGAATTAATACAACTTTCGGTTTTGACAGATTCTAAACAATTTTGATCATAAGATGAAGAAGTTACGATATAAGATGATCGAATTGGTGCTTGTGTGATGGAAACATACGACGGAGCCGAACCTCTCCCGTGAGATAGGAAGCGACATGAAAAGTCGCTATCCACATCCGTTTGTTGATGTATGATTCACTAAACATTAGTTATAAAATATCTACTTACGTTGGTTAACAATTGTAATCTTTCATAAATAAATAAAAGATAATTATTTGAGTATATGTAATTTGTGGGTATATAACGTTAATAAAATACACTTTAAGAATAAAAGACTAATTAGGATAAATAATCCAAAATGAAAGTTGAAGTAACCGTAAAAGCGAACTCATGCATATAGAGAACGCCCAATCTGACTTAATATGAGAAAATTATGATTTTTCGAAGTTTCACCTTAGTAGTGTGCAACACAAAATTCGAAATCAAAATCAGTTGAGTGTTGGCCAAGACAATATAAATGAAAGTCGTAGATCTTGTGAATACAATTTTTTCGATATAAAGACCGTCGAGAACGAAATTCGTATAAAAGAGTTATGATTTTTACACGGGTTTTAACACTCTAAGCCCTCTAAAAATATAAATTAAAAAAATAGAGTGACAATTACCTGACGGAGTCTAAATAAAAGTTGTAGTACTCGTCGATAGTTATGCGTGGATATAAAGAACGTCGAAAATGAAGATCATATGAGAAAGATGCGAGACGTGCATGACTTCTTGAAGGGTGATGTAGACCACCACCTTTTCGATATGTGGCACGAAATTGGAGGAGAGACGTAGTAAGGAGATGCGGCCTACCCCATATATAGGTGCGACACACCTCATAAAATTGTTATAAATAGCAGTGTTTGCTGCTCATTTGCTCTCACACTTAACAAACTTCCTCTCTCAAAACTTCAATTCCTCCCGAGTCCAATTTTCCCTTGATTTTAGAAGTATTTAGCGGAGTTTTGAATCGTCATAGAATGCAACAAATAGAAACATCCGGTCGGAGTTTTGTTTGCGAACTTTCCGAACTTTTGTCAGGAAACTCTGTAAGTTAAGTTGTGCTTATTTTATGTGAAGTCTAACTTATATTTATATTCATAATTGGTATTATGAATTTATAAATAAGATTTATCAGTGATTCCATTTCATAATACTGATTGATCTAGTTACGGCAGTGATGTATATGTTAGATTTAGTGAGGTGTTTAAAGTGAGATTTCCAAACAGGATACTCTGTATACCAAATGGACCCTACATCCGATATGATCTTACATGGTTATTCCTTATTTAATAGATTTTGATGTAGATATTGAGATTATTGGGGAATCTAGACTATCATTAGTCGCAAGGAATATAAGACCAAGACTTACCGTTGTGTATACCTAGGTCATATCAGAGGAAAACCTAAGGCGTTTGACGAAGCACTGCCCAAATCACAAGTCATCCACTTTATTATGTAAGTGTATAGTTAGTTTCATCTTACACATACGTATGAAGTTTTTAGATAATTAAATGATATATATATCTATGGTTAAGATATTTTGTGTTAGATGAAATAATATGAGATGATTTTTATTTGAATTAACCGTATATGTATTTTGATACTTATAATATATTGGCTAGTGAAGGGTGATGAAAGATGAAAACGATGATAAAAGGCCATGACTTTTATAATACTATATGTGATGAACTATGTGTTTATGCGATGTACTCTATCCCCTTGTGGTTTCCTTACCGACATGTATTGTTGAGGTATCCCTGAAGCAATACTATACTTATTGCGATGATCCTTAGGACATGTCCTTAGAGATGAATATTAAAGATAACAGGGATGGGTAATCGGGTTAATTTTTTGATATGAAATACATAATTAAAATAATCAATTATATTACTGTGGTTGAAAACCCTTTGTACTCATCAGGCCTCTTAGCCTGACCTACTCAGTTTCTTTGTGTCACATGTAGCAGTACAAAGGTATAGGGATATTGATGTTTGGATCTAATGAGAGATTCGAGGAGATTTAGGCTATTAGTATAATTAGATGATGTAAGACATGTTAAGACAAGTTTATGCTTATGTTTCTGTATCGATGATGACATCTCATGTACTTATATATTAATGAAAAAGATTTCATCGGAAATGATTTGTTGTTGATATTATCTCACATTAAAATATTGTTGCGGGAACAAATTCCATAGTAAAAGAATACTCTGAATTAAATAAGCATAAAGAATTATTTTTCGGGCCATGATAAAGGGGATGTCACACTTATGTATCGTGAACCTCCATTAACCGTCGTCTCTCTCTCTCTCTCTATCTCTCTCTCTCTCTCTCTCTCAACTCCGACAAACACCACACACCACTAAAAAACAATAGGTAACATATCATCTAAACCCTTTGTAGGAGTGCTGATTCGCTAACCTGTTGTTGTAATGCTCGTAGATTAGGGCTAGTCAATTTAAGGTCAATAAGCATCAAAAATGACTTTTTGATGAAAGATTATTTTGAAGAAATAATCTTAACTAAGTTGTATTATATGTTACAAGGGTTCCATACATATAAAGAACGCTGAAATCCGAGTTATAACGAAGAAGTTATGACCTGTCGAAGTTTCGCGACATAACGACACAATGCTGTGTGACGTAAAAAGTGAATTTACGTTAGAGCGATATTTAGCCTTAGTGATCTAAACTAAAGTCTTAGAGATTGTTAAACCGATAGCGTGCATAAAAAGAACATCCAAATCTGACTTCGTATGAGGAAGTTATGATTTTTTTAAGTTTCAGCTTGGCAGTATGCAGCCTGAAATTCGATTTTTAGATCGAGTGATTTCTAGCCGAAATAATCTAAACGAGAATCGAAGATCTCATCAATAGTAGTGCAACGATAAAAAGACAGACGGAAATGGATGTCGGATGAAGAAGTTACGAATTTATAACAGAGTTTTCCTCTCCTGGCCAACTAAAAATAATATAATAAAAATAAAGTTGAAATCAGCTGACGGAGTCTAAATGAAAGTTGTAGAGCATAGTCTCACCTACACGTGGATATAAATAACGTCGATAACGGATTTCGTATGAGGAAGATATGAATTTCTGAAGTTTTTAAATAATTAAAATATATTTTTTTAAATATAAAATCGGATAATATCGGAAGCCTTGACGCGTCGGTCCTATCCACCCGGTACGCCCAGCGTACCTAGATATACACCCAACGTACATATCGACGGAGGATTACTCCCAACGTAACTCGGGGTCTCAGCCCCTATACATAATAGTCGAAGGTTGCCGATCTTTTTGCTACTTTTCTTCCTTTCTCTCTCATTTTTGCGTGCAAGAAATACCCCGAAGTCTCGGTATTAACCCTGAGCCCCGAAGCGAGTCCCGAGGCCCCGAAGATCCCGATAAGTGAAATTTCGAGCCGAAGCTCTGCCCGCGAGAAGCCGGTTTTTTGTGAAGATCTTCCAGATCTACCGAAGAATACTAGTTTTACAAGACGTAGTGCTGTCCGATCATCTTCTGATCAAGTGAGTGTATAGTTACTTTCTTCTAACACATAAATATAAAGTATTAGCTATGAAATACGTGGTATGTGTTAAATATTATTTGTCTATTTCAGATGGGCTTGGAATTGATGTTTTTATACGGGTGTTAAATGATTTAAACTGTGTTGTTATTTATATCTACAAAAATATTGGGTAGAACATGGGTAGATGGAATAGTTGGTGACGATACGACTTCGTGACTATTGAGTGAGCCTTGGTGACGATGCGACTTCGTGCCTATTGAGTAAGCCTTGGTGACAATGCGACTCCGTGCCTATTTGATAAACCTTGGTGACGATGTGACTTCGTGCCTATTGTATAAACCTTGGTGACTATGTGACGTAGTGACTGTTGTATAAACCTTGGTAGCAAATGGAATTTGTGCCAGCTCCTTAGGTAAATCCTTAGGAACGAATGAATGAAGGGTAGTTGGTTCTTAGGGTAAACCCTTAAGAAATAAAGGAGTTATGTGGATGAGTATATGGGTTGATTGTTTGATGATTGAATAAGAAATGTATTATTGTGGGTTGAAAACCCTATATGCTCACTAGGCTCCGAAGCCTGACCCACTCAGTTTTCTTTGTATCACAAGTATCAATACAAAGACATGTTTCACTGAGAGATTAAAGGAGATGTAAGTCATTAGTGTAAATAAATGTAAGTTCTGTTTATGCTTATGTGTCTGTATCGGAACATGACATCCCAAGATTTTGTTATATAATGAAAATACATTCTCTTTGAGAAACGTTTTGATAAATTCTTATCATATTTTATTTTGGGAACAAATTCCGCAACTCTTCTAATCAAAAGATTACTCTCATTTTATAAAACAAAGCATAAACAAATCGGTCTTTTCTGGCCGTGAAAATAGGGACGTCACAGTTGCTACCCTCGAGGCAGAGTGCAGATCCACTACTAAACCCAACATAAATTCTGACACACTTGCTAGGAATGTCCTTAGATCCAACCCAGTTCCATCTTCGTAATACATCTCAAACCTCTCATTAGTGTTGGATTCCTCCATACCACTACCAGGTTCTTCCATTGTGCTTATTGGTCCACGAAGAACAATAATCATGTTAAATGCCGGCCATTAACCATCATTTCTTGTAGTTCTCCGGAGTAACAATGATCTAGGACTCAATAATGGGTTGTGCTACCCGTTTCCAACCATGTACATGGGCATAGCAGGAAACCGACTTTGGTAAAACTCTAAAAAGTGCGGACCCATTTAATCTATTCGAGCTATCGATCTCCTCTATGAAACCTTCGTTGCAATCAGGAAAATGTATATATGAATCTTCTTGATTGATTCGAACACTAATGAATCGGTTGCATCTATAGCACCAATACAATGATGATGAAGAACCAACCATTGACATCTATGAGTCTATAAAACTGATCTAACGAAAAAACACAAACCCCAAATCGATTTTTCTTGGAATATGATAACTCGCCTCAATGTTTCCTCAAGAACACCACAAAGATTGAATCATATTCTTCAAATAATGTATATTTATAAAAAATTAGCCCTAAATACACATAACAAAACCCCCAAATCGTATAAATCGTGCAACACCCCATTTTCACATTTCCAATAGAATTCAAAATAAACCCTCATAGAAATATATTAATTTATATCCAAATTAATCATCATAAAAATGTAGGAAATGTCAATACGATTTCGGTAGATATATAGAACGCCCGAATCCGACTTATTATGATGATGTTATACTTCTTCGAAGTTTCACGATTAAAGCGACACAGTTCAATGTATCGTAAAAAGTGAATTTTAGATATGTTTCTTGTTAGCCTAAGCAATCTAAATGAAATTCATAATAGTCGTAAAACCGAAAGCGTTTATGTAAAGAACGTCCAAATCTGACTTCGTATGAGGAAGTTATGATTTTTCGAAGTTTCAATTTAGTAGTGTGCGACACATAAATGAAAACTAAGATAGGTCGATTATTAGGAAAAACAATCTAAACAATAGTTGAAGATCTCATAGATAATTCCATAAGTATAAAGACAAACAATCGAGAACAGATGTCGTATAAAAAAGATATAAATTTTAAACGAAGTTTAGCACTCTAAACATTCTAAAATAATAAATAAAAAATAAAGTGAGAATTAGCCGACGGAGTATAAAAGAATGTTGTAGATCTCGTCAGTAGCTACGCGTGGATATCAAGAACATTGAAGGCGGTGTGCATCCTTCTAGAAAGCGACACATGGGACACTAGGGGAAGTGATATGTGTCACCCCAGGCACTACCCAAGTATGCGGCACACATGGTATGTAAGCGCGACGCACATCCTCGAAAAATTGCCTATAAATACATTTGAAGCCTCATTACTACCTACTACACCATTAGAGCTTCTTTATGGTATTTCCACTCCATAATTCCGAAAATTCTGAAGTATTTAGGGTGTTTTGGCAAAGCTCTAAGGACCTTGAGTGCTCGACATTAATAACTATTAGGCTAGAGTTCCGCCAGCACAATTTCTGGACTTTTTTTTAGGAAAACTCTCTGTAAGTTAGGCTACACTTATTAAGCTTAAAGTGTAACTTATATTTATTCATATTCGTTATTGTGAATGGATATATAAGATTTATCAATAATTCCAGTTATAATGCTGATTGATCTACTTACGGGAGAGGTTTCTAGAATGGTCATGTTGGCTTGGTTGTTTGGGTTTCAGAAAGGCTATACGCCAAAATGGGTCTACCTCCCAACTGCCCGGCCTGGCTGGTCCTTATTTGATACAACTCTCATTATTCATTAGGATTAGTGAAAAATCTAGTTTTCATTACCAAATCGTCATAGAGATTAATAGGTTAAAATATTATCTACTTGTTCTGCGCAATAACCGCTAGTTGGGTCGCCAGTAGGATCTCCCAAATAACTGTCAATCATCGGAGTAATTGTTGATGGGTTTTGGTCCTAAGAACATCCTATGTGCTCATACAAACCCTAATGCTAGGATCTAGGTTTCTCTATTGTACATGCAAGTTATCCAAGACTATAAACCCTAATTCTAGCATTCAAATAATCATATTAGCCATAAGAATAAGTTTATAATGTTACCTTGATTGTTATGTAGCAATAACAATCCCAAATCACCTTGTATTGACTTTGGAAGGCTTAGAGTCACAAGTGTCACTCCTCTAATGGTTCACAAACACCATAAGCAAGAGGATGAAGAGGAGAGAGGTTGGAGGCTTCCCAAAAACATGTGAAACCCTAGAAAGATCATTAGCCACGTTTTTGAGCCTTAAGGGGTCTTTATATAGTTGGGCTATTAGGGTTATCTAACAAGGAAACCCTAATTTGGATGCTTAAGCCCTAAGCAACCCATGGAGCCTTTTCTTTAAGGCCTTGGACGATTTCATATAGGCTTCCCCATAGAATTCGTCCACCTTATAATATAAGGCAATCCATGGCCCAAATTATAATTATCTTATAATTACAATTCCAGTCCCTTAAGTTTAATTAATCTCTTTTAGTCACAAAACTAATTACCAATTAATTATTGACTAATATTAATTAAACAATATGATTTCTCCTTTAATATATTATTCTCATAATACATTAATAAATCATATTTAATCCTTTCTCTCCATAATTCATCCTATCAAGTTGCTTTGGTGAAGGCAACCCAAAAGGACCATGCACCATCGGGTCAAGTACATACCAAAATAGTTATGGACTTAGACACTAATCCAACAGTCTCCCACTTGGATAAGTCTAATAACTATTCTGCGTATGACTTCAGATCCTGATCTGCAATCGTAGCTTTCCAAAGCCGTTGTCAACTCTGATCCTATCAGATACGCGTGTCCTTAGATAAGGGATCATATATTCCTCCATTCTAGATATCGTATGAGACATGATTTCTAATTATTCTCTTTGTACTATCTCTCGACTTCCGATTTATGACGACTGACTAATTGAATAAATCAAATTAGCCCTAGCCCGCCCGAGCATTTACGTTTTTCATCACTAAACCATCGATGGGCCCAAAGATATCGCTTTTATTCTACTTTGAATAAAAGGAATAGATAAACTTTGATACAATGCTTGCTTGCACTCACTCACCGAATCACACACAACAATTTGTTTTATAACACCAAGTTACTAGTGCGTTTTCATATTATCAATGTGCAACCGATTAGCAAGATACAACTCACACATCTTAGTTTCAAGAATATAAGATGTTATCGTCTCACCAATCACTCGCGATACAATTCATGGAGTGATCCAAATGAGCGTGGGTTTAATCCAATGCTCAAATTCATATTCATAAGCACTCATGAACGTTGCAGCAAACATTTGCTTATGTCTAATACTCTTTTAGACAATCCACACACCAATTCACGAAAGTCTTCATTCATATCTACTTCCAACATATGAACGACTGTGGTCCGTTCGAATAATTCGATTATTCTTAATAAATTCAATTATTCTGGAAGTCAAAACATGCAAAGTGAAACACAAGAATAATACTAATCCCATATGGCCTCAAACCATTGAGTATAAATAAAACTCCTTTTATTTATCACCATATTGATTACTCATTATTTGTCGTTTCGGGTAATCAACTTCTTACTTGAATTACAACACTTATCCCATGCTCCTAGCATGCACACAATGTTCACCTATGGTTCTTACTTTGTGAAATAGATCACATTGAACACATTTCCAATCATTCTCATTTCATAACTCCAAATCCTTTTTCATAAGTGAAAGAATATCAAATTCTTGCTACTTATAGAATATGCTAGATTCTAACATTCTATGCAATGATTCTTTCGTAATGTCACTGCACCAAAGTCACAAAGACTATTGCCAATGATATTACAAAGTCCTCTATCGAAGATTGTCACAAGACAATTCCTTAGATACGATGTCTCTCACTCAAAGTACATTCCTTTGAACACCCTTTTGCATAAAGGTTTCTAATCTAGTCATAGATTTTTCAATATTCAATTTCCAATATGGACACGCTTCCATATTTTCCATATGACAACTCATTCTTAATAGAATCTTGTCTATTCATAATAAAGTCGATATGGTCCATTCAATACCATGCTTCCAACTACTCACAAGCAACCAATCCTCGTCGAACTTTGGATTGTCCTTTGATAGTTGTTTAATTATTTTAGTCAAAACCGATCCTAGTCCCTTTTTCCTCTAAATGTGCTAGACATTTGGAAAATTTTAGAATGGTCAAATATTAAAGCACTTGCAATCGATCCTTTACCCAAAGCGTATGGGACACGACGCATAATGTTTTATTTGCTATGTTCTCAAAATTCAAATTGTGAAGAGGAATGCCGTAATCATAATCGAAATTTTAAGAACAAACTATGTACCTTTGACTAAATTTATTAACATTTCTCAACCTAAGCCTTTAGATTTGAAATGAAGCATAATATTCTCTCCCTTAATTATAGCAAAACAACTTTACAACCCTTATGACTTTGCAAGGTATAACTCTTGTTTTCTATAATTAATATTGCCAACTTGCAATACGTACCTTAATAATCATACAATCATAACATTTATGCTCCCACTATCATGATGATTACTATAAAAACATAACACTTATGCTCCCACTAGCTTCGACATGTATTCAAAACATCTTAACTTCCAGAAAAACAATACCTATTGAATTTCTTAAGTCCATGTTTCTAATACTTAATGCTTTGATAATCTTTTATCAAAGCTCCTTGAACTTATACACCTTTGCCTTAAATAGCTCATATGTGTGTCTAAACACTTAAGACTAATTGCCAAACCTCACAATTCAAATTATGGAAATGGATACCGTAACCATAATCGAATTCGAGAATGCAATTTTACAATCACTATCTTCTTAAAATCTTTCTTAGTGAAAGCATTTCCTCACAATCATTTTCATGAAGGAGGAAATCTTATGACACTTAGATTTAAAGCGGTGTATTTGTTCCTATCCATGTGAATTTGTTAAAACCAGAGTTTACGAAAAATTCAAACTCATATGGACCGAACTTTCTTAATCTTGATTTCTTGCCTTATGGTAGCACATCTGCCCACCACGTCTTCCAAGTAGTTAAGCATCTCACCTTTTCCTATCAATGTACCTTCCATTGATTAAGGTGCTTTGCCTTTTACGCGTTCAAAATGAGAACTCATAGGACTCACATGTATAATTAACTCAATTGGAACATCACATAATCAAAATATTGTCAACACGATAGGTTGTAAACCTCAACTCGTGTGCTAGTGATGATCGATAAGGTTTATTTGATTTGTTCTTGAAACCTTTCAAGACCATTAAGACTCCCACTAACTCCTTGACATATAAGATTCTCTTGTCAATAACCATTTCTTGACAAAACAAATATTCAAGAGTTAGTATAGCTTTTATCAAAACACTTCATAAATTGGTCCTAGTTGGCCTTTGTCTTATCCAAGACATCACAACTTTCCATATTTGATGAATGTTATAAACCTTCTTAATACTTTTCACTCATTGTCACAATCTTAACTTTAAGACTTGTTATTGGAACGAAGTATGATTGACCTTTTGATTTAACCATTTCTTCAATTCTTGATTCCTCTTCTTAGACATACAATTGTGCGAAGACTCACTTAGAGGATCATTTGAGATATGGTTCTTAATCATTAAGACCTATCATAAAGCATAAAAGGTACTCTCCCTTCTTCTTAGAATGGAGAAACTTTTATCTTTCTGCCTACTTGGTTCTTCTTATTCGTTTTGCTATTGATTTAAACCATTTTAATCAATTCCGAATTATACTTAATCTTATAAGTATAATCATATTTACTAAACCCTTAGTAAATCATGACGAATATCTTTGTTTCTCTTATGGTGGACTTGATCAACACACAACTTTGTGTGCTCGATCTCCTAGTCCTTTCACTTGACACTTTGTCAACGAATTAGTCTAATTTCCAAATATGAAATTTCTCATTCATCATGCAACCAAGTTGTGTGATTCCAAATTTCTGTCCAATTTGAAACTTGGGTGATGAGAAACTCTCCCTATTTGGTAAATTCTCAACTTTTTCCATAAACACCATAAATAAGAATCATATCCATTTGCTGTAGAAATATTCAAACATTAATTTTCAGAACGATTTCATTGCAAGGAAGTAAACGAATAAATAAATAAGTCAAACCAAAATTTATTTTATTTATAAAAGCAGCGGAAAACATTTGTCCTTACAATGCAAAATCCATTGAAAACTATGTATTTTAAAAGGAAAATTTCTAACAACTCTATCATAACTATCTAAGCTCAAAATCTAATCTTCAAGTCCATGTGATCAAGATCCATTTCTTGTGATTAGATTCATCTTGCTCTTTCACCAAGCTTCCTTTCTTTTCACCAATCCTACAAAACATTCAAATGCAATCTTATCACATAATGTATTTTGAATCAATGAATAGGAACTCAAACGAAGTTAGATAGTAGATTTTACCTGAAGCGCAGTCATACTCTTTGACTCTCCCATCTTCTGGACTCTTCAGGCTCTCTGGGCAGACTTGTATCCAACGCCCTTTCTCTTGGTAGCAAACGCAGGTCGGTTCTTCTAGAACGTCCTCGGAAGCATGGTCGGTTGACTTTCCCAACAAATATGCTCCATTGCTTCGCCAAATCATTTCTGATTCAGCAGCAATGGGCATGTAAGTTAGGTCAATGAGGTTGTCGTCATGATCCATAATATAATACTTTCTTTTGAACTCATTATATGATTCAGGGAGTGATTGCAGAACCCAGTTCACAGCCAACTCATCGGGAAATGACACACCCAACATAATCAACCTATCGATGTGTGATTTCATTCCTAGAATGTGGGCACACACGAATTTACCATCTTCATGTTTCATTTCCAATAGGGCCTTAGTGATATTGAACCTTTCAATTCTTCGATCTTGTGGGTTAGGGAGAACAATTGGAGGAGGTGGAGGAAGTGAAGCATGATTTCTTGTTCCTCGATCGAATCGTGGAATACCATCTTCATGTGGAATGATTGTTCCACGGGATTTGGGAAGACCATGGTTGTCGAACTTTGACATCTACAAAACGGGAGAAAACAAAACGAATTCAAGTTAGTTGATTGATTGAGTCCTTAGTAAATCACCCAAATGAGATACTAAGGCTAGGACCCAACACAATACGCTACAACCTAGAAAAGGGATGACGTAATCTAGTTGCAGAATATTTGAAGGTAAGTGAATACGATTCACTAATTTCCACCATGAAAAACGAAAAAGAAATTTAAGTTTTAAATCTATGAAAACTCCTAGATCCTTTGAGATTCATTGAACATTTCAATGGCATGTTTAAATCTCGATATGCCCCTCTTGTTTGTGACTGGGATGCCGAGGATCACAAAGCGGGTGTGAATAACCATGCAAACTTACATGGTGCCCTCACATGTTACAGTCACCTATTCGATGTGCCGGTAAACCACACACGCTCCACCGAACTATGACAAACATTGAGTCACCCTTTGCTACCTTTGCTTAGAACCATTTAGTGTGCCGGTAAACCACACACGCTCCACTAACGTCTTCGCAAGGGCACAAAGTGTAATTTCATGGAATTGCATCAATTCACTTTTGCCTAAGTAACTAAGATTGGGGATTTGAAAAACATTTAGTTACTTTGTATTTCATTATACTTATAATGGAAGGTTTCGTCCTATCCTACCCGTTCGGCTAACGTCCCTCCACTAGTCAAGAGTGCGGTGGGTAAGAGTGGATACCCATTCAATCGCCATATTATAGGCAATTTCCTTAAACACCCCTTATAGACCAGCTTCGCGAATGAGGCCTACTAACGGTGAGACTGACTTTTACTCATACATATATATAATGTTAGACTTTTAATGTTATATATATACAGTATAGGGTGTATTTTACACTTTTTAAAATACTAGGTGGTTAAATTTAATAATTATACTTTTAATTCTATTAAATTGCAAACCAAAACTTATATGGATTTATTAAACCTCTTTTAATTATACACCTTAATTAATTAATAAAACCATAAGGGTGTGAATCAAACTTTTCAAAACATTACTAGGGTTTCAGAATTTAACATTCCTAATTAAACTTTTAATCAACTTTTAAATTCCAAAACTTGAGGGCAAGTTTTGAAACATTTCAAAACATTAGGGTTTAGAATATAAATATACATCAAAATTAAACTATTAATCAAAATTTAAATTCCAAAACATGAGGGCAAGTTTTGAAACCTTTTTCAAAACATTAGGGTTTCAACTATTTAAATTTCAAAACAACAAAACTTTTGGGTTCAAATTTAAACTATAAAACCTAAAGGGGAAAATATGAAACTTTTCATAACAACAAGGATCAAATAACAAATAATTCAAATTAACATTTAATCACATAATTATCCATATCTGATTTATTTAATGATTTCTTGCAAAACAATTTATCAATTTACTCAAAATAATTAATCAATTATCACATAAGGAAACAATTATCTTATTAATTGATAAATATCTTCAATTAGATCAAAATTATAGTCAAATATATCATATAATCAGATTAATATTGCTCTAACATGATAAGGTAACTATCCATAAGCAAAAACAGCAAGAAAACCCGAGATACCCTCCATCTGATGAGTTGACTCATCGAGTCAGGCTTGGACTCGGCGAGTCCAGCCTCCAAAACACCAAAAAATGATTTTTTTGAGCATGTAATACATCAATACAATTGAAACCAGTCTAGGCTCTGATACCACTGATGGGTTTTGGTCCTAAGAACATCCTATGTGCTCATACAAACCCTAATGCTAGGATCTAGGTTTCTCTATTATACATGCAAGTTATCAAAGACTATAAACCCTAATTCTAGCATTCAAATAATCATATTAGCCATAAGAATAAGTTTATAATGTTACCTTGATTGTTATGTAGCAATAACAATCCCAAATCACCTTGTATTGACTTTGGAAGGCTTTGAGTCACAAGTGTCACTCCTCTAATGGTTCACAAACACCATAAGCAAGAGGATGAAGAGGAGAGAGGTTGGAGGCTGCCCAAAAATGTGTGAAACCCTAGAAAGATCATTAGCCACGTTTTTGAGCCTTAAGGGGTCTTTATATAGTTGGGCTATTAGGGTTATCTAACAAGGAAACCCTAATTTGGATGCTTAAGCCCTAAGCAACCCATGGAGCCTTTTCTTTAAGGCCTTGGATGATTTCATATGGGCTTCCCCATAGAATTCGTCCACGTTATAATATAAGGCAATCCATGGCCCAAATTATAATTATATTATAATTACAATTCCAGTCCCTTAAGTTTAATTAATCTCTTTTAGTCACAAAACTAATTACCAATTAATTATTGACTAATATTAACTAAACAATATGATTTCTCCTTTAATATATTATTCTCATAATACATTAATACATCATATTTAATCCTTTCTCTCCATAATTCATCCTATCAAGTTGCTTTGGTGAAAGCAACCCAAAAGGTCCACGCACCATCGGGTCAAGTACATACCAAAATAGTTATGGACTTAGACACTAATCCAACAATTTTCCAGGTGAGTTATCTCACTATACTATATATTAGAATACATGTCCATGTATGTTTGGATAGAGAACTAATAGGGTAGAGCTGATAGAATAGTCTCTATGTGCTTAAGTGTAAATTGGTAGAGTAGAAAGTATTATTGTGCTTATACTAGTAGAATCTAAAGTGCAGCCTCTATGTGCGTAATTGTGATAATTAAAGGCTTAGTTAAGGGATGATGGTGGAACGGTTAAAGAGACGGGGAGCCTATAGGCCCACATGTTAACAAAATGGCATTTAGGTCGTAAATATAGATAGACACGTGCTAATGAAATGGCATCAAGGTCGTAAGTACACAGAGACTCGTCTTAACGAAATGGTGTGTAGGCCGTAAGTACACATATTATTGGCATATAATGAGCCATTGTTTGTATGCATGTATATGTATTGTGGTATATGGTAATTTGGGGAACTCACTAAGCCTAGAGCTTACTTGTTGTTATAAATGTTTTTTAGGTACTTCGTGAGAAGGGCAAGGTTCAACTGTACACACATGCAATCGTAACATGTTTCCACTAAATGTAATTATACTATGATATGTTTTAATAAATAAAAATGAAAAATTTGTGTTGAAAATTGGGACGTTACAACTTGGTATCAGAGCCATGGTTTGTAACGTCCTAAAAATCATAGCAAATGTTTTCATTTTTCAAAGACCATTTTTATAAACCACAAATCATACAAAACAATATCTCCAAAACATAGTCAGAAAAATGAGAGTATCCAAAAACATCTCTCTACGTAAATCCCAGGATGATGTGTACTATCACGCATTCGTCTTGCCTCGATCATCTGATGTACTTGAAACCATGAAACCAAACTGTAAGCCAAAGAATAGTGAGTTCCTCCAAAATACCCCACACGACAATACATATAAAAAGCATGCATATTGGGCCTACAACACAATACTAGACCTTCCCTAGGCCTACATCACAAGACTGGACTTCCCCGAGCTTGCAACATAAAGTTGGACCTCTCCTGAGCCTACACTATAAAGTTGGACCGCTCCTAGGTATCTTGGCCTACAACACAAAGCAGGACTGCCTCACCCAAACAATCTATGTTGAAACATGCAAACAAAAGTTAATAACCAACTAGTACATGTAATCATACAGATCAATACAACATAGCAACATCCTATACACAATGATACATAACATACTCTAGTGGGTTGGTAATGGTGCCTTTAACCCATGAGTATAGTCAGGAAACTCACCTCAAAGTCTAGAAGATAGATGAACTGATCACTACTCCAAATATCGGCTCTATAAGTCACCAATACAAAAAATAGGGACCAAGCCTCAATCTACGAGTCAAATTACTTTATTTGACCTAAAGTCAAATTTGGTCAAAGTCAATGGTCAAAAAGTCAAAAGTCAATATCCACCCAGATTATGCCATGCGTAATAGCTCTACACCATGTGTAGAGCTATGCCATGCGTAATTAGATTACACCCTGCGTAATGCCCATGATCCCAAAAACTTCTATTAAGCTCTTAATGTAGAAAGCCTAACCCTCAAACTTTCAAATATGGAACTTTAGAATGTATTAATGGATAAAGTTTCCAACTTTACCTATTAGGACACTCCCATAAAGCAAGATCAAATTTTTATGCACATAAATGACCAAAAATGATAACACCACATCCATGGCTTAAAAAACAAGCACCAAGGCACAACTTTCCAAGTCCAACAAGTCCCAAGAGTGTTCCATATAGCTCAAAAGGTAATTGAGTTGCCTCAACTCTCAAACAATAACTCAAAGGACCAAAAATTGAATAAAATTTAACCAATAACAAGATCTAAGAAATCAATAAGAAATATAGAAGCTTTTTACTCACAATGGTCCATAAATGAAACAACCTTGTTGGATCTATACTTGATTCCTTCTTTCATGCACTTTATAAACACCTTTTCTTCAAGATTCAACCTTCCAATGGAGAAATAAGCTCATAAAAGATGTCAATGCTCAAAACAAGTAAGAGGGGGCTAGGGTTTCTCAAGGAGTGATCTAGGGTGATGGAGGCTGGTCATGGGAGGGTTTCCCAAAAGTTAGAGCCCTTAAATATGGCTCAAAACCAAAGAATTAGGGGCTTGATCTTCCGAAATTACGCCCTGCGTAGCATAACCAACGCATGGCGTAGGTTATTAAACCATGTCCACAATTCAGCATCTATGCCCTGCATAACTTTCCTACGCCCTACGTAGGGTAAAACCACCAACTTCTAATTCAACTTCAAACAATCATAACTTTTTCGTTTCAACTCTGTCTTCGACGTTCTTTATATGCACATAAAGGTATTAATGAGCCCTACAATCCTATCTACATATCTTTGGCTTAACACATGTCAAACTAAAACCATAATCCATGCAAGAATCTTGATATATAACTTTTCCCATATTACCCTTTTCTTCGAAACACAATTCGAGGGCTTTAAACACTTAACCAAACATTATCATCATCTGATAAGTTCTAAGCTCTATTCAATTGAAGTCTAAGACCATTACTCGATCCATCTACGAATCGATATCCTAATAAAAGAAACATTCAAGACTAGGTGTTACATGGTTTGAGTGAACCAAATGAACACTCGTGCGATTCCTGACTTAAACTAAGGATTTGAATATCTTAACAAATCTTTTAATAAAAAGAACTTTATTCAAAAGAAAATAATGTGATGCGTACAGTCGGCTAAAGCTCAGAAAGGAAAGTGATTCCCAAAATAACCATATTGTCATGATTATTGATATGTGAAATGTTACATATGCATGCTCGTATGTAGGTTAGGGATCTTTTTAAGAAATATCGCTTAAGATTTCTTGATAACTAAGATGCCTTAGCACTTAGAGATTTGCTTGTTATTTGTTGCTTAGAACCTATATTAGCATTAATTAGTTATTTGACAAATATGTTAGGTTGCATGTTCCCAAAATTATGTAGTTTTAGATTGCTTGATTTGGCGCTATTTCACAGCTCTTATATGAGTCTAACCGTTGTAGTGTCGGATCTTTCAGTCGACAGACTGTTTGATTTTAGGGGCATGTAATTGTATTCGTCGGATAATTAGTTAATATTAGTAGAAGTTCTTCCTTGGCTAATAGTAGGGTAAAATAGAATGGAATCTTAAAAGGAGAGTCAAGGAAATTTAATATATGCTTGATAGGACATATATTCGTAAGGTAAGGCATCAGTAAAGATGCAAAGCCCTAATGGAGTCTAGGAAAACCTATTATATGTGCTTATTACACACACACACACACACACACACACATATATATATATATATATATATATATATATATAGTGACATCCCCAATTTCACAGTCAGAAAAGACCGATTTGTTTATGCTTATTTAAAAATCAGAATATCTTTTTTTGAAGAATAATATTACGGAATTTGTTCCCAAAAACATTATAATGATATTATTAAAAATTTTCCGAAGAAATGTATTTTATTTATATTAAAACATTGGGATGTCATTGTCAATATATAAACATAAGCATAACGAAATATTACAAGCCTTACAGTAATTAAACTAGTGGCCTAATACTCATTGAATCTCTCAGCAGAATGTATCTTTAATATTGCTACCTGCGATACAATAAACTGAGTGGGTCAGGTTCAGAAACCTGGTGAGTACATAGGGATTTCAATCCCAAGATCCTCACAACGATACGATCCATACCTTCGGATCTAAACTGAACGACTTTACCTAATCCATACTCCTAGATCAGGTATAAAGGACTATGTCAAATCAATGCTCCCGAATCAATGACAAATGACTATGGATACTCCATACTCACGGATTAGGGATGAATGACTATGTCTAACCCATGCTCTCGAATTATCGACCAATGACTATGCCCACTTCGTACTCTCAGACTAGGGACGAATGACTAAGTCTAATCTATGCTCTCGGATTATCAACAAATAACTATGCCAATTTCATACTATTGGACAAGGATGAAGGACTATGTCTAATCCATGCTCACAGATCAAAGAAAATTTTTAGAGTTCTACCCTCCGTGTATATCTCACCCGTACTCTTAAGGAGATACTAGACAATGTTCATCTTAATTAATTTAGGTTTATTCTATAAGTCCTAAATCATCATATATTATCAGATATGTTCTTAACACGTATTTCAGGCAATATCAAATATCTCACACATAAACATATATTTAATACTTTAATCAATACTTGTATTAAAATCATGTTCATGAAAGGGACTATGCGCTCACTTATTAAAGTGACGACTCGTAATTCGGACAACGCTTCGCTTCTAGCAATTGTCTTTTCATTTGATGTAACCTAGTATCATTATCACTAAGTATTAGTCTAATATTTATTGCAACTAATTATTAATCAACATTCATCATTAATTCAAAGTCTACTTCAAGATCTATCAAGTAAGGATCAACCAGGCAGCACAGTTGCGAGGTAGGATCATTTTGGCGTATAGCCTTTCTAAAATCCAACAATCAAGCCAACGTAACCATTCTAGAAACCTCTCCTGTAAGTATATCAATCAGTATAACGACTTAGAATCATCGATAAATCTTGTTTATAGGTTCATAATAATGATAATGAACTTAAACATAAGTTATACTTAAAGTATGGTAAGCATAACTTAAATTACAGGCGGTTTAGTGAGAAACCGGACTTTGCACGAGCAGAGATTTTAAGCCAAAAGATCTACTTCTCGTAGCTTTCTGACGCTTTGGAGCTTTGCTACTAACACCTAGGAAGTGCTAGAGAAAGGTCTTGGGACCTTGGGAGGGTTTTGGAAGAGTTTGGATCGAAAAGTGTGAAGAAAGGAGTGAAATTCGACTTTTATTTATAGGTTCCCATCAGCCTAGTATGTTGGGCATACTCTAATTACGTTGGGCGTAATGGGTGCCACGTGTCTGCATCAGATCACAAGCCGTGAGGAGGAAGGTGTGGTGCCAGATCGCGATACGTGTCGCCCTCTTGTTAATCCGAAAATTAATTATCTTGGGGGGGAAGGTGTGGTACTAGATCGCAAGCCTTGACGTTCTTTATATCCACACATAACTATCAACGAGATCTACAACTTTCGTTTGGACTCTGTCACCTAACTTTGAATTTATTTTAAAAGTTATATTTTAACAGTCTTAGACAGTTAAAGTCCATTAAAAATTCATAACTTTTTCATCCAACGTCCGCTTTCGATTGTCTTTATATTGTTGAGCTCCTATTAACGAGATCTTCAATTCTTGTTTAGATTGTGTCGGCTAATAATCGATCAATCTAAAATTCGATTTTCGAGCTGTACACTGCTACACTGAATCTTAGAAAAATCACAATTTCCACAAATGAAGTCGGATTTGGACATTCTCTATATGCACACTCTCGGTTTAAAGACTACTATGACTTTTGTTTAGATTACTAAGGCTAAAATGTAATTTATCAAAAATTTACTTTCTACGTTACGCAGAATCGTGCCTATTTAAATTGCGAAACTTCAACGAGTCATAACTTCTTCATTATAAGTCGGATTTCTGCGTTCTTTATATGTACGAAATCCTTGTGACATATACTATAACTTTGGTTATGATTATTTATCATGAATAATCTTTTATCAAAAAGTCATTTTTAACGTTTTTTATTTCTAAATTGATTAGCCCGAATCTGCGGGAGTTATATATATATATATATATATATATATATATATATATATATATATATATATATGTATGTATGTGTGTGTGACAATCATTGTGTGTAGTATTGGAAGTGACTTGGAAACTGCGAGACAATTTCGGGAAAAGTATGGGTAGGTGTGAAAGGTAATAGAGGTCCATACTACCTGAAGCACAGAACTCACACTTGCATCAGGAAGAGTCACAAAGCTGCTAAGACACTAGTAGTTAGGTAGATGGTGTGGCTAACACTATAAATTCGTTTTGCATTATTTATGTTATTACCTATTATATAGTGATTTCTAGAAGAGTGACTCTAGGTACTGGCCCAAGTGACCGTAAAAGATCGAGTATGAAAAATTAGAATTACATAAGCAAGTTGGTTCTAAGAACCTCGATCAACGTAGCACCGAATTTAGTCGTAAGAGTGAAGAGGTACAATTAGAACGCAAAAAGTGATCGTCCCAGAGAAACAAAAAGGTTAAAGTGAATTCAACAACTGTCGTTGTTGCTATTAGTTTGAGTATGTTAGTGATACCCTCTTATACCATTTAGACATGCATATGATTTAGTCCGTTTTTAGATAACATTGTGCTTGTCACGACATTATCTTGTTTCGGTCGGGCTATGCAAAGAGATAATTGTGATAGACACGAGCAGTAGTATGATGATAAGAATAACGAAAGTCATTGACTATGACAAACATGTGTTTCGTCAAAGTGAAAAGGAGCTACATATCACGTAGGTAAGGCCATCTTAGATTTCGGCTAAGTTACGAGCAACAACAGATGATGGGTTGAACCCAAGCGGGGGAGAACCGACCCTTAAGGAGAAAGTAAGAAGGTCAGTTAAACTTTCTATTTCGACGTCAAGGTCCAGGAGAGTAGCAACACGAGTAAGAAGAAGTGTTAGGTTCATTTTCGTTAAGCGGGTAATAGAAGGAGGAAGTCTTCTTTTAAGATTACCTATAGGCTATACACTTCTTGCTTCTCGAGGAAAGGTTACTCTTTCATTCCAAATGTCTGATAGGATTTAGGAAATTGCCAAATTATAAGGTACAGCTTAGATAGCCAAGAAAAACATATAGGTTCATGCCTTCGGGGATGTAGGATTTATCCTCTCAGTAAAGGATCATGAATTCAACAGGTAGTATAGTTTGCCATAGAGAGCATCAAGTACTTAAGGGATACACCAGACTTAAGGATATGATTTCAACCATAGTAAGAATTTAGTTAACCCATACCAAAGGATTATAGCAGTAGGATTAACATCAAATGAAAGAGTGTTTTCATAAGTACGATTAGAGACCCATTGGAGAAGACAGGACTATGCCCATGGAAATACTTCAATGTTATATTAGGCTTCAGGGTAGACTATGTGTTTAGTTTAGTTATTCCTTTAGTCAATAAACGTAAGAATTAATAGAAAATTAGGATTGGGTTTCAACGTTCATAAGTTAACATAAAATGACGGTTAGATTTTAGCACCCGTACAGTGTAGATTTATAACGTCCCAAAAATTAGAGTTAAAAATTTCCTTTTTATTTAATCAAAAGACCATCAACCAAACATTTAATGTAAAACCGTAGTGAAATTAGAGTATGCCAATAATCACCTAAATACATCAAGTCAACAAGAAAATGCGGAACAACTTGGTGTGTGCGATGCGATCACCCTGAAATCTTCCCATTCGAACCAGAAGTACTTGAAACATAAACTAAAAACCATAAGCGCGGAGCTTAGTGAGTTCCTAAAAGCACCTTATACCATACATATCAACATACGATGGGCCATGCCTGACAACCATCGGGCCCTGCCCGATATTGATCCCTGCTCGGAACAGATCTGTCAGTAACATGAGATGGGCCCCGTCCCATCACATTCATCAGACCCCTTCTGACATTGGTCCCCGCCGATCATTCATACAGACATAAAAAATACATGCAAGAATCACTAAGATAAATAGCATACAATACACTCATCAGGCCCGCCTGACATCGGACCCCGACCGGAATACATATCACATACCACACATGCAAGAGTCACACAGACAACTAACATCCTAATCATAATAAATCATTGGCCGACATTGGTGCATTCGACCCGCTAAGCATGGGGATGAGACTCACCTCAAACTGTTGAAAAATTAGGTAAATGATCGGACTGCTGATCCGGAACCAAACACCCTCAACTTATAGGGTAAAAGACTATTTTACATTTTCCCTATTGGGCCACACTAACTTGGCCCAAAAAACCCTATAGTGGTCTAAGGCCCAATAATAGCCAAAGGCCCAATAATGGTCCAACCCATAGCCTAAGGTCCAACTAAGGCCCACCAGATACAAAGCCTAAAATCTAGCTACGGCCCAAAGTCCGAAGGGAGTCCAAGTCCAAAGGAAGGCCCAAAACAAAGAAGCCCATTCACAACATACGCCTTGCAAATTATAGAATTAGGGGACCGATTTAGTGAACTTAGCACCTAATTACTAGAATACATGGGGGATTTGAGCCCTTGTGATTCATTTGCTAAATTTGACAAAACAAAGTTGTTAAAGTTGAGTGAGTTGCACAAAAAAGATTTTGATGATGCGGAGATGATCCAACTTGATGGTGAACTTGAGATATATTATCACGTTTTGCATAAAGATGACCTATTCACTAGTTTGCAAAGAATTTACGTCATTTCTCGTTTGATGGTGGAAATGGGGAAACATTAGTCTTATCCTATGGTTTATATTTTGTTGAACTTGGTTTTGATTTATTTGTCGCGACTGCAACCGTCGAAAGATGTTTTTCTACGATAAAGTTTTTAAAGACGAAGTTGCGTAACAAAATAGGGGATGATTTTTTGAACGGTGCCATGATTTCTTATGTTAAAAAACTTATGAAAATGAAGATCAAAGATGTAATAGATGGGTTTCAAAAAATATGTAACCATAGATATCAAATTTAAATATACTAATACTTCAAAAAAATTATGTCGGAATATTTTTTTTGTGCCACCATTCTTCAAACTTTCTACGTCCACATCGACCATGCTCGAGAATTCATAGTTTGAGGGAAATTCATGATGTAAAAATTAGCATCTATTTTCTCCAATTCCTTTCCATTAGGATTACCGCGACCTTGGAAATCTCACCCCTATACCAGCCATTGCATCCATCGTTACCTTCCTCTTTCTTGCCCTTCCCGTTTCTGTAAGTCGATTCGCATCAGCACATAACTTTTCTAATTGAATCCCGATGACATATTTACCTTTAGTTTCATACATAAAGCCTAAAGAACTACGCCCAAAGTTACGTGGCTCTCATACTATCGCAGAAGGAGAATCATAATCAAATACCAATCAAACCCTTTGAAGCTCACCCCACACCGCCACTACTGGATTCTGGCACCGCCAATAGGAGTCAACGGTGCTTACATCACCAACAAGCATATACCATTTTCCATGATACTTGGGACATTAGGAATTGGGTGTGTTCTTTGAATGGTTTCTTTTCATCTACTCCATCGAGCAAATCTCATCTTGTGAAGGTGCTTTAAGAAACATTTAATCACAAAAAGATGCTAAGTTTGAAGTTGGCGATCACTTATAAAAACTTATGGTTTTTTGGAAGGCAATAAACTCTCTTGTTTTTAATGGAGAAAATAGCTCCCATTTGAAGATTGTGGATGAAATTAACCTGTTTGCGTTCGATTGGATAAAACATAAAAGTAAGCGGTCTTTCTCTTTGAATTGGTACACATCGACATTTTTCTCCCTATATGGCTTGTAGCATGTTGCTAGCTTTTGATTTTAGTACATCGATGGCTGTTCCAAAAAAAAAAAAAATTCAAGTTCCGTGTATTTTAAGTTTTGGTTTTCATATGATTTTTTTTTTATTATATACGTTTGACTTTCTTGGGTTTTTGTTGAAATTGGTTTTCTTATTTGGTCTATAAGTTCGTTAAGAAAGAAACAAAGAAGATGATAGCATAATCATTTTTATATACCTAATGACTAAACTGTTAAGTTATACGATTCCAAAAATAAATAAAAAACATAATCATTTCCCTTTTAGACACAAAACCCCCATAAAATTGAAGATGTAGGAGCGTCAAAAGTAACTAAATAGCTATAAAATATAAAAATAAATTGGGATATATAACTTTTTTTTATATATCTAATGTTCTAGTCTTGATCATCGAAAAAGTATGAATTTTGTAATTAACTACTTAAAGTGTATGTTTTTTAAGCTTTTAACATACACAAATATAAGTTATAGCCTTATATATAACTTATCATTTACGATAACTTGACAAAACTTTAATATAAATAAATGCAACCGCAAAATCTCTTTAATCTTTACGTAGATGAGACGCTTTGTCTAAAATTCTATGCACATATCCGTGACTTCCGCTCCATCTTACCTCAAAAAATCAACATTCATTTCACATCTAAATAATAAAAACAAAAACTTAATGTACGAATGAATAAATTTTAAGAAAAAAAATTATAAAAATATCCGCAACCTCATGGGTTAAATTGCATAACCTTCGGTGCAAGTCTTAGCAACCTGTCCAAAGCATGTGGTGTAAACTTCCTCGCAAACAAATGACACGCTTGGTTACTTTTCCCATTGTACTCACAATTCATGTCACCTCTAAGTTTCTCCAAAAACTCTTTTGTCACATCGTACCTCAAATACCGTGTCGGATGTGGGCCACCCTTTGACCAATCGACAAAAGTCAAAGTCCGATTCGCATTTTGTCCCCCAAATTTCCGTGTAACAAATGTAGGCAAGTAATGCTCGTCTGCGTAACATGAGCCATTACAATAATCTTGGAATACTGGAAAATATATCGTATCTGATATCACCTCAATTGCTAGGTCACGATTCATTTCAAACCATTGTGACCCTTTTCGCCATTCAGTGATTTTTACTGTTGGGTACATTTTTGAGCTGTAGCGGCCTCGACCCACGGGTCCTGGTAGGTCGTAGGACTCTACAAAATTATGGTTGGAATTGATCAGGTAAGAATATACTGTTGTAAAGTTGAACAGAGGAATACAAGTTTCTGACAGTAGAACAAATCGCTGGTTTGAGAAATCGAGAAGGGCGTTTGCTAATAGGCGACGCTCGGCTTCGATCATGCTGACTTTTCCCCATTCAACATCCTATAATCATCATAACAATAAAAAAGTTATTTTTATAATTAATGGGCATGTTATATTTATAAATTAAATATTAAAAATAGTTAGCTATCATTTTCTTTGATTTTTATTGCACTAAAGTTTTCTATATTATTAATTGGATTGTTTGAATCGTAATCATTTTGTAAAAATTAATGTTTAGCGAAAAATACTAATGAGTGACATTTAATAATATAAAAATGGGAAGTCATCAAAGATTCATGCTTGAAATTTCTAAACGGGAAAAGACATGTTTAAGACATTCAAAGCAAAGTGTACAAGTTTGATGCATGTTAGTACAACACATAAAGCAGAAAGATTTTCAAGGAGGGGTAGAAAGGTAAATTTTACGTAAAGAAAATTTCTTACCTTGCTTGGAATTCTCCGGCCATGGAAAACGGAGTGTACTTCTGGTTCTGTCCAATTGGAAGGTGGACCGGAGGAATGTACATAGATGTTGAAAAGACCATTATACCCTTTGAAGAACATCTCCCACAACGGCGACAACAACACCGATCCTCTCGTCAGAAACATGAACGCGACCTTCGGTGTTCTATCGAATGGATACTGCGCCACTTTTGGCACCATCGACGCTCTCCAGATCAACTCTCGGTCGCTCAGATCATGCATTACTTCCGTCGGATGTATGTAATTCTCCAATCTGATCTTCGGAGGCGGAGGCGGGGGGGATGAAAAAACGCCGTGGTTGTCTATTTCGGTGTCGGTGGAGAGAGAGAATTGTGTGAATTGAAGATTGAATGAGACGTTTTTGAGATGGAAAGTGAGAATCATGCCGAAACATAAACCGAATCCGAAGAAAAGTATTACAGAGATGAGATTTACTAGTTGAAATCGAGCATTGAAGGTCTTAGAGTGTGAGGCGAATGGGATTTGATTGTTCTTCATTGAAATTGGATTTCTGCGATACTTTTGATCTTCTGGCAAAAAGGGATGTGATTGGCAAAGAGAAGAAGAAAAACAATCTGTTATGGAAGCGTGAGAGATGGAACACACACATACATTCTACTCGGTTTCCCTGCAGAATATATACAATGATTAAATCTTTCAAGTTGTTTTTTCTTTTATTTTGTTTGCCTAAATTAAGCATTCATATAATTATATTAATTAATGCGATGCGATTAATATTTTACAAAAATAACGTAATCTATTTTTGTATAGAACCCGCCAATGAGGTTCAAGAATAACCACGTGTCATGTTATAACAGGTAATTCAAACATGGTAGAACAATTTAGTTTAGGTAAACTTATTCTTTGGATATACTGTTAACCAACTTAAATGTTAAAACACAATTATTTTGATTGAAAATCTATGTTATAATACTTTAATATTCATGAGATATATCAAATTAGCCACTAAAGATTCAATCACATTGAAGTCTCGATTTTTGTTAGATTTACTTCTCTTTAGACTATTAAGTGTGGACAACATGTTAAGATGTATATGTAATGGTTTGGTTCGATTATTACTTAAAATCAAACCATAACCATTACAATTGGTTAATTTATTTATCGGTTAATATTGGTTTTGATTAACAATTTTAATAAGATAATGGTTAATATCAGTTAATCATAATGATTAAAAATGACAATAAATAAATAAATATTTTTTTATAATAATTGAAAGATATAAAGTCCGTTAATATAAAAAATGGATGATTGTGAATATATAATTCTATTAATAGAAAATTTCTAATCCGATATAATTCCCAATAATTCTCCATTAAAATTTCAATTCCTAATATAATTACATATTATATATTTAATATTATATTATATTAAAAAATATTTATTAATATTATTGGTTTGGTTTTAGATCAAAACCATAACCAAACCGTATGCTACAAATTTTGTAACTCGTAAAATCCACTTAAATTACTAAAAAATTGTAAAATCCGCTTAAATTACTAAATGGTAAAATATTTTGTAACTTGAGTGGTCGATTATATTATTAATCCTAAATGTAAGTTATAAACCTCTTATAGCCGGATACAAAGGACAAACCAAATAAAATAAGTTATCATTATGATCATATCTTTAACGGCTAAGCCAAACTTGAAACTTTCATGATGATTTATATATTGCTATTATATGTGTTTGAATACTTATATGTATATAAGGTGGTTACTATAGTGTCAATCAACGATTTAATTCTTTGACGAAAACAACCTAAATATGAATTAACTAAAATCAAAATAATCATATTTGGAAAAAAGAATAGTTGCTTTAAAAATCGATGGAGTTCATCGCTTACATCCCACATGCCATTTAGGTGTCATGTTTTTTTATTATTTTTTTTTTAACAAACAACACATTAAATTTAATCACTTGTAGACTATATATATATATATATATATATATATATATATATATATATATATATATATATATATATATATATATATATATATATATATATATATTACTCTTTATTAAATTCTACATGTTACTTTTATATAATCTCTATTCTAATAAAAGAATATGTTTATTCTTTTTTTATCATGTTTCATCCTATTAAGTCTCTTAATTAGTATCATATCACTTATCAATCTATTGATTTTCCATTTTAAATTATAAATATTAAATTTCTCACTCTGATTACATTAATTATAACATTAGAAAAAAATTAAAATAAAATTAATACAAATTATAAGATAATATAATTTCATGTATTTATTTAAATTAACGATTATAATTCTATATAACTGAAAAAATATCTCTTAATTAATAATTTATTTAAAATAACTGAGTATTAATTTTAAATTTTTAATATGAAAATTTTATTAATTTTGTAACTGTAATTTCCACATATTATAAACTAATAAATATAATAATAAATGAATATTAATATTAATAATGCAGATTTTTTTTTTAATTTCCAAATACTAAAACGAAGGATACAATTTTGATTGTAGTTATTTTGAAATTTCAATTTAAAATTTGCTTAATGTTATACTTTCAAATTCTTTTTCATTAATACGATTTATGAGTTAGCTTCTAATTTTAAAGTTGCAAATCTGGTTGTGTTTATCTCTTAAGATTGACAACTTTATTAGGAAATATAGAAAAAATTTGAAAATAAAAATATCTACATGTTCAAGTGGAAATATATTTTTACTCCATGGATACCAAGAAACATAGAATTGAATTTGAAAATTATTTGTTTATTATAATTTTGAACCAAAATTATTGGCATTATTCTCTATTATAATTTTGAACCAAAATTATTGGCATTATTCTCTATATTATAGCATCTATTGAAGTTTTTAGGACTAAAAAATAAGATTAAATTAAATATTGCATATCCTAATTTTTTTTAGATCCACCACCGTTTGTTTGCGGTATCGCACAGGCACAATAGTGTAGACTCATGGCGTCGAAAGCAACGATGGTACAACTCTTAGCCACCGCCCCATCCCACAAGACTATGCATCGTAAGATGATTTATTTTATTAGAAATGAATAAATGTTTGTTAAATTAGACTTAAATAGAATAAATTACACGGATAGTTTTGCGTGTAGATGTCAAAATACACGTTCAATCATTATTTTCAAAAATTAATTCGGACCGTCCCTGTATAATTATTTTTTCACTCGGGTCGTCCATCCGGACATAAAATGTCACACCCCAAAATCGGAACGGCGGAAACGTTCTAGGGCAGAGGACGTCATGTACAATATTACAACACAGAATAATAGTAAACAAGCAAACAACATCATCCATTGCATTAATAATGTATTTTAATACAAGTGTGTTATGTACAATTTATAAGACACCAAAATATGAATCAAAATAAAGATGAGTCTTGAAAGTGTTCCATCTTCTTAAAAGTTGGCCTCGGTATCTGTCTACTGATGACATGAGAATACAAGTTATTTTGAAAGAGCTTATCAACTTTAAAGCTGATGAATTCATAAGCGTTTTAGTGTCATTGTTTGTATGAAAATGTTTGTAAGTGTTTGAATGTGTGAGCTTGTAAATGTTTGTGTCTTCTAGAAAATCCTATATTTTCTACTAAAAGTAGCCTTCTACCAAGGCATCAAAGGTGTTGTATGTTTGTTCATTGTAAAAGTGAGTATTCCTCCCAAAGGTGACTATCATTAATAAAATATAGTTTGTACATTACTGTTTATGTAAAGATCACAAAGTAAAAGTAATGGGGAAAATAATGAAGTACTGTAGTTTTATGTTATAGTGACTACTACTGTACTAACTACCTTAAACCAATTGTTAATTAAGGTGTAATGTGATATAATTGTAACCATACCTGATCGACCTAGTAAAACACAACGCTCGAAGATGTCGAGATGGTATGACATTCATCAACCGAAGACTTGCAGGTCCCACTGTAGCTAGCAACAAGGTGTAGGGCGGTCAGTCCAGTATAGATCTATACACGAATTCACGCTCTCCCTTCATAAGACTGTGGTTACAAGACGAGCCACGATAGATGCCTTGACCCGAAGTAGTGCTTCACATTTATGTTATAGAGTGTATGTATTGTATGTACTAATGTAGTGAATGTCCTTTCTGATTCTCATCATACTATGTTCTTTTGTATAGTATATAATGTGTATGAATAATATGTACTAGTGTATGATCTCTCTGTATAGTGTATAGTATGTTCTCTCTGCATGGTGTATAGTATGTATCGACTAATGTATGAGCTGACTCTTTGTATGTTTCATTGTATTAGAGGATAGTAAGTAGTATACCTCTAAACTATACCTATTATAGTTTACTAGAACTATTGTTTGAATGACTTAATCAGTTTATACACCTTTGCTACCCAAAGGTGTTGGAAACTGTAGTGAAAGCTTTATATCCTCACATGTATACATGATATATAACTAAGGATCAAACGACACTTGGACAAACAATAGAGTACTCTAAGTCCACACCCAAACAAGGAACATGAAATAGAGTGAGTCATCAGTCCTAAGATCTTCAAACCTTACTTATATAACTATATATGTATTAGACATGATTTAGACAATATATAAGTTTAAAGAATTGAAAGAAACGATTTGGTTACTAAGATCAAGTTTCATAACGAGTTTAATATGTAAAAGAGTTTGATAATCATTTTGAAGTAGTCTTGTTGACAAAATAGTTAAAAGTATAGTAAATCCATTTGTTTGCTAGTTATAAATCACACGTGATTGATATTATAACTATAGTGATTCAACTTGTATCCCCCCTAAAAACATTAAAAAAACATTTAAAAGATTAATTAAGGGGTATGAACTCACTTGTAGTGAGTGGTTTGGATGAAACTTCTGTATAGGATGCTAAGTGCCAAGTGAAGACTTGAGCACACACACAGATCCTAGTTAACATATAATGACACATATATGCATCTAATTAGTGGTCATAACAATAATTATGCAAGTAAAGACACCCTAGAACATGGAAAACACTTTGATTCAAGTGTTATAAGATCATAGGGTTGCATCTAAGGGTTGTAGGGTGTACATTGGAGTTCACGGCCCAAGAGCAAACTCTTATTGAGTTTACGGCCTAGGGTTTATGTCCCTAATGAGTTTACAGCCACAAAATCATTGTGACTTCTACCATTTTGATGTTTAAGGTCCATAGCTCAAGTTTTAAGTGTTCTAGACCAAGTTCTAAGCCTTAGGAAGGAGTTGTGGCACAAATGCACCACTTATGAGTGTTTACGGCCCAAGGAGATTGCCTTGGCCATAAACACCATATGTTCTTGAGTTTTTGTTATTTTCAAGTCCTTAAATCATCAACCTAACTAATAAACATGTAAAGGAGGTAAGAGCTTACAATTTGAAGGCTAATGAAGGGTGTTTTCGGCCCAAAACACACAAGTGTTCTTGGTGTTCTTGATAATATAAGTTCAAAACATGGAATTTGTGGATGGATTCAAGGATGAATCAAGGAGAAATGATGTATAACACGTAGATGGAAGGATTTTACTTACATTTGTGAAGATTGGAAGAAAACTGGAAGATCCTTGGGAGAGAAATCCGATTTCTCTAACTTACAATGTGAATAATGAATGAAAAATGTCTAAGTGTTATATATACTAGGGGTTCATGGCCACTTGGAGTTTACGGCCGTAAACCCAAGTGTCTTGGCCGTGAACTCCTCTTTTGAGGGTTAAATGCATAACTTGATGGATTAAAAGTTCAATTGCCATCCCCTTTCACTCATTCCTTTAGTGTATTTAGCTCAGAATGTCCATACAGACTCTAAATAGTGCCAAATGTTAGCAGAAGCAAGTTTGAGTTGATTGAAATGATTAACTATAAAATATAGAAATTTTGGGTTGTCACATAAAATGACTCTTTTACACTTAATAATTTCTTATTCATGTTTATTTAATTTTACTTGGCGGGAGACTTGTGTATTACATGAACTGATTAAAAAAAATTAAATATTAAAGGGTAAACATTATGTATTTTTTAAAGTAAAATTTTGAAATAAGGAAGGAAAAAACTATCCATTGCAATTTACAATCATATTTATTACATTTAATACTTTACATATACAAGTATAAATATTATGTGGCCTTTTAATTTTAAAAAATAAAAAAATAAAAATAAAAATTGACATGTGGATATTATTTATTTCAAAAATAACATAAAATAACAAATATCAAAACTAATGTGAGATTGACATGTGGAAAAATGAATCTTTTTTTTCTATCAGAGTATATTTATTATTTTTAAATTAAAAAAATCAAATAAGCACACCCAATCCACCCACCCCCTTCCCTTTACCTACCAGCTTTGTCTCCCATAAAATGACTCTTTCTCATCCTACCCTCTTCATCTCCATCCATTAGACAACTTCTCTCTCCTCTATTTCACTTTCTTGCATTCTTCGATGACCTGGATCTCCCCATCCACCGCCTTCATTGCTTCAGTAGGTCTAAGAAGATCTGATGAGATCGTGAAACACTCCACCATCTGATTCTTCATCATCCTCATTCTCTTTTGAAACAATCCACCATCGTATACATTCTGACATCACCATCGGAATCTAAAACCTGATACTATAACCAGAATCAACACCAATTTCTGTTTTGAAGCTAGAACCAGAATCAGAAACCAGATATTAAAACCATAAAAGCTTAAACCTAAATGAAATCAAGCAACAATTTTCTGAAATCTGGAACCAAAATAAACCAAAATATGGAACTATAATGAACACAAAATCCTAATAAAAAAATGTAATCAACATCAATTTTCGAGATGAAATCCTCAAACCTAAAATCGGCCATGCAAGGTCACACAAGAAAACAAAGTAAAAAATGTGGAGAAAATGACAGTCAGAAACTGTTGTAATAGAGGATGACAAAGAGAAAACGAACTAGCCGAATCAATCTTTGGTTGCTAAACCTTCATCTTTCTATGGCATACCTGTTTTCCATAGCTTCCATGGCTTCGAAATAGAACCGGGAAGAGAATAATTGTTCGTCAGAGAAGATGGAGGCATGTCTTTCTTTGTTCGGTGGCCTTGACATAGCTTCTCCATCATTTGGGGGCACTGAGTGGAGGTCTTCGGCAGGATAACATCCAGGCAGTTGTGGTCACTTTCTCAACCACCCTTTCCTAATATGGTGTTAGGATTCTATGTTTTAGGTTATATTGAGGTGGGGTAGGGTGGGGTTGAAAATTATTTATTATATCTTTTTTATATATAAAATAAATTATAATAAAATTAAAAATAAAATATGTAACGACCCGTTCCCGGTATGTTAATTAATTGTTAATGGACTAAGTTTTCAAGAGGGACTCGGCGAGTTCTAGCCTGACTCGCCGAGTCGGGTCGCGTCTGAGGGCACGCGTGAGCTGGCGACTCGACGAGTCCGTAATATGGACTCGGCGAGTCCACCTGTCTGGGTGAAACCCTAAATTTCCCGGGTTGCCCACTATTTATACCACCTTATAGCCCCCATTCTCGCCTCCCTCACCCTGAGAACACAGTGTTAGAGCCCCAAACCTCCATTGAAGAGCTTATTTGTGTTTGGTGCCCTATTTGTGAAGGTGTGAAGAAGGAGAAGAAGAAAGAAGCAAGGAGAAGGGCTGGAGTGCAAAGATCCAAGGCCAAATCAGAGCTAATAGAGGTATTTTCGGAGTTCCAACTTATTATATGCTTTAAACTTCCATTAGAGCTCTCCTAAGAGCTAGTTGATGCTTGTTCCAAGCCTTACACTTGCATGAATGTCTTATTGAGTCGGAATATCCATGGATCTGAATGTTGGGGTGTTGTAGAGCCCAGATCTACTGTCTTTTTGGAGTTATATTGCATGATAACCATAGATCTACCCATTTTATGCATCTTTTAGCCTTATTTCCCTTATTCATGAGGTTGTGCACGTAAAGTTGGAAACTTTACGTGGTAAAACAGCTTATTGGACTCAGATCTATCAATTGTATGCATTGGATTCAAATAAAATCAAGTAGAAATCAGTTGCATGGCGGCGACTCGGCGAGTCGGAAGAACGACTCGACGAGTCGGGTCGCGAGCCACGAGTCCCTCAGTTTTTATCAGTGTCGAGTGTACGAGGTGAGTTAGAGAGTGGACTCAGCGAGTTGAGAGTGGACTCAGTGATGGAGGGACTCGACGAGTTTGTTCATACAACTCGGCGAGTCCAAGGCAATCTTCTTGAGGATCAAGAACAACTCGTCGAGTCTGTTCATACGACTCGGCGAGTCAGATGAAGATTGTCTGAGTTCTTGGATCAAGTGGGTACTCGTCGAGTCGATGCCAGACTCGACGAGTAGCAGTGAGCAGTAATGAAAAGTGAGAGTAGGACTCGACGAGTTGGGTAGCCAACTCGGCGAGTCAGCCCAAAAGAGAGTTGACCTTGACTGTGGGTAAAAGAGTCATTTTACCCCAAGCGCAGTGTTTAGTATTGATTGAGTGTGTTTATGGACTTGTAGCCGAGGAGATTCAGGAGCAGCCGCCGTTAGCTTTCCGAGCCACACACTCAGCAGCCAGCTTACGAGGTGAGTTTCCTTCCAGTAGGAACGGGTCTAAGGCCACAATGCCGGCCCGTTCAGTTAGCAGTAGTTTCCGGATTTAGGTCCGATGCAGCAGTTAGTATGTTCGATGCCTTCGTGGTTCGACAGGGTTGTGTGCTATGTTTTATGTGTTCCGGGCCACGGCCCGATGTAGCATGTCGTATATGTGTTATGCTAGTTGATGTGTTATGCCATGCCATGTTCAGTCAGACAGTTCCGGACTTCGGTCCGATGCAGGGGACAAGGTCCCAGTCAGTTCCGGACTTCGATCCGATGCAGTTAGTTCCGGACTTCGGTCCGATGCAGGGGACAAGGTCCCAGTCAGTTCCGGACTTCGGTCCGATGCAGTTAGTTCCGGACTTCGGTCCGATGCAGGGGACAAGGTCCCAGTCAGTTCCGGACTTCGGTCCGATGCAGTTAGTTCCGGACTTCGGTCCGATGCAGGGGACAAGGTCCCAGTCAGTTCCGGACTTCGGTCCGATGCAGTCAGTTCCGGACTTCGGTCCGATGCAGTAGTTCCGGACTTCGGTCCGATGCAGGGGACAAGGTCCCAGTCGGTTCCGGACTTCGGTCCGATGCAGTGGGCAAGGCCCAATATGTGTTTATATGTTATTGTATGGTATGTGGTAGTTTGGGGGAGCTCACTAAGCTTCGTGCTTACAGTTTCAGTTTTGGTTTCAGGTACTTCCGCAAGCAAAGGGAAGAGCTCGGGATGACGGCATCGCACACACTACCGCCTCAGCTTTAGCCTGGGATTGATTTAGTTGTTTGATTTGATGTAGTACGATACAGCTTTCCGCACAGTATTTTATCATGTTTTGGAATACGTCACGCATGGTTTTATTATATGATACTCTGATGACAGTTTTGATTATATTAAAAACAAAAATTTTTGGGTCGTATTTTTGGGTCGTTTCAAGTTGGTATCAGAGCCCTGGTTTGAGGGATTCGGATACACTTTCGGGTGTATCTGAACTCAAACTAAGGGAATTAAAAGATTTTAATAAAATAAAAAAATGTTTTACAAACAGAAATTTTGAAAACACTTAGAAGAAAGAATTGTTTTAACAAGATAGAGGTGTGTGCATGCGGTCAGCCGAGCTCAAGTAAGTACTCCCAAATTACCCATACAAATTATTTGTTCAGTTTCAGTTTCAGTAGAACAACATACTAGTATAGGGCTAAGGATCTAGGAGAATGCCTTATGTGCCTGTTTATGTGTTACAACTTTATGAGTATTGCATGCTAGAATTGAGTAGACAGCAGTAGGATAGCCTGGTTAGGTTATGCCTGATAGTACGAGCTTAGCATCTTATGCTAGTGCAGTTTCTTGTTATGAGAATAGTTTGCTTGAGTCTGTTTTCCGTGTCCGAATGCTGCTTGCTTTGTGCTCAGTGGGGTTCCGAGTGATGGGAGTTAGCCATTAGGTGAACACGTCACACCACATGTGACTAGGATTGAATAATCTCAGAGTACTGGAAAATGGCCCTATTGCGCAGCTCTTGTTTGAGTCCAACCGTTATAGGGACGGGTCTTTTACTCGAAGGATTATCTGATCCTCATCACATGTGATGGTGTTTAGGTAATGGCTAATTGGCGTTATGAGGAAACCTTCAGCAGCTGAGGACCAGTTGTGTCGAGCTTGAAGTTTCCCCTAGGACAAGCCTAGGATGAGAGTATCAGAGAATGACAGTAGTAGAAGTGACTTGGTGGAGTCAAGGCGGTTCTTGAGGAAAGTACAGATAGATGTGGAAGGTAGTAGGGGCCCATACTACTGAAAGCAGAGGATCCGTACTCGAATTAAGGAAGGCCAAGACAAGACCAGGAAGCTATTAGTCGTATCATGATCCCTTGAAATATTTCAGTGTTCTGATGTTATTATGATATGTTTCAGAATGGTAGTTTTGCGTCCGAGGCCAGCAGCCGGCAGTTCAGATGTCGGAGGGGGATCAGGATCGGGATCAGGCCCAGAGGCCGGGCAGATGGATGAGCAGACTAGGGAGTTCCTTTCTTCCGAGGTTACCCGCATCATACTAGAGCAGACTCCTGTGATCTTCGGTTCGATCAAGGAGGGTATTTTAGAGTTGATGGATGAGCGATTGAGTACTTTTCGGGCTGAGATGGCGGCCGTGATGGGGTCGCGCACTCTTACATTCAGGGAGTTCAGGGCGTGCGGAGCTCCAGACTATCATGGGTCGTGGGACCCCATAGCGAGTACCAGGTGGTTGGCGGATGTGGCCAACGCATTCCGCACCAGCAGATGTCCCGAAGGGGAAAGGTCAGATTGGCGTCCTGTCTTCTGAAGGACAGGGCACGGGATTGGTGGGAGGAGGTTGGACACGCCATCGGGGATGATGTGGCGTTGGATGCTATGACCTGGACTGATTTCTCTACCAGGTTCAGGGCGGAGTTTGCACCGGTCATTGAGGTGCAGCAGCTAGCCAGGGAGTTCCAGGATCTTACCCAGACTACCGAGACAGTGGCGGAGATCACCGCCAAGTTCAGGGAGAGGGCTCTTCTTGTTCCTCAGTATGCAGCCGATGAGGAGATGAAGAAGGCCCGTTATCATGAGATGTTGCGGAGTGATATCCGCATGTTTGTGAGCCGGTCCAGTTGTAAAACGCTGGACGACATGATTGCTAGAGCCAGGGAGAGGGAGATTGATCTTGAGATGGAGAGGAAGAGGAAACCGGAGGCGGTTTCGGGTTCAGGTAGTGCGGGCAAAAAGCCCAAGGTTTCAGATCACAGGTCCAGGAGTCAGCAGAGCCACGGTCGATGTGGCAAGTGTGGGAGGATGCACGAGGGGGCGTGCAAGGCAGGGAGTTCCGGCTGCTACAAGTGCGGTCGGGTTGGGCATATGAGCAGGGATTGTACGGCCCCTGCTACTGCGGTTTCAGCATCAGATCTGATTTGCTTTCAGTGCAATCAGAGGGGACACAAAAGGTCCCAGTGTCCCAGTTTAGCTGCAGCAGGGAAGGTGGTTGCACCTGCCCCTGCCACCCTGAGGATTACGGATGGCCGGCAGGGCCGAGCTGATGCGCCGGTGGCGAAGAGCAGGGCATTTCAGATGACAGCAGAGGAGGCGCGAGCGACTCCTGATGTGGTGACGGGTATGAATCTTTCCTTCATCTTTTGTTATTATATTGCTTGAATATTACTTGATGATATGTTATTAGGGTCGTTCTCGATGAACGGCATCCCCGCTTTGGTATTGTTCGATTCGGGGGCTACCCGATCATTTGTATCGCTTGCGCTTAGCAGAGCTCCCGAGGAGCTGGATTGCCCACTAGAGGTTGAGATAGCAGATGATAGGACCGTGAGGGTCAGCAGAGTACATAGAGGGTGTTCCCTTCAGATATTTGACGAGCAGTTTCCAGTGGACCTGGTTCCTATTCCCCTACGTGGGAATAAAGTTATCGTGGGCATGGATTGGCTGAGCCCCAATGGGGCGGTGATTGATTGTGAGCTACAGCTAGTGAGGGTTCACACTCCCAGTGGGGGAGAAATAGTGATTCAGGGCGAGAGGCCCCAGCGAGGACCGATCTTTTGTTCCGCCGCGAGGGCGAGGCGCTATGTCCAGCAGGGTTGCGCCGGTTTTGTAGCCTACGTCTTGGATGCCCGGGAGAAGGGCAAGACGGCGATTGATGATGTTCCTGTTGTTCGTGACTACCCGGATGTGTTTCCCGAGGATTTGCCGGGGATACCTCCAGAGAGATAGGTTGAGTTCAGGATCGATCTAGTTCCTGGTGCGGCTCCGATAGCCAAAGCACCATATCGGCTAGCTCCCCCTGAGATGCAGGAGTTGTCTACGCAGCTTCAGGAGCTGTTAGACAAGGGTTTCATTCGGCCGAGCAGTTCGCCTTGGGGAGCGCCGATCTTATTTGTGAGGAAGAAGGATGGGTCGCATCATATGTGCATTGATTATCGGGAGTTGAATAAAGTAACGGTGAAGAACCGTTACCCACTTCCGAGGATAGATGACTTGTTTGATCAGCTTCAGGGAGCGTCTTGGTTCTCCAAGATCGATCTACGCTCCGGTTATCATCAGATGAGAGTTAGAGATGAGGACGTACAGAAGACTGCTTTCAGGACCCGGTATGGTCATTATGAGTTCGTGGTGATGCCTTTTGGGCTCACCAATGCCCCAGCCGCGTTCATGGATCTCATGAACCGCGTGTGCAGACCGATGCTGGATCGGTCGGTGATAGTATTTATAGATGACATCTTGGTATATTCCAAGACTCAGGGGCAGCACGAGGAGCACCTGCGGGAGGTGTTGGAGACTTTGAGGAGGGAGAGACTTTTCGCTAAGTTCTCCAAGTGCGAGTTCTGGTTGCGCGAGGTGCAGTTTCTTGGGCATCTCGTTAACCAGAAGGGTATTTTGGTTGATCCGGCCAAGATTGAGGCCGTGATGCAGTGGGAGGTCCCGAGGTCTCCATCTGAGATTCGGAGCTTCCTAGGGTTGGCAGGGTATTATCGGAGATTTATCCAGGACTTCTCCAAGATAGCGGTGCCGCTCACCCGACTAACCAAGAAGTCGGTGGTTTTTTGTTGGGGGCCTGAGCAGCAGGCGGCGTTCGAGACTCTCAGGCAGAGATTGTGCGAGGCTCCGATCCTTACCTTGCCAGAGGGCGTAGAGGATTTCGTAGTCTACTGTGATGCTTCGATCACAGGTATGGGAGCAGTATTGATGCAGCGAGGCCATGTGGTAGCTTATGCCTCGAGACAGTTGAAGCCTCACGAGGCTAACTATCCTACCCACGATTTGGAACTGGGGGCAGTTGTGTTCGCCCTCAAGATTTGGAGACATTACCTTTATGGGGTCCGCTGTACTATTTACACGGATCACAAGAGTTTGCGATATCTTATGGATCAGCCGAGTTTGAACATGAGACAGAGGAGATGGTTAGACGTGCTGAAGGACTATGACTGTGAGATCCTTTATCATCCAGGGAAGGCCAATGTGGTGGCCGACGCCCTGATCCGCAAGGTGTCGACGGCCCCTATCAGAGATCTGTGTATGAGGATGACAGTGATCACTTCCTTGTTGGAGCGGATCAAGGAGACTCAGATGGAGGGTCTCAAGGAGGAGAGGCATAAGTGTGAGAGGATAGTGGGCCGAGTGGCTGCATTTGAGTACGACAGTCGTGGTTTGCTGACACTTCATGGTAGGATATGGGTACCGTACTGGGGTGGAGTACGGCAAGTATTGATGGACGAGGCTCATAAGTCTCGGTTTTCTATCCACCCAGGGGCGACGAAGATGTATCGAGATCTTCGATCGGATTATTGGTGGCCCTGCATGAAGCGAGATGTCGCTTGGTATGTGGAGAGATGTTTGACCTGTCGGAAGGTCAAGGCGGAGCACCAGAGACCTCACGGCAAGATGCAGCCGTTAGACATTCCCGTGTGGAAATGGAAGGATATCACCATGGATTTTGTCACCAAACTTCCCAGGACCGCACGTGGAGTGGACTCGATATGGGTAGTGGTGGATCGGTTGACGAAGAGTGCCCATTTTATCCCGATCCAGGAGAGTATATCGGCGGAAAAGTTAGCCGGCATCTATGTGCGGGAGATAGTGGCACGTCATGGAGTGCCGGTATCGGTGGTGTCAGACCGAGATGTCCGTTTCACCTCCAGATTCTGGAAGCGGTTCCACGACGAGATGGGTACTCGTCTTCATTTTAGTACCGCTTTCCATCCTCAGACTGACGGGCAGAGCGAGAGGACGATTCAGACTCTCGAGGACATGCTTAGGACATGTGTTCTAGACTTTGGGGGCAGTTGGGATACGTATCTTCCGTTAGCGGAATTCTCGTATAACAACAGTTATCATGCGAACATTGATCGACCTCCTTTTGAGATGTTATATGGCAGGAAGTGCAGGACCCCGATTTGTTGGGGTGAGGTCGGTCAGCGAGTCATAGGGAGCACCGAAGTGGTGCTCAAGACGACGGAGTTGATCCAGCAGGTCCGTAGTAGGCTGCAGACTGCGCAGAGTCGACAGAAGAGCTACGCCGACAGGAGGCGTTCAGACTTGGAGTTCCAGGTGGGAGATATGGTTCTTCTGAAGGTCTCACCTTGGAAAGGTGTCATCAGGTTCCGGAAGAGGGGCAAATTGGGCCCCAGATTTATTGGTCCCTTCAGGGTTTTGGCCCGGGTGGGTCGGGTTGCTTATCGGTTAGATCTCCCTGAGGAGCTTAGTCAGATACACAACACCTTCCACGTGTCGCAGTTGAGAAAGTGTTTGGTGGATGAGTCAGCAGTCGTTCCCCTAGTGGATATTCAGGTTGATAGCAGCCTGAATTATATTGAGAGACCGATCGCGATTCTGGATCGGAAGATCAAAACCTTGAGGAACAAGGTCATACAGCTAGTGAAGGTGCAGTGGCAGCACCGGAAGGGATCTGAATGGACGTGGGAGGCTGAGGAGGAGATGAGAGCGCACTACCCGGAGTTATTCGCAGATCCAGCCGTAGCAGACTTCGAGGACGAAGTCTGAGACAAGTGGGGGAGATTTGTAACGACCCGTTCCCGGTATGTTAATTAATTGTTAATGGACTAAGTTTTCAAGAGGGACTCGACGAGTTCTAGCCTGACTCGCCGAGTCGGGTCGCGTCTGAGGGCACGCGTGAGCCGGCGACTCGACGAGTCCGTAATATGGACTCGGCGAGTCCACCTGTCTGGGTGAAACCCTAAATTTCCCGGGTTGCCCACTATTTATACCACCTTATAGCCCCCATTCTCGCCTCCCTCACCCTGAGAACACAGTGTTAGAGCCCCAAACCTCCATTGAAGAGCTTATTTGTGTTTGGTGCCCTATTTGTGAAGGTGTGAAGAAGGAGAAGAAGGAAGAAGCAAGGAGAAGGGCTGGAGTGCAAAGATCCAAGGCCAAATCAGAGCTAATAGAGGTATTTTCGGAGTTCCATCTTATTATATGCTTTAAACTTCCATTAGAGCTCTCCTAAGAGCTAGTTGATGCTTGTTCCAAGCCTTACACTTGCATGAATGTCTTATTGAGTCGGAATATCCATGGATCTGAATGTTGGGGTGTTGTAGAGCCCAGATCTACTGTCTTTTTGGAGTTATATTGCATGGTAACCATAGATCTACCCATTTTATGCATCTTTTAGCCTTATTTCCCTTATTCATGAGGTTGTGCACGTAAAGTTGGAAACTTTACGTGGTAAAACAGCTTATTGGACTCAGATCTATCAATTGTATGCATTGGATTCAAATAAAATCAAGTAGAAATCAGTTGCATGGCGGCGACTCGGCGAGTCGGAAGAACGACTCGACGAGTCGGGTCGCGAGCCACGAGTCCCTCAGTTTTTATCAGTGTCGAGTGTACGAGGTGAGTTAGAGAGTGGACTCAGCGAGTTGAGAGTGGACTCAGTGATGGAGGGACTCGACGAGTTTGTTCATACAACTCGGCGAGTCCAAGGCAATCTTCTTGAGGATCAAGAACAACTCGTCGAGTCTGTTCATACGACTCGGCGAGTCAGATGAAGATTGTCTGAGTTCTTGGATCAAGTGGGTACTCGTCGAGTCGATGCCAGACTCGACGAGTAGCAGTGAGCAGTAATGAAAAGTGAGAGTAGGACTCGACGAGTTGGGTAGCCAACTCGGCGAGTCAGCCCAAAAGAGAGTTGACCTTGACTGTGGGTAAAAGAGTCATTTTACCCCAAGCGCAGTGTTTAGTATTGATTGAGTGTGTTTATGGACTTGTAGCCGAGGAGATTCAGGAGCAGCCGCCGTTAGCTTTCCGAGCCACACACTCAGCAGCCAGCTTACGAGGTGAGTTTCCTTCCAGTAGGAACGGGTCTAAGGCCACAATGCCGGCCCGTTCAGTTAGCAGTAGTTTCCGGATTTAGGTCCGATGCAGCAGTTAGTATGTTCGATGCCTTCGTGGTTCGACAGGGTTGTGTGCTATGTTTTATGTGTTCCGGGCCACGGCCCGATGTAGCATGTCGTATATGTGTTATGCTAGTTGATGTGTTATGCCATGCCATGTTCAGTCAGACAGTTCCGGACTTCGGTCCGATGCAGTTAGTTCCGGACTTCGGTCCGATGCAGGGGACAAGGTCCCAGTCAGTTCCGGACTTCGGTCCGATGCAGTTAGTTCCGGACTTCGGTCCGATGCAGGGGACAAGGTCCCAGTCAGTTCCGGACTTCGGTCCGATGCAGTCAGTTTCGGACTTCGGTCCGATGCAGTTTCCGGGCTTCGGCCCGATGCAGTGGGCAAGGCCCAATATGTGTTTATATGTTATTGTATGGTATGTGGTAGTTTGGGGGAGCTCACTAAGCTTCGTGCTTACAGTTTCAGTTTTGGTTTCAGGTACTTCCGCAAGCAAAGGGAAGAGCTCGGGATGATGGCATCGCACACACTACCGCCTCAGCTTTAGCCTGGGATTGATTTAGTTGTTTGATTTGATGTAGTACGATACAGCTTTCCCCACAGTATTTTATCATGTTTTGGAATACGTCACGCATGGTTTTATTATATGATACACTGATGACAATTTTGATTATATTAAAAACAAAAATTTTTGGGTCGTATTTTTGGGTCGTTTCAAAATAATAAGGGTAATATAGTCATTTTATGTCTGACAAAGGATACGTCAAGCAAACTTAAACTAAAGAAGGATGAAGCGTGCACATCTAAAAAACCAAGGGATGGTCCGAGTTAATTTTTTATAACATCCTGACGAAGTATGAAGGTTTATGGTATTTAGCCCTTGTGTATAAGAAAGCTTGCAAAATGGCCGATAATGGCATTTTGTAATTTTAGACCGAGATCTAGTAGGATGGGCGTACGTTGCGTACGCAGGGCGTATGTGCGAGGGATTAGTACGTTGGGCATACGTGCGAGGGTTTCAAACTCTAAATTTTAGGTTTTGGACCTTATTTAAACATCTTTATGGCCTCCAACCTCATCTTTCATCAGCCTCCAACACCTTCATTCGACTTTAGCAAACCTTAGCTACTTGTTTAAGCATTCTTGACCTTTGAGTGTGTTTTTGGTGGTCTTGAAGGAGAAAGAAGGAAGTAGAACCACCTTGGAAGCTTAAAGGAGCCTTGGATCTACGATCTTCACCTCTCTAGCAACCTCCAAGAGGTATAAAGTTTCAAACTTGGCTTGTATTTCCTTAGATCTTGCTAGGTTCTTGATTCATGAGCATTTTGTCTGAAGTCTTGACCTTTTTGGAGTATGGCATGCTTTAGTCCATTCTAGTTGTCTTTTTAGATGTTTTGAGGGGTTTAAAAGCATAAAAATAGGGGTTTGGATCTTAATCCTGCTCCATGCATGTGTTTGTTTGTCTAAATGGGTTAAGAGGATGGGGTTTTAGCATTTATCACTTATTGGCAATGCAAGACCATAAAGTTGGAAACTTTATGGTCAAGGATGATATTTGGGACTTGGATCTGCAATTTGGTCGTAATAGCTTAAGTATTAAGCTCTTAACTCGTTAAAAAGAAGTCCAATTGTGTATGCTGGGGATGCCATTTGGAACGTTGTGTGTATGCAGTTCCAGCCCCGACTCCTCGAACATTGAGTACGCCCAGCGTACGAGGATTGAGTTGACTTGGTAAGGGTGGATTCGCTGATTTTGTTGATTTTGACCGATTTTGACCAAGGGTATTTTGGGAATTATTATAAATTTAGAATGAGAAATGTTTAAATTATTAGGAGTCGGGTAGATCCAGTTGTCGGAGTAGAGATTCGTTTCAACTGTATTCAGACTGAGAGGTGAGTTTTCCTCACTGTACTTATGGGTCGAAGGCACCAAGGCTGGCCAATTGGGTTGGATATCCTATTTTGTTGTATGTTGTTATGCAGAGTTATGTGGTATTGGCTATGTGATTAGACTGGTAGATCTATAAGAATGCTTGTCTTGCTGTTATTGATTGATAATGTTATGTATCGATATGTTATGCTTTACTGGGTTGAGGAGTACCAGATTATACTGAATTCCAAGATACCCAGGGCAGTTCGGATGAACTGAAGGCCTGCGAGGCGATCCAGTCAGGCCGAAGGCCCAGAGAGAGGTCCACATAGGCTGAAGGCCTGGTGGGGCGGTCCGGTCATGTTGAAGGCTCTTTATGGATGTTGTTGTTTGTTATTTTATATGGTGGTACCTTGGGGGAACTCACTAAGCCTTGGCTTACAGTTTTAGTTTTGTTTCAGGTACATCTGAAGGTCGTGGCAATGCGAATGTGTGATCGTGCACATCCTTTGGTTTTATGTTATATGGATTTTTCAGACACTTTGATTTCTAAGAAACACTTTTGAAACAATGGTTTTGTAAACATTATGTACTGAATTGTTGTTTTTGAAAAGTTAAAATTTGTTGGGATTTTTGAGATGTTACATTTTTTTAAAATAGGTACTAAACATGACTTTTGGCACATGCACAAATGATGATTCGTGTAATTTACCTTATTAAATAAAGAGTAAATTACACGAATCGTGCATGTGGTTTTGGATAATTTGCCTACTTGGTCCTTAACTTTTTTTTAATGCCGACCATCCTTATTGTTTGTTTTTATTGCATGCTTAGTCCTTACCGAACATAAAAGGACCATTTTACTCTTATTAAATTTATTTTTTAATTTATTTGTCTTTTAAATTATTTTTATTATTATTAAAATCCAATGGACCCCACCACACAACCCTAATCCCACCCATCCCCCACCCTCCTCTTTGTTCATGTTCTAGAATAATTGCTATGTTGGCACCGTTGAAGTGCTCCTCAAGAAAATCAAATTGACTCCAAAAATTGAAATCATGGAATCTAACAACATCATTACACCTTTCTCCCTCAAATCTTATCATATGATCAACCCTTCGATTTCTTCCAATGTGAATAAAACACTTGGAACAAAGATGACTCTACATACCTACATCTATGATGATTTGAATGCAATCTCTCAAGAAACAAAAAAACATTCTCTAACAATTTGATTCATCTGAAGCTTATAATTTTACTTACATGAATGTTGAACCAAGACATGGTGATTCATATGTCTGCCCATTTTGTTTTAGTTCTTTCTATCACTGCCATCATTCATATTTTTGAATTTCTTTGTTGAACAGCAAGTTTGACCACCAGATGAATTGACTCCAAAAGATAAATCTTCTAATATGGTATCTAAGAAATATAAAGTGCCTATAGTCGAAGATAACTCCTTGTTTTTCATCTTCGTTTTTTTTATTTGATTTTTGACTGGATGACAAAGCATTGGTAGTCGTATTTTTATTACTGGAGAGTAGCTTTTGTTATTTTTTTTACTATAAGGGAGGTATGAACATCACTAGCATCATTCACAAGCAATTGAAACCAATTCTTATAATTATTGTGTTGAGCTTAAAACATGTGTGTCGACGAGGTGACCAAGTTAACTTTCTTCCCGGGACGATGTTTCTAAAGTAGGTGGTATATCGTGTTGGTGGAGTAAGCGGAGGATGTCGTATTGGCAGTGCGGTTCGATGTTGTAACACCCGTAGATTCGGGCTCGTCAATTAAGATATAATAAAAGATATTAATGAAAATTTTGATATAAGATTATTTAGGATAAATAATCTTAACCAATTTATAGTATATGTGATAAGAGTTCCATACATATAAAGAATGTTGAAATCCGACTTCGTATGAAGAAGTAATACTTAATTGAAGTTTTACGATTAAACAGAAACGACTGTGCGTATCGTAAAAAGTGAAGTTTTGATAAATTACTTTTTTTTGCCTAAAAGGTTCAAATGAAAGTCATAATAGTCATTAAGCCGAGAGCGTACATATAAAGAACGTCCAAATCTGACTTTGTGAGAGGAAGTTATAATTTTTCGAAGTTTCAGCGTAGCACTGCAGGCACAAAAATCGAAATACTAATCGGTTGATTATTATCCGAAACAATATAAACAAGAATTGAAAATCTTATAAATTTGAACCAGTCGATATAAAGACAATCGATAATGAAGTTCGTATCCAAAGGTTATGAATTTCACACGAATTTTAATAGTCTAAACCGGTCTAAATATGAAATTTGTTAGAGCAAGAATTAGATAGTGAGGCCTTAATGAAAATTTTAGATCTTGTCGATAGCTACGCTTGTATATAAAATTATGAAAAAATGGAGCTCGTATGCGAAAAATTATGGCCATCTGAAGATTTTAGGAAAATACCTGTGCTGGTGATGTGGCATCACCAGAGTGCGCCACGTGGAAAATCGGCCACCCACTTCATCAAGAGACAAGAGGACATGGCACCATGATATATGGACACGTGACACCACGAAAAAGCGACACATGTCGACATTCTAGAATGATGACGCGGACAAGCAGCATAACGACACGATGTAAACGACCAGTGGAGCCAGCAAGGTCAGAGGACGCAAACCGGACCCTTATATGCACGACTTGCTTATATTTTTTTTGGATATAAATAATCGCCTCCATATAAGCTCCATCCCTCACACCCCTATAGCTTCTGTCTCAATTTCTCTCAACAATTTTAGCACATTTTTCTTAGGGTTATGTGCTCCAGCGAAGCCCTACAACCCCTGAGGTATTCAACCAAGTAGTAGCCATCCAATAGGAGCCATGTGAGTGCGATTTCCTTACTTTGGTCGGGAAGAACCTTTGTAAGTTAAGCTACATACTTTTTCTTTTAGTGTAACTTATATTTATAGTCATAAACAAGATTTGTCACGTTTATATTTTATTGTGAATCTATAAACAAGATTTATCAATGATTACAAATCATAAATACCGATTAATCTACTTACAAGAAAGGTGTCTAAATTTGTCACGTTGACTTGGTTATTAGATATTAGAAATGCTACATGCTGAAATGGTCTTGCCTCCTAACTGTCATGCATGGCTGATCCTTACTTGATAGATCTTGATGTTGACATTGAGATTTGTAAGGAGTCTAGACTATAATTACTATAGTCACTAGGATTACGAAACTAAACTAACGCTTGGTACTTTATGCGTCTATGTCTTTTTCAAAGTACGAAGCGAAGCGCTACCAAAATCGTCATTCATACACTTTTTGCAAGCGAGTACATAGTTACTTTCATCTTACACATAGATATGAAGTATCTAGATAATTGCATGTCTAATGTGCTTATTATTTGTGTCGAAAAATGCTTTGTGTTAGATAAAGCAATATGAGATGATATTTAATTGATTTAATCATATAAGTATTTTACACTTATAAATAAGTATTTGGTGGTTATAGGTGATGAGAGATAGTGATGATAGATAGGTAATGATAAATCGGTGATGGTAAATAAGTAATGATAAATAGGTGATGGAGATGAGATATGATTAGGAGATGTCATAACCTTGATGTGCGATATTATGATGTAGTCATCTACCAGAGTATAGATGGTGGTTACACACTATTCTATACAGTCCTGTAGAACACTATTGGGTCTAAAAAATGGTTTATACTTTAATTTTCTAAGCAATTGTAGTTTTCGGTCAAGGACCAAAAATACCTTTGGGTTTACTTTTCTAAGAAATTGTTGTAAACGTGTTTATGATTGTAAATGTGTTTACGAATACTATTCCCTATAAATAGTGTTAGTAGATGCTAGATGGAAGAAGTCGTTTATAGTCGTATGTGCGTGTTTCGAGTCCATTGTACCTGATGTTTGCAACCAATATAAACATGTACAATTTGGATCTTTCTTGCTTCTTCTACTTCTTGTTTTATCATTTTAGCTTGTTCTTTGTATTGATCACTAGCTGGTTCTTAGTTTTTGGGGACTTACAATTGGTATCAGAGCTAAAATGATTCTACTTCGTGTGCAGGTAAAGTAGCGGAAGATGAGAACAAGGAGAACACTATTGAAAAACCCAATGTCTCCTTGAACTCTGATTATGTTGCTTCTAACTCGGTACTTATGATGAACGTGTTGTTGGTAAATACAGGCCACCAAAACAAGAGAAATAGACGACTTGTTGTATGTGTGCATGTGGGAACAATCAGAGAAAAGACAAGTACACGCCACCAGGGGCAGACAGAAACAACTCCTACATGAAGAAAACAAAATGTTTTCATGGTGGAACACCTAGACACATTGTCAGAAATTGTCCAAATTGTGCATACGTTCCCTACTATGCACAAGGATGGCAGAACGCATCAAGAAAAAGATTCTCCAAAGGAAACCCTTCAAGGTCACAATCGTGCAATAGTGACTGGAACGCGCAAAAAGACAAGATTCCAACTCCCAAGGTCAAGAAGGGAATGTCGTCCAAGAAGCCAAGCTCAAGAGATGCTCCAGTGAAGCCAAGATTGGTTAGGTAAAGTCATCTCGAAGGTCGACTTCAAGTTCAAAAACAAGTACTGAGCCACCCATCCGATCGAACAAGAAATGGGTTAAACCCAACTGCATATGGGTACCAAAGGTTCATACTCCTAAATCTTCTAATGATCCTAACATTTCTCATCTTTTGTTTGTGATAAACAAGATATGTCATGGGAGATAGTACCTTACAAAGATGACAAAGGTCAACCCAGTTTCGAAATGTACTGGGTTCTAAAGACCAACTAATCCCACACTCTGTGTTGGATCAACTATGGAGGCATATCGTCAGACTTCGGTTTGTTGGTAGTGGCTATTCCAAGCACATGATAGGGGACATCTCTCAACTGTACAACACTCAGGACTTTAAGTGAGAGTATGTGTCCTTTGCAGGAAAGGAAGAAAGGAAAGGATCACACATGGTGTTTGTGCTTAAAGATGTGAAAAATTTTCGGATCTATTATGATATTGAAATATATGTGATGTTCTCAGACCTTCTGGATGTAAATTCAATTGATGACTTACGGTCTGAGTTTTCTTCACAATACTCTTGAGTTTTTCTTACAGTGATTCGTTTTGAGAAGACAATCTTTTATTTTCTTATAGTTTTTCATTTGTAGGTATTGTTAATGTGGAAGTGATACTAAGCAAGTGATAATGGGCAATCTTGTAACGCCCGTGTTTCTAAGCTAGGCATTAACACTGATATATTAGTCTAGGTTAACCTTTGTAACTCGTTTTGAATTAATAAAGAATGTATTATTTGAGTATTATGTGTTTATTGCTTAATTGTGTGATTTAAATGAATTAAGGATAAAAAATAAGCGATAAAATAAAATATTAGATAAGCCCAATATCTATGAAGGAAGTTGTAGTGGTCGTGGCAAGGTTTCCGAATATATAAAGAATGCCGAAATCCAAGTTATAACGAAGAAGTTATGACCTGTCGAAGTTTCGCGACAGAATCGGTACGACACTACGTGACGTAAATAGTGAATTTACGATAGAGTGATAGTTAGCCTTAGTGATCTAAACGAAAGTCATAGAATACGTTAAACCGAGAGCATGCATAAAAAGAACATCTAAATCTGATTTTGTAAGAGGGAGTTATGATTTTTCGAAGTTTCGACTCAACAGTATGCATCCCAAATCTCAAAATTGAGATCCAATGATATTTGACCAAAACAACCTAAACGAGAATCAAAGATCTCGTCGATAGTAGTCCAACGGTGAAAAGACAGACGAAAACGGACGTCAGATGAAGAAGTTATGAATTACTAACGGAGTTTTCCTGTCCCGGCCTACTAAAAAATAATATAATAAAAATAGATTCAAAATTAGCCAACGGATTCTAAATGAAGGTTGTAGAGCATTGTCTCACATACACGTGGATATAAAGAACGTCAAAAATGGAGATCGTATGCAAAAGATACGAATTTTTGAAGTTTGGGAAATGGGAGTACGCCCAACGTACCCGTATGCATGAACTGAAATGGGCCACGTCGACTTGACCCAATACTCCAGTGCATGAGTCTATAAGCCATGACGCATTAGGCCTGATCCGAAGCGTACGCCCAGCATACTGCTTGTGGACGGAGTACGCCCAGCGTACTCTGAGATTACGCACAACGTAATCCAATGTTCAGCCCCCTATAAATAGAGGTCATGGGCAGCCGAGTTTTTTTGCTCATTTCTTCCTTTCTCTTCCATTTTACCTCGTTTTATGTGCAAGCTTTACCCCCGAAGCCCCGATATCATTCCCGAGACCCGAAGAAAGTCCCGAAGCCCCGAGGATCCTGACAAGTAAAGTTTCCAGGCCGAGACTATGCCCTCGTAAAGCCTGGTTTTGGAGAAAACGTCCTGGTTTTATCGGAAAAGATTGTTTTAAGAGATGAGGTGCTGTCCGATCATCGTTTTATCAAGTGAGTGTATAGTTACTTTCTTATAACACATAAATACGAAATATTCTCTACAAAATACATGCTATGTGTTTATATGTTATGTGTTATTTGAAATGAGTATTGATTGAATGTTTTATACATGTTTTATGTTGTGTGTGTGTGTGTGTATATATATATACACACACACACACACAAAGATGTTGGGTAGAACATGGGTAGATAATGGATGTGTGATGAAATAAAATGATGAGAGGCCTCGATGTTGTTGTTGATCTAGTCATCTAGCGGAGTATGGATGACGACCACAGACTCTTTCTAGATAGTCCAGTGGAACGCTGGAAGGTTCATAACCTGTAGGTGTTGTGAACGATGTGTTCACCGGTGTACTCTATCCCCTCATGGTTGCCTTTAGGACATCTATTGTTAAGGAAACCCCTTTGCAATAATGTCCGTCCTAATGAAAATCCTAGATTAGGTCCCTGGTAATAGATGTTGTTTTAGGGACGTAAAGTGAGAATAATGGGAATGGGTAATTGGGTTATTGTTGGTTGGTGAAATTAAATATAATTATTTATTATGGGTTGAAAACCCTATATGCACACCAGGCTCCCAAGACTGACGCACTCATTCTTATTTGCATTACAGGTAGTGGTGTGAGGGCATAAGATGGATGAATCATCAAGTTGTTTTGTTTATAGGCCTATAGTTGTATATAACTATTGTAAGGCTTATGATATGCCGTTTATGCTTTTGTGTCTGTATTGGAACATGACATCCCGAGTTTTGATTATCTAACGAAAATACATTTCTTTACGAAATGATTTGATAAATATTAGTTTATCATATTTTGTTTGGGAACAAATTCCACAACTCTTATAAATCAATGGATTTACTCTGAAATTATTTTAAAAGCATAAATGAAACCGGTCTTTTCTGGCCGTCATTTTGGGGATGTCACAGTTGGTATCAGAGCATTAGTTTAAGGGAACTAGCAATTTGTAGGATTTCTAGACTTAAACTTAGAATGCTATGTGAAGAATGTGAGGTAAGTGTCTATTATAATTTAGACACGAGCACTGGTTTATTTTAGAAAAGATGCCTAAAATGCTTTTATGTGCTAAATGTTATATACATGTCATATATGATACTATTTGTTCAGATCTACGGTTTGTTGCCAACCAGATCTAGAGACCTTATGTGTTTAGGATTCTAAGCGTATGAAGACGGTATTAGAACTAGCATGTAAACATTTCAGAGTGATAAGGACGATTTAATTGTCTATTATGATCGAGGATCTAAATTCACCTTATTCAACCACCTGTGATTGAACGAGTACATGTTGTAGCAGCAACACCTGAGAAAATGACAATGGTTGGTGTACAAGAGATGATCCAAATGATGTTGGATCGTCTAATGGAAGAAACTAGGCGTCCTCTATGGTAGAATCGTGAAGAACCTTCAATGCCAATTGAACTGCCCGAATTGAATGAAGGGCATTGGAAGGAGGAAACTTCATTGGGACTGTTGGTCAAGCCAACCCACCGATAGTTAGACAAAACAACCAGGATGGTTGAAATGATGGACAAGGATGCAAGTACAAAGATTTCATCGCATCCAAACCACCATGTTTATCCGGAAGCCCGACACCGGTAGAAGTTATAAACTGGATCTCTGAAATGGAGACAATGTTCGAGAGTTGCGAATGAAACAACAAGCAGAAGACTGCTCTGGCGATCCCTCTGCTCAAAATCTGGCGTGTTGAGTTGGTGGAACCTGTTAGCTGACTCGATACCCAAGGGAGACACGAGCAAAATGTCTTGGGAAGACTTTGTGGTGTAACTCAAATTTCAATACTGCTCCGAGCAGGACCTTCTAGAAATCAATAATGAGTTTCGGAATTTGAAGAAGGGTAAAATGAGCGTTACTGAATATGCTGCTAGTTTCATGGAAAAGATGAAGCTTATTCCATATTTAGTTCCAATTGAACTCTCTAAGGTCAAAAAGTTTGCCCTCGGAATACCAGTGGACTATAGTCCAATGGTTAAGCAAAAAACCACATTGAAAGCCGCCATCTGGGCAGCTATGAATGTTGAGACTCAGATCAGGGAAAAGGGTCTGGAGAGGTCAAAGGTTGGTGAGAAGAAGAAATTCTACCGATCCTCAGGGTCTAGCAAGAAGGGTAAATTCTTGAAATCCGGTTCGAGAGGAGGTGGAGGATGCGAAGTGAAATGGTGAGACAAATGCAAGAAGAATCATCATGGGAAATGTGGTGGGGAAGCCACATGCTTGAAATGTGGAAAGCCAGGGCACTATGCCAACGAATGTACCCTTACCAAGAAAGTCTGCTATGGGTGTGGTGAGGAGGGGCACATCTCGAGGGAATGTCTGAAGAAGAAGAAGGAGGCAGAAAAGCCCAATATTCCACCAAAGCCAAAGGCAAGAGCCTTCCAGATGACACTGGAAGCTGCTAAATATGAAGCTGATGTCGCTTCAGGTACCTTTCTCGTAAACAAATTGCCTGCCCAAATTTTATTTGATTCTGGAGCCAACTACTCCTTTATTTTCCATGAATTTGGTAGAAACCTAGCTTTGCATGTTGATATTCTAGATAATGTTTTATTAGTCGAAGTTGCTAGTGGCAAGTTTGTACCTGTTAGCCATCATATGAAAACCATCTTAATTGACTTGAATGGGAATAAGTTCCACGAGGAATTATTTCCTATTGAGCTAAATGGTTTCGACATCGTGCTGGGGATGCATTGGCTTAGCGCCAATGATGCCGAAATACTTTACAAGAAGAAGATTGTAAAAGTAAACCCGCCAGGAAAAGAGTCATTTATAGTGTATAAGGACAAACACAGAGTAAATTCTAGAATCATTTCACTAATGAAAGCCAGAAAGTGTTTGGCCAAAGGATGTACATCATATTTGGCATTAGTAATTGATGCAAAGAAGGAGAAAAAAGAGATGTAGAGCATTCCTGTGGTGTGTGATTATTTGGAAGTGTTTCCCAAAGATCTTTCCGTATTACCGCTTGATCGACAGGTAGAATTCCGTATCGACTTGTTACCAGGGACGACACCAATAGCAAAGGCACATTACCGATTAGCACTGACGGATATGAAGGAGATGATGATGCAACTTCAGGAGTTATTGGACAAATGTTCATAAGACCTAGTTCATCATGTTGGGGAGCTCCGATGTTATTCGTGAAGAAGAAAGATGGAAGTATGAGAATGTGCATCGATTACGGAGAGCTGAACAAGGAAACAATAAAGAATAGATATCCGTCGCCGAGGATTGATGACATGTTAGATCAACTACATGGTTCAAGTTATTTTTCAAAGATCGACCTTTGGTCAGGATATCATCACCTGAAGGTGAGAGAGTAGGATATCGAGAAGACTGCATTCACAACATGATATGGACACTATGAGTTTTTGGTTATGTCGTTTGGTCTAACCATTACTCCAGCAACTTTCATGGATTTAATGGGCAGAGTTTGTAATCCGTTCCTTGATAAGTCTGTGATAATGTTCATAGATGACATTCTAATTTACTCGAAAAGCTAAGAGGAGCATGGCAGTCACTTGCGAGAAGTGTTGGAAGTCTTGAAGAAGGAGAAGCTGTATCCAAAGTTCTCCAAATGTGATTTTTGGATTCGAGAAGTCAAATTCTTGGGTTACGTGGTCTAACAATAAGGGATAATGGTTGATCCAGCAAAGATTGAAGTTGTGATGAAGTGGGAACAACCGAAAAGTCCCATGGAGATACCAAGCTTTTTAGGATTAGCCGAATATTACCGAAGGTTTATCCAAGGCTTTTCTTTGATCGATACTCTATTAACAGATTTGACTCACAAAGGAGCTACTTATGCTTGGAGTAATAAACACAAAGAAGCATTCGAGTTGCTAAAGAAGAAGCTATGTGAGGCACCGATTCTTTCTCTACCCGATGGAGTTGAAGACTTCGTTGTCTATAGCGATGTGTCTGGCGTTGGATTGGGTTGTGTTTTGACCCAAAGAGAAAAGGTGATAGCATGTGTGTATCGACAGCTAAAGGAGCATGAAAAGAACTACCCCACTCATGATTTGGAGTTGGCAGTGGTTGTATTTGCTCTAAGAATATGGAGGCATTACCTCTATGGCTGGAAGTGCAAACTTTCCACTGATCATAAGAGTCTCTGATATCTCTTTAATCATAAATAATTGAATATGAGGCAACAACGCTGGCTAGAGTTACTTAAGGAATACGACTGTGAGATACTTTACCACCCTGGTATAGCAAATGTTGTCGCTGATTCTCTCAGTCGGAAAGTCAATCTTGAAAGAAAAAGGCCAAGAGCGTTGAGAATAGAAGTTGTCTCGACCATTGTGGAGAGTAGAAAGAAAGCTCAAGAAGAAACTTCTGAGAAGAATGACCAAAAGGGAGAATGTTTGGGGAAAATGTTAGTGTTCGGTACAAACGGTCAAGGACTGAAGGTATTCCAAGATCGAATTTGGGTGCCTAAGTCAGGAGGAATAAGAGATCTTCTGATGGAAGAAGCTCACAAAATCATGTACTCAATTCATCCCGGTTGCACTAAAATGTATAAGGACCTAAAACCTTACTATTGGTGGCCGACGATGAAGCTTGATATTGCAAAGTATGTGGCCGAGTGTGTGACATGTGCAAGGGTGAAGGCACGACATCAGAAACCATACAGAAGTTTTGAACCTTTACATGTGCCTATGGGTAAATGGGAAGACATTGTTATGGATTTTGTCACTAAACTGCCCAGAACAAAGAATGGTCACGACATGATTTGGGTGGTCGTTGATTGCTTCACTAAGAGATGAGCATTTCATAGCAGCCAATGAGAAATGGTTTATGGATAAGCTTGTGAATTCTTACGTGAAGGAAATTTTGAGGCTTCACGGTGTTCCGTTAACGATTGTGTCAGATCGTGACAGCCGTTTCACCTTGTGATTTTGGAGAAGTTTACAAGAGGAATTGGATACCAAGTTGTGTTTGAGTACATCTTACCATCCACAGCCTGATGGTCAGAGTGAACGAACGATACAAAAACGTGAAGATATGCTGAGAGCATGTACCATGGAATTCCAAGGCAGTTGGGATGACCATTATCAAGCTATGTATGAACAAAAATGTCGTATGCCATCTTGTTGGCTTGAGGCTAGGGAAAGAAGTTTATGTGACCGGAGATAGTCCATCAAACTGCTGAAAAGTTGAAAATAATTAGGGAGAGAATGTTAGCAGCTCAGGATCGTCAAAAGAGCTATGCTGACAACAAGCGAAGACCAATGACTTTTGAAGTTGGAGATTCAGTTTCTCTTAAAGTCTCGTCGTGGAAGGGACTTATAAGATTTGGTAAAAGGGTAAAGTTAAGTCCAAGGTTTATGGACCGTTTAAAGTTCTTCATAGGATTGGGAACCAAGCTTACAAGCTAGAATTACCCGAAGAAATGAATGGAATTCAGAAAACTTTCTATGCGTGTTATTTGAGGAAGTTCACGGGAGAAGTTCCCAATATAACTCCAATTTCTGAATTAAGAATTGATGAGAACAAAAGGGTGATTGAAGAACCAGAAGATATCGTTGACCGAAAGACTAAGAAGTTGCGACGTAAGATGGTTAAATTAGTGCTTGTCCGATGGAAACATGCGAATGGGCCAAATCTCACATGGGAAATGGAGAGTGACATGATGAGTCGCTATCCACATTTGTTTGTTAATGTGTGATTTCAGGGACGGAATTATCCTACAGTGGAGAGAATTGTAACGCCCGTGTTTCTAGGTTAGGCATTAACATTGATGTAATAGTCTAGATTAACCTTTGTAACTCGTTTTGAAATAATAAAGAATATATTATTTGAGTATTATGTGTTTATTGCTTAATTGTGTGATTTAAATGAATTAAAGATACAAAATAAGCGATACAATAAAATATTAGATGAGCCCGATATCTATGAAGGAAGTTGTAATGGTCGTGGTAGGGTTTCTGAATATATACAGAATGCCGAAATATGAGTTATAATGAATAAGTTATGACCCGTCGAAGTTTCGCGACAGAACCGCTCCGACACTGTGTGACGTAAATAGTGAATTTACGATAGAACGATAATACGTTCAACCGAGGGCATGCATAAGAAGAACGTCTAAATCTGACTTTGTATGAGGAAGTTATGCTTTTTCGAAGTTTCGACTCAGCAGTATACAGTCCAAATCTCGAAATTGAGATCGAGTGATATTTGGCTGAAACAATCTAAACGAGAATCAAAGATGTCGTCGATAGTAGTCCGACAGTGAAAAGACAGACGAAAACGGACGTCAGATGAAAAAGTTACGAATTTCTAACGAAGTTTTCCTATCCTGGCCTACTAAAAAATAAAATAATTAAAATAAATTCTAAATTAGCCTACGGAGTCTAAATGAAAGTTTTAGAGAGTCTCACCTACGTGTGGATATAAATAACGTAAAAAACGGAGCTCGTATGCGAAAGATACGAATTTTTGAAGTTTGAGAAATGGGAGTAAGCTCAGCGTACCCGTATGCATGAACTGAAATGGGCCATGTCCACCTGACCCAATACTCGAGTGCATGAGTGCATGAGTCCGTAAGCCATGACGCATTAGGCCTGATCTGAAGCCTACGCCCAACGCACTGCTTGTGGAGGGAGTACACCCAGCGTACTCTAAGATTACGCCCATCGTAATCCACTGTTCAGCCCCCTATAAATAGAGGTCGTGGGCAGCCGAATTTTGTTGCTCATTTCTTCCTTTCTCTTTTGTTTTACCTTGTTTTACGTGCAAGATTTACCCCCAAAGCTCGGTATCATTCCCGAGACCCGAAGCAAGTCCCAAAGCCCCGAGGATCCCGACAAGTAAAGTTTTCGAGCCGAAACTCTACCCGCGTAAAGCTTGGTTTTGGAGAAAACGTCCCGGTTTTATCGAAAAAGATTATTTTAAGAGACGAGGTGCTGTCCGATCAATGTCTTATCAATTGAGTGTGTAGTTACTTTCTTTAACTTATAAATACGAAGTATTCTCTATAAAATACATGCTACGAGTTTATATGTTATGTGTTATTTGAAATGAGTATTGATTGAATGTTTTATACATGTTTTATGTTGTGTGTGTGTGTGTGTATATATATATATATATATTATCTACAAAGATGTTGGATAGAACATGGGTAGATAATGGATGTATGATGAAATAAAATGATGAGAGGCCTCGATGTTGTTGTTGATCTAATCATCTAGCGGAGTATGGATGACGACCACAGACTCTTTCTAGAAAATCATGTGGAAAGCTGACAGGTTCATAACCTATAGGTGTTGTGAACAATGTGTTTACCGGTGTACTCTATCCCCCTGATGGTTGCCTTTACGATGTCTATTGTTGAGGAGATATACTAAAAGTTAATTATCTAGAACTGTGGCTCAACCATTTCCTCGATGTATGGACTCATGTCCTTAATTCTGGTACTGATAGGGCGACCGGCAGTTCTAATAAAGTAGGTCTGTAGGAAATTATTTTCTTGCTTTCTATCTGTTAGCCATATGTTGCCTCTTTTACGCGATTGGAATAGATTTGACCTGGAATGCAACATATGCAACTCTATTTCTATGCATCTCCGTACCTATGCAATTCTTTTTATCTGTTAATCATATGTTGTCTCCTCTGCGTGATTGGAAGAGATCCGACCTGGAACACAACATATGCAACATTCTACTCCTGAATCCTTCTATATTAGTAAGCCATATGTTGTCCCCTATGCGTGATTGTAAGAGATCCGACCTGGGACACAACATATGCACCTATCACTAAATCTGACTTCTTTCTTAATGATTGAATACTCACCTAAAGTACGGAGTTCTTTGGAAGTTCTTGATTATCGGGGTATATCGGGAAGTGGGAAACACGCTCTAGTGCATCTAAAATTGAACAATTTAAGAGGTTGTCTGTAGACCTCGCTGCTGAATTTAAGTGGACAACAATATCATTGGTCGTCGTCAGCCAAATGCTCCCTTTAGGAATATTATTTAGGTATATAGGGTCAAAAGTCTTGTCACTTATAATTTGTCCAAATTATCAAATATCCTTTGTGTTTAAGTGGACCACAATACCGGTGATTGATCAGATCTAGACATGCAGACGTGTGTTGATAAACGATATTGAATTGCTTGACAACTTTGATCCCAAATATTTTGTTTTTGTTAAAAATTTTCATATTTTTCCTCTATGCACAAATTTAAAGGGGAAAATTTTAAAAAAAATCCAAAAATATTGTATGCTAAATTCTCTTATGCTTTTGTTTTTATCTCAAATTTTTCTTTGTCTTGAAAAGTGAATTCAGATGTAGATGAGACTCATGAAGACTATATCGAGAATTTCTTAGCCAATGCTTCATCCGTGATCATTGAAGAATTCTCATTCGAAGGAATAAGAAATGAAGATTATTCTTTCAACATTCAATCTTTCAACCCCAGAAGCAAGGTGAAGCTGCACTTGAAGATTATGTGACAGATTGCATTGAAGCCTCCTCAATCAATTAACTGCTATCTATGTACCTGCTGAAGTGATCCAGAAGATTCGTTCTCTGTTATTTTCTCTAAAGATTCTCAAACTGAAAGCGCCAATTTTCAAGAATCTCTACATGAAGCCTCCACACCCAATATGCGTTCAGAGTCAAATTTTGAAGAGAAGCCTAGATGTTCAAGATGAAGTCATTCACATAGAAGATTCATTTGTTCACCTTGAAGCTGTGAAAAAATCGAAGATAAACACTGAAGCCAAGCTCTCAGAGTGAAGACTGAGAAGAAATGCAAGCCACAATCCTAGAGGAGTTTGTTGGGTAAAAAATAAAAGCAAGTTACAAACCAAGGGGAAGATTGATGGGTCTAAAATATGGTTTATACTTTACTTTTTTAGGCAATTGTAGTTTTCGGTCTAGGATCGAAAACAACCTTGGGTTTACGGTTGTAAACGTGTGTTACGGTTGTAAACGTGTTTACGCCTACTGTTCCATATAAATAGTGTTAGTAGATGTTAGATGGAAGAAGTCGTTTACAGTCGTATGTGTGTATGTTTCAAGTCCATTGCACCTGACGTTTGAAACCAATGTAAACGTGTGCAATTTGGATCATTCTTGCTTCTTCTCCTTCTTGTTTTATCATTTTAGCTTGTTCTTTGTGTTGATCACTAGCTGGTTCTTAGTTTTTGGGGACTTATAAACACTGACAGGTTCACAACCTGTAAGTAATGAATTACAAGTTCAGGTGATGTACGAACTACGTATTCATGCGATGATACTCTAAACCCCCTTATTGACACGTATTGGAGGAGAAATCCCTAAAACAATATTGTCTATGTGATGATCCTTAGGAGAGATCTGCAAAAGAGATTACATGTATACATAAGAATAACGGGGATGATAATTGGGTTAATGGTTTGATAAATAAAGATATTAACTATATTATTGTGGGTTGAAAACCATATATACTCACCATGTTTTCCAACCGGACCCACTTAGTTTCTTTGTATAACAAGTAGCGTACCAAGTTACATGTACGATGAAAGATTCAAGGAGATGTAGACTGTTAGTATAAGATACTGTAAGACTTGTTTATGCTTATGTTTTGTATCAGTTATGACATTACAAGCTTTTTATAAATCAATGAAAAACATTTCTTCAAAAATACTTTTACGGGACCAACTTCCGCATTTATAAAATAAACTTTGTTTTAAATAATAATAAATAAAAAGATTTAAAATGGTCGTGAAAATGTGTCACATATGTATTAGAATATGTTTATGTGCTTAGTTGGTCATAGGTGTTCTTTAGCAATGGAGGTCAATGCAATTTTTATAAATTCTTGATAAATTGTTCGGTTTGGGTTTCTGTGGTACACAAAGGCCACGATGATGTTTTGAGTTGAAAATTGTGAAGAAATCTTGATTCGGAAGTGATGGTGCGTAATGGTGAATTAGTGATTTGAATTGAAGATGAAAATAACTTGAAAAAGATAAAAGCAAGTGATTTCTCATTAAAGAAGAAAAGGGGATGGATAGGATGTAACTAGGGAAGGGGCCTATATAATTTTCTAAAATTGTTAGTCATTAACAAATAAAAACTAAATTAGAAAAAAAAAACTAATGTGGTTAATAATCTCTTTTTAGATCGGGCAGAGGCTAAAACGCACAACAAAAAATAAACAATAAGGGCGAAACAAGTTTTAAAAAAAAATTAAGGATCAAATACACAAATTACCCTACACACGATCATTCCTATAATTTACTCTTAAATTAAAGGGAAAATGACTCTTGAGGGTAATTAACTTTTGCGTTTGTATTTATTTGGTTCCTTTTTTTTGTATTCAATATACCATCGAACTTGTTGTTTGCGTTCACCAAAACCCTTTTGACCGGCTTTTGACCAGTGATAGCCGGTCAAAGGGTTATGGTGAACACAAACAACAAGTTCAATGGTATATTGAGTACAAAAAAAAAGGAAAGAGACCAAATGAGAACAAATGCAACAGTTGGTTACCCTCCTGATTCATTTTCCTTTTACTCATTTACAGCAAATTCCACGTCATCCCCTACTGATATTAATGACTTTATGAGATTCATTCTTGCTTCTCTTCAAAACATAACCCACGAAAGAACATTATTCATACATGTACAACTTTGTAATGCACTTGAATATTTATTAGGAAAATCTTGACTAAGCAGACGCATTTCATGACTAAATTTACATTTCCAATCAAATGATTTATCGTATCATGGATTCTAAACAAGTCTACAAGCGAGTGGAATCACAAGTGCCGTGATTTTTGAATTTACTTAGCTTTAAGATCGAATTCATGGGATAAGATACAACATCAATATGTATAATATCATGCTGCTTTTGTAGATACACCACCATAATATACCTTGAGATAAACGTTTATGCTGATAAATATGTCTCTCATACACAGTCATATCCTTTTGCAGAGATGTGTTGACAGCTAACCACAATAAGCATAACGTAGACCATGTTTTAACAAGGTTACCCCTTTGAAACGCTCTTCATATACGTTATAACCAAAGAAGGTTGCAATCTTTGATAATTTTGCAATTTTAATTTCATTTAAATTTTTGGGAAAAATGATTCAAGAGGGTAACCAACTGTTGAGTTCGTTCTCATTTGGTCTCTTTTTTTTTTTTTTTTTGTACTCAATATACCATCGAACTTCTTCTTTGTGTTCACCATAACCCTTTGACCGACTAACACAGGTCAAAAGGGTTATGGTAAACGCAAACAACAAGTTTGATAGTATATTGAATAAAAAAAAAATCAAATGAGTACAAACGCGAAAGTTAATTACCCTCAAGAGTTATTTTTCCTAAATTAAATTACTTCCACTTCATAAAACAAGTATGAAACTTAAAAATGATAATCAATAGTTTTCCAATACTAAATCATTAAAGTCAATCGGATAGGGTTATAAAAAGTAAAAACCATGAAAAGAGGAAAGAAGATGCCTTGCTGTGACCTATTTTGGAGTTATATGAATTATTTACTTTTCGAGTTTCACAATCGAGAAAAAAGGTTTTCTTCTTCTCTCTCTTTTATTTTAATAAGATTTTCTCCTTTTAGATTTTAATAAATGAAACAAACTAAAAGTCAATTTTATTGGGTGGTTAAAAACGCCAATTTTTGTTATTACTGCTTTTTATGTTATCTTTTTCTTTTCTGTAGCTTTTTACTAGTCTAATATAATTCAAACGTTTAAGAAAAAAAATACCAAGTCATAAAAGTATTGAAATTTAGGTCATGAGAATGATGAAATGGAAATAGCAACAAACAAGCAAATGAGGATGTTTGTTAAATATGAACTTGAAAGCAATGCAAATGCCACGTGTATATAAATGATGGGGTTGTTGGTGGCCAAGATGAAAGTGCACTTGTTGTGGTATCCACGTTACAAGGTGCCATGCTTTTTAGTGCATGTACACAAACGTCATATTTGAAAACAAAATCTTTTAACTTATAAATATAAAACACACACACACACACACATATATATATATATATATATATATATATATATATATATATATATATATATATATATATATATATATATATATATATATATATAACCAAGTTATACAACTTAATTATAGGATCACATGAAAATAAATCATATTCGTTTGTGAACATATGACATTTTTATATTCTTACATAAATATATGTAATATGTTTACATATGACATTTGAACCATCTATATATAAACTTTGTTTGAAGCTTGATCCATCTTTTTATATTTATCTAATAACTTAAGAGTGTGAAAAATGATATACAAGCTAAATATGAAATCTACTTATTGATTGTTATTTTTATGTTGCTAGAAGAAATATGCATAGATAAGACTTATTACAATAACATATGATCGAAAGTTTGTTTTATATTTACTTTGTAACGAACTCAATGTAGATCTTCTATGCTTGATCAGATAAATGAGTGTTATCACTTAATATATTTGTTTTTAAATATAAATAATAACTTTTATTTTAAGTTATGGATGATTAGACATAAAACTTTTTTTTCCAAATATTCAAATATTATTTATTTTACTTTTTATCAAAGTCTATATGTTAATTATTGAATATTCAAGAAGGGAAAGTGGATTCTCCATGAAAGCTCCTCCTGTTGGTTGTTGTCTATGGAATTATGATTCCGATTTGTTTAATGAAAGGAATCTCTTTTCTTAGCCATTTTCATATATCTATTAGTGGAATGAATCATTTTTCCGATTTGTTTAACTAATATTTATCTTTTCCATGTGTATATTTAATGGCGCGTAGTTCTATAAATAATAATTCAATTAAATTTAAATACAAGAAAACATGTAGTGATTTCATATAAGCAAATACCGATTTTAGTTTCTGATCCGATAAAACTTAATGGCAAAAAAATGGTTATAAGATGTGTCATTGTTATTTTATTACGTTTAATTATATATAATTGCTTTGTTGGAATTGTGTATAAAAATAGACATATCATTTGTTAGAGTGGGGATCAATTTTGATGATGGTACCAAATGTCCCCTTGGTTATTTTTATTTGGGGACAACGTTTTTTGTTTATAATATTGCTATTGCACAACTAAATTATCCAGCAATTAGTAATCATTATATATTGCTTAAGTTGCTTATGATCTAAAAGTACTCTTACTTTTAATATAACAAGAAATATTTGAAGTTCTTGATTGTTAGTAAAAATAATCATATATCAAATCAAACGTCATTTTTTTCCTTACAGAATATGTGATCTAATTGATGAAATAGAGTGTCTTAGCAAAAACAATACAAGATATTTCTACCAATTTACCAATCTAATTAACGTATATTTCAACTATTTAACGATAATTGTAACAAAGTGAGAAGACAATACTGTGGACAAGTCTTTCAATTCTCTGTATGTATTATTGATTTAGGATACACGTATTTATATAATAAGAGAACTAACAACCTAACTATGATGCAACCAATAATCTTGGATTAGATAAAATTTACATGAACAAACTTCCTGGACTTGCTCTCATTAACATTCTCCCTCAAGATGGAGAATGTATATTCATCATTCCCAACTTGTCAAGAGAGCTCTGAAAATTCTCTCCCACATATTGCTTTTGCCAACATACAAGCTAGTTGCTCTTTCGACAAAACATGTGGAAGCTCTACCATATGTCAAGTTCCAAGAACACTCGTCGAGTCGATGTTGTCCAAGTCTTGTTTTCTCGATTTCTGATGTACAACACTCATCCAAAAGATAGATCTGAGCTTCTAAAGTCAATCTAGCACATAAAGTTACGAATTCACGTGCATGCATGGGAGTATAAGCTTAATGGACCCAAAAATGGAGTCTAAAGGGGTGCATGGCCTATCATGGCCATAAAGCTTGCATCATTATGCCATGTATTCGATTCTAAGAACTAGATATGAGATATAAATCGATAAAACTGCTTCATCCCTAAGAATTCATGGTTTTTGAGCTCAAAACCATCAATTTAGGGAGTTTGAAGATCTAAAACATACAAGGGTCAAGTTGAGAACTTGATTACCAGAAAAGGTGGAAAAAGGAAGATGGCTTTTGGATCTACTTTGCCCCCTTCGAATCTTCAACCTCTCTTTTCTTCTTCTAGCTTTTAGATGCACCAAAAATCCTTCACAAAGGTGAGAAACACTCAAGAACACTTATATGGAGACTAGGGTTTTGGAAGGAACATTCTAGGGGTGATGGGGGCTGGTTTAAGGCTATAATGATGTTTAAATATGGTGCAATCCCTCAGATTTAGGGTTTTGTCCAAACAGCGCCTACTCGTCGAGTCAGCCCCCGACTCGTCGCGTAGGTCACTTAACTTCCTGCGGATCCTGTCTCTAGTCGACGAGTTGGGCCATCAACTCATCGAGTCCTAGAGAAAATACATAAAATTCTTAAGTAAAATACATACCAGGAAATCGGTGTTACACTTGATTTTTGGGTCGTTACATATGGTCTTCCCCTGCAGTGCCTTGGCTGCCCAAAGGTCTTATACAAAAGTTTCATTAGCTACCCCCATGGTCTTTCATACAAATGTCACGGGCTACCCCTTGGGTCTTTCATGCAAGTATCACATAGACAACTAACACCTACATAGTATAGTGATAAAAACTCACCTAATAGTCTCATAAAAATTCAATAGCTGTCAAAATCCAAGCATGGGTGCTAAACGCCACCTAGATATCCATACAAGGTAAACTCTTAGGCTACCCTTCTAAAGCTAGCAATCTGACAAAAAGTCAATGAGACAAAAAAAGTCAACTTTCAAATTTAGGGTCAAAATTGTCAACATCAAACCCCCCACGTCGTGGCCTTCCTTTGGCCCCGTCGTGGGCACAAAATGCCAAAACAATCGACTGATCCCTAGTGGCCACATCGTGGGAACTTGTCTGAACAGCTCAATCGTATTAAGTTGTTTTCTTCCAATTCCATGTGCTCCAAAGTTCAGATCTAATCCTTCTCAAGGTCTTGATGGATAAAGTTTCCAACTTTATCCATTAAGACATTCAATTAAGAAAATAACTCTAAACCAAGGTCCTTAAAGACATTAAGAAGCATGACTTAACCAATAAACTCTTAATCATCAAGGTCATTCATCCATGTTTTCCAGAAAGCTTTCTTACACCAAATGGAACATAAAAGTTGGTGCTTTACGGACATGCATGTACAATGCATGTCGCTTCCATTTTTAGGTCAAAACATGGGGAAAAAAGAACTTAAATGGGACCAATAACTTCCAAGAAACTCCATATCTACAACATATGTACTTAAAGGGACCCCAAGGATCCATAAAGTTTGTGACTTTATGGAATCCTTCCACTCCATCATGCTCATTCAAGAAGAAAATGGTACAAAACCTTAGATCTAGCAATATAAAAGCATAAAGTTTGGATCTTGGCACATACCAAATGTCCGGAGAAAGTGAAGTCCCAAAGCTTCCCAAGATTCTAACAAGACCTCCAAAGCCTTCTTCTTCCTTCACAAGCAAATACCAAGCACCAAGATGATCTCAATAATCATCAAGAGGTGTTAGGGTTAGGGTTTCTGATGTTTGAGAGTGATGAAGGCTGAGGGTAAACAACCCTAGTCCATACTTTCCCTTAAATACCCGAAAAAATAGGCCTTTTGCCATCAGGTGGTTGCCACGTCATGGCCAACATATGACCACGTCGTAGCGACCAGGAATCGATGTTTGAGATCCTTCCAGCCTTGTCACGTTGTGTCGGTACCTCCACCACGTTGTGGCAATTCAAAATCAAGATTTTTAATTAAAATAAAATACCTCAACGATTCGGGTGTTATATTGACAATTCAATAATTATAGCATTAAAATTAAAATGATAATAGTTTGTAAAAAGATTGTATGTATATTGTGTAATATAGAGAAAAAAAAAAGAATGGTGTAAGAAATGTGGGTGTATCGTGTGGTTTTTATAGATAAAACTTGTGTTTAAAACAATGTTTTTTTTTAAATTAATCGTTCAACAACTACATCACCGGTCAAATATGAAGCAAACTCTTATTGGTCGTTGCATCTCGTCCTTCCCACCCACGGTACACCACGATAACGATGCACAACGAATGGTCAGGCTGGTGTGCACGACCGTTGTCCGTGGCCAGTTAGACCACAAAATGGTTCATCGATGGTATACTAATTGGTCTGATAGACCTAATGTATTATATTCCATCAATATTTAAATATTTTTCATTGAACTTTGTAAAGCGTGCATTATAAAAAAATTGATAGAGTTCATAGAAAAAATGATGTATCAATATATTAAATTTTAAAGAGTTGAATGAATAATGATGTCCTCAAAACATCTCTTATGGTAGGTTCTTAAAAAGAAAAACTTTTGAAATTCTTTTACCATCGGAGAACAAGACTTTTCATAAAAAAACACTCACAAACCTTTATCTTCCACTAACCTTTTAATTTTTTTTTTTCATATGTTTTGCATATTTGATTCCTAAATTAAGTACCATTATATTTTATATCCTAGTGATATTTAGATATTAAATTTTTTTATTAGTTAATCAGTTGATTTAATAAAAAATAAAAATGAATGTACTTTATAAAAAAGTTATATAATTTAAAAAGTAGTTGTAAAATTATCAAAATTAAAAAATAATAAATACTATAAAACATGCATTTCGGTTACATAATATTTTACTGTTTTGTAGTTTATTATCTTTTATGGTTTCGAAAAAAAAAATACCCAACAACGATAAGTTATAAATTATATGATAGAACTTATAAATGATAAATTAGTTGGAGAATTTTGTTTTTTTAAATGTTAACTATTATAAATATATTAACTAAAAATTTTTATAAAATAAAAATTAGTGAACACAGGCTCTTTATAGCCGATGAGTATGTTATGAAGAAAAGTTCTCACAAAAGGAACCACACTTATTCAAAAGCTTATTTAGATAAAAAAAAGCTTTTGAAAAGAAAAAGGATGCTCTAAACTAAAACTAGATCCGTAAAGATTTTGTCATAGCATGTGCACGTAACTACGTAAGTCACTAAGTCACTTCATCGATTTTAGAAGAAAACTTGTGAGCAGGGTTTTCATGGCCCTAAAACAAAAAAACGTCGAGAATATTGGTTGTTTTTATGAACCTCTGCAAGCTATTCCGCCATCTGAAACAAACGAAAATGTTACTCCAATGGTTGAAGCAGGAACGTTAAGCAAACTTACATTCTGGTGGCTAAATCCGTTGATGATAAAAGGAAAAACTAAAGTTCTTGACGACAAGGACATCCCAAAGTTACGAAGAGAAGATACAGCTAAAGAATGCTATTCCAGATTCATGGAGACGATGAAGAAGCGACGTGCTTCCGGTGGTCGTGGTGATTCCAATCCGTCGATATTGTCAACACTGTTCGTTTGGCAATGTAAAGAGGTCGTGATCACAGGCTTCTTTGCACTAATAAAAGTGCTCGCTTTGGCTTCTGGACCTTTGATTCTACGAGCTTTCATTAGGGTTTTCCAAGGGAAAGAAAGCTTTGAGCATGAAGGTTACTTTCTGGCGTTAGGTCTGCTACTAGCGAAATGTCTAGAATCGGTATCGGAGAGACAACTAAAGTTTGGAAGTAGAGTGATCGGACTCCAAGTGAAATCGATGTTATGTGCAGCCATTTATCAGAAGCAACTCCGGCTATCCAACGATGCTAAATTGAGTTACTCCTCCGGTCAAATAATGAACTACGCCACCGTTGATGCTACTAGAATCGGCGAGTTCCCATTGTGGTTTCATCGGGTATGGATGATACCTCTTCAGATATGTCTGGCGATAGTTATAATCTATTTTTCAGTGGGAGTTGCAACATTTGCATCTCTTTTAGTAGTAACGTTGACAGTTGTTGGAAATATCCCGTTGGGTAAGTTGCAACATGAAAACTTAACAGGACTTATGATGACACAAGACCGAAGATTGAAGGGTATAACGGAGGCTGTTACAAACATGAAGGTTTTGAAGCTGTATGCATGGGAGACGCATTTCCGGGAGGTGGTTGGAAAGTTGAGAAGCGAAGAGATGAGATGCTTATCGGCTGTTATCTCACAAAGAGGCGTCTACTTGGCTCTTTATTGGTCGTCTCCGGCGGTTGTAGGAGTAGTTACGTTTTGGTCGTGTTATTTGTTGGGAATTACACTTGATGCAGGTAATGTGTTCACGTTTCTGGCAACAATTCGGATCATTCAGGAGCCTATTCAGAGCATTCCTGATGTTGCAGCTGTGTTTATCGAGGCAAGTGTAGCGTTAGCTCGTGTTGTTAAGTTTCTTGAGGCGCCTGAATTGCAGAAAGAGGGAACAAGTCATGTGAATGTGGAAGATGATCAAGAGCTATCTGTAATAATCAAATGTGAGAGGATTTCATGGAATGATAATTCATCAACACCGACCCTAACCCATGTAAATCTTGAAGTTTCGACAGGCAAAAAGGTGGCAATATGTGGAGAGGTCGGGTCGGGTAAATCGACTCTTATATCTGCCATTCTAGGAGAGGTTCCCAACATAGAAGGCACAGTAAGTCTTCTTAAATTTTGACCTACCAAATATGTACTCTTTACCCATTACTTGTTTTTAGTCCAACAGTATTCGATATTGTCTTCCCTTTTTAAAGTCGAAGCTTCAAATCCCGCAATAACTCTAATAGAATAATTTAAAAGTAGTTTATAATATTTGCTTAAAAAAAACCATTACTTGCTTCAAACCGAATAAAATTGTTATCAGTGCAATAGCAAAAACTAATACCTCTATATAATGTCACTAATTTCAGCCAGCATCATTCGATTATTAGGCTTGATAAAGCCACAAACTGTTCATGTTAATTTTGCCACACAACATAAATAATATGTTGTTTTAGGAACAGATCAACTTGGTAAAAAAAATACGATAAGAAAAAAAAATAAACACACTCACATGCGTATTCTCTCTCCTCTCTCATCACACTAAAATGTCATTTTAGTTTGTCATTATGTCACCTTTGAGGCTAGGTGTTTGTATGGCCTTTCAAGCATATGTCAAGTGTTTTTGTCACCTATTCCCTTGTCTTATAGAGTCTTTACAATTTTTAGTATCGGATCCATATATAGAGATCGATCCCTTTCTACATACATATTATGTGTGTGTGTGGAGAGAGAGAGAGAGAGCAAGGCACATTATAAGTGAAGAGAGAGGAACTACACATCCTACCGCAGACGAGGGTGTTTGCCACAGTTGAAGTGGCGAACCACACTTCCTACCACATCCACACCCTCTAGTTTTAGCCCCACCCCACTAGATACGTCATACTTTTTATTCGACTTACCACTTCACTACATAAATATCATCTTTGTTTTAATAGCATATTCAACTTTTTTTTTCTTTATTACATTTTAATGTATTATTTTTTATAAATTTTAATGTATTAATATGCTGATCTTAATCACATATTTGTTAACGGAAAAATCCAAAACCGAAAAAACACAAAAACTGGACCAAAAAAATACATGCAAAGATCGCACTTCCATACTAAAAAACCAAGACCAGTCCCAAATAGAATGAAATGAAAAAAAAAATGTCAAAAATCAGTCTAAAAAAGACTTGTGTCGATACCGGTGGCCAAAAAAATCGGACCAATTCGAGATTGACCTAGACCGGTCCGTAGTCGTTAATGTGCATAAAACAGGCTTTTGAAAACCCTTTGAGTCGATCTTAAACCGTTTCCAACAAGAACAAAATATTCTTGATATAATTCCTTTTTAGTAAGTAATATAAATTTCAAACATAACGTTTATATTTATTAAAAAATACAAAAAAAAAATGTATATAAGTTTGAAACATAAAATTTACTAATACATAATTAATATTAATCCAGTTGATAATATAACCTTACGAGTAACAAATATTATATATATATATATATATATATATATATATATATATATATATATATATATATATATATATATATATATATATATATATATATATAATATTGTTATGAAAATAATAACTAAAATCAGAATCAACATGTACACATAAAACTTTAACACAATATTTGGTTTTAGTGACTAGTATAATAGCAATCGTTTGTGAGTGTAAACCTACTTGGGTGTGAACCTGCCATGAGTAGCTGCACCATCCTCTTTAGTTGACAAATGAATGCTTCCTTTGTTAACAATAACAACTAGAAATGGCAGCCTCTTTATTTCATACGATGAACACAATAAATTATCACAGTACTTATAGTGGCTAGCTTTAGTATAAATAGAAGTTGTAATCTGAGTTGTAAGGCATCACAAAAACAGAGAGTGTAGGAAGTAATACTTAGAGTGAGTATTAGAGGGTTCTTTCTTTTTCTTGTAATATTGAGCGTGTAAGCTCTTCTCTTTTGTTTTAGTTCTGAATAAAAGTGTGTTTCAACCCCAACAAGTGGTATCAGAGCTTGGTTAAGCTCCGGGGGAGCATTCTTTGTTTTTTGGTCAAAATTTTTTTATCTCAAAAACAATTTCGGAGTACACCATTGGAAAGGTATCGTTCCGAGGATTCCGAAAATATATTTTTTTGAATTTTTGACCACCGGAAGGCTTCCAAATCGCCGGTCAAAGTTGGTCAAAAGTCGCCGGAAAGTTGGCCGGAAAAACCAGTGTTCGCCGGAGAAGACGACACTGTAGCGACTACTGTAGCAGCAATGTAGCAGTGACGTCAGCAGCTGACCAAAGTTCAGAAAATTGCAGTTTAGCCCCTGTTCTTCCGAAAAGTGCAATTTAGCCCCTGTTTTTCAGAAAAATTGCTTTTTTGTCCCGTTTTTCAGAAAATTTTCAGTTTAGCCCCTGTTTTACATCTGTAAAAGTTCTATTTGCCCCCTGAACTTCTAAAAAGTTCATATTGGTCCCTGTACTTCAAAAAAAAAATCATTATTGTGTATGCCCAAGTATATGCCAAAAATGACTACACCAACTACGTCATCTTCTCAAGCCAAAGTTGAAAGTTTTCAAAGGACCGGGAAAGATGGTAGTGTTACGTTACACTATCCAATGCTCACGAAGATGAACTACTCGGTGTGAGCCATAAAAATGCGAGTGAATTTACAAGCACAAGGAGTATGGGATGTAATTAAAAATGCAGAAACGGACGTACGTAAAGATCGGATGGCTCTTGCGGCTATTTATCAAGCAATTCCAGAGGATGTACTTCTAATGTTAGCTGAGAAGGACACAGCTAAAGAAGCATGGGAAACGCTTAAGATGATGCACATGGGAGCCGATCGGGTCAAGGAGGCTAAAGCTCAAACCTTGAGAAGTGACTTCGAGGTGATCCGGATGAAAGACAGTGAATGGTTAGATGATTTTTCCATGAGATTGAATATTATCGTAACCGGTATTCGATCTCTAGGTGAAAAGATTGAAGAAATAACGGTTGTGAAGAAGTTTCTGCGAGCCGTACCGATACGATTTATACAAATCGTAATATCTATCGAGCAATTCGGAGATTTGAAGAATATGACGGTGGAAGAAGTTGTGGGTCGTCTTAAGACCCATGAAGAGAGACTTCGAAGCTATGGAGAAAAAGACCTTCTCTATTGCTTACACATGCCGAGTGGGCATCTCGTTCAAAGCAAACTGAAGAGAGAAACTCGTCAAACACTTCAAGAGGACGAGGAGGACATGGTAACCGAGGCCGGGGACGAGGCCGAGGTCGTGGACGTGGCCAAGGAGGTGGTCGCGAGTACAATACAAATCGGAATGACCATAATCCTTCTCGAAAGGATAAAAGTAAAATCAAATGTTTTACTTGTGAACAATTTGGTCATTATGCGTCGGAGTGTCCAAACAAGAATCGAGGTGAGGAGGCGAACCTCGCTCAAGCCAACGAAGAAGAGCCTATTTTGATGATGGCAGCTGCACAAGAATATGCAAACAAAAAGGTGTCTCTAAGAGAGAAGATTTGTGTTAATCTTCTTACATTTGGAGAAAGTCGAGTCGAGTCCGAGGTATGGTATCTCGACAATGGTGCTAGCAATCACATGACTGGAGACCGCTCAAAGTTTCGCGAACTAGATGAGCACGTTACGGGTCACGTGAAATTTGGGGATGGTTCGTCCGTCGCTATTTTAGGAAAATGGTCGATTTTATTCGATAGCAAAAATGGTGATAATGGATGGGTCGGATCTGACATTGTTTGACGGAAACAAAACTCTACTTTTGAGAGTTAAACGATCCCCAAACCGGTTATATAAAACTCCTTTAAGGACCGGTAGACCGACTTGTCTTTTAGCAACAAAAGACGAACCAACTTGGATATGGCATTCTAGACTCGGTCGTGTTAACTTTCTCGCCTTAAAGAAGTTGTCCGAAAAGAATATGGCAATCGGAGTCCCAAAGATTGAGCACCCAAACCAAGTATGTGAAGGGTGCGTTCTTTCCAAACAAACCCGAATTCCTTTCCCGGATCATGCAGTTTTTCGGGCTTAAAAACCTCTACAACTTGTTCATGCGGACTTATGTGGTCCGATCACACCTACATCTGTTGGAGGGAGTAAATATTTTCTCCTTTTAGTAGACGATTTTAGCCGGTGGATGTGGGTTTACATGCTATCGGAGAAGTCTCAAGCCTTGAGCGCTTTCAAACGGTTCAAGTTGATGGTTGAAAAGAATTCGGGTTATCAAATAAAGATACTTCGAACGGACCGAGGGGGAGAATTCACTTCAAAAGAATTCTCATTATTTTGTGAAGAAAATGGTATTCAAAGGCATCTTACAACACCATATTTGCCTCAACAGAACGGAGTTGTAGAAAGGCGAAATCGAACCGTTATGGACATGGAAAGAAGTCTGCTCAAAGGTAGAAATGTCCCGGGAGAGTTTTGGGGAGAAGCGGTTAGACATGCAATTTATCTTCTCAACCGCCTGCCAACAAAAGCACTTCCCGACAAGACACCTTATGAAACATGGTTTGGCAAAAAGCCTAACCTTGAACATCTAAAAGTTTTTGGTTGTGTTGCTTTTGCTAAACTTGTAGGTGGTCACTTGAAGAAACTTGATGATCGAAGTAAAAAGATGGTGTATGTAGGTGTGGAAGATGGAACTAAAGGCAACCGTTTGTTTGATCCGCAAGACCGAAAGTTGCGAGTTAGTCGCGATGTTGTTTTTGACGAAAAAGAAGAATGGAATTGGTACAAAAACAAAGAAGAAGAGATGGCGACTCCTAAGACCTTTACCATAATTGAACCACAACCCCAAATACACCTCGAAACACCTCAAAATGACCCCTAAATAAACCCGGAACAACCAAACAGTCCAGGAATCGATGTTATCCAAGTTGGACAACCATATGCTGAATTTGACGAGCCTGAACCGGCCCCACAAACTCCTGTCTCAGCCCCGTTTTCTTCAACCTCGCCCCATATGGAAAGCCCTTCTAGTGAGATTGGGCCAAGGGGATTATGTCCATTAACCGATATCTATTTTGAAGGCGAAAATGTGTTCCTTGAACCCGGAGAATTGTTGATGATTGTAGCAGATCAACCCTTGAATTTTAAAGAGGCAATTAACCTCTAAAGCATGGCAGGAGGCTATGCAAGCAGAGTTGGATGCAATCAAGAAGAACAAGACATGGCAACTTACCAATTTGCCACCCGGAAACAAAGCAATCGGTTTGAAATGGGTGTTTAAAGTGAAGAAAGACAACTTGGGAAAAGTGGTGAAGCATAAAGCTCGACTTGTAGCAAAAGGATTTGTACAAAAGGAAGGAGTCGACTTTGATGAAGTTTTTGCACCTGTAGCATGACTTGACACCGTAAGACTCATTCTTGCCTTAGCAGCTCAACATGGGTGGGTTGTCCACCATCTCGATGTCAAGTCAGCTTTTCTTAATGGAGATCTCAAAGAGGAGGTTTATGTCACCCAACCAGAAGGTTATGTTGATAGAGCAAACAGTCATAAGGTGTTCAAGCTTCATAAAAGCTCTTTATGGTCTACGACAAGCTCCTCGAGCTTGGAACATTTGTTTGGATAAAAGCTTAAAAAGGCTTGGTTTTACAAAAAGTTCACAAGACCCAGCTGTTTACAAAAGGAACTCAAAAGACAAAATTCTTATTGTTGGTGTCTATGTTGATGACCTGATCATTACCGGATCGAGCACTAACGACGTTGTCGAATTCAAAGAACAAATGAAGAAAGAATTCGAAATGAGTGACTTGGGATTACTTTCTTACTACCTTGGAATCGAAGTTTCGCAAAAGAAGTGGGGAATATCTTTGCGACAAACAGCTTATGCAAAGAAGATTTTAGAGCAATTTGGGTTGCTGGATTGCAATCCGACAACGTCACCAATGGAACCTAAGTTGAAGGTTAAAAAGGATGAAGATGGTGAAAAAGTTGATCCAACTGAATATAGGCGAGTGGTAGGTTGTTTGAGGTAGTTGACTCACACTCGACCGGACTTGTCATTTTCAGTTGGAATTGCAAGTCGTTTCATGGAGGAACCGACCGTTTTGCACTTCCAAGTTGTGAAACACATCTTACGGTATGTGAAAGGAACTGTTGATTATGGAATCAATTATGGAAGAGGTCGTGAAATTGAAGATTTGGTTGGTTTTACCGATAGTGATCTTGGAGGTGACCCTGTTGATAGCAAGAGCACAAGTGGAATGATTTTCTATCTAGGAAGGAACTTGATAACTTGGCAATCCCAAAAGCAAAAGATTGTTGCTTTGTGCACGTGTGAAGCCGAGTTCATGGCAGCTACAACAGCAGCATGTCAAGCCATTTGGCTTGCTAATCTCGTGAAGGAGCTCACGGGACATCATATCATGCATATCACCTTATATGTTGATAACAAGTCAGCAATCGCATTGATGAAAAATCATGTGTTTCATGGACGAAGCAAACACATTGACATTCGTTATCACTTCATACGGGAATGTGTTGAACGTGGGCAAATTATAGTAGAATATGTCAACTCGAAGGATCAACGGGCGGACATCTTTACAAAGGCTTTAGCATACGTGAAACATGGTGAAATGCGAAACATGATCGGAGTGACGAATCTCGAGCCAAGTTCGGTTTAAGGGGGAAAATGTGAGTGTAAACCTACTTGGGTGTGAACCTGCCATGAGTAGCTGCACCATCCTCTTTAGTTGACAAATGAATGCCTCCTTTGTTGACAATAACAACTAGAAATGGCAGCCTCTTTATTTCATACGATGAACACAATAAATTGTCACAATACTTATAGTGGCTAGCTTTAGTATAAATAGAAGTTGTAATCTGAGTTGTAAGGCACCACAACAACAGAGAGTGTAGGGAGTAATACTTAGAGTGAGTATTAGAGGGTTGTTTCTTTTTCTTGTAATATTGAGCATGTAAGCTCTTCTCTTTTGTTTTAGTTCTGAATAAAAGTGTGTTTCAACCCCAACAACGTTAACTGTATTTGGTTTCATATTGTTCACGAGCATCATGTATAGATATAATGGTATAATAAATCAATCCAATTGAGTTATTTTACATTAAAACACATGGATAAATAGGTTTTGGGCTTCGATTAAAGATCGTATTATTAGTTTGAAATTGGATTTTGAATTTTTCAGGTTGAAGTTTATGGCAAGGTAGCATACGTTTCGCAAACGGCATGGATCCAAACGGGGACTATTCGAGAAAATATTCTATTTGGAATGTTGATGGATGAGGAAAAGTATGAAAAAGTAGTAACACAATGCTCACTTGTGAAGGATATCGAGATGTTTCCATTTGGAGACCAAACAATTATTGGAGAACGAGGCATAAATCTTAGTGGTGGACAAAAACAACGAGTTCAACTTGCTCGGGCATTATATCAAGATGCAGATATATACCTCTTGGATGATCCGTTCAGTGCAGTTGATGCACATACTGCATCCAGTTTGTTCAAGGTAATCATCATTTTCATGTCTCTCTTTAAAAAATACAATTCGTTGAAACGTTTTTTATTTATAGGAATACATCATGGATGCTCTATCTAGCAAGACGGTGTTGCTTGTAACTCACCAAGTTGATTTCTTGCCAGCTTTTGACGATATCCTGGTGAGCTCATGACCTATTTCACAAACTGGTTGTTTTAACGTTTTTAAGTTTTTCCACTCTTAACGACTTTTGATTCCATTTACAGTTAATGGTAGATGGGAAGATCGTGCAAACAGGAACATATGAGAAATTACTTGCATCCTGTAGAGAGTTCAAAAACCTTATGATCACACTTAGGGATACTTCCAATTCAGATAATCAAGAAGCACATGATGATTCTCAACACAGATTTAAAGCTCTATTTCAAGAAACCAAAAAAACTAATCCTAAAGAAGAAATTCTAGGAGAACAATTGCTTAAGCAAGAAGAAAAAGAAGCAGGGGACACGGGTTTTAAACCGTACAAACAATATCTTAGCCAGAGCAACGGTGTTTTCTACTTCTCTATGTTGGTTTTGATAAATTTTGTGTACATAATCGGGCAGGTGTTGCAGAATCTATGGTTGGCTAAGGAAGTGCACAGTTTTGGTGTAAACCATAGGAACATGTTACTAGTATACACGAGCCTCGCTTTCGTGGTTATAATCTTATTATTTAGTAGATCTTACTTTGCTGTTAAACTAGGGGTTAAGACATCGATAACAATGTTTATGAAGTTGATTACATCACTTTTTCGAGCACCAATGGCCTTTTATGACTCAACACCTATCGGAAGGATCATCAGTCGTGTAAGTTGATATGTTTTTACATATAAAATTATGCTCGAATGAACTACAAGAAACTTAGGAATCTTCTTTTGTTAGGTGTCATCCGATCTTAGCATTGTGGACCTTGAATTGGCAATAAAGCTTACGATGTGTGTAGGAGCAACGATGAATGCTTACTTAAGCTTTGGAGTCTTGGCGTTCCTAACTTGGCCTACTTTGTTCATTATCATTCCCACGGTTTATGTGACGATACTTCTACAGGTAAAAAAGGCTATACTTTGATTTCTAAATGCCTACTAAATTCAAAAGCTAAATAATCCATAGAAGGAATGTGTTATTAAATGTAACTGCAAACAACTATCATTGTGAAGAATGACCCAACAACTATCATTATAAAAAAATAAAAATAAAAAACCTAATGACATAAAAGCTTTTAAGGTTGGTTGACAGAAATGTTGGGTTTTATCTTTTGCATATTTTGGTTCATTAAAAACGGGAGTTTGCAACTTTTTTCAGTTTTACCTTTTTGCAGATTTATCTGGTAAAATCGTACATTTCTACGAAACTTAAAGACTTTAAGGAACCATAAAAAAGGGTAAAACCAAACATTTATGTCAACCTTAAAGGGGTTTAATGAATCAGAGAAATACGCTAAAGGGTATAATTGGAAAAAAAAAAGGTGCAAACTTCCAACTTTAATGAAACAAAAGTACGATAAAACGGTAAAACCGAATATTTTTGTCAAACGGACTTTTATATTATTAGGCATATGAAGAATGGCTTCTCTTAAAGACTATGACTTATTTAACTAAAAATGGAGACTAGTTCTAACAAAAATAAAAACCTTGTACATGTATGTTCCGCAACCTAAGCTTTTAGCTTTTGATAAAGAACTAAATTTAAAAATAAAAATAAATATAAAAATAACTCCGTTTTAAAATACAAGTTTAAACTTTTATTTTAAAAAAAAAAACTTCAATCTAAAAAATATCTTAAATAGTTTTCAAAAACTTTTAGCTTTTACTTTTATATAATTCTATAATTTTAAAAACTTAAAACTATTTTTATCGAACACTTATACACAAATATAATATATAGTTTCTAGTTACCACCTACAACCTACCACCCACCACCCACCACTTATCTGTTACCGACTTGTTTTGCCAAACATACCATATACCTAACGCTCCCTTCTTGAGCTAATAATGTATTTGCATTTAGATTAATACATTGAATTTAGTTACTCCAAGCATGCCACGAAGCTTCTCAGATTTTTCTAGCTTCAGTGGATTTGTTATAACATCTGTAGTTAAGTTCTAATTGTTGTAGTAGCTTAGCTTGACAAGTCCATCTTTCACCGGGTCTCATAGAAAATGTAATCATATATCAATATGTTTACTCTTGTTGTGAAACATTTAATTATTTTGGTATCTCCAACTAGGGGTGTTATTTGGTTCGTTTTTTTGGTTTTCGGTTAAATTAGTTCGGTTTTATCAATTTTGGTTTATTCGGTTACAGTTTATTTTGTTTGGTTTACCGGTTAAACCGAATAAATTTTTGCAAGTAAATATAAATATTAAACTAAAAGAAAAAATGTGCTAAACTTTTGCCAAATAAAAATAATACACTAATATATGACATTATATTCAATCTTTCATGTGATGTGTGGAAGAATTGATGCCATAATACAAGTTGAAGAGATGTGTTAACATAGCTTTAATGGCATATGAAGATGAAAAAAAAAACAACAAAAGATTAATTGACATTTGGTTGATTTGTTTTTGATTTTGAATACAAAATAAACATTATAAATTTATAATGGTTACTAACTAAATAATAAGTTATTAAAATATAAGTAATTAATCTATAAATTTATATATAAAATATTAAATCATAGATATAAACTATGACTATATATACTAATATTATAGCTTCTTTGGTTTTTTTCAGCTTAACCAAAATAATAAAAATTTAACCAAAATCAAACCAGATAAGATATCTTTATTTGTTTAACCAAATCAAATTAACCGAAAACCAAATAACTCAAACCAAAACTAAACATCATCTGGTTTAGTTTGATTATTCAATTTTGGTTTTTTATCTTTGGTTTTTCGCACCCTATCTCCAACCAAACTCCAAATAGGCAAATATCATTTTTAACTCCATTCTTCTCGATGTCACCCCATTTCTTGCACCATTTGGTGTGAATACTATAACAAAATATAAAGTGATATTATTCATGGAGTTCAACTTTTGGTTTCAGTTTTAGTCCTTTTTATTTTAGGTTTATAGATTTCTAGTTTATTTTAATTACTAATTAAAAATAAATGCTATTTACTATGTGTGATATAATGTTATATATTAAAGGTTTATAGATTTCTAGTTTATTTTAATTACTAATTAAATATAAATGATATTTAATATATGTGATATAATGTTATACATTAAATGAGATTAGTTAATATAAATATAAAGTTTAATCTTTATGTATTGAATCTTATATATATATATATATATATATATATATATATATATATATATATATATATATATATATATATATATATATATATATATATATATATATATATTACAGCACAAATATTCTAATAAAACATGCAATAAACCTATATAAGCGATATTTTTGACAATCTATATAAATTATAAAAAGATATATGGGGGAATACACTTTTTGCTGTAAAAATAACTTACAAAAGGAATAGAATCTGAAATTAAAGACTATTTGCATCAATTGTTATTTTATTTAGATGTAAAAAATAAATGTGGGCTGGATATGGTTTTAGTATATCGTTAGAGCTTTATTAGGCAATTCCAGTTCATGTTTTCTCTTCAACGCCCTTACCAACCTTACAATATGACCTGCAAACCATATTTCACCTTTGAGTTTTGCCTCTGTTGTGGAAAGGAAACCACGGGTTTTGGTTGTTTATTTGAGGACTAAGAAACAACTTTAGTCCCCACCATTAAAACAAACCCGAAAGTACTTCTATATCATCCCTTAAAATACACCTACTTTGAAATTTTCTTTATGCTATTGAAACTTCATTTTTCATAAAATATTGCAACGGAAAACTCCAGACATTTTCAAACATTAACAAAATATAAATGTTTAGAAATTAAAGAGAACATAAAGATATGTATTAATCAATCATCAAACATCAGTAAATAATAAATACCAAGTCATGCCAAAACATCGAGAGTACTAAATACTAAACTATCTCCAATCTTTCAAGTAAACCTGTGTCTCTATCCACAAGTGACTCTGACGCCACTATTTCAAACATCAAAATAATATCTCACACTAGCAAGCATGACCGGTTACATAGATTTTGACTCGATAATATATATATATATATATATATATATATATATATATATATATATATATATATATATATATATATATATATATATATATATATATATATATATATATAAGCTCATATGAAATAGCATCAATATGGAATCACTTCAAGTCTTTAATTTCAACATCAACATCTAAACACTAGGACTTATTTATGAAATAAAAGATTAATTCAAACACAAATAAAAAAGGACATATACCCAACATGTATTTAATACCTAAAAACAACATGCCATTTGATTATTTTTCACATAGAAATTGTACAACGCTTCTGCAAAGGAGTTAATGCGATTGGATGGCACGAGTAAGTCATTAGTAGCAAGCCATCTCGCACAGTCGATCGCCGGAGCTGTAACCATCCGTGCATTTGGCAAAGAAGATGGTTTCTTTCTAGAACATATGCACCTTATTGATGGCAACGCGAGTCCATTTTTTCATAGTTTTTCAGCAAATGAGTGGTTGATCCAACGTCTTGAAATGCTATGTGCACTTGTTGTTTCAATGTCTGCCTTGGCCATAACTTTGCTTCCATTTCAAGCTTCTGACTCAGGTTAGTGATTAATGATTTCAAAACCATATATATAATCTCAAAAACGACTAGAAAGAAACGGTGTTTTTGGTGTAATTAATAATGATAGGTATCATTGGAATGGCTCTTTCTTATGGGCTCTCATTGAACGCTGCTCTTGTTGCTTCCATCCAATTTCAATGCCAACTTTCAAATCAGATAGTTTCTGTCGAAAGACTAGAGCAACACATGCATATTCCTAGTGAAGCCCCAGAAATCATAGAAGCCAACCGACCCTCAACAAGTTGGCCAAGTATCGGTAGAGTTGATATTCAAAACCTTAAAGTACGTAACATTTTCAAACTTATTTCCAAGCATGTATTATTCACTCTTGTAACTTTTGTTGACTATTTGTTTATGTGTTGATATGCAGATTAGATATCAACCGAATTCCCCATTGGTACTTCAAGGAATCAATTGTGTATTTGAAGGAGGACATAAAATTGGAATTGTTGGAAGGACAGGGAGTGGAAAAACAACTTTGATAAGTGCTTTGTTTCGACTAGTTGAACCTACACAAGGAAGGATTGTTATAGATGACTTAGATATCACTTCTATTGGCCTTCATGACCTTCGATCAAGTTTTGGTATCATCCCACAAGAACCAACTCTATTTAGTGGTTCCATTCGATATAATCTTGATCCCCTAGCAGAACATAGTGATCAGGAACTGTGGAAGGTAACAACATATCACAATCAGACATGTTTTAATCAAAAGCCATCAACAAATGCTAATGATCATTGTGTATTCTAGGTTCTTGAAAAATGCCAACTTCGAGAGGTGATTCAAGATAAAAAAGAGGGGTTAGACTCGTTAGGTAAGAAGCTTTATAACTTCTACATTAGACTAAAGATTAAGATGGTGTTTTGGTATTAATTATATAATGATGTAAATACAGTTGTGCAAGATGGCTTGAATTGGAGTTTGGGACAACGACAATTATTCTGTTTAGGAAGAGCCCTTTTGAAAAGACGAAAGATATTGATACTTGATGAAGCCACAGCTTCAATCGACAATGCAACAGATACAATTATCCAAAAAACGATTCGGGAAGAATTTCAACAATGTACAGTAATAACAGTTGCACACAGAATACCAACCGTTATAGACTGTACAATGGTACTTGTTATGAAGGATGGTGAGTTCTTTCCTATATCTTTCTACTAACTAGCTACCTTTAACTTTTCACAAGCAAACAATTGCTCTTACAAAAATTGCCCACAAAAACATGTATTTTGCAAGTAGTACAAATTCGAAAATCCTCCATCCTTTCACAAGTTGTGGCTTCTTACAATTTTCAAGAACGAGTAAAGGAATTCAAAATGCATGCTGATCCTTTTGAAATAAATGAGAATTATGCTTGTATGTTACAGGAAAGGTGATGGAGTATGACAAGCCCATGAAACTAATGAATGAATCAGCTTCCTTATTCGCACAGCTTGTTAATGAATATTGGTCACAACATAAAGCCTCCGGACTGGACTAGGTAAGATTTGCGCTACAAAAATAATCCACATATATATATATATATATATATATATATATATATATATATATATATATATATATATATATATATATATATATATATATATATATATATAACAAGGACTTTTCTTGTAGTGTGAATTGTGTATGATTTCATATCCCCTTTCTCGTTTTTCAGATCAAGTGAGACCTCATAAGATGCAATGCCAATCAATAATTAGATTTTCTCCTTGATTATGAAGAAATTGAGAATGATCTCCATGTAATTTACCTTTTTACATCGTAAGATGCAATGCCTTACGATTTGTTTTGAAAAGGAACAACTATATATCATCTATTTTAAGTTTTCAGCATCTCTTATATCGGCCACGTCTTTGGTACACTCAGGTATGTGCTTTTTTTAACAAGCTAATTCATCTGTTTATGATCATGGATAATCTGATCTTATTATAAAACCATAATTTTATAAGAATTAACGTAACATGCTTGAATATTCTCATATATGCCACCAAACGAATTTTTTTAATACATTTGGGTTGGGGGTGACGTATGTACATTATCGGATCAAATGTGCACATCCCAAGCATTGTGATCTAAAATATAATTTTTCCAAACCATTCTCAACATGTATTTAAATAAGTTTAAATTTAATACATCATATCATTTCTAAATTCTAGAACCTTCATCTAGAATTGAGATTATTGCGTACACAATACAAGAAAGCAACACCAGAAGCTGTTAGACCACCAAGCAGCATCAAAGTTGGATAATTAATAATGCGGTTTTGTACATATGTCCACACCCACCGTAACAAGAAATGAACTCTACATGTTGACTCAAACTTCTTTACACAAAACTCCTACAAAAATAAAAATTGTAATCATTTTTTATATGTTTATTTAAGATCAACAAACTTTAAATTTTCTTTTTATCATATATAAGGTGGTGTAACAAATTTTCAAGTTTAAATATTTTGCAAAGTCTTCGGGTTAAAATGCAAAAAGTTTAACCTAAGGTAAAAGAAGGGGAGTCAGCAGATGACGTGGCCTTGGTTTATAATTTACCCACGTGGATAGTAAATTGAGAACAACTGCGCCTGTAATTTTCTAAAGAGAATTCCTGCATAATCTCAAATCAATTTATGTAAAATTCATTTTTATCAATTTAACTATTATTTTATAGGTTTAGTGTGAACGTTTTTTTTTTTTTTTTTTTTTTTTACCTTAGGCAATTTGTTTTGATGAGCAAGATGCTCAACATGAAGCCTCACATTAGATGCAGCAATCACCCAAAGATTTCTGTCCACGTCAGCATATGTATATGCAACTATATCAAACAAAGTTTTTGACCCTGATTCTATAGCTTTCAATATTGTAGATTCTCTACTTCTACGATTCCTGAAATAAACATTTTACTATAATACCCATCCAAACAAAACACCAATGTAAACTTTTTTGATAATTAATATGTTTTTTCCATACTTAAGATAACCACAAAGCATGTGTTTTGGCCATAAATTAACCCTTCCATGCATTGAGATCAAAGCATTTGGTGAGAGGTCCATAAATTTGTAAGTTGTTTGGAAGTAATCCTGAAAAAGAATAATTTAATTTTAATATAAAATTCACATGAAAAAAAAAATTGCATAAACTGAAGCGCACTCTCTTACATTCATATTACCACCAGAATTTATATCCAAGAAAGCACTTCCTTGTCTGAAAATAATAACAATTTTTATAAAAAAATATATTGGAATGCAAATAATAATTAATTTTAATTGGATCTTACCCCACACAATGATCACCAGCAATCAATGAATTAGTGCTAACATGCAACAATGCTAGATGTCCATCTGTATGCCCCTATATATTTATCACATGTTTTAATTTTTAACTTTTTAGTTCTTAAATAAGTGAGAATTTAAGTTAATTAGATTATTAAGTCGTGATTACTGGAGAAAATATGATTTTGAATCTCTCTCCACCAATGCAGATCTCTTCTGTTCCAGAAACTGTTGTACAACCAAGAGTCCAATCGTCTGTATGCCATAAAGCAGAAAATAAAGTCAAGTACTCAAGCTCAAGGGTATTTTCGGTAATATGTAAATGTAAAAAGTTGTGACCTTTTCTAATGCGGCTTATGGTGTTTTCATGAGCCAAAAGATGAGCATCAGGATTGGTTTTTTGAACAGTGGAAAGCCCTGAAAGGAAACATCAAATTTTGATCATTATTCATCAAAAGAAATATGATTTTTTAAATTATAAAACATGGGAAATGTAATTAAATTTTTTTTTTTTACTTGTTGCTTACCATCAACATGATCACGATGATGATGAGTGACAAATACAATTAACTTTCGTGGTAAAGCAGTAACAATTTCTGCAAGCTGGTTTTCACTTTCACTATTAAAATTACTTCATATTTAAGAAACTAAAAAGATAATTTAAAAATGGTATCTAATCAATATATACATTTACCTCTTTATTGAACTCTGATCGACATCCAGGATCTATAATCATTGCCTCTCCATGAGCAATAAAGGGACTACTTTCATGTTTAACTTGATTATTCCCATTTGTAAATACAATCAAATTTGTTGTATGAAAAGGTTGTGCTGTTTTGCTTCTCATAGGTATAATGTTTACTCCAGGAGGGTATTCCTGTAATTTTATGCAATAGCATTAAAAGTGGAGACTTTGCTTGATTTATAGAACATTTAATTGAAGCCTACAAACCTGACATGACAATGTTGGAGGCAATTTTAAGGAATGAGATTGTGTTGACTCTGTAAGTAGAGTGTTGACTGCTAATGGCCCAATTCGATTGCCACCTGGCTTTACTTGAAGAAGCAAATTGGAGCAAATTTCATTGGAACTCCATTGACAATGGTCTGTAAAAGTCAACCCATAACATTCATTGTTTACAATATGAAACATTGTAATTGAAATTAGCATGTTGCTAACCTTTTAAAGGCTCAAGAATAAGGTCTCCAGTAACATACACAGTCTCAATTGGGAATCCTGGTCCAAAATTAGGTTCTTCCACAAACTTCAAAAACTTCCATTCTACTCCATGAACTGATTCAGAACCTACTTGTCCCAAAACCTAAGATCAGGAAAGCAACTTGGATATTACATTGATATGCAATAACATCGATTAGAAGTTCATATCATGATAATTTCAGAAGCCCTACTTTCTCCCTTACAAAATCAGAGATGTGGCTTTTGGTCCAAAGAAGATACAGTTTGATTTTCAGGTGGTAGATCAAAGTGCATAAAGGGGGAGTTGCATTTACCATTGAGGGAAACCATTACTAAAACTATCTCTGTTCGAATAACTGATGCATGTTTACTGGATTGAATCGTAGTGCTTTTTGAATACACAGATTACTCCTGTTTAGTTGTGCTACTTATTGAAACAGAAGGACTATACAATTCCAAAACGAGTTTATTCAGATAACAATCACCTAGTTTAAGACCTGGTGTTTTATAGAAATCGAAGGAGTGCATCTGAGCAATTCGATTCTATAATAAGTTTACTGTACGGATTACAACCAATTCGTTGGTATAAGATAAACTCACTAATACCTCGGCAAGAGCTGAAGGAAGATCAAATTTCCTCAAATTGAGCTTATGCGAACACGCTTCTTCGCCTTGCAGTACAAACTGAGGCGAGGAATCTACTTCCGGTGATAGTGAGGTCAACTTCACTGACGGCAAGTCCCAGAGGTCGGAGTCAGCATACGAGTCGTATTCTTGATCATCGTATTTGGGAGGCGGAGTTTGCTTAACAAGAAGGAACTCGTCGTTGTTGTTAGGGTTCCTGATGATCGCTGCGAGCTTGTATGTCGCCATTGATGGATTGAGAAATTGGAATAAAACGAGGGTGGAGCTTTTGGGGGATTTTTGCACCAAGATAAAGTTAGGTGCACCGGTTTTGGTGCCACCTTACGACCTTCATTATCACAACTATGATCACAACAAAAATGTCTTACGTCGATAGTCATATTTTTTGTGGTCCAACATCAAATATAATATGTGATACCACTTATTATTTTTTATTTAATTTTTATTTTTTTCTGATGGTTTTTTAATGTTTATTTTTCTAATTCGTTTTATTTTTTTAATTTATATCATATTATTTAAAAAAAAAACATTTAAATTAATAAAACATAATTAAATTAAATATTTAATTAAACATATCATTTTAAAAATAAAACAATATTACAAAAGAAAAAAACATTGACCGAAAACATACGATAATCCTAATAATTTTAAAAGTATAAAACGGACACACTATTGATCGCCTAAATATTTCCGCTCGATCTTCGCCTTCATTTTTCGGAACACTTTCGCTGGTCTCAGTGGCAAATTCTACTCGCTAGTTTGAAGAATTGCCAAATCTTTCACAATATAATTCTTCGGCTTCACGGCAAAGGAACTCCAAATGCTCACGTTGAGTGCAATTTCGTTGTGAGCGTCAAATTTCTATTTCATTTCCGCTTGCTCTCGAAGTATACTTTTGTTTTCCTCCGCATGTCGTTGAGCTCACCACGCTTTTCGCTACCTATCGGTCGTCGAGGCGGGGGAGATCTCTTTGATGTCGTTGAAGTCATCCGGTATATCATCAGTGTCCGCATTAAGGTTAATGTTAGTGAATCCGTCTGAAATGTTGATCGAACCCGAGACGCGAGTGCTCTTGGATTATTGTTCCGAAAATGTGTCTGTTTTATTCCATTTTGGGTCTTCCTTAACAATCTCTCAAATCTTTTCATGCTCGAAAATATGACCCGTCTCAACATAATATTGGTCCTTTGCTGCTCTATAAACATCAAAAATCGATCGCACCACTTTGCTTATGCGAGGAAAGTTTGTTGTAGATGAAATTGAACTTGGTGCACTTCTTGCTTATTTGAGTCCACTTGCTACTCTACATTTCGTGATTGCCATGATTTTCATCATTCTTCAAAATGGTCTGAAATTTCCCGATCACAGCTTCACAAAAAGCAATTTTTCTCATATTGTTTCTTTGAGTAGGATTTTATGATGTCTCGCACCATGACACCGTCAACGCATATTCTTCCTCCGCAGTCCACCATGTTGGAGGTTCATCTTCCGATTGCTCCACCGCAACCGCTTTCCCTTTCCTTCTTGCTCTCCCTTTATTGGCCGTTTTATTAAGCTCCACACCCCCGCTTGCATCTCGGGTGCCATTTCTTACGTGGGTGGTGGTTGTGTGGTATTTTGTTGCATTGTAGCGAATGTGTTTAAAAGGTTTTGTGGAAGGATTGTAGGGAATTGTGGTGGGGTGAGGCGGGATTGAAAAAGTTTCCTTGAGTACTAAGGATGTTCGCGTACAACTCATATTGTGCAAAACCAAGAGGCGGAGATGTATTTGTGTTTAGGAGATGAGTGTTGGGGTTTTGATCGATGGTGACAGAATGAGTAATTGTTTGATGATTTAAAATATGATGAGAGAGATAATTTGGATTGTAGGTAAAAAAATAAAGTTAGATGTGTCTATATAGGTGTAAAAGTTAAAATCAAAGTTGAAAAAATATATTTTTTTTTTCACATTTTTGACTGTTTTTAAACGGCCCAATTTATTACCGTTTGAGAATCTCAATCCAAATCAAGTCATTTTTACCACACTAGCGCCTCGTAACACAACGCCGGATAACACCTGCCGAGAGCGGTGTAGCCAGCGTTATACCAGCATTTCTTTTGAGTGTGATCTCGTATAAACCGGAAGTCACGTTGCCCGCTCCCACATGTCTTAATCCTCCAAAAAAAAATCAAAGAATAATTTTAAACAATTTTCATATTTTCTTTCAAGAAGCCGTGTTAAAGATTATAAATTAATTTTTTTTATTAAAATGATGATTAATAATATTGACTATAAATTTATCTAAAAAGTAAAAGGTTAAAACATAAAAGTCCAACGATTACCTCATAGATTCCAACTACTCACCTCTTCCATAACTAAATTCAAAGAACTTTGTGGATGCTTTGTGGATATTTCATTTGTATAGCCTTTAATATTTAATAACTTTACTTGTAGAATCTGAGCATTTTTAGAAGGGAGATGATTTGTACACAACAAATTTTTTCCATACACAACAATTGATGCTTTAAAATGTTGTACTGTACAACTCTATAATACATAAATTGTTGTGTATGGTAAAAAATTGTTGTGTACGAATCACTTCCCTTTTTAGAATTAAAATTATTAAATCGATCACTAATAATATCTTACAATCTAGTTTAACTACTTTACGTTATTAATATCAAATGTTTATTAATATGGTATATAATATCTTACAATCTAGTTTAACTACTTTACGATATTAATATCAAAAGTTTATTACTATGGTATATAAGTAATAAGTTACATTTTAACAACTATTAAGGAGTGTTTGGCTTAGTTTTTCACAACTCAAAAGTTATTTTTGTAAAAGAAAAAAAAAACAAAAGATGTTTGGCAAAACTAGTTTTAAAAGCCACTTTTGGAATTTTTGGGCGTGTTTGGCACGGAGCTTTTGAAAGCGTTTGGGAGCTTTTAGCTTTTAGTTTTTGATAAAACACTCTAGTTTAAATAAAAAAATTTGTCTAGCAGTACGAGTGTTTAGCTTTTAGTTTTAACAAAACGCTCCGATTCTAAAAGCTACTTCATGTAGCGTTTAACAAAACGCTCATGAGCTTTTGAAATCAATTTTCATAATTACCCTTAAAAATATATTTATATATTTATTTATTTTTAATCAATTATCTTTTTATGTAATTTTATATATTTCAAAAGCTTTTAGCTATTTCTCTCAAACATTCATATAACAAATAAAAGCTACAGCTTCCCGCTACCAGCCACCAGCTACACGCTACCAGCTACCCGCTAACAGCTAACAGCTACCCGCTTCCCGCTAACATCTACTTTTGCCAAACATGCCCTTTATACAAAGAAAAGGAACATTATGGAAAAGTCAGGAAATCCTGATTTTTTGTAACTTTTTCCAAAAAAAACTTTTGTGTTATGAAAAGCTAAACCAATCACCACTTAAATTTGTTTGAGATATATGATATTGTAACCCAAGAGGATATTTATCAAAGGAGGATATTTGATTTTTTAGTAAGTTTAGATGCTAGAACTTCGAAGTGGAATTTGGACTTACCATAGCTAACAAATTATTGTAGATAAATACGAGTTAATAACCTAAAAATATAACAAACTTTGGTTTTGTCGATATTTAATTAACTATAATTTGTTTGGTCTGTTGAAAAGAGAAATATTACTGAAAGTTGTGAGTCTATTTGGAGCTAAGATGGGTTTATATGGTCCACCTAAATTTTAAATATGTACAATGAATTATATAAGAAAAAAAAAATAAGGATCTATTATAAATATTTTAAAGGATATAACTTAATGTGTTTGAGAAAAAAAAAATATAAACTATAGATAATAAAGTGTCCTCTTCCAAGAAGAACTCTTCCAAGAAGAAAATGATGAAGGGTTTTTTATAATAAATAAATATTTTATTTTCATATTTCTACACCATAAGCTCATAAAAGCTTACTTCAAATGCATTTGCTCCAAATATAAATTAATGATTTTAGTTTTTTTTTAAGTAATGATTGATATGGGCTTGATCCTCTCATAACAAATTTTTATACATGTTGAACCATTTGAAAATGTTAATGGAACCATATGTTTTCTTATTATAGACTTTCATCTTATTACTTGTAATTATTGGTGATATTTACCATATTATCAACAGGTCAAATGTGTACGAAAACAACAGAGTTATTTAAATCGGGGGCGGATTTAGAGGGGTTCCGGGGTGGTACCAGCAACCTCTAAATTTTCCGGCTGCAGTGGAAAAATTTTCGAAATTTTTTAAAAAATTTATTTTTTCTACTATCGTGCAACCCTAATCTTTCCGTGCAACCCCTACTCTGAAATCTTACGTCCGCCCCTGATTTAAATGTGAATAAAACCTAAAGTTCTTTACCTAAAAAATATATTTTTATCAATAACAGCTGAAACAAAATTTTAATGAAAAATGATTAAAAAGTAGATAGAAAATCTTGTTTTTTCATTAAGAAGACGTCTCTCTAACTTAACTTTTTGTGAGCAAGTTTCTTCAAGTTGCTCAAATGAGAAGCAAGTGGAGACAGTTTTGTTGTGCAGCTAAAATATAGAATTTCAAAAAATTTATATATAACTACTTTTTATATAATAATTAATAGGTGACTCTATAAACTTTGCAATTTACATAACTATTTTTAATAAAATAGGTGAGTAAATTCGATTCTTCTAGCTTTCCTCTTATTGAGATAAAACATAGCATAAGGAAAAATTATTTGACTAATTTTTCGATATTTAAAACATTATTTATCAAAAATAAAGAAAAAAACAAATGAACATCACGTGTTGTTTACCATAAATGGCATTCGGTTAATTTCATAAGAAACTAGTGACTAGTGATACCTGATAAGTTTCGTATAACATCACATTTAAAAAGTAAAAACAATTTTGTAGGAATATTTCCAATTCAGGAGTCTTATATTTCTCCTCCAAAACTTTACCAATGTTATTAGCTTAAATTATTAAATTAATCCGATTGTTAAATACAAATGTCGATATGTCCGAGTGGTTAAGGAGATAGACTTGAAATCTATTGGGCTTCGCCCGCGCAGGTTCGAACCCTGCTGTCGACGATTTCGTTTTTTGTATTTTTCCGTCCTGAATTTGATTTTCTATCACGTCTAATTAAAAGTTGCAACCAATAAAAGAGAAATATTTAATGTTTAATTTTCCTCCACTAAAAAGAAAACTTTTTAAGCTTGATTTTATTTAGTTAGAGGGTGTTTGGATAAATGCATTTTTAGCTTAATTAGCTTATTGCTTATTGTGGTGGGAATAAGCATTTTTTTAAAATGTGTTTGGATTATTTTATTGCGGTGGGAATAAACAATAAGCAATAAGCATTTGAAGTGTTTGGCAAACAAAACAGCTTATATGAGTAAAATGACTAATAAGCAATAAGCAATAAGCATTACCCCCCTTGCTTATTAAAATCAGCTTATTTAGCTTATTCCCACCGCAATAAGCTAATTTTTTAAGCATCCTATCCAAACACTTAAATTAGCTTATTGTGGTGAAAATAAGCAATAAGCAATAAGCTGTCATTTTTTTCCCTATCCAAACACCCTCTTAGTAAAGAATTTGTGATCAAATTCTCAATACGAAAAGACGGAACGAATTTTTCGGGTTATAATTATTCTTATAGCAAATTAGCAAAGCTGTTAATTTCTCTTGGATATATATAAATTAATAAATTTGAGAACATGTGTCATCTTTTCGTCTAAAAAGTATTATATTTTGGATAGTTTGTTATTAATCGATCAGTTCATACTCAGTTTTTTTTATCTATTAAATAAGAATATATTTTAACTTTTTATTCATACAATAAAAAGTTAGAAACCATTAACAAAAAACATGGTTATTTATTTTAACTTTTTGTTGATCATAAAAGTTGTTGAAGTGACTTTTCCTGATTGACTTCGCTGCCATATGGTTGCCATGTTATTTTCATTTATTTTCAGTTCATTGTTTTTTTCTTTTGTATCAAATCTCTTTTATTTAGTTTTTAACTTTTTATAGATTCAAATGTCATTAGGGTAGTGTTTGGTGTTTAGTTTCGAATACGCTAACGGAATGAAACATACTTCTGTAATGGAATGAAACGTAACGGGCGTAATTATTTAAAAAAAAAAATGATTGTTACAAGGTAATTGAATGAAACATTACTCACAAAAATGCTATTTTTTCTTCTGTGGTTGTGATTTTCATTCCATTAATACAAGTGTTTTCTGTTTAGCTGCTTAAGAAAATAATATGATATAAATTACTTCTGTGCATTTAATCTTTAATAAATGTTTTTTTTTTTAATTTCAATCAAATCATTTTTATTTAAAAAAAAATTAATAGAAATATTATTTATTATAATTATATTTTATGATTTCATGGTATCCATCTTTTCTACAATCTACAAGTAATTTTTCTTCCCCCCCCCCCCCCCCCCCCCCCCCCCCCCCTCTTTTTTAGAGGACTTTACCCATTATTTGAGTATTACAAATTTCCTTTATATATTTTTGAAGTTACAGATTATCTTCAGGGATAGTAACACACGATTTATTTGGTAACTAATGTAGTTCAGATATTATACAGAATAATACGAGACATGAATGTCTTATAGATATTTATAGGTTTTAAAATTTAAAAACTTCCAAATAACATAATAGTCGATATGTCCGAGTGGTTAAGGAGATAGACTTGAAATCTATTGGGCTTCGCCCGCGCAGGTTCGAACCCTGCTGTCGACGAATTCAATTTTAATTTTTTATTTCTTGATTAGACTTATCTTTTTTTCCTATATAAAATCTTTTATGCAGGAAGGACGATAAATATCATGCTGCACAGTTTCAGTACCAGGCTACAAAATAGAGAGAGGTGTCTTCATATGGTGAAGGTACTTAATTGTTGGCTTATTATAATATTCTTCCATATAGTGGTTGCCATTATTCGCTTTATAATGGAAAAAGGTAGCCTTGAGTGAGTCAATCGCAAACATGTGTCATCATTTGATTCAACTATTTTTGGAAAAGATATTGAATTTGGTTTACGGGAGAAGATTAAATTTTTTAGGAACATGCTAGTCTTTTTATTAAGACAAGTAAAAGGGTGTGTTTGGTACGGAGCTTTTACAAACGTTTGAGAGCTTCTAGCTTTTAGTTTTTAACAAAACGCTCTAGTTTACACAAAAAGCTTCGTTTGACAGTACGAGCGTTTAGCTTTTAGTTTTAACAAAACGTTCCGATTCTAAAAGCTACTTCATGTAGCTTTTAACAAAACGCTCCGGAGTTTTTGAAATCAATTTCCATAATTGTCCTTAAAAATATATTTATATATTTTTTATTTTTAATCAATTGTCCTTTTATATAATTTTATATATTTCCAAAGCTTCCAGCTACTTTTGCCAAACATTCATGTAACAAATAAAAGTTACAGCTTCTCGCTACCAGCTACCAGCTACCTGCTATCAGCTAACCGCTACCCGCTTCCAGCTAACAGCTACTTTTGCCAAACACACCCAAAGTCATTATGCACGTTGCGACGAAGAACTCATTTATTATTTGTCTACAAAATATGATTTTCAAATGTTAAAAATTCATAAATAGAATGATGACGATTATATCATATCATATGGAGTAGTTTTGCTCCGCTGATTTTGAATGACCTATATGAAAATTAAAAATGAACCTCTAAATATAAATTTTTTATATAAAAAAATCATTAATACTATAATGATAAATGTTACAAAATTAATAAAAGAAAACTATCACTAATAGGTCATTGATTTGTCAGTAATTCAGTCTCTAATCCATTACAAATCTTTTGCTAAATGTACGTAAAAGAATTTGTCGTTTCGTGTCGTTAATTGTCATCACTAGATTGGTCTTCATTCTGTAACTTGGTCTTCCTTTTTTGAACTAATCTTGATCCTATGGAAGAGAATTGACTAAGGATTTATTATGATTTAATTACTAATAGGTTGTTTGATAGTTGCTGATTAAGTTAGATCTGACTTGGTCATGACCTAATTAGGTCTGAAGCTTTGATTATATATGTCTTTAACTGAAATTATGTTGTTTGATTATGCATCTGAAGGACTGTGTTGATTGTTGAAATTCAGACTTTTAACATTATGCTATGTTTTGTGCTAATAAAATGTATTTATTTGATACAATATCTTAGTATAACTGATAAATTCTTATATATAATAGACATGATTGCAAAAATGATCCCTATGGTATGTATTTTTAGGGGTTTTAGTCCAAACCTTGACTTTTTGTGACATCCTCAATTTCACGGCCAGAAAAGACCGATTTGTTTATGCTTTGTTTTTAAAAATCAGAGTAATCTTTCAAAGAAAACAGTTGCGGAATTTATTCCTAAAACAAAATATGATAATAATTTATCAAAGCATTTCTTAAAGAAATGTATTTTCAATATATAACAAAATCTCGGGATGTCATGTTCCGATACAGACACATAAGCATAAACAGAACATACATTTATTACATCTCCTTTAAATCTCTCAGTGAAATATATCTTCGTATTAATACATGTGATAAAAAGAAAACTGAGTGGGTCAGGCTTGGGAGCCTGGTGAGCATATAGGGTTTTCAACCCACAATGTTATATATATATATATATATATATATATATATATATATATATATATATATATATATATATATATATATATACAGAGTTAGGTTCATGTGAGACGGCCTAATTTTGTGAGACCGTGAGATGCATTTTTTTATTTTTTTTATTATTTTTTATTTTTTTTAGTTAATTCAAGTTCCGGAAATAATATTTAAAAAAAGAATTTTTTGATTTTTCCATTTATTTTGCATTTTAAAATTATTTTTAAAATATGTACAGTGTAATATTCTATTTAGAATATTTCACGTATTTTAAAAAAAAAATATGATTTTTTTTTTTTTTTTTTTTTTTAGTTAATTCAAGTTCCGAAAATAATATTTAAAAAAAGAATTTTTAGATTTTTCCATTTATTTTGCATTTTAAAATTGTTTTTTTAAAATATGTCAGAGTAATATTCTATTTAGAATATTTCACGTATTTTTCAAAAAAAAAAACGGGATTTTTTTTATGTTTTTTTTTTATTTTTTTTAGTTAATTCAAGTTCCAAAAATAATATTTAAAAAAAGAATTTTTGGATTTTTCCATTTATTTTGCATTTTAAAATTATTTTTAGATTTGGTCTCACGGTCTCACAAAATTAGAATGGTCTCAAATGAACCTGAACCTATATATACATATACATATAGAACTCACAAACTTATTAAATTTCACCATATAAAAACAACTCTTATCTTACCCCATCGATCCCCACAACGACACAATCTAACTCTCGTATCTAAAATTTTCCTCTTTACCTGATCCCTACTCATGGATCTAAAACTAATCTCTTTACCTGATCCATATTTCCGGATCTAAAACTAACCTCTTGGTCTGATCCATACTCCTGGATCTAAAATTGTGCCCAATCTATACTCCCAGACTAGGGGCAATTTACTATACCCAAATCATGATCCGATCCATACTCCCAGATCTAATAACAAGTTTATCTTATTTATTGACAGTATCATTCTCAAGATCCCTCTCGCAATACATGTCAATGGATTTTCTAGAATAGTATGTGGTTGTCATCCCTACTCTGCTGAATTATGGGGGCCATCGTTTGGGTAAAGGTTTCACTCATTTTCGACTTGTCACCCTCATATCATGATCTATATCACCTCTTATCTCATTATCCAAGTCATCCTTTTATTACACACTAACTATCTCATCTACTCATGTTCTACCTAACATATTTGTAGATATAAAATACATATGCAGTTTAACTCATTTAAGAACTATATAAAACATCCATTCCACACTCATCTCAAATAAACAACAATATATAAACACATAGCACGTATTTCATAACAAATACTTCATATTTATGTGTTAGAAGAAAGTGACTACACACTCACACAAAACATATACTTAACACATTCAAACAATACTTGTATTAAAATCGTGTTATGAAAGGGACTATACACTCACTTGATCAAAAGATGATCGAGCAGCACTACGGCTTGTAGAAGTAGTATTCTTCGGTGAAACTGTGATCTCTTTACACACCGGGCCTCTCGCGGGCAAAGCTTCGGCTCGGAAACTCTTTTCTTCTTGGGATCTTTGGAACTTCGAGACTTGCTTCATGTCTCGGGATGATACTAGGGCTTCGAGGGGTTAAAATAGGGATTAGAGAGAGTATCGGGAGTGAGAGAGTGATAAACTAGCAACCTAAATCGGCTGCCCTTTGATTTCTATTTATATGGCTGATTTTATGGATTCACGTCGTGAATCTCAAATATTCACGTCGTGAGTTCAGTCGTCACTGGATGCGTCATCGCAAGTTGCGTCTGTCAGGCTCTAGAAGTTATAAATATTGAGTTCACGTCGTGAACTCTAACAGTTTTGGGGTATCGCGCCTCGAACTTAAAAAATTCATAACTTTCGCATACGAACTCCATTTTCGACGTTCTTTATATCGACGCGTAGGTAAAAACAAGATCTACAATTTTCATTTAGATTTTGTCAGCTAATTTTGAATTTATTTTTATTATATTATTTACATATTATTTTTTAGTAGGCCGGGATAGGAAAAACTCCGTTATAAACTCGTAACTTCTTCATCTGTCGTTCGTTTTTGTCTGTCTTTTCACTGTTGGACTACAATCGACAAGATCTTCAATTATCGTTTAGATTGTTTCGGCTAAATATCGCTCGATCTCATATTCGAACTTCGGGTTGTACACTGCTAAGCCGAAACTTCGAAATATCATAACTTCCTCATACGAAGTTAGATTTGGGGGTTCTTTTCATGCACGCTCTCAATTTAATGTATTCTACGACTTTTGTTTAGATTGCTAAGTTAGATTTGTCGCGAAACTTTGACAACCATAACTTCTTTGTTATAACTCGGATTTCGGCGTTCTTTATATGTACGAAATCCTTGTAACATATACTACAACTTAGTTAAGATTACTCCTTCTAAATAATCTTCCATAAAAAAATCATTTTTGATGCTTATTGTCTCTAAATTGACTAGTCTGGATTTATGGGCGTTACACTTTTTAAGGTTCATGTTCATTTTGGCCTGATTTATATGTGGAAATGGTCCCTGCTAAACTTGAAAAAGCTAATCTGCCATTTTAATTTGTTTTTTTCTATTTTCTTAAATATCTTTGCCTATTACTTAAATTTTTAAAAATAAAAACAAATAAAGAAGGGCTTCTCTCTCTCTCTCTCTCTCTCTCCTAATCATCTTCTTCCTCAAGAAAACCTAAACAATTTCACACATAGATACGCATTGTAATTACACACACACATATATACACACACTAAATGTAATGCTCGGATTTCTAGCTAAGCATTATTATGATGATGTAATTGTTAGGTTCAACAATTGTAACCTATTTGACTTAATAAAGAAGAATTATGTAAATACTATGTGTTTCATGATTATTATAATATAATAAAATAGGAAAAATCAGATGAATCATCTGTAAATCGTAAAAATAAGTGCGCCAAAACATATATATATATATATATATATATATATATATATATATATATATATATATATATATATATATATATATATATAAATTACACGTCGTCCCGATCCCGAAAATATAAATTTCATCGAAATCCGAATCCGTATGAATTAAATATGATTTTTTATAAGATATAAAAGTCAGTCGCACATAAGGAATGTGTGATGTAAAAAGCTATGAAGAGAATGGTTGACTTTTAGCTAATGTCACCAAAAAGAAAATTGTAGTGCTCCTTAAAATAAGAATTTTGAAAAAAAAATGTCAAAAATGGAGTCCGTATGAAAGAATTATGATTTTAGCAAAATTATTTAATTTTATAAAAATATGGAAGAAAAAATAAATTCAAAGTTAGCCACGGAGTCCAAACGAACGTTGTAGATCTCGTCGATAGCTATGCGTGGATATATAGAACGTCAAAAACAGAGTTCGTATGAATGAGTTATAAATTATACTAGCATATTTACGTATTAAAATAAAGTATAAATCATATATACTTATACATATATATACATATGTATATATCATTAGAAAGGTATCGACACATATGTATATATCATTAGAAAGGTATCGACGATACAGTCGTTATAAGACTAGTGTTGAATACTTTCAACATTAGTTTAGTATAAATATCGTTAAATCTATTTAAAATAGTATTATAAAGAGGTGTTTAGTCATTTAAATAACTATAAAGTCATTAAGTAACTATAGATGGTGGTTTTGAAAATTCAATTACTATAAATAAGAGGCTCTAGGCTCTCATGCTTCTTGCATCATTCTCATGATTCAAGAGTCTTTCTCTTCTTATCGTCGAACATTTCGGTCCCTCGTGATTCGACTTCTCTTTCTGTAATTTTAGTATAGCAATGTGAGCGCAGAAGCACTACAAGAATCTTTTTAGAAAAAAAGATTCAACGACAATGTTCTGACCACGGAGTCCTAAGTTTTCGCTAGAAACCTTGTGAGTTATGTTTACCCTAATTTAAGAAACCTTGACTCCTGTTCCTTGTTTGGTTGTGGGCTTAGGGTAGGATACACGAGTCCGACTGTCGATTAACCCATAGTTATACATGCTAAATACGTAATGGAATATAAAATTTTATCTTTTAAAAGTTTTAATTAACTCAATTGTTAAGCTGAGCAATTGAGCCTTTTCTACAAGTTAAAATCAAAACAAACATCTAGTAAACTATAATATGTATAGTTTAGTGAACATATACAAACAACGAAAGCGAACATATACATATACATTTACATATACAAAGAACAGAAGCGAACATATACATATGCATCTATGTATACAAAGAACGGAAGAGAACATATACATATACAAGAACAGGAACGCACATACACATATACATATACATACAAGTACAGTAAGAATACGATAACTAGAATGTGAAATACTACTTCATGGTACAACAATACATTGTAGTGTCACATTTGTAACCAGAGTCTCCTGTAGGGAGAGCAGGCATCATGTGTATAGATCTATACGGGACAGACACTCCCACACCCTGAATGCTAGCTACAGTCCCAACAGGTAAGGCCAAGGGGTGACAAAATGTCACCTTACTGTTTTATGACGCCAGAAGGTCATCAGGTATTCATCCGTCAATCAGTATGGTTACAACTAATTCACATCTAACCCTTTAATTAACCAAATTGGAATTAAAGGCAATAAGACTCTCTAAGGAGTATAGTACATTTAATACGACTATGAGTCTTCATTTTTATCCTTTCATATTCAGTAGTGTCACTGCTGAGATAAAACATTATATTTTCCTAATAGACGATAGTAATAAATGGGAGAAAACATACTTTTACACAGATATAAAGTACTACTATATTTTTTCCATTTTATTCCAAGTATACATGCAAACATTACATTTTTTTCACGAGAACAAACATGTAAAATAGTCAGGCCTCGGGTAGAAGGCTACTTTACTTATAAGTAGGAAAGGTAGGATTTTCTGGGAAAACTTTACAAACTTTTCAAGGTTTTAATACAAACATTTCGAGGTTTTTAACTACTAAATGACACTAAACACTTATGAACTCACCAACATTTTATGTTGATACTCTCTTTCAAAATAACTTGTATTCTCAGGGAACCAGTAAGACTGGTACACCCATGAAACTTTTGAAGGACGGAGTGGATTCAAGACTCGTCATTATTTTGATTATACATTTTTGGTGTCATTTAAACCTTACTAAAGAACACACATGTATTTCACTATTCTATTAATGCAATGGATGTTGTTGCTTATTTTACTATTATGCATTGTTATGAATACATGATGTCCTCCACTCCCAAATGTTTCCGCCAATTCGGTTTGGGGGTGTGACAATGTTTAAGTTGATTCAGTCATCTAGCAGAGTATAGATGACGAATACAGACAAGTAGGTGTTTTTTAACTACATGTTCACCAGGTGTACTTGTCACACCCCAAAACCATTGAACGACGGAAACGTTTTGGGGTGGAGGACGTCATGTATAGTATCACAACAATGAAAAGTAGTAAACAAGCAACAACATCATCCATTGCATTAATAATATAATTTTAATACAAGTGTGTTCTCTCAAATTATAATAAACACTACAGTATAATTCAAAATGAAAGATGAGTCTTGAACGAGCACCATCTTCTCTAAACCTTACATCGGTACCTGTCTATGGTTGACCTGAGGATACAAGTAATTTTGAAAGCGAGTATCAGCTTTGAAGCTGGTGAGATCATAAGTATTTTAGTGTCTTAATTTGTATGTAAGAATTTGTATGTATAAGAATTGTAAGTATTGAAAATGTATGTAAAACAACTGTAAACGTTTTAAAAACTCTAGGAATCCCTATGATTCCTACTATTATAACAGGGAGTCTTCTACCAAGACTTAACTGATCTATATGTAGCCTTCTACCAAGGCATCTAGTGTCTGTGTGTGTGTCTCTTGTGAGAGTGTGTATTTTCCCAAGTCTGACTATCATTAACCAAAAATATAGTTTCTACATTACCGTGCGTCGTGTGAATGTTTACGAAGTGAATGTAATGGGTAAATGAAATAGTACTATGGTGTAGTGTCGAACTACAACCGTATTAATTACCTTAATTCTAGGGTAATCTCGTAAGTACTGCAGTATTTGTAATAAGTGACTGCCTCTGTACTCCTATTGCCTTATTTGAGGGATAAGGCATAATGTGATGGCTAGATCCCAGGCTAAACGCTCCCCTATCAAAGGGATTTTGAGACCTTTACACGCCCATGCATGTATGCATGCCGTGAACATCCACATTACTATGATCATGTATACCCGATATAACTATCACAATGCGTTGCAATTCATCGATATAGTTAGATCCTGAACTTGTTCTATGCTATAGCACCTAGTGATGTCTGTCCTATCAAAGTATATGTAATCGCACTCATGTAAACGTATATATGTAAACGTACTCATGTAAGCGTAATCATGTAAAAACATATCTATGCAATAGTATAGTAATGTATTGTAATGTTCTGCGTGTGCTAGTTGTAACGTGTGTTCTCTCTCTATCTAGCATGTATAGTAATGTACTGTGTGTACTAGCTGTAATGTATGTTCTATCTATCTAGCAAGTATTGACTCATGAATGAACTGACTCATTGTATGATATCGCGTTCTAGTAATAGTCCTAGTATCTTCCTAAACTACCCCTATGGTAGCTTACTAGTAATATAACTGGTACGTAGGAACATGGGCGTATACCCTTGCTCCCCAAGGGTATTGAATGAACTGGAAGAACCTTTATGACTATATATGTACACATGATATATAACTAATATTTAAACGACCTTCGGACGGGTACCCGATATCCCACCAGACCACATCTCAAGCACGAAAAGGAAATAGGGTGGATAGCCTTCCTAAGTCTTTTAAACATTCCTTATATAAATATACATATATAGGCATGCAATTTATAATATAAAAGCATAAAGTAGGTTTTGTAAAACCTTTGAACATAATTATTATCTAAGAAAAGATTGACTTGATGTCAATCTAGAAAACGGTTTGAAGGCATGGGTTTGATAAAACAGTTTAATATAAAGAAACATTTGTTTGAAACACAATTGTAAATGAGCTAGAAATGAAACATACATAGTAAAATGTACAGTGTAATAAGGAGTTTTAAACACATAAAGTGTTTATGAAAAACATTTGAAGTAAATTTTTTGGTAAAACAACTAATGAGTAGCCAATCATTTGAATGTTGCTTACTAATCACATGTGATTGATATAGTAACTAGCATGATTCTACTTGTATCCCCCCCCCATAAAACATTTAAAAACAATTAAAACGTTGATTAAGGGGTATGAACTCACCTGTTGTGGGTGATACGAATGAACTAAAGAGGTAGGACTGCTAGGTGTCAAGTGAAGACTTTAGACACACACAATGGTCCTAATTACATATGAAGACATATGTATATAAACAATTAGTGATTATAACACAAATTAAACACGTATAAACATCCTAATGCGAGGAAAACACTTTTGGTTAAGTGCTAAGAGGCTAATGGGTTGCAACAAAGGAGTGCAAGACCTCATATGGAAGTTTATGGTCAAATTACCATGTGTGTTGGATTTTACGGCCCAGGGGAGTAAACTCCTGGCCATAAACTCTCAATAGGGTCTCTAAATGAAGCTTGGAATTATTATAACTTAAGTGGTGAAGTGCTTCTAGGCTTAAACGAGTGTTTGGGCTTCTTTTTAACTCCATTTAGGAGTTCACGGCCTTGGGACCACTCCCCCATGAGTTTACGGCTGTAAACTCATGGTAAGGAGTACCATTTGATGTTTTGATCAAGTTCCTAACACTTCAAAGATATGATCTGAGTTGGGTTCTAAGCATAAGGAAAGAGTTAGGGTGTCATTTGTCCCATTTATAGGGGTTTACAGCCCAAGAACTTCTCTTGGCCGTAAACTCCTTTATCCTTGTGATTCCTTATGTTTTCTAGGCTATAAACACTTTAGGGTACATGTCTAAATTAGTCTCTTGCCTTAAGGAAGGTTTTTAGGGCATTTTGGCACACAAATATGGAGTTCACGATCCAAGAACTTCCTTGGCCGTGAACTCACTTTCACCCTTGATTCGTAATTGTTTTGGTGGTCTAAACATGTAATGGTAGTCCCTATGTTAAGTTCCAAGGCTTTGAGGGACATTAGGCACACTTTTGGCCCTTAAAATGGAGTCTACTCTCCAAGTGTTCTTGGGCGGTAAACTCCCGAATCTTGGGGTTTTGATCCAATTTTGGTGTTATAAACTACAATCTAAGCTATATAATATAACTAGATAGAAGTACTCATGATTTGGGATAAAAACCTGAAGATCTGTGAGAGAGAATTCGGCTTTTCTTTAGTTGGAAATGCAACTAATGAATGAATATGATTCAGATTTCTATATATAGTCCTGAGATTTTTGGCAGAAAATATTTTATTCCCAGAATGAACTATAATATCATAGAGTATTGAAATAACAGTGTTGTACAAAACCCTAGTGCATCCACTCTCCTGATATCTCCATAAGTGCTAACCTGAAATACTCAAACTTATACCTAAAGTCTGAAATTTCACTGTAATTGTTCTAACTTCTATTGGCTTGATGTGGTTTGTTCAGAATGGAAATTTTGGGTTGTCACAGTACTCCATCTCCCTAATTGTTACCTTATTGACATATATTGCTGAGGAATCCCCTACATGGTGTTGTCTTCCTGATTATAATCCTTAGGCTAGGTCCCTTAAATTAGATACCTTAAGGATAGAAAGTGAGGATAATGGAAACGGGTAATCGGGTTGAACGATTTGATGATAATAAAGGACTTAATTATTATGTGTTGAAAACTCTATGTACTCACCAGGCTCTCCAGCCTGACCCAATCAGTTTCTTGTATTACAAGTAGTGGCACAAGAGCATAGATGCGATGATCTAATTAGAGATTATGGATTATAAGCCAATAAAAATAAATAAATGTTGTAAGGTCTATGTTGTTTCTGTTTATGCTTTTAATCTGTATTGACAATGACATCCCGAGGTTTTTAATATAATAAAAACACATTTCTTCGAAAATGATTTGATAAAATCTTTATCGTATTTTTGGGAACAAATTCCGCAACATTTTCTTCAAAAAGGTACTCTGATTTTTATATAAAGCATAAACAAAATCGGTCTTTTCTGGCCGTGAAATTGGGGATGTCTCAGTTGGTATCAGAGCATTAGTTTAAGCGAACTAGGAATTTATAGGATTCTAGACTTCAACTTAGAATGTTAAGCGATGATCGTGAGATGAGTGTCTGCTATATTTAGAAAATATATAGACATGAGCACTAGCTTATTTTAGGAATGATGCCTAAATTTCTTTTTTGTGGTAAATGATTTATGATACCTTATATGCTTTATGATGTTATTATTTAATCGGATCTATGGTCTATTTCCGACCGGATCTAGAAACTTTATGTGTTCAGATTTCTAAACGTTTAACTACGATATTTGAACTGGCATGTAACTTTTTGGAGTGAAAATGAGGTTTATATGTCTATCATAAATAAAGCTTTCCCTATCTTAATATTCTCGTCTCGAACTTCTACCTGGTTCCTACTAAACTCTCCAATATAGAGAGGTTTGCTAACGGATTATCAACAGACTTTGGTCCAAAGGTAAACGTGGCAACTACTTTAAAGACATTTGTTAAAGCAGCCAAGAATATGGAGACCCTACTTCATGAAAAGGGTTTAGAAAGGATAGGGGTAGGGAAGAAAAGGAAGTTTGATGGATCTTCAAGGTCCGACATGAAGATCATATTTTCAAAATCTAGTTCCAAAAAGTTTGGAAGTGGAGGAGAAGCAAAATGGTGTCAGAAGCGCAAGAAGAAGCAATTTGCTATTGTATTGCTATGTCTCTCTATGTATGTCTATGCAACACGGAACATGAGAACTTATCGTACTAAGGCCCTTCCCTTATCTCTAACCATTAACTCTTTGAGCCAATGGTCATTATGGATAGCGCTATTAGGAATTGACAACTCCTCACTTGCCCTATTGCTGGAGTGCATAATACCATATTCATCTATGGAACGATAAACATAGATCATGATAGGGCTTCAGTCATAGGTTTGGTTGAGACTCATTGTTTTCTTATACACATACAAACTCGTTTCTCGTTATAGCAATAAACTTGTTATCAATAATAGCAATCAACTTGTTTCTCATTAAAGCACTGTACTTGTATTTATGAAAAGCCATATTCCAAATCTTGATTTTATAAACTTGTGAAATCACCAACTATTTTCATAGTTGACGCTCGTTTTACATGCTTTTTCAGGAAATAATTAGTAAGTGGATATAAAGATTCATCATCATAGAGCATGTTGCATCGTGTGGAAGTTATTTTATGAAGTTATATTTTGAACAATGTTATTTTGGGAAAACTTGTACTTTTTTTTGTTTAAGCTATGGGTTGTAAACTTTTAAATATTGCTATGGTGATGTATCTTTATCTTTTGCAATGAAACCGTTATCGCTGTCATATCTTGTGTTTCCGCTTTAGCGGGGTGTGAAACTAATGAAATAGACTGAATACTCTGGTATATTTTTGGTTGGATCAAAAGTTGTTATTGGAGATCTAATGGAGTACAGAGGATCTTGGTGATCTCATCTGTTCGGATTGTCTCGGAGGATTAAGCTTATTGGATTGGGTAATACTCCAGTTGGGGACTGGGAGTAGATCCGAATGGGTATTCATCAACCTTAGGAAGCTTGGGATTAAAATGTCCTATCATTCTGGTTTTGGGAACTGGATTAGATCTTTCTCTTAAGTGTCTATGGCAACACATTATATTTGGATATGGTTGATGTGGTCCTGCTCTATGCAGTAGGCCAAGATACCTGATGTGGGTCGACTGAAATGTAGCGCCTGGTTCCTAGTATGTAAATCTTATTTGAGTATTTTCCATTTTTAGCCTTGGACTCGGCGAGTCATAGATCCAACTCGCCGAGTAGAGACGGGACCCGGGACACGTTTAAGTTGGCGACTCGGCGAGTCCATATCCTGGACTCGGCGAGTCACCGCTGTTGGATGAAACCCTAAGTTTCAGGGGTTTACACCCTATTTAAACATCATATCCGCCCCATGCCAGCCCCCATTCACCCCCAGAGCTCCCAACCCTCGTTCTAAGCTTGTTCCTTGAGAGTTTGAGGCTATTGTGTGTGTTCTTGAAGGTTTTGAGGCAAGAAGGGGAAGTAGATCAAGAGGAAGGAAAGGAATCCAGACATCTTTGCACTCTTTCAGCAGTTTCTTTGAGGTATAATCTGTTTTTCCCCTGTTTCTATGCTTATTACTTCATGAAAGTCATTCTTGAGCCAATCCCCAAGTTTGTATGTGCAAATTATCTCGTAATAGGCTGATTGGCCCTTAGATCTAGGCATGGTTGAGCTCCAGGAGCTCAGATCTGTTGCCTTTATGGACCCTCATTGCATGAAGACCCTAGATCTACCCTCTTGAGTACATTTTGAACCCTAAAACCCTCATGGGTGAATATCTACACGTAAAGTTGGAAACTTTACGTGTGATTCGTGTTCTAGGAGTCCAGATCTGTGAATGGCATGGACTGGAATCGAGCAAATGTGTGTATTTTGTAGGTGCATGGCAACGACTCGACAATTCGTTCATGTGACTCAGCGAGTCTGCTCGCGAGTCTCCGAATTTGTCCCCTTTTCGTAGTGTCAAGTGTGCAGTGAGTCACGGGGTGTGACTAAGTGAGTTGGAACCTGAACTCATCTATGGAGGAACTCGGCGAGTCGATTCCCTGACTCGGTGAGTTCAAGGCAATCTCCTTAGATCAAGAACAGACTAGGCGAGCTGTTCATACAACTCGGAGACTCTCCGCATAAGTGTTCATCGGATGAAGATGAACTCGACGAGTTGTTCATAGAACTCGGCGAGTAGGATGAAGGACTTGAATGTCAGTTTAGAAGAAGAACTCGTCGAGTCATAGCCTAACTCGACGAGTAGAAACAAGGACTCAGAACAATCGTCTGGATAGGGACTCGGCGAGTTAGAGAGCCAACTCGGTGAGTCGGGTCAATTGAAAGTTGACTCTGACTTTGACTTAGGGCTAGACCTGGGGTAAAATGGTCATTTTACCCAAAGGACAGTTAACAGTGTTTGATTGAGTATGTTGTGGGAATTGCAGCTGGAGGATTTCCGGAGCAGCAGCAACAGCAGTCAGTCAGTTCCCGATCAGTTCAGCAGCTACTTTGAGGTGAGTTACTTTCCAGTAGCGGTGGGTCTACGGCGACAATGTCGGCCCACCAGTAGGAGTCGTATGTTAGATGATTGTCTTTGTGATATCATCTTGGTTGCTACTACCTGTTATGTTATATGTTAGCATGAGATGTTATATGTGATAGTAGTAGAGTTCGGTTGTTAGGACCGAAGGGTAGTCAGACACCCCAGAAATGTCTGACAGTATGTGATGATATGTTTGTATGCTGGCCTGTTATGTTATGCGATAGAGGTAGTAGGAGGGGACCAGTCCCCGAGGATCGGTTGTTAGGACCGATGGGTAGTCAGCGCCCCAGAATGGCTTGACACGGGTAGGACGGCACCCCAGAATGGACGTATGGGTAGGTCGGCACCCCAGAATGGTCGTACCGGGTAGTGAGGCACCCCAGAATAGCCTGGCAGTATGTATGTTATGTGTTTGTATGGTATGTGGTACGATGGGGGAACTCACTAAGCTTTGTGCTTACGTTTTACAGTTTTGGTTTCAGGTACCTCTTCTTCAAAGGGGAAGGAGCTGGCGCGGTAGCGGCACATCATGCACACACTCTAGTTTCCGCATTTACGAGATTCACTGGGATTTGTACTCTGATATTTTGATGGGTTGTATGGTTTGGCTTTTAGACATGGTTTATGTTGTGTTATGGTTTGATCAAACAATGTTTTTAATTATTAATGTTTTCTAAGGTAATGTTTTTAAAACGAAATTTTCGGACGTGAAAATTGGGTCGTTACATGAAAGTCGTAGGCATGGAGGCTTAAGGGGAGCGGTAGGGTTGAGGCGGTAGGCCAAAAAACCCTAAGAATTTCAACTCGATGGTTGAATTGATTTGGCATGTTGGTATTTCAATCTAGGGTATTCCATCCCGAGGATGACCAGACCCTATGATCATTTGGACTTGGCATATTGGTATTCCAACCTGTAGGGTGGCATGGGTAAGATTTGAGTGTCGTACAGGTTGGCCAGTAGTGGTAGGTATGTTTGTTAGTGGTAATCGCTTGCGGGACGGTATTTCATGGAAGTGGTGGGCGGCAAGGAGCGACATGGCATGTTATCGTTATTATTATGTAGATATCTATCCTGATGGTCTAGTAGGTGGCATGTTGTGCTTCATCGGGCTGAGACCATCCTGCTCTATGCAGTATGCCAAGATACCCAGTGTAGATCAATGGTAAGTCGTTGGCATAGGGGTTCCGCAGGATATGATCCATGGTTCTATTTCCAATTAGTAGCGTCGGGAAGAGAACTATCGATGGTTAGTATAAGTGATCTGTCAGGGAGTCATACCAATTTCAGGCTTCCAGATTGCGGGTTTTTAGGTAAATCAAGGTTGTGTGTTGCTTGGGTTTGTGGGTTCGTCTTCTCTGAAATGAAAAGATTCACATTGGGTTCAATATCCTTTTATAGTCATTGAATGTGATGGTTATGGGGGTGCCCTCAGGATGTCCAGTTGTCGTGGATGGTAAGGAATGATTTCGAGGACAAAATCGAATTTAAGTGGGGGAGAGTTGTAGCATCCCATTTTTATAGTAGCTTCAAATTTATCCCTCGGGTTTTAATTAGGTCATTTTGGCCCTTGGTTTAGAAGGGAGTGGAAAAAGGAGGCCCTAGTGGCAAAATGGTAAGTTTGGAAGTTTAAGTAGTACGTTGGGCGTACATGTGGTACGCTAAGCGTACGCATGTGTACGCTAGGCGTACATATGCCAGGATGGAACCCTAACTTTTAGGGTTTGTGGAGTATTTATGCACCTTATGGACCCTTCCCTCTCATCTCTTTCAGCCTCCATACCTCCCTTAGCCGTCTTGAGAAAACCCTAACTTCCTAGTGATCATTCTTGAGCTTATAAGTGTGTTCTTGTGCCTTTAAGAATAATATTGTGCATCAAGGGGTCAAGAAGGGAAGATTGGCTTGTAGATCTTGGTTCATCATCTGCTTTGGGAGCTCCAGAAGGTATAAATTTGTTACCTTTGTGCCTATTTCTTCTAGATCTAGGCATTCTAGATTTATGGAACCATTTCTTGTCCCAAAACCCCATTTTGGTGCATGTTGCATTTTGGACAAGATAACTTGTCTTTCAGACCCTTGTAGAGGTCTTAAGTTGTAAAAATGAGGTCCCAATGGCTTAAGATGTCCCATGCATCTTGTAGAAAGGTCTTAATGGATTAAGAGCTTTTTGGACGTCCTAAGTAATATAGTTCGAGACTTTATGGTTCCCAGACACTTTTGGTCGATGGATTTAAGATACGGGCTTAACTGCTTAAGATATTAAGCACTTAGGAGAGTTTTGGTTCAGTCACGTGTACGCCCCGCGTAAATCCAGTACACTCAGCGTACTAGGTCAACCACCCTGATGGTGGTCAACATTTGGAGAGTACGCCCTGCGTACTTCCTCTGTTGGGCTTTTGTCTTTTGGGCTTCGGGTTATGGGCTGTGTTTGGACTAGCTGGGTTTGGGCTTTGTTGGACTCTTTGAATAATTGGATTTGGACCAAGTTTTGATAATGGATCTTGGATTTAGGCCTAATTACGGAGTTGGGCCCAATTTGGTAATTTGGGCCAATAGTGGGTTTTGTATATGTGAACTTCTGGATCATGGATTAGGTTTTGGGCCTTGGCCCAAGTTAGAGAAAAGATAAAATAGACTATATGGACCCTTAGTCAGGATTGATAGCCCATATGTTGACTCAACATTTGTTATTTTGGATAGTTCGCGATTTTCGACGTGAAAGCACTTCGGGAGTTGGTACTTCAGTTCAGATCAGAATTGCAAGGTGAGTTATCCACACTATATAAACAGGGTCTAAGGCACCAAGGCCGACCCTTTATTGGAGTTATATCCGAGTATTTGCTTGATATGTTTATTGATCTGCTAGATATGCATCCTAGTAGTTAGAATGGTATTGTATTAGTGACCTGGTTTAGGTCGGTATCCTGGTATATAGGATCATATTATGTTAGTGACTTGGTTTAGGTCGGTATCCTGGTATATAGGATGATGCTATGTTAGTGACCGATTAGGTCGATATCCTGGATATAGGATGGTTGTTATGTTAGTGATCTGTTAGATCGGTATGGTTATCTTTTATATACATGCTAGCGTATGATATTTATGTGTACATGATTGTTTGATTGGTATGGGTGTTGGGTTGAAGCAGGTCCTGCTTCGTGCTGTAGGCCAACATACCCAGGGCGGACCAGATATACTGTAGGCCCAGGAGGGCATATAGTTAGGCCGAAGGCCCAGCAAGCGGTCTGGATAGGCTGAAAGCCTCGAGAGGGCGGCCAAGACGTGTCGATGTTCGGAGAGTGGGCCAGATAGACTGAAGGCCCGGTGCGGGCAGTCCAGTCATATTGTAGACTCATAGAGTCGACCAGGTGGACTGAAGGCCCAGTGCGGGCGGACTAGTCACACTGTAGACTCGAGATGCATGGCTGTTCTGTGTTTGTTATATGATATGTTTATGGTTTTATGAGATTGGTATTTTAGGGGAACTCACTAAGCTCTCGGACTTACAGTTTCAGTTTATTGTTTCAAGTACATCAACGGATGACTGTGGGAAGGCGAAGGCATGACCTCCTCATATTTTGATTTGGATTTATGGGATACTCTAATTTGAAACTATTTTGGAAACCTTTTTGTAGTAACTATTGGTATTTGAATTGTTTTTAAAAGTTTAAAATGTGCATGAATTTTATGGGCGTTACACCATAAGCCCTTATTTCTGCCTCCCTCATCACCTTGAGCACTGTGAAGGACCCTCATCGAGTTTTAGCTTGTTGTGTGAGAATGAGAGGCTATCTTGAGAATTTTGGTGTACCTTGAGAGAAGAAGAGGAAAACATCAAGGCTTGGAGCAAGGAGGGATGTTTGGATCTAGAGGTTATTAGTGGATCGCTTCTGTTTGAGATAAAAAGATGCTATCTTGATCATTTTTCTTGTGAGATCTTAGTTTGGGGAGTTTTAGGGCTTTTCCCCATCCTTTTTTGTGTTATTAAGTCCTTTGAGCATATCTTGAGGTTGAAACCTCATATCTGAATTGTAGGAGGTCTTATGAGCCGAAAGACCCAAGCTTTATGGAGCTAGAGGCAAGCCTATGAGCATCAAACCCTTGTTGGAGCTTGTATTGACATTATGGAGAAAATATGCCATGCATGAACGTAAAGATTGAAGATTTACGTGACATTCAAGCATTGGGAGACTAGATCTAGAGTTTGGAGTGGTAGATCTACCTTAAAACATCTGAATGAGAATACAGACTGAATGGAATCGCCGAGTCAATGAGCTGACTCGACGAGTCGGCTAGTGTTTTCCCCGATGAGTCTAGACATGGGTAACTCGGAGAGTTGATGTGACAACTTGACGAGTTAAGTTGGGTTTTCACGACAATCCTGAGGAAATTGGGGGACTCAACGAGTCACATAGATGCACTCGACGAGTCAGGTCAACATGGATTGTTGACTCGAGTGTTGAATAATGTTGACTTTAGGGTTTGGTCAAGGCAGGACTTATGGGGACCATGGAGGAAAAAAATGGTCTTTTACCCATTCCAAAAGTGAGATAGGGAGAGAGAATAACTTAGTTTATTTAGAGTAATTATTTAAATGTTACTTAGAGATAATTATCTTATGTGTTATGCAGAGGCTAGTTCGATACTTGTGTACGAGATCCTTTACTTGCATGCTTACGAGGTGAGTCTTCTCACTATACTTACCTAGAGTGGTAATGTTTGTGTGATCGGAGGGTCTTATGTGTTTATAATGAGTATTGTGATATCCTGCATTATGTCTTTATGGTTTATGATGTGTACTATTCTAAGCTTACTGATTTAGGACTGGAGGGTCCACCCGAGTTGTGGGACTGGAGGATCCCACTGAGACATATTGACCAGAGCATCTTATTTGATCATAGCTATGAGAGGCTAATGAGATATGTGGTATTTTGGGGAACTCACTAAGATTCGTGCTTACCGTGTTATGTGTTATGTGTTTCAGGTACTTCTCAAGATCACGGGAAGGCACTGACTTGATTGTATACACACGAGTTGGAGATTTGTTTTGGAGGATCCTGGATTGTGATATAAACAACTTTTAAACATGTTTTTTTGATAACTTGATATAAACTGCGGATTTTGTGATTATGCTAATGAGATTAATGTAATTTTAAATGAAAATTTTGTTTGAAATTTTACGGTGTTATAAGTTGGTATTAGAGCCTTGGTTCGAGGGATTCAAATATATCTTAGGGTGTGTCTAGACTCAAGCTGAGGATTTGAGAAAAATTTTCAAAAGAAATGATTTTTCTAAAATGAGAAAGAGTTTAAAGAGAAAAACGAGTTGGATAAGTGTGTACAATCAGCCAGAGCCCGAACGGTGATTTCCAAAAATACCCTACTTAATTGTGTTATGAGATATTTGTGTGATGTTAGGGATGCATGCTAGAGGATAGGCTAGGTATTTCATATTTAGGGCTAGAGTTTCCTGATTTGTGATGCCTTAGCCTAGGAGTTACTGCTATATGATATTTGCTTTGAGTATATGCTGAATAGGAGTATTTAGCAGGAATCACTTAGAGAGAGTTTTGAGTTGATGGATAAACTAGGAGAGATACCTAGATGAGCATATGAGAGGTCTATTAAGAGGGTAGTCTATTATTTGTGAGAGTTAGAGTACTTGTGAATTGGGACCCTACGAGGAGGACTTGGGGTGACTACAGGTTGCTGTGGAAGGTAGTATTGGCCTCATACTACTGAAAGTACCAGATCTGTATGCAACCCAAGTAAGAATCCTTAGGATGCTAAGAAACAAGTAAGGATGGGTGATCGAGTATGAGTATGCTCACGTGAGACTCTGATGATTTTTGTGTTGTGTTTCAGATACATCATGGTGGGTACACGCCACAATCCGGGGAGCAGTGGGACTAGTGATGATGAGATTCGCAGGATGATTCATGAGGAGATGGCCACAACCATTCGAGAGGCGATACCTGAGATGTTTGGGTCTATTAAGACCACACTGATTGAGATGTTTGGCTGAATGTAAGTTATGTTTGCTGAGCGTACTAGGTCGGACCTTAGTAGGCTAAGTGTACACCGCGTACGTAGTGCGTATGTAAAGAAACCTTAAACCCTAATTTTAGGGTTTGATCTATCTCTCTCTCTCTCTCTCTCTCTATATATATATATATATATGCATCATTATCACCTCATTTCTCATTCCCTCATCAACCTCCATCTAAGAAAATGTCCCTCTAGCAAACCCTAAGTGAGAAGAGTGCATTTGAGCTCGTTTGTGTGCTTTGGTGGTGTTCTTAAAGAATAAGAAGTTGGCACCAGGATCTTAAGGCTTGGAAGCAACTTAGATATGGGATTCTTTCCTTGCTAGCAAACTCCAGGAGGTAAAAAGCTCATAACTTGATCATATTATCTTGTAGATTTAGCTATTTCTTCATTTAGGGCATTTTTAGTCCCAACTATGATGATTCTTGAGCATGACATGCTCTTGATTGAATTAGTCATCCTTTCAGACCTAATGAGGCGTCTTGAGTCATAAAAATGTGGTCTTGATGCTTAGTTTTTCCCCATGCATGCTCTAGAAGGTCTTAAGGTGTTAAGAAGTTGGTATTTTGTGTATTAGGCACTTAATTTGCATGCAAAGTCATAAAGTTGGAGATGTTATGACTCTTAGTGGTATTTTGGCATTGGATCTAGAATTTGGACGTGATAGCTTAATGCATTAAGCTCTTATTGATGAAATGAAATTATATGTGTACGTTGTACGTACCCTCGCGTATTTCGCGCGTACGTGGTCAACCTCGCGACTCCGGTCAAAACTTGAGTATGCTCTGCGTACCTCCGGAGTATGCCCCATGTACAATCCCCGAGTTGACTCGGATGACTTGTTGATATTGACTAAGGGTATTTTTGGAAAATGTTATTAATTTAGAATGGGGAATGTTTTGATATTCAGAATTTGGGTTGATCCGGTTGTCGGAGCTGGGAGTTATTCAAACTTTATTCAGATTGTGAGGTGAGTTTTCATCACTGTACCCGTGGGTCGAAGGCCCAAGGTCGACCCACTAGATTATTTATCCTGGTCAAGATAATGATATGATAGTTCTGGCTATGCAGTAGATCTGTATGATTATTTGTATTTTCTGGCTCTGTGTTAAGTAGTTGTGGCTCTGTATTTGTGGTTTCAGGTATTTCTAAAGATTGTGGGAGGGCGAAAGCGTGATCGTACACAACTTCCAATTTATATATTTTTGAGTATTAGGCAAACTCTGATTTGAAATAATGCTTTTGAAATAATGACTCTTTTTGTAAACAATATTGATTCATGGTTGATTTTAAAAATTTTAAAATTTATTGTGATTTCGGGAGTGTTACAGGAAGTAACATACTAATAAGTCATATTTGTAACGTTTTTTATTTCAAAACAAATGGTCTGATGTGAATGTTAATGCATGAAAACCATGATATCCCCATTTTCACGGCCAGAAAAGACCGATTTGTTTATGCTTTATTTTAAAATCAGAGTAACCTTTTAAAGAAAAGTATTGTGGAACTTGTTCCCAGAAAAACATGATAAATATGTTATCAAAACATTTCCTAAGAAATGTATTTTATTCATTTTAAAACTTTGGGACGTCATTGTCAATATAGAAACATAAGCATAAACAGACCTTACATTCATTTACACTAGTGATCTACATCTCATTAATCTCTCGGTGTAATGTAGCTTCATATTGACACATGTGATACAAATCAACTGAGTGGGTCAGGTTGGGAAACCTGGTGAGTATATAGGGTTTTCAACCCACAATAATATAGTTATTATGTTTCATCATCAAATAATTAACCCATTTACCCATCCCCATTATCTTCTTTATTCTTAAGTATCATCTCTATGAATCATCTACTCCTCATTATTTATTCTTAAGGATTCTCCTAATTATTTATTCTTAAGGATTGTCCTAAGGAATAGGCACGGAGTCCATCATCGCTAGGGTTTATATAACATTCACTAAGTCCATAGTCACCAGGGTTTATATAACAAACACTTAATCCATAGTTGCTAGGGTTTATCTCATTTATTGACAGTATTATTTTCGAGAGTTCACTCACAATACATGTCAATGGGTTTTTAGAGTACACCGGGTGAACGTCCCGTTCACAACACCTACAGGTTGCGAGCCTGTTAGTGTTCCATCGGACTGTCTAGAATAGTCCGTGGTTGTCATCCATACTCTGCTAGATAATAGGGCCAACACTTGGGTAAAGTCTCCTCTCATTTATCACCTATCACCATCATCTCATGATCTTTATCACCTTTCATCTCATCATCCAACTAATCTTTCATCTTCCCGTCTTTACCCATCATAATTATAGGTATAAAATACATATACAGTTTAAAACAATTCAAACATGTATATATTTGTTCATCCAACATAACTATTAAGTACACAGATAATATGCACACATAACACGCAACTTATATTAAATACTTCATATCTACGTGTAAGATGAAAGTAACTACGCACTCACTTATCAAAGTGATGATTCTAAACTCGGACAACACTTCGATTCTAACGATTTCCTTCGACGAAACCTAACATTATTATCGCTAAGTTTTAGTCTAATCTTTATTGCGACTAATTAATAGTCTAGATTCATCATTAACTCAAAGTCTACTGTCATGATCTATCAAGTAAGGAACAACCAGGTAGGATCATATCGGAGGTAGGGTCCGTTTGGTATACGAAGTATACTGTTTGGAAATGCCACTTTAAACACCTCACTAAATCACAGCCTAGACATCATCCCCGTAAGTAGATCAATCAGTATAACGACTTGGAATCACTAATAAATCTTGTTTATAAGTTCATAATAAAGATAATGAACTTAAACATAAGTTATACTTAAAGTAGGGTAAACATAACTCACTTACTGGGGGGTTTGGCTAGGAATCGTGCTCTGCGGGGGCAGACCTTCCGAGCCGAAAAACTTTTTTTCTCGGAGCCGTCGGGTGCTTAGGAGCTTTCTTCTAGCGCTAGGGGAATTTCCTAAGGTTTTAGGGGGTGGAGGGTTGGTGCCACATGTCACTATCTGGTGACAAGACTTGGGAAGAAAGCAATGACCCAAATTCAGCCACGCCACCCTCTTCGTAGTAGCACCATACCGACTTCTAACCCCCGTAACTTTCGCATACAAGCTCTTTTTTCGATGTTTTTTTATATCCACGTGTAGGTGGAGACATAATTTACAAGTTTCGTTTAGACCCCGTCGGCTAATTCTCGACCGATTTTCAATTTAACAGTATGAGAAGATTACACTTTTAAATGACCGTGTAAAATTCATAACTTCTACATACGTACTCCATTTTCGTTTGTCTTCTTATTGTTGAAGTCCTATTAATGAGATATCAAATTCTTATTTAGGTTGTGTCGGCTAAAAATTGTTTGATCTGAAATTCGAATTCCGGGCTGTATACTGATATGCGAGATCATAGAAAAATCATAAATTCCTCATACGAAGTCAGATTTTGACGTTCTTTTTATGCATGCTCTCGGTTTAATGTATACTACAACTTTCATTTAGATATCTAAGACGAAAAGTTAGTTGAACAAAAATTCACTTTTTACGAGTTTCGGTATCGTGCCGTTTTTGGCGTAAAACTTCGACATGTCATAACTTCTTCATTATAACTCGTATTTTGATATTATTTATATGTACGAAACCTTTGTGACATATATACTATAACTTGATTAATATTATTTATTCTAAATAATCTTCTATCAAAAAGTTATTTTTTGATGCTCACTATCTCTAAATTGACCAATCGGAATCTGCGAATGATACAAAAACAATTTTAATATACGTGATTGTAATATATTTTGAAAAGATTTGATGTAAAATAACATTAACAGGTTGATGGTAAAAACATGAACTTTGATTTATGACTTATATTTAGAAACTTGGATCATTTTTTAAAACAATTATTTTTTTGCCGTTTTTAACTTGTATTGTAACGAACTAGTTATAATATTTATTTCGTATTTCAATGGCTAAAATTATTTTGTATTTACAGAACTAAAAAAAATGACATAATCGTGTTACCTGCTCCGAGAACCTGAACAGCTGGTTCCGGGATTGGTTCCAAAAATTTAGGAACCGTCTAGACTGGTTCTGGTTCCGGTGCTAATTTGATAGAAATCGTCGGTTCTGGTTCCGACGAAATGAGACGGGTACTCGCCTATGCTCATCCTTACTCTCATGGGTCTAGGAGATCGCTTTGTCTTGATATGTTTCGTCCATGTCTCAACTTTTCTCTAAAAAAGTTAATTTGTTGTCTTCTTGTAAGAAAGTGGTGGTTAACGAGGATGACACAATGGTGAGTCTTAGAATAAAAATTAGATGGTTCACTAATTTTTCTATAGAAAATTTTCTATACGAATTCAAAGATTTTATTAATAAACTAATTTTTTTTTTTCTAAAGTAGATCACAATATTTTTTCTACAGAAATTTTACATAAATTAGAAAAAATTAGGTAGGTCATTGGACACACCTTACTTATGCATAGCCTCGGCCACCGGACACACACAATTGGGAGGATATTTGGTTAGGTTATGTTCCTTTAAAATACAAATTTCCTAGATTGTTTTTGCTTGAGCTTAACAAATAGTATATTACACTTGCTACATTCACTTTTTCTTTATTTTCATAGATATCCTATGGGAGCTAACCGAGACCAAGCAGGGAGAAGTTCTTCTTACTCTTTTGAGTTCGGCTTCTCTTTCTCTTGTAGTGGATAAATGAGTTTGGAGGTTAACGGGTGATGGGTTCATATTTTACCTATTAAAGTTAATACTTTTGCGTAGAGTTTGTCCAAAGATTTCTTGCCTACTCTATTGCTTCTTTCTAGAAGGGGGATGGAGATCCCTACATTGCAGTGTCCTTATTGTAGTATTGATCTCATCTTTTCTTCATGTGCTCCTTTGCATTGGAGGTGCAAGCTACAGTTTTTCGATGGTGTGCTATTGACATGCATATTCTTTTTTGTAGTGGAGATTGGTTAATGGTTATTATGGTTATCGGGTTTCTTCTAGGTAAAATTCAAAAGGAATTTTTTGAAACGATTGTTCTAGTTATAAGTGTTCTAAACTCTTTTTATAAGTAGACACTTGATAATGGACTTGCAAAACAACCATCATTGTGGATTTTCGTGATTATACTATTGTCAAAGGTGGCAACGTGTTTCTCATGTAACCATTTAATGCAAAGGAGAAACAATAATCGATGAGGTATACACTTTTTTGTGTTTGACTTTCTTGACTTTTAGTGGTTGTAGGAAACTTCATTCTTTAGTATTTGGATGTTTAGTTATTTAATCAACCAAATATAAGTTTGATTTTCGAACTAAAAGCTTTAAGAGCTCGCATGCACGTCTTCAAAGTAGTTATCGCCACAACCAAGAATAAAAAAACAATCCTAATATATTATTTTAAAGTTAAATATGCTTATAACAACATTTAACATGTTTTGCAAAAGTGTTATTACTTACTTATGTAATGAGTTATATCTTTTTTATTAATTTATACAACAAAATAAACTTTTTCAGTTTATGTAATAATGTTTTCGGTAATAAAGCTGATTACCTACCAATTTATACACAAATCGGCAAATCTTAACAAACAAAATGAAACATGAAAAAAAAACAAATTGTTATATATATATATATATATATATATATATATATATATATATATATATATATATATATATATATATATATATATAATATATATATATATATATATATATATATATATATATATATATATATATATATATATTCTAAAACCCATTCTTGCATTTTTTTAATTTTTTTTTATATATATAATAACTCGTATTTACATATGATAAATATTTTAGGTCATAAAAATATGGAGAGTACAAATTATGGGCCAATGCTTTTTCATCATCATTCATCGCTGAACCAAAGCAAAGGGAGGTGAAATCTTTTTAAATTTAGACCAATTCATCTCTCTGTCATTGTTTCAGAAAACCCCTGTGTTCACCTTGTCCATTTGCACACAATTTTTGTTTTGGATCTTGGTCTTTTTCAATTCTTCTTTTGACTATACTCGATCAATTATCATTTCTCTGGATCAAAAAAGAAAGCGATCCGATGCTCTGAAGTTTGTGCACAGTCGATATCTTTCAGATAACACCAGGGTTTATAGAGTTCAATAGCTTTTCGATCTTTGAGAAGTTGTGGATAGCGATTTTGGGAAATTTTAACTTTTGAGGTTGGAAGTAATTGCAATTTCTGAAAAGGCAGGAGATAGATAGAAAAAGAAGAAAGGGGATGGGAGGTTCAAAGATGGAGGAAGAAACCTCTTCTTCCGTCGCTCCTTCTGCAGCTGCTAATCGTAGAGACCCGTATGAGGTTTTGAACGTTTCAAGAGATTCTTCCGATCAAGAGATTAAATCTGCTTACAGAAAGCTCGCTCTCAAGTTAGTTTCAGTTTCTTTTCTTCCTTTCTCATATATATATCTGTAAAGCGCTTTAAATCGTTGTATTGTCTTTAATATCCACTGCTGGTATTTGAATCGATTTGTATCCATAGAATTTAGGGTTACATGATTAGTTCATGGTTGCTCTTTCAGTTCATTATCATTTATCAACGGCGACCTTACAGTTGCTTATTCGTGAGTCATCTATGTAATAACTATTTCACAATACTGTGAAACCGATTATTGTTATGAATTAGTATCGACGACTGGTGCTCCATTGATGCATTGTTCATCATTTCTTTTCTTGGCAATTAAGATGTTAATTCGGTTTGATTCACATAACAATTTTCAAGTAATTCACTGTATTAGGTACGATTTAATGAGTTCGATTATGCTCTAATGCTATTAAGCTACTTCTATAGATTCACAACATAAGTTATTTACAGGTATCACCCTGACAAGAATGCTAGTAATCCTGAAGCCTCAGAACTATTCAAGGAAGTTGCATATTCTTACAACATTCTATCCGATCCAGAGAAAAGAAGACAATATGATAATGCAGGATTTGAGGTGAACATTTTCTTCTTTTTTACCTTTTATTTAGCAACTTCTGTTTATCTACACTTATCAGCTAATGAGCTAAAAAGTTAAAAAAAAAAACATCTGTTATGAATCAAACAGGCGATTGATGCTGATGGAACAGACATGGAAATTGACTTATCTAACCTTGGAACAGTGAATACAATGTTTGCAGCATTATTTAGGTGAATTTTAGCTGTAATTTCTGTATGTTGAAGATTCATTTTGAGAGATCTTTATAGTTATTCTCTTCCATTCACTTTTTTTTTCCTATTAAAGTAAGCTTGGAGTTCCTATTAAGACAACTATTTCTGCCAATGTTCTTGAAGATGCTTTAAGTGGAAATGTTACTGTCAAACCCCTTCCATTAGGATCATCAATTAGTGGAAAGGTGAACTTAAGAGTATTTTCAAGATTTTTAATTTTATATTTTAGCTACTTAATTGAGTTTTTGACTACAGGTAGAGAAACAATCAGCTCATTTTTTTGGTGTTAATGTAACTGAAGAACAAGCTCAAGCTGGGATTATAGTTAGAGTTACTTCAGCCACTCAAAGCAAATTTAAGGTACTTATATGATATATCTGTATTAAGCCAAAAAGAAACGCTGATAGTAAATGACCAGTTTACCCTTCTGTTCATACCCAACACAATTCTCTCCCTTTTTGCTGATCTTTATGTGGTTCTAATGTTTCAGCTGCTTTATTTTGAGCAAGATAATGGTGGGGGATATAATATTGCATTACAGGTTAACACTTTTTTTGTTTCTTTTGAAGGGTTTGGATAATATTTTTTAATCAATATTTTGCTATAATTTTTATTAGTTTTAAAATTTTAAAGTTGACAACCCAAAACGATCATCTTCATTCAAGAACAAATCATTTCAGATATAATTTTAATCTTAAATTGAATTTAAAAAAATGTTCTACTTTTATTATTTCATAAATTTTCTGAATATGAGTAAAATTCAGATAGTTTGTTGCTAGTATATGTCATTAACCCTTAATTCTTTACAAAATTGTTTAAAAGAAAAAAAAATGTCAACAGATTAGGAAAGAGGGACATGAAGGGGCAAACTGGTAATTTCTGTGGGTTGTTATGGTGCAGGAAGAGAGTGAAAAGACAGGGAAGGTGACATCAGCAGGGATGTATTTCTTGCATTTTCAAGTATATAGAATGGATTCAAGTGTTAATGCGGTATTTATTTTTTTTATAATAAAACTTATTTAATAATTTGGTGATAATAGTTAAAAATGGCAACTGATTATAAAAAGTAAACAGTTAGCAATGGCTAAGGATCCAGAAGCTGCTTTCTTTAAAAGATTAGAAGGTCTTCAACCATGTGAAGTTTCAGAACTAAAAGCCGGGACCCACATATTTGCTGTTTATGGTTGGAACTTTGAACATTCTTCTTTTTCTTTTTCTTTTTAATTAATTTAATAGTTTTCCAATTGGGAAATAATCAATATATAACATTCTTTTATAGGTGATAATTTTTTTAAAACTGCATCCTACACAATAGAAGCTCTTTGTTCAGCAACATATGAAAGCTCAACTCATAAGCTCAAGGACATTGAACAACAAATTTTAAGAAAGAGAACCGAGTTGCGACAATTCGAGACCGAATATAGAAAGGTTTAATTTTTCTTTTTTTATATAAAAATATTTTATACTACCTTTTTTTTTTTTTTTTTTTTGTCAAAATTGGTATTTTTTTTTTTAATATTTATCTTCTGTGTAGGCTTTGGCACAATACCAAGAAGTGTCAAATCGATACAACCAGGAAAAGCAGAATGTAAGTACACCATATCAGTCTGTGGAGGGCATTTGCATGTCAACCACAGTATAAACTGTCTTGTCTTGTCATGTTCTGTTATGTTTTGAGTAGCAAATAGGGGCATAAGAGTCAAATCACTAGATAATGAGCTTGTACAATACAGGTGGAGGAGCTTTTGAAACAACGAGACAATATCCAGTCATCATTTACAGCTGGCAGGCCGGTGGTTGTCGGGGGTAAAGTTGGAAATGGAAATGGAAATGGAAATAGTAGCCGTGAAGAGAGTAGTCCGAGTGAAGAAGATGGAAAGGACAAGTCTTCAAAGAAAAGATGGTTCAATCTTAACCTCAAAGGATACACTGATAAAAAATCTACTTAAGAGTCAAATTAGCTCTTCTACCTTTTTTTGTTATTTGTTATTGTGTGTTACCTACTATTTTGATACATTTTTTAAATTGTTTTTTATTCATTTGGGGTGTTTATAGTGGCTTGTTAAGGTGAAATTTGTTTTGGATTAGACAAGGTTTTTTAAATGTACTAGTTATGAACTTTCCCCTGTGTTTCCTTTAGCTTATAGACTATGATTTTTCCATTTTACTTTTTTCTAGGATTAAAATATTAAAGTAAGGAAAGTAAATTGCTTGTTTATACATTTATCGACAAGGAAAAGTAATTTGAATCATCACATTTGCCATGCAATTGTAAACTAACAATTGTCTTTGACTTGTTAGAAGCTAAACCAATGTGAGCTCGAGTTCAAGGGTCAGTTAGGCGTTTACCCATACGTTATATGAGAGTAGAATTATATTGTAAAAATTATGTTAGATATGTTTTGTTGAGAATTTAACTAATTCATTGCAATATTAAAGTAAACAAATGTCATTACTAATGGAGAGAACCATGGAAATCAACTTTTATTTTTAAAGCATATTTACCAAGGCTTAGAGTAACTCTAATATGGCCACCTTATTATTATTATTATTTTTATCAATTTTAACCAACAATTAAAATTAAATTATTTCAATGGTTTATATATAAATACACAAAAAACCATACAGTCTAATGGTAAAAAGTTGTCATAAATTGTCAATCAAATAATAAAAAACTATAAAATAAATTCGTATTGGAAAACACTCCTTAAGTTGATTTGAGTACCTTCATAATATAACTCAATCGTGAGCCCTATAAGGTGGTACCACATTTGTCTAGGTTGGTCAGCTTGCTTGAAATGATGAGCCATATTCTATCTCCTTTCTTTACCGTTGGTCAACGGTCAAATTTTTTGAAAATATGTTTATTTATTATTTTCTATTTTACCATCTTAATGAATCACCTCAACCACTCTACAAACCATACTTTCTCTTCAATTCCATTCTAACATTCTATTCAATTCCACCCTTCTATATTCAATTTCAAATGAATTCTAGCCGTGACAAATCCAAAAAAACGAGTTCAAGCAGAAGACGAAACTGTCGAAACGAAAGCAAATACGGTTTGCTAGATTTCCCATTTTCCACTCTCAAAACTTAAATCACAAATTATCCTCGATACCCACATTATCAACAACAATATAGTCAACTTTGGATGTAACATTCGTATGAAAAATTTCGGTTCTCCTAAGATCAATTCAGTTTTAGTTAGTTCCCACAATATCACATTCCATTCCTGAGTACAAGGTTCGGATCGTACTAGGCATCAAGTGAACTCTAAATGGAAGGATTTGTAGGCGAAAGTTAACATTTCCAGTTGCATCTACAACCAAAAGTCGAATAGTCATGCAATCAGGAGACAAAGGGATGATATTTAAAAGGAAACACAAAGTGAGTATCACAAACTTTTTAAAACGAAGAGTAAATTACCGAATGGTACCTATGATTTTGGTAATTTGCACGTTTGATCCCTAACTTGTTTTTTTAATTCGGAAGGTCCTTATCATTTGTTTTTGTTGCATGCTTGGTCCTGTCATACCTAAAAAGACTATTGCGCCATTGATTTTTTAATTTATTTAAATAAACACGCACTAACCCCACTTCCATTTCCACTTCACCTTACCTACTCACCTTATTTAAATACATTTAAAATATCAAAGGCAAAATAGTCTTTTTTTTAGGTAAGAAAGGGATCAAATGCGCAACAAAAACAAATAGTACGGACCTTCCGAGTTAAGAAATAAGTTAGGGACCCAACGTGCAAATTACCCCAAACCATAGGGACCATTCGTATAATTTACTCTAAAAGTGAAAGCATCTTCACATGAGAAGACATGAAATGTTCTAAAATTATGCCTGAAATATTAATTGTGAAAGTAATGGGTAAGAATTCCTATTCTCTGCCCAAAAGGGTTAAAACATCCAACTCCAACATGTATCTCTTTGATTTCCATCCAAATTTAACACAGAAGCACTGCCGCATCGTAAAAAAGAAGAAAGCAGAATCGACAGTCTCATAATTTTAAAAAAGCATTGTGATAGAGAATGTATCCACACTCTTATCATATAATGTTTAGTTCTCATTTCTAATTGTGCATTTAGCTACCCATTTTGATGCTACCCATTTTGATTTTATTTTAAGAGAATGTTTAGTTAACTTCCTATTTAGGGGAATAAGATTCCTCATCTCACATCAAGTGGATAGGAGAACTAAACATTGTCTTATAGGGGTGTGGATATTTACATATCTCACATCGACCGGGTAGGAAAACTAAGCATTATAATTCATTTTCTTACACAGTGAAACCAAGTTACAATTTATAGCTATATTTTACAACATTATGTGTATAAACATACTTAATTTCGTAATATAAACATAATTTATGAAACACACTTTTAAAATTACAGATATAAATCATTGTACATGTTTGATTGTACATGTTTGATGTCAAGACGTAGCCTGCGAATAGTGGGAGAGTGGTTATTTCATGTGGGTTCCAAAACATGTATGGGGACTTTATGACTGTAAGTGACAAATATGCTATACACATCACACATGGACCCAACGATTGTTATTTCAAGTTTCATTTAGAATTTTTTACTAAATGGGTATGCTACAATACAAAGTTATAGTATATAAATATGTGTAATTAAAAGCTTAGGGCATAGGGTATGAATCTTCATAATGTCGTTATTGCTGAGATGAGATGGCAACCCCATAACGCGGTCATAACATGGAGGTCATAGCCTCCTTGCTTGTTATGGTGCTTTTCGTTAGCATTACAACATATTGAAACCGGAATTTAAAGCCAATCAAAACCATCTCTCTCTCTCATAACTATAACATAAGAACTTTGTTTTCTATAAGGTGATAAGATTGTGTTAAGATTGAGGTGCTCTTAGAGAGATAAAGAAGTAAATATATTATTAACATAAGAAGAGTAAAAAATTAGCTAATAGTTGGAGATGTTTAAACGATTTTAACTTTCTTTAAATAAGATCATGATTTTGATTTAAATCTTATTTATAACTTATTTAATAAACTATTAAAATTATAATTAAATCGCTTTCCCTCGGGGTTTGATAAATGAGAAGAGTCAAAGGAGAATTCTATTTTGAATAGGCTGTCTTCCCTCGGGGCATTTATCTGGCCTATGTAAAGGAGTCCAACCAGCTTATTTTGGTAATTTCAAATTTTCAATTAATAATTGAATACTTTATAAGTTCTATATTTAAAACTTACGTAAACAATGGGTAAGAATGAAAAATGAAATTGATAATTAGAAATAATTACGAAATATCTAATATTTATAAAAGCTTATTAAATTAATAACATATAATTTTTATTTAGATTTTATAATATATATATATATATATATATATATATATATATATATATATATATATATATATATATATATATATATATATATATATATATATATATATATATATATATATGGGAAAAGTGAATATACCCTTAAGGGTACATAAGCTTAGATACCCAACCCACCATAATACGTCGTTTTGTTTGATATATTTATTATAACATTCTTAAACTTCAAACCCTAAATTGATTTATTTCAATATTTTCGAAATTTCATCATTATATTTTTCTTACATCACATCTTTTTTCCGAACACTTACTAGGCAATATATATTATAGTTGAAAATGAAAATTATGTAAGATGAAGATAAATGTGAAATTTATAAAAATCTTAGAAGTAATTAAGTTAGAATGTTGAATTATAAGAACAATAGATAATTACAATGTATATATATGATACAAAACTATTAGTATGGTGAGTTTGGGTACCTAACCTTATATACCCATAAGGGTATATTCACTTTTCCCTATATATATATATATATATATATATATATATATATATATATATATATATATATATATATATATATATATATATATATATGGTTAGGTTCATGTGAGATGACCTAATTTTGTGAGACCGTGAGATGCAATCCTAACTACTCATTTATTAGATAAAACAAAAACATTTTTAAAATACATTTGTTTATACAATTGAATTTCAAAAAAGAGGTTTGCCTCATAACCATATATGTCTGTTTATGCATGCTGACTACAAGCTTCCTACAGTCGAACATATCGATCCTATTATTTCTGCTGAGATTCCAAATATCGATGATGATCCAGAATTGTATTCACTTGTCAAGGAGTTCATGATTCACGGTCCATGTGGAGCTGAAAATTTGAAGTGCCCATGCATGGTTGACAAAAAGTGTTCTAAAAACTTTCCAAAGCAATTCTGTAATCACACTTCAGTTGATTCAAACGGTTTCCCTTATATACGAGAAGAAATGCTGGACATTTTGGTGAAAAATCTGGTGTTCAGTTAGATAACATAAATGTTGCTCCATCCAACAAATATCTATTAAAAAGATATCAAGCACACGTTAATGTTGAATGGTGCAATCAACGATCTTCCATAAAGTATTTGTTTAAATATATAAACAAGGGTCCTGGTAGAGCTACCGTTTCTATGGAGCGAACCAATAATGATTCTGATAACAACGATGCGGTGGATGAAATTAAAGAATACTATGCCAATCTGAGTTTGTTCATGATGAGTTTGATGCAAATTTATACTCACCAAATGTTTTAAATTGTCTTAAAGTCTCAGGTCTTCCAAACCATGAGCTCATTTTAAAAGTCGGTGTTCCAGTTATGTTATTGAGAAACATTGATCAGAAAAACGGTTTATGTAATGGGACTAGATTACAGGTTAAATCTTTGGGCAAACGTGTTATTGAGGCAGGTTAAATCTTATCTGGAAGTAATATTGGAAACCAAACTTTTATTCCAAGAATGTCTTTAACTCCTTCTGAAGACAAGATCCCGTTCCAATTCCAAACAAGGTAATTTCTATTGACTGTGTGTTTTGCAATGACAATTAATAACAACTAATGATAGTCTTTATCGAAGGTTGGTTTGTTTCTCAAGGAGCCTGTTTTCACACATGGTCAATTGTATGTTTCTTTATCTAGAGTTCAAAGTAGGGAAGGATTAAAATTATTGATTTTAGATAACGATGGTAGACTAACAAATAAAAAAAATCAAATGTTGTATATAAAGAAGTTTTAAGAAATTTGTAAAAAAAAACTTTGTACAATTTTACTATTTGTATAAATTTGAGTATTTGTTTTAGTTAAAATTAAATTTCATTTTATAAAATTATATTTTTTTTTTTGCATATATACAAATACAAATTGCCAATTGCATATTCAAACAACTATCGGTTCGTAATTTCAACTAATAGTTATGTTATCATACTATGCAAAACATATACACTTTTTAATTACTAAATATTTTATTATTAATTTTCAATAAATATGTTTCAATGTAATTAAAAAAAGTTTTAAATTTCTATCCTGTGGTGCCCACGGATTATAACCTAGTATATATATATATATATATATATATATATATATATATATATATATATATATATATATATATATATATATATATATATATATATATATATATATATATAGGGTTAAGTTAATGTCAGACGGCCTAATTTTGTGAGACCGTGAGACGCAATCCTATCCACTCATTTATTAGATAAAACAAAACCATTTTTAAAATAAAAAAATAATTGAAAATTTTCGAATTTTTTTCCAATATTATTTTTGGAATAGATATTTTCCAAAAAAAATACCAAAAAAAATAAAAAATAAATACAAAAAAAATATTTTTTTACATATTTTAGTAGAATATTTAGAATATTCTACATATGTGACAAATCTAGTAGAATATTCTAAACATTCTAAAAATCATATTACAATATGTAAAGTTTAATACTCTATTAGAATATTTCACATATTTAAAAAAAACGATAATTATTTTTATTTATTCTTATTTTTTAGTTAAATAAAGTTTCGAAAATAATAATTAAAAAAAGATTTTTTGGATTTTTCCTTTTATTTTGCATTTTAAAATTATTTTTATATTTGGTCTCACGGTCTCACAAAATTAGCATGGTCTCAAATAAACCTGAACATATATATATATATATATATATATATATATATATATATATATATATATATATATATATATATATATATATATATATATATGTTTAGGTTTATTTGAAACCATGCTAATTTTGTGAGACCGTGAGACCCAATATAAAAGTAATTTTAAAATGCAAAATAAAAGGATATATATATATATATATATATATATATATATATATATATATATATATATATATATATATATATATATATGAGATAATAAATATACATTGCAACCCCACCTAAGCTTAGATACTAAACCTCAAAATCATATAGTTTTATCTTAAGTAAATATAACCAGTTCAGTTTTCAATTGGTAAATATATAATTCTCAATTGCATTTTGTTCCCTCATTTTCATTTAACCATCCATGTTTTCTTTGCTCAATTATCGTTTATTACTTCACGTCAGTAAACATTACTGTTTCCCACCATCATGAATGCCAAATATAGTTAACAGAAATGTTTTCTTTGCTCAATTATCGTTTATTACTTCACGTCAGTAAACATTACTGTTTCCCACCATCACGGATGCCAAATATAGTTAACATTTCTGCTTCCTTATCATAATTATTGCTTCAATATTGAATATGCAACATCAAGTGTTAATTATGATTCCCTAATTGGAATCATTAGTTAATAAAACGATGTAGTTTAAATGAGGTTTAGTACCTAAGCGTAGGTGAGGCTGTAATATATATTCACTTTTCCTATATATATATGAACTATAAATATTGTGTGAATGTACGACTGATTTTAAACCAATCATTTGATACGGGTATAATAGTATTTTTATCTATTTTTAATTATGGTAAATTAGGTATTTCCTTAACCATTTCCTTATCAACTGTTACAAACTTCTTTTTCACCTACATTTCTCACCTCCATTCACCCTCCCAACCGACGGCAAAATTCATCGATCCTCGTCTCCGACGACAAAATCCGTCGCAACATTGTTCGAAAATAACTTCATAAATAACTTCAACACGATGCAGCATGCTCTATGATGATGAATCTTTATATCCACTTACTAATTATTTCCTGAAAAAACATGTAAAACGAGCGTCAACTATGAAAATAGTTGGTGAGTTCACAAGTTTATAAAATCGAGCGCACAATAAGGCTTTTCGTAAATACAAGTACATTGCTTCACCCCTTTTTTTTTCTTCACCTCATGAAACGTGGCTTCCTTAGACTATTAAAGTTCTAGGGTTTTCACCCAACCTTTATTGGTGTAACGCCCGTAGATTAGGGCTAGTCAATTTAGAGACGTTAGGCGTCAAAAAAAATGAATTTTTGATGGAAGATTATCTAGAAGGATTAATCTTAACCAAGTTGTAGTATATGTTACAAGGTTTCCGTACATATAAAGAACGCCGAAATCCGAGTTATAACGAAGAAGTTATGACCTGTCGAAGTTTCGCGACAGAACCGGCACGACACAGTGCGACGTAAAAAGCGAATTTATGTTAGAGCGATATTTAGCCTTAGCAATCTAAACGAGAATCGAAGATCTCGTTGTTGGTATCGAAGCGATAAAAATTTAGGCGAGAACGGACGTCAAACGAAAAAGTTATGAATTTATAACGAAGTTTTACTGTCGCGGCCTATTAAAAATAAATAACAAAAATAAATTCAAAATTAGCCGACGGAGTCTAAACGAAAGTTGTAGAGCGTAGTCTCACCTTTCCGGGGATATAAAGAACGTCGAAAACGGAGTTCGTATGAAGAAGATATGAATTTCGAAGTTTATTAATTATTTTGTATTTATTTTTAATCTTTAATTCGGAAGCATTATCCGAAGGAGTCACCGGTCTGATCCAAGGTACGCCCCGCGTACTCCGAAGGTGTCGACATCGCAGCAAGTGGCTTCGGATACGTAAGCAGTGACGTTTCTCGGACCAGTACGCCCCGCGTACTGCAGTACGCCTCGCATACTCCGAGGCTCCGGCCTCCTATAAATAGGATGCGAGGGCAGCCGACCCAAATGCCAATTTCCTCTCTTCTCTCTCCCGTTTTGCATCGTTTTGCGTGCCAGAAATACCCTGAAGCCCCGGTATCATACTCTAGCCCCGAGGCAAGTCCCAAGATCCCGAAGATCCTAAGAAGTGCGGTTCCCGAGCCGAAGCTCTGCCCGCGAGAAGTTTGATTTTTGAAGAGATCTTCCAGATCTGCTGAGGATTACTACTTCTGCAAGTTGTAGTGCTGTCCGATCATCTTCTGATCAAGTGAGTGTATACTACCTTTCATAAACACAATAATAATACAAGTATGGTTTGAGTGTATTTGGTATATTGTCGTTTATATGTGTGAGTGTGTTGTTACTTTCTTTTAACACATAAATATGAAGTATTTGTTATAAAACACGTGCTATGGTTAGTTATATATATATATATATATATATATATATATATATATATATATATATATATTGTTTATTTGAGATGAGTGTGGAATGGATGTTTTATATAGTTTTTAAATGGGTTAAACTGTATATGTATTTATATCTACAAATATGTTGGGTAGAACATGGGTAGATGAGATAGTTGGTATGTGATAAAATGATGAGGTATGAAAGATGATTAAGAATGATGTTGGCAGATGCACCAATTAGAGAATGTCATAATGCTAGCAGATGCGCTCAAGCATAGTATTGGTAGATGCACCAAAGAGAGAATGACATAATACTAGTAGATGCACTTAAGTATAGTATTGGTAGATGAACCTAAAAGAGCATGCCATAATGCTAGCAGATGCGCTTAGGAATAATATTGGTAGATGCACCAAATAGAGAATGTCATACTATTAGCAGATGCGCTTAAGGATAATATTGGCAGATGTGCCTAATAGTGAATGTCGTAATCCTGGCAGAGGCGCTTAAAGGATAATGTTGGCAGATGCGCCTTATGTAGCAATGGAAGTTTGTGTTAATTCCTTAGGTCAATCCTTAGGAATGAAAGAATGACGGGTAGTTGAATTCCCAGGGTAAAATCCTAAGGAAGATAATAGGGATGGGTAATTGAGTTGATTGTTTGATGGTTGAATATAATAATTATATTATTGTGGGTTGAAAACCCTATATGCTCACCAGGCTCCCAAGCCTGACCCTCTCAGTTTTCTTTTCATTACAGGTAATGGCACAAGGGTATAAGTTGGTGGACTTGACGAGAGATTTTGGGATTATAGATCAGTAGTTATAATTAACTATTGTAAGATCTATTTTGTATTGTTTATGCTTTTGGTCTGTAACGAACATGACATCTTGAGGTTTTATTATATAATGAAAATACATTCTTTTCGAGAAATGTTTTGATAAATGGTTATCATATTTTATTTTGGGAACAAATTCCGCAACCGTTTTCTTTAAACGATCACTCTGATTTGTAAAACAAGCATAAACAAATCGTTCTTTTCCGGCCGTGAAATTGGGGATGTCACAGTTGGTATCAGAGCATTAGTTTAAGCGAACTAGGAATTTGTTGGAAATTTCTAGAGTTAAACTTAGAATGCTAAGTAATGATTGTGAGGAGTGTGTCTAAAATATGTTAGGTAGTACACCTAAATTGACACAAGCACTAGTTTATTTTAGGAATGATGCCTAAAATGCTTTTATGTCCTAAATGTTTTGTGTGATTGCTATATTGGTGCTATTATTTGTTCGGATCTATGGTCTGTTGCCGACCGGATCTGGAAACCTTATGTGTTTAGGATTCTAAGCGTACAACTACGATATTAGAACTAGCATATAAACGTTTCGGAGTGATAAGGACGATTTGAATATCTATCATGAATGAGGATCTAATTTCACCTTATTCGGTGTGTAGATCAAAAATGGTGAGAACAAGAAGTGGAGTTGGAAATGCTGATGAAAACAGGAATCAACCACCAGTGATTGAGCAAATACCTGTCGTGGCAGCAACACCTGAGCCGATGACAATGGCTGGTGTACAATTGATGATTCAAACGATGTTGGATCGTCAAATGGAGGAGACTAGGCGGTTGCTTCAACAGAATCGTGAAGAACTGTCAATTCGTGTAGAAGAGCCTGAATTAAATGAAGGGCACTCGGAAGGTGGAAACTGCAGTGGGTCTGTTGGTCAAGCCAACCCACCAATAGTTAGGCAACACAACCATGATGGAAGGAATGATGGAATGGGATGCAAGTACAAGGACTTTCTAACTTGCAAACCATCGACCTTCAATGGAAAGAAGGATCCGATTGGAGTTATGGATTGGATCTCAGAAATGGAGTTAGCCTTCATGACTTGTGGCTGCAGAGGCAAGTTGCAGACTATCTATGCAGTGCGTCAGTTCCGAGGTGGAGCCGTTCGATGGTGGAACACTCTAGGGAAGATCCTAAGCCCTAACGAGCCACTGCAACTGTCTTGGGCAGAGTTCTTGGTGCAATTCAAGCGCAAGTTCTGCTCGGCCCAAAACCTACTAGAGCTGGAGAACAAATTTCTGATATTGAAGAAAGGCAGCATGTCAGTGGATGAATACACTAATGCCTTCACAGACAAGATGGAGTTTGCTTTGCGCATCGTCCCAGACGAACTGACAAAAGTCGACCGGTACGCAAAGGGACTCCCTTGGGAATATGCGGTGCCAGTGCGTCAGGCACCTACTCTAGAGGCAACTATTTGGGCTGCCAAGTCTATTGAGAATATGATCAAGGGGAAGACTGACAGTAAGGTTGAAGTTGGCGAGAAGAGAAAGTTAGAAGGAACTTCAGGTTCTAATGAGAAAAGAAAATTCTCGAAGTCTGTAGGAGGAGGAAGGGATGAGGCAAGGTGGTGCGATAAGTGCAAGAAGAAGCACTCAGGAAAATGTGGCGTGGAGGTGACATGTTTCAAGTGTGGAAAGCATGGGCACTACGCCGATGAATGTATTTTCAACAAAAAGGTGTGTTACGAATGTAATGAAGGGGGGCACTTCAAGCAAGATTGCCCAAGGAAATATCAAGCAGCAAGGCTAGAGGCGCCGCCAAAGCTAAAGGCAAGCGCATTTCAAATGATCCTTGATGAAGCAGATGGAAATGCAAGGAATCAGGAATAAGGATCTTATATCTAAAGATCAAGTTATAAAATAACGATATGAAAATTATCATGTATATAGCCTATTAGAGGTATAGTATAGGGTGAACTTGAACTTTTGTGTAATCGTTTCAAGGAACTAATATAAACCCTAGTTTTGATAATTGATGTGTTGAATGATTGTCTGATTTTCATGTATGGTGACTTGGTCGACTGCGGGACAATACTTGGGACGAGTATGAGTAGGTGTGAAAGGTAGTAGATGCATATATTACCAGAAGCACAGGACTCGCACTTGGATCAGGGAAAGTCACAAGGTTACCAAGAAGCTAGTGATTGATTCCATTTTATTCTGGTATGTCATTACCATTGTTTTGGTAATGACTAGTAATATGGTTCGTGTTCCGACCCTAGTGGTCATGTTTAAATTTGAGTTCGACTACAAGGAGTATGTTACGTGGTCTAGAGGACCAAGTTAGGTGTAACATCTGACTTGAGTCAGAAGGTTGAAGTTAATGCGATTGATAGTGTCACTCTCATTGTTAAAAGAAGTTTGCAGGTAGAAATGCTACATGCTGAAATGTGATTATATCACATTAGAATATGAAGGAAGGTATATTCCATTATGGAATTTAACTTTATTAAAGACCGAGTCTAAGCGTTGCATCGTGCGATGAGAGGTCAGTAGAGCACGACCCATCGGTTTGTTACAATAGATAAATGAAAGTAATTATCCTGAGAAGAAGAAGGAGTCCATAATAACGACTTATTTGGTAACTTGAGGGTTACGATTGAAAGTACAACATAGTACGTTAAGCGGATGCAAGATTTGGGCATCTTCTGCGATCAAGAAATCCGTAGAGTTAAATACTCTTTCGAGGAAACATAGAATTTACAGTTATTGTCTAGGATGAAGATATAACGTGTGGAACCATTATGCAAGTCCTATTTCATTGATGATTCCGGGACGTAATCATCCTAAGGGGGAGATAATTGTAACGCCCGTAGATTAGGGCTAGTCAATTTAGAGACGTTAGGCGTCAAAAAAATGACTTTTTGATGGAAGATTATCTAGAAGGATTAATCTTAACCAAGTTGTAGTATATGTTACAAGGTTTCCGTACATATAAAGAACGCCGAAATCCGAGTTATAACGAAGAAGTTATGACCTGTCGAAGTTTCGCGACAGAACCGGCACGACACAATGCGACGTAAAAAGCGAATTTATGTTAGAGCGATATTTAGCCTTAGCAATCTAAACGAGAATCGAAGATCTCGTTGTTGGTATCGAAGCGATAAAAGTTAGGCGAGAACGGACGTCAAACGAAAAAGTTATGAATTTATAACGAAGTTTTACTGTCGCGGCCTATTAAAAATAAATAATAAAAATAAAGTCAAAATTAGCCGACCGAGTCTAAACAAAAGTTGTAGAGCGTAGTCTCACCTTTCCGTGGATATAAAGAACGTCGAAAACGGAGTCCGTATGAAGAAGATATGAATTTCCGAAGTTTATCAATTATTTTGTATTTATTTTTAATCTTTAATTCGGAAGCATTATCCGAAGGAGTCACCGGTCTGATCCAAGGTACGCCCCGCGTACTCCGAAGGTGTCGACATCGCAGCAAGTGGCTTCGGATACGTAAGCAATGACGTTTCTCGGACCAGTACGCCCCGCGCACTCCGAGGCTCCAGCCTCCTATAAATATGATGCGAGGGCAGCCGACCCAAATGCCAATTTCCTCTCTTCTCTCTCCCGTTTTGCATCGTTTTGCGTGCCAGAAATACCCCGAAGCCCCGGTATCATACTCTAGCCCCGAGGCAAGACCCGAGATCCCGAAGATCCCAAGAAGTGCGGTTCCCGAGCCGAAGCTTTTCCCGCGAGAAGTTTGATTTTTGAAGAGATCTTCCAGATCTGCTGAGGATTACTACTTCTGCAAGTTGTAGTGCTGTCCGATCATCTTCTGATCAAGTGAGTGTATACTACCTTTCATAAACACAATAATAATACAAGTATGGTTTGAGTGTATTTGGTATATTGTCGTTTATATGTGTGGGTGTGTTGTTACTTTCTTTTAACACATAAATATGAAGTATTTGTTATAAAACACGTGCTATGGTTAGTTATATATATATATATATATATATATATATATATATATATATATATATATATTGTTGTTTATTTGAGATGAGTGTGGAATGGATGTTTTATATAGTTTTTAAATGGGTTAAACTGTATATGTATTTATATCTACAAATATGTTGGGTAGAACATGGGTAGATGAGATAGTTGGTATGTGATAAAATGATGAGGTATGAAATATGATTAAGAATGATGTTGGCAGATGCACCAATTAGAGAATGTCATAATGCTAGCAGATGCGCTCAAGCATAGTATTGGTAGATGCACCAAAGAGAGAATGACATAATACTAGTAGATGCACTTAAGTATAGTATTGGTAGATGAACCTAAAAGAGCATTCCATAATGCTAGCAGATGCGCTTAGGAATAATATTGGTAGATGCACCAAATAGAGAATGTCATACTATTAGCAGATGCGCTTAAGGATAATATTGGCAGATGTGCCTAATAGTGAATGTCGTAATCCTGGCAGAGGCGCTTAAAGGATAATGTTGGCAGATGCGCCTTATGTAGCAATGGAAGTTTGTGTTAATTCCTTAGGTCAATCCTTAGGAATGAAAGAATGACGGGTAGTTGAATTCCCAGGGTAAAATCCTAAGGAAGATAATAGGGATGGGTAATTGAGTTGATTGTTTGATGGTTGAATATAATAATTATATTATTGTGGGTTGAAAACCCTATATGCTCACCAGGCTCCCAAGCCTGACCCTCTCAGTTTTCTTTTCATTACAGGTAATGGCACAAGGGTATAAGTTGGTGGACTTGACGAGAGATTTTGGGATTATAGATCAGTAGTTATAATTAACTATTGTAAGATCTATTTTATATTGTTTATGCTTTTGGTCTGTAACGAACATGACATCCCGAGGTTTTATTATATAATGAAAATACATTCTTTTCGAGAAATGTTTTGATAAATGGTTATCATATTTTATTTTGGGAACAAATTCCGCAACCGTTTTCTTTAAATGATCACTCTGATTTGTAAAACAAGCATAAACAAATCGTTCTTTTCCGGCCGTGAAATTGGGGATGTCACAATTGGTCGTCACGTCTGCAATATTCTATCACACCGTTGAGCTGTGACTCAGGAGGAGGATGGATCTGATAGTGAATTTACCGGTATAGAATCCATTGTTTTATATATTTTGTTCTTTCCATTTAATCTGGATGTACATCTTGATTTTAATTGTGGTACTTGTGATTAGGGCTTTTTTGGAGGGGAATGGTTGTACGTAAATGTTATTCCTAGTATATCTGTCATTTGAATTTTCAATTTTTTTTCGTTTATGGTGTCATATGAATTTTCAATTTTTTCTTTTTTGTGTTCAAACTGTGACTAAAAGAATGAAATTCACAAACAACAATAATATCAAACGTTGGACATTGATTATACTGATGGTGGCTTATAAAATTATTATATATGTATGTAAGACTTTCATATTCTACCTATCAGGTAATCGATGTAATGTCTTTTGAGTTTTCCAATTAATTTTCTTATGCATTAGTGTTAAGGTGATTTTCATAGTCCTCCTAATTATTCTGATCACAACATTCATGTGCACAATTTAATTATTCTGACTCATGCTTACAACTAGGTGTATCAAGTCAAAATAAAGTGACTTTTTTGTGGCTTTTTGTAGTATCAAGTCAAAATAAAGTAACTTTGATGAAGGGAAATTGTTAGCAGTTATGTATAGATCTCGCTCCAAAGTAGGTTTGCTTGTTGATTCTTTAAGATATAGCATTTGTGAAACTCTTTGAGATAAAGCATCTATGTAACAAAGTTTATTTAAACATGAAGATGCATGCTAATTGATTGTGTCAGTATTTTTCCTTGCACATATGGTGTTCCTATGTGTCAACTCTTTTAAGTAAAGTTATCTAAATATCATACATATTATAATTCAATCTTCCTTCTTTTATTTTTATTTTCATGTATTCTTTTAGAACCATCCCAAAGGTTGGTTTGTTTTGATATTGCGAACATGTTCAAATGTCAAAGAGTTGTGTATAGATCAACTCCGCCTGCTCTCTTAAATAGTCGTCGTCGCATCCACCCCTCCTCTCTCCGTCCATAACCGCTAAAGGGACTGATAATCATGATCGACATCGTCTCTGTCTGCATGATGTGAGAGTATAACGATCGTCGGTGATTTCTAATATGGATATTTGATCGATTTTAGTGGAGGACATTTAATCGATTTCAATGTTTGATCTTTGAAATAAGGTATGTATTTCTTGGTTTATTTTTCCAGTAGTTTAGTTTTTTTCATGGGTTCATTCGTGATGTTGCAAGATGGTGGTTATTGATAATTTTCATATTTCATGTGAAATTGCTATCATTTGATTTAAGAAACTCGATATATGTATTTATATATCTTTCCATTACATATCAATTCTTAAGTATTTGGTTCAACGACATTTATTTTCCATGGCAAGTATCAGGTGAGAAAAGAGATTTTTTATAAAAGGGTAAATATGTTCAGCAAGTTTGGAGAACAATTGTTAAATGTGATTTAGTATTAAATAGTTAGTGCTTTTAGAATTTACTTTATGATTTTAGTTATACTTTAATAATATTTAGAAATGGTTTTATCTTTTGATTTCATTTAACATTAATAATATATAGAATTGGTTTGATTAAACATAGCCTATGTTATGCATTATGAACAAGCCAATTATATTTATCTCCATTTAAATGTGAATTGTTTTTTTTTTCATTTGCATAAATGCATATGTTTATATTCATCTCCAGCTAACCATGAAGTGTTTTCTGTTTACATAAATGCATGTGTATGTGTACAAAATGCTTATGTGCATATTTGCATTTTGCGAGTGCATATATTTAAAAACTGTGTCACAATCTCACTGCAGTTTTGTAAATCTCTGCATATATTTGAAAACCACAAGGTTCATTTTTTAAATATCTTTTAATGTCTTAATTGGGTTTTGTTGGTTAAAAACTTAGGATGTATTTGAAGATGATGAGAGCAAGAGGTACAGGAAGCTGATCACGCCTATTGATTCCTACCCAAGCAAAGCAGTACAAGAAATATTGAAATCACTCCATTTATATATTTTCTAAGAATACAACAACATTCTTGAAGAATAGAATGTAGAGGAATGGACTTGCAGACCAAACATGTATAGAACAAGAATGTTTCATGTATTTGTATTTTTTTTTCATGTATTATTCCTAAAACATGTCTTTTATTCTTTCAAGAATATTAAATAATTTTTCAAAAATGTAAGTTATGAATTTATAACTTATCTATTATCCTTCAAGAATTTTATTTATACACTTATAATTCTTGTCATAGTCTTCCATTCTTATAGAATGTTTATTTAGTTCAAGAATGTTATTTTTTATTGAACCACAAAGAATCTATATTCTTAAAAAATGCTCTCTACAATGGAAATGTATTATTATTGCAATTCTGCAAAAATATTTGATTCTTTGTTAATTTAAACCAATTATTAATCTTTATTTCCCTAAAAGATCAAGTTAACGTTTAGGATAAAACACTACGTTCTTCAAGAATGTTCTTTGTAATTGAAATTGATAAAAAATCAGATAATAGTTAAAATGAATACGTGATAAAAAACAGTCAAAAAAATATCATTAAAATCCACCCTTACTTGATTTACTTAAAAATAAAATGTCAAATGTACCCTTTTTGTGGCTTAAATAAAAGAAAGTAATTAATTTTTTCCATTTAATTACCATCATGCCATTGTTGATCGTAACCATCAATTCTTTTAATCTAATGGTCAAAATTTGGTCATACATTCATACAATATTTATTATTCACATTTGATCATAACCCTACCTATATATATATATATATATATATATATATATATATATATATATATATATATATAACATCTCCTAATCATGTGTGAGAACCTAAATAAATGGTACAAAGTGATTTAGAAAAGGGTCTTCAAGAACTATGCAATATAGGGTGTTATTTTGATAAAAATCGAGTTTTGGGTGTGTCCAGATATGAAAACACGGCCAGTGGAAATTCATGCCTTAATTTCCATGGCCCGTGGAAGTCTCTGATTGGAGATTTTCTTGTTTTCTTCATAACTTTTGCATACGAACTCAGATTTAAGCACAATTTTCGCTTAGATTCATATTTTTTCATGAGGAATCGTTTAAAGCAATAAAGTTAATAATGGAACCCATGATGGGTATTTTGGTCATTTTAATGATTTATGTCCATATATGGTGTAGGTAGTATTTGACGAGTATTGTTCTAGGAAAAGAACTATAAGAGGATTAGCTAATCTTCGGGTGATTGAGGTGAGTACGTGTTGGCATTTTTTTCCACTAAAAATGATATATGAAATGTTTTGAAAAGAAAGTGTTAAATGTAAAAAGAATGTTTTAAGAGCAAAAATGTTTTTGAACGAAAGAATGTTTTGATAAAGTATTTGAAATATTTGAAGTATAGATGTATTGCTTTTGAAATGAGTATCAGGGGAGATAATTGTAACGCCCGTGGATTCAGGCTAGTCAATTTAGAGACGATAAACGTAAAATATGACTTTTTAATAGAAGATTATTTAGAATGAATAATATTAAACAAGTCATATTATATGTTACAAGGGTTCCGTACATATAAAGAATTCCGAAATCCGAGTTATAACGAAGAAGTTATGGTCCGTCGAAGTTTTACGATAAAACCAACACGACACCGAGAGACGTGAATAGTGATTTTATGATAGAATTCTTTTTAGCCTTAGTGATCTAAACAAAAGTTGTAATACATGTTAAACCAAGAACATAAAAAAGGAACGCCCAAATCTGACTTCGTATGAGGAAGTTATGATTTTTCTAAGGTTTGGCATAACAGTGTACGACCCGAAACTTGAATTTTAGTTCGAGCAGTTTTTGGCCTACGCGAACTAAATGAGAGTTAAAGATCCCATTAATAGGAACTCAACGGTAAAAGACAGACGAAAACGGACTCCGTATGTAGAAGTTATGAATTTTACACGGACATTTAACAGTATAATCTCCTCGTATTGTTAAATTTAAGATCGGTCGAGAATTAGCTGACGGAGTCTAAATGAAGGTTATAGATCTTGTTTTTACCTACGCATGGATATAAATAATGTCAAGAGTAGAGCTCATATGTTAAAAATATGAATGAAACTTGGTCCCTACTCTTTGAGCGCGATAAATTCGATACAGTTTTGTAAATCTGAGATAGAATGAGAATTAGCTGACGACGTCTAAATGAAAGTTGTAGTACTCGTAAATACTAACACGTGGATATAAAGAACGTTAAAAATGGAGTTCTTATGAACGTGAATTTTAATAACACATCTACGTATTAAAATAAAGTGTAAATCATATATATATATATATATATATATATATATATGTATGTATGTATGTATGTATATATGTATATATCATAAGAAAGGTATCGATGATGCAATCATTATAAGACTAGCGTTGAGTACTTTCGACATTAGTTTAGTACAACTATCGTTAAATCTATTTAAAATAGTATTATAAAGGGATGTTTAGTCGTTTATATAACTATAAAGTCATTAAGTAATTATGGACGGTAGTTTTTGTAAATTCAATTACTATAAATAAGAGCATTGGGCTCTTATATTTCTTGCACAATTCTCTTGATTTAGGAGTCTTTCTCTTCTTATCCCCCGAGCATTTCGGTCCCTCGTGATTCGACTTCGCTTTCTGTAGTTTTAGTATAGTAAGGTGAGCACTGAAGCGCTGCACGAATCTTTCCTAGAAAGATTCAGTGACGAAGTTCTGCCCCTGCAGAGCCCGACTCCTAGCTAAAACTCCCTTGTAAGTAAGTTATGTTTACCCTATTTTAATATAGCGTATATTTGAAATTAGTATTGTTATTATGAACTTATAATAAATATTTGGGCTATTATTATGACTTATATAAGTGTCGTTATGATATCTTTTTAACTACTTGCGGTACGGGGAATATGGTTTAAAAGGCCGCATAGGGTTGTTGGATTTCAGAAGTGCTATATGCCAAAATGGTCCTGCCCTCCTGTAACGCCCGTTTATCTAAATAAATTAATAAATATAATTCCCGGATTAATTTGTGAAGAATTTTAATAATGGAGGGCTGTTAGTAAATTACGGAGTTGATTTGAGAAGAATTTTAGAAGCAAGGGTATGTTTGGTAAATAATAGGACTTCAATTGAAGAGATTTTAAATGGCTGGGGTTAAAAGGGTAACTTATGGACTTATTTTGAAAGAAAAGAAGGAAGGAAGGATCGATTATGTTAATATGGGGATATGTTTTATGGCACCGGGTATATAAGTTATATGAGAACCCTAACCCTAGCTTGTTGTAGCAGCCGCCGGGTAGCACCCCCCTTCAGTCGTCACCACCCGTTTCCTCCACCCTCCGGTCACTTATGGCTGCCAATCGACCGCCGACTTCATGCTAGCGTCGCTACCGCCATTGGAAGTTGCCGACAGTCCAGTTTCGCCGTGACTTACGTCACCGGCATGGGCCGCGAGGAACCAGCCACCACCGTTTTTCTTCTTCTCTTTTCCGTTGATGCCACTGTCGATTTCTACGGTGGTTCTTTGCTACATCTTGGGTGCCGCCGCCACTGTGAGGGGTTCACGGATCAACCATCAAGATGGTTGTAGCTGTTCTAGAGCGCTACCTTCCGTATCTCTCTCTTCTTCTCTTTCAGTCGCCTGCTACCGCAAGGGTGGAGGTGGTTAGATGCATTCGGGTAGGGCACTCGTGTATGTTGTCCTGTTCCGGACTGACGCCCATGGGAAACCGTCGCCACCACCGTAAGGTGGTGGCTGTTATCACGAAACGCTGCCGCCGTCTCTCTGGGGTTCTGCCGCCGTCAAGCACCACTAAGTGGTGGTTGTGTTACTATTCCGAGCATAGTAGTGAGTGTACGTTATTTCAGCGATGTACGATTGAGTTTGTTGGCCGGAAAGATCAAGAAAGCCATCGCCACCACGAGCCACCACCGGCTACCATGGTGTGGCTGTGTCTCTGTGTGTGTATTAGTTAGTGTGTGTATTTTGAATAAAATCCTTGTAATTGTAATTAGCATGGAATAATGAAAATAATAATAGTAACCACCACCATGAGCCGCCATTGACCAACACTACCCGAGACGATAGTGGGTGGTTCCCCACAAGGAAACCCTAATGGACCTAGCAAGACCCAAATGGGCTTAATGGCTTATTTGGGCCTATTGGGCCATTTTTGAGTGAAAAACCATAATTGTAAGTATTTGAGCCTTGGACTTATTGGACCCACTTTTGGGCCATTGAGATTGGATTGTGTATTAAGCCCAATTTCTCCATATCAATTATCTAGTAGAGTAAAGGACTTAATGGATTAAGTCCTTAAAGGGCTAAGTGAGAAAACCCTAATATTCACTTGGGCTTTGTGTTAGGCCATCCAAGAATAATCAAATGGACTTGAGTAATTAGTTGGGATTTAGGGTAAGGCCCATATGAAGGATTGGGCCCAATTTGGAAAATTAGGCCATAAATGAGCCATAGTTTTGGTCTAGATGGTTGCATGATATTGGGCCCTTAGAATGAGATATGTTGGACTGGATTGAACAATTAGGCCTTAAGGGAAGTCCATGTAGAGGTTTGGGCCCAATTTGGAAAATTGGACCATAGATGAGCCATAATTGGGTCTTAATGATATATAATATTGGACCATTAAACTATTAACGGTTGGGCTGGAATAAATGGTTGGGCCTTATGGTAAGACCTTGTAAATGTTTGGGCTAAATGTTTGGGCTTTGACTCATAGTTGACTTTTGGGAAATTGGGCTACATGTTTGGGCTTTGACTCATAGTTGACTTTTGGGCCTTTGGATTGGGCCTTGGCTTGAATAAAGCTGAGTTAGGTGTAAAGTAGTATTTACCCAAGTATGTATTTGTGACAACCTGAAACTTTTCTGTCACCGTAACCCGTTTTCCGTTAATAGAACTCGTTCTTATTAAACTTTTCCGTTAATATTGGGATCAGATAAATAAAAATTTGAACTTTTATTATGACTTCATAAGGATCGGGATAAATTAGGAATGCGGGAAACACCCTTAATATTCTTTTAAAAAGTTTTAGTTACAAACAAGTTAAAATACGACCATTTAATCGGGTACGACCATAAGCCCCGTTTAACGTCGGTATCGGGTAGAATTCCACCTGGCCACAAACTCAAACCCTATATAAGGGTTGAGTGGTCACCAAGTTAGACTTTTTACCACTCTAGTCACTCTCTCTCTACTCTCTCTCTCTCTCTCTCTCTCTCTCTCTTCAAGGCCCGATTCTTCCAAAATCCGCAAGTTTCTGCTTCGAAACTGTAAGTACTCTTACCGTAGATTGTTCTACAACTCATTACGTGTCTTTATAGCTTGAAAATCATCCAAAAAGGCCAAATAGTAAGGAGTTTACGGCCCATGAACACCCTTAGGCCGTAAACCCCTAAAAATGTGCCAAAAATGCCCCAAATCCCTTCCTTAGGCTTAGAGACTAGCTTAGAACTCAGCCTTGAAGTATTTCAGACATTAAACACCAAGTTTGGAGGCTTGAAAGAGGGTTTACGGCCCAAGAACATTCTTAGGCCGTAAACTCCCTCAAACTATGCAAATCAATCCCTAAACCCCCTAATTAGCCTTATACCTTCACCTAGAAACATGTAGGAGTGAACTAATGACCTAAAAATCAAAGTGTAAGGTGTGTCCAAGGGTTTAAGGCCGTAAACCATGGAGTTCACAACCGTAAACTCCCAAGGAGTGGTCCTAGGACCGCAAACTCCAAGGGAGTTTCCCTTTTGAACCTTAAACACCCCTCAAGCCTTGTAAATTACCTTGGAACCCTTCCTAGAGACACAAGAGACTTGAAAGCACACAAATACACTCCTCCCATGAGTTTACGGCTGTAAACTCATGAGGGAGGTGGTCCCTCAACGGTAAACTCACCTAAGGTGAGTATGTGAGGAGTAAACTCCACAGTGAGGCCTAAAACTCCTTCCTTGCAACCCAATAGCCTTCTAGCACTTGACCATAGAGCTTTTCTTCACATTATGATGTCTATATGTGTTTAATTAGTGTCTTAATCACTAATTACTTGTAAACATATGTCTTTATATGTTACTAGGGTCATAGAGTGTGTACAAGTCTTTACTTGACACCAAAAGCTCATCCGACACTTCCACCCGATCTACTCGCTACAGGTGAGTTCATACCCCTTAATTAACCTTTTCAAATCTTTTTACATGTTTTAGGGGGGGGGGGGTACAAGTTAAATGCAACAAGTTTTAGTAGCAAATCATATGTGATTTATAACTTACAACCAAAAAGGATTTTCTATACTTTTAACTATTTATCAACAAAACTGTTTAAAATATTTATCAAACGCAATTTCTAGATTAAATTGTTGTTAAACTATTTTCAAACTGTGTTTAAACTACTTTTCTTTTAAACTATATCTACATCAATATATTTATATAAGTAAGACTTGAAGGACTTAGGACCGATAGCTCACCTTATTTCCTGTTCTTTTTTGATTGTGGTCTTAGGGTATATTGTTATCCGTCTGGCTATCGTTGATTTCTTAGTTATATATTATATATATTTGTGTTAGATATGAAAGTCTTCATCTTATTCAATACCTTTGTAACCAAAGGCATGCAACTCCACACTCTATTTAACTATAATAGGTATAGTTAATACTACTGCTCGTTACCTCTATCACTATGATACCCATTATAATTACTACTATTACGAGTTAAGGCACGTTAAAGAGAACACTCTCTATACTATACTAAAAGTTACTATACTATAATACAAGAGAATACACTAATCCAGAATATAACACACTATCCCTCTATACGACACTCTACTGCGTAAATACCATGTAACCAGGGCTTCCCGGAAGGAAAGCAACACTACATATATAGAGCTATACAGGATGGACACTATTACATCCTGACTGTTAACTACAGTCCGAGCCGACTAGGCCTAGGGGTGACAAATCATCACTACACTACGGATGACCGGGAAGGTTACATGAGAAATCACATCCATATCGAAATTAACACACTAAGACTTAAAGTCTAAGCTAATTTCCCGAAGTAAATAAATATATATTGAAGTTTGCAACACTACTACAGCCAACCAACAATACTTTTACTCATCTACATTACTTGTATGAAATTTATTACCTTATTTTTATAACTAAAAGTTTCAATGAAAATACTTTTACACACTCAAATGATTTAACTTACAAATATACAATTCTGGAAAATATAGGATTTTCTAGGGATTTCTACTACTCTCAACATTTATTTCAGCTTCTATATTACATGATTGTGAACACTTTTATACAATCAATGACACTAAAATCTTATGAACCCACCAGCTTTATGCTGATACTCGTTTTCAAAATTGTATCCTCAGGTCAAAGATAGACAGGTACTCGTGCAACTTTTGAGAAGATGGAGCATATACAAGACCCATCTTTTATTTTTGTTATACTTTTGGTGTCTATTAGTTGTACAGAACACGTTTGTAGTTACAATTACTATATTAATGCAATGGTTGTTGCCGCTTGTTTTTACTATTATGCAATTGTTATGATACTGTACATGACGTCCTCCACCCCAGAATGTATTCTGCCATTCTTGGTTTTGTGGTGTGACAGTATTTATGGTTATGTGTTGGAATCGAATTAGTAATTGGGTAGTGTTTTGATATTGATAGTTCGGGAATCTGTCATCCAACAACTGAGGTTGGGTCTGCGGGACTTCAGCAGTGTGGGATTGAGTCTACGAGACTTCAACAGTGTGAGGTGAGTTTCCTTCCAGTAGGAACGGGTCTACGACCACAATGTCGGCCCGTTTAGATAGCAATAGTTCAGTATGCTTGATGTCTTTGTGATTTAGGCATGTCTATGTGTTATGTGTTTCGGGCTACGGTCCGATGCAGTATGTAGTACATGTGTTATTGTTATATGTTATGATTATGTTATGCTATGTTCAGTTAGTTCTAGACTCCGGTCCGATGCAGTGGGCAAGGCCCTAGTTAGTTTCGGACTTTGGTCTGATACAGTAGGCAAGGCCCTAGTTAGTTCCGAACTTTGGTCCGATGCAATGGGCAAGGCCCTAGTTAGTTCCGGACTTTGGTCTGATGTAGTGGGTAAGGCCCTAGTCAGTTCTAGACTCTGGTCCGATGTAGAGGGCGAGGCCCTAGTTATTCCGGACTTCGGTCCAATGCAGTGGGCAAGGCCCTAATCAGTTCCGGACTATGGTCCGATGCAGAGGGCGAGACCCTAGTTATTTTGGACTTCGGTCCGATGTAGTGGGCGAGGCCCCAGTTAGTCCGGACTTCGGCCCGATGCAGTGGGCAAGGCCCAATATTTTGATTTATATGTTGTTGTATGGTATGTGGTAGTTTGGGGAGACTCACTAAGCTTCGTGCTTACAATTTTCAGTTTTGGTTTCAGGTACTTAGTTTTTAAAAGAGGAGCTCAGGAAGATTGTAGTGCACAAACCATCTGTTCAGCCTGGGATGTTTATACTCTAATATACATGACAATTTTGATAGTATTATGAGACACGTTGTTTATGATTTTTCTATGACGTATGATGTTTATGGTTTTTATTATTAAAATAAAACAAAATTTTTGTCTTGTATTTTTGGGATGTTACACCTCCGGTGTTTTATGTCTGGTCCCTATCTGTACATTATGGTTGGAAAATATTGTTTAAACGCTTATATAATAATAATAATAATAATAATAATAATAATAATAATAATAATAATAATAAGACTAATAATTAGTCACGATAAATATTAGACTAAAATCTAGTGGTAATAATACTAGGTTTCGTCGAAGGAAATTACTTTTAAGAAGCGAAGCGCTGTCTGAGTTCGGAATTACCACCTTAACAAGTGAGTGCATAGTTACTTTCATCTTACATATAGATATGAAGTATTTTATATAAATTACGTGCTATGTGTGCATATTATTTGAATATTTGCTTTCTATGTATTTTATATCTACGAATATATTGGGTAAAACATGGGTAGATGAACGATGAGAGATGAAAGATGGTATGATTAAACATTGGCAGCTATAGACTTATTGCCTAATAAATAACATTGACAACTATGGACTTAGTGCCTATTAGATAAACATCGGGCAACTGTGGACTTAGTGCCTATTAGGTAAACACTGGTAGCTATGGACTTAGTACCTGTTAGATAAACTTTGGTAGCTATGGATTTGATACCTATTAGATAAACACCGGTAGCTATGGATTTAGTACCCAATGAATAAACCTTAGCAGCCATGGAATTAGTGCTTTGTGAATGAGCGTTGGCAGCTATGGACTTAGTGCCTGTCATATGAACCCTGGAAGCGATGGACTTTGGAATGAACAAATGCGGGATATATGATTCTTAGGGTAGACCTTTAAGAATAACGAAGATAATGGGGATGGGTAATTGGGTTAATTGTTTGACGATTAAACATAATAATTATATTATTGTGGGTTGAAAACCCTATATACTCACCAGGTTTCCCAACCTGACCCACTCAAGTTTATTTGTATCACAGGTGTCGATATGAAGTTACATTACAGTAAGAGATTAAAGATATGTAGATCGCTAGTGTAAATGAATGTAAGTTCTGTTTATGCTTATGTTTCTGTATTGACAATGACATCCCAAATGTTTTAAAATGAATAAAAAATACATTTCTTCGGAAATGATTTGATAACACATTTATCATGTTTTACTGGGAACAAATTTCGCAACATTTTTTTTATCAAAAGAAGTACTCTGATTTTTTTATAAAGCATAAACAAAAATCGGTCTTTTCTGGTCGTGAAAATGGGGATGTCACACATAACATGGAAAGTAATGATAAGAAACGAAAGTAATGACAATAATTGGAAAGTAAAGAAAGAATGAGAGTTGCCCGAACCATGATGCCTCATAAGAGGTATAGAGGAATCTATTGGGGTGACGACTCCCCTTCTCAAAGTAGACGTACTAGTTAGCATGATGCATTATTGGATTTATTTGTTCTTTCCAACTTGGTCTAGAATTGGGGGCATAAGTATAAAAATGGACAACGAGTTAATACTAGAATTAGCTCTTGATAAAAGAGAAAGAAATGTAGAAATATGTATTTTGAATTGAAATGAAATGATAATATGTGAAATGATATATATGATGTGTCTGAAAGAGAGTTCTCATTGAAAATGCATGAGCATCTTTTATGATCTAAAATTATATTTTGCAAAGAGGAAATATTTTTGATGAAAATGTGATAAATGTTTGGGATCACAAACCCACGTAGATCACGAGACATTATTGTCTTACGTATCTCTTTTAATGTCATGTATCTCAGGTTGTAGTTAAGGAGATAGGATGATAGATAAAAGTTAGAAGTGAAGAGATAGTGAATGGTGTGGAACTTCTTAAGTACATTATTTATTGTATTGATGTAATTCTTATTTGTTTGTTATAGTTTGTATGATGCTTAATGGTAACACCCAATGTTTGTAAATGTTTTTTTGTGGGACCGATTTTTGTTAAACGTGGGTTAATACCCGAAAAGATTTTAAAAGCATAACATTTTAAAGTTCAAAAAATTTAGGGTGTTACACATTCCTCACATTATTATTACAAGAAGAGGCAACTAATTATTAGAATAAGTACCAACTTATATTGATAATAATAGCCAAGAATACGATCCAACTACAAACTACACATAACTTCAACTTCCTATCGTCAATTTCAAATTGTTTACTCGACTTAGCCAAGTTAGCTATTATCAAAGAAAGATGAGAGAATTAGAGAGTTTTCCCAACTTTAAAACTAGAAAACCGAGAGTTAAAAAAAAGTAATTATAGTCCAAGGAAATAAATCACAAACGGCTTAGAAGAAATAGCGTATATGTTGTTAATGTAGAAGACATGCATTGATGTGTTGTAGGTTCATAGATGAGATGACGAAGTAGCAAATGATACTAATCATCTATGATTTTAATGGTTATTTTGTGTAATTTGCTAATTTTATACTATTATTTACTAAATAGTTAGTATTTTTGCTATTTTTACAAATTTCTCATTAATTAATACCATGAATAACACATTCAATGTTTTCAAGTGTCCGTTATCTTTGTCAAAGAACATGGAATATAACATTTCATGAAATGAAATCCATATTTTGCAAAATGTTCTTATTTTACGGATTGAAATATATGACTAAAACATATTGTACATGTTATACATGATTATTTAAAAGTACTTGGTTACATTTGTAACACTGAAAAATTTAAAACAAATTTTCATTAAATTTTTCATAAAACATTTCATTATTTAATCTTCCAAAAGTCAAACATCCAATGTTTCCACAAAATACATAACATAACCCATAACCCAAGATCTCAAAAAAACATGACATCTGGAAGTGTGTACTGTTCAAGTTGGTGTCTTCCCGCGATCCTCGCTAGTACCTGAAACGCATAATGCATAACAATGTAAGCACGAATACTTAGTGAGTCCCCCAAAATACTACATACTACACATACGCCTTTCCAGGCCATAGGATCTTCCAATCCAAGTGTCTCAGGGGATTTCCATCCCGGACTCTGTTGACCTTCCGGTCCATATCATCTTAACCTTCCGGTCCACATCATACTCATATCACATAACATATCACATATAATTTACATCACATATACATCATACGCATAAGACCTATCGGTCACACATAATTACCTCATCGGGTAAGGCATAGTGAGAAGACTCACCTCGCTGATGTCGGATAATCACTCGTGCCCAATCTCCCGACTTATCGTCCTCCTATATCATAAGTACAACTCTCATTAATACTTTCCTGACTTTGTGTGATTACTACTATCAAGTCAACACTAGTCAACCCTGGTCAATGGTCAACCTTTGACCCCGACTCGTCGAGTGCCTTCTGGCAACTCAGCGAGTTCCATCGCGTACTCACATCCTCTAGATCCCTTCTGACTCACCGATTCATTCCCCAACCTGGCGAGTCACCAACTGTGTGATTTACGGGGAAGCCCTAACCCTACTCATCGAGTCTGTTCTTTGACTCGGCGAGTCCATCCCATGCACAAACCAAACTGACCTCCTAAGGTCAGATCTAATCTTCCCAAGCATGATAATCACGTAAAGTTCATATCTTGATGCACAAACAACATCTATTTGATCCTATATGATGTTTTAGCCCCATTTATCATAACCCATGGTCAAAACCCCCATTGATCTTCATAAAGCTTGATGAGTAAGGCTCTCTAGACCGCTATGGATCCAGATCTAAAGCCTCATCACAAATAGGGACTAATTGGACATCAAATCTAGCCAATAAAGGGTCCAAGAAACCCTAAATCCATATAATCATCATAACAACAGAAGGGGAGCCAAAATATTACCTCAAATGTGATGCTCTGAGCTCCAAATCCACAAAATGTCTACCTCCTTTGCTTCCTCTTGGCTAGAACCTCCTTTTCCTTGCTAAACAATACTTCAAAGGTCAACAATGGCCTCCTCTCTCCCTCAAAACGCTCAAGTGCTCTAGGGCTTCTCTCAAGGGACTGATAGATGCAAATGACGGCCCTAAGGGCCTTTAAATAGGTCTCAAACCCGAGAGATTAGGGTTTCATTAAACAGCGCGGACTCGCCGAGTCCACCCATGAACTCGCCGAATCCGGTCATTAATCCGGATGAGAATTCGCGACCCTACTCGGCGAGTCTAAGCACGAACTCGCCGAGTCCCTCCAAAAACTCCAAAAATAAATGAATAAAATAATATACCTGAGAATCTGGATGTTACAATTCTCCCCCACTAGAATCAGACTTTGTCCTCGAAGTCTTACTCTGCAAACAACTCTGGATGCTGCTCACACGTCTCAGGCTCCGGCTCCCAAGGTAACTCTGACCCCTTCCGATGCTACCACTGGACCTGCACTAGAGGCACTTCGTTGTTCCTCAGAACTTTGATATTCCGATCCCTAATAGCCACCGGTCTCTTAACATAGTTCATGCTAGCATCCACCTCAATATCCTCTAATGGTACCACTGCCGACTTGTCGGCTATACACTTTCTCAGCCGAGATGCGTGAAAGGTGTCATGAATCTGACCTAACTCTGCAGGTAGTTCCAACCGGTAGGCCTACCTGCCTACCCTCGCGATCACCCTTAAAGGACCAATATATCGGGGTCCCAGCTTGCCTCTCTTCCTGAATTGGATCAATCCTTTCCAAGGAGAGACCTTCAGGAACACAAAGTCGTCGACCTGAAATTCGAGCTCGGACCGGCACCTGTCCGCATAACTCTTCTGGCGACTCTGAGCGTTCAGCAACCTCTGCCGGGCCTGCTGTATCTACTTGGTTGTTTGAAGCACAATCTATGTACTACCCATGACACATTGCCCTACCTCTCCCCAGAAGATAGGAGTCCGACACCTCCTACCATACAACAGCTCAAAGGGTGGCATACTAATGCTCGAATGATGACTGTTGTTGTAGGAAAACTCTAACAAGGGCAAATACGTGTCGCAACTCCCGCCGAAATCTAACACACATGCTCGAAGCATGTCCTCGAGTGTCTGAATCGTCCGTTCACTCTGCCCGTCAGTTTGTGGGTGGTATGCGGTACTAAAATGTAGCCTCGTACCCAATTCCTCATGAAATTTCTTCTAGAATCTGGAAGTAAAACGCACATCTCGATCTGAGACAATCGAGATCGACACTCCATGTCGCGATACCACCTCCCTCACGTACACCTTTGCCAACCTTTCAGCGGAAGAGCTCTCACTGATAGCAAGGAAGTGAGCGCTCTTCGTCAACCTGTCTACAATCACCCAAATTGCATTGATGCCTCTTGCAGTCCTCGACAATTTGGTGATAAAATCCATAGTAATCTGTTCCCACTTTCACTCGAGAACCTCTAATGGCTGCAACTTACCATGCGGTCTCTGGTACTCAGCCTTAACCCTACGACAAGTTAGGCACCTCTCAACGAACCACGTGACGTCCCTCTTCATACAGGGCCACCAATACTCCCTCTTCAGGTCCAAATACATTTTAGTGACCTCGGGATGGATCTAGAACCTCGATCTATGCACCTCCTCCATCAAAATGGTATGCGTCCCGCCCACAAATGGTACCCAAATCCGACCCTGAAAAGTCATAATCCCTCGGCTATCGGTAATGAACTTCGACACCTGCCAGATAACCCTCTCTCTTACGATTCTCCGGTCTCACTGCCTCAGCCTGGCCCCTCGAATGGTGTCCAACACTGGAGTCATCACTGTTAATCTCATACAAATGTCTCGTACTGGGGCACTTTCTGATCTACGACTCAGGGCGTCGGCTACCACATTAGCCTTGCCCGGGTGGTACAGGATCTCACAATCATAATCCTTTACCATATCCAACCACCTCCTATGCCGCATGTTCAAGTTGGGCTGATCCATCAAGTACATCAAACTCTTGTGGTCCGTGTATATGGTACACCGAACCCCATACAAATAGTGATGCCAAATCGTGGGTGGGATACCTCATCTCATGAGGCTTCAGCTGCCTCGATGCATACGCTATCACATGCCCCCTATGCATGAGCACTACACCTAGCCCAGATATAGATGCGTCACAATAAACCACGAAATCATCAAGTCCCTATGGGAGGGATAGAACCGGGGCTTCACACAACTTCTGGCGAAGTGTCTCAAACGAGGTCTACTGCTCTGGACCCCATGAGAAAGCAACACCCTTCCGAGTCAAACTAGTGAGTGGAATTACAATGTTGGAGAAATCCTGAATGAATCTCTGATAATAACCGACCAACCCCAAAAAACTCCTAATCTCGGAGGCAGACTTCGGTACCTCCCAGCTCATCACCACCTCAATCTTGTCCGGATTGACCAATATCCCTTTCTGGTTAACGAGATGCCCTAGGAACTGAACCTCTCATAACCAGAAATCACACTTGGAGAATTTGGCGTAAAGCCTCTACGATCTCAAAACTCCGAGGATCTCTCTCAAATGTTCCTCATGCTATTCTCTGGATCTCGAATACACCAATATGTCGTCAATGAACATGATCACCGAGCAATCCAACATCGGCCTACAAACTCTGTTCATGAGATCCATGAACACCGCCGGTGCATTGGTGAGCCCGAAAGCCATCACGACGAACTCGTAATGCCTGTAACGAGTCCTGAACGCTGTCTTCTGGATGTCCTCATCTCGCACCCTCACCTGATGATATCCCAACCTCAAATCGATCTTGGAGAACCAAGATGCTCCCTGCAACTGATCGAACAAATTGTCGACCCTCGGCAACGGGTAATGGTTATTGACCGTTAGTTTGTTCAATTCCCTGTAATCAATGCACATCCGGTGTGAGCCATCCTTTTTCTTAACAAAAAGGATAGGCGCTCCCCATGGCGAACTGCTCGGCCGAATAAACCCCTTCCCTAGCAGCTCCTGAAGCTTCGAGGATAACTCCTGCATCTCTGGAGGTGCAAGGCGATAAGGAGCCTTGGCGATAGGCGCATACCCCGGAACCAAATCGATGCTGAACTCAACCTGCCTCTCGGGAGGCACACCTGGTAACTCTTCCGAAAATACATCCGGGAACTCACGCACTATCGAAACCTCATCTACTGACCTCGGTCTCTCTGAATCAACTCTCGCATCCATCACATATGCTACAAATCCCTTACAGCCCTGCTGTAGACTCTGCCTCGCTCTAGCGGCTGAACAAAATGCCGAACCAAAATGCGTACCCTCGCCGTACACTGTAAGAACTCCCCCACTAGGGTCTCGTATGGTCACCAGCTATCTCTCGTAGTCGATAGCTGCTCCAAACTTGCTCAACCAGTCCATGCCCACGATGACACAAACATCTCCCATCGTAATAGGAACTAGATCAATCGAAAACTCAACGCCGGAAATCTCAAGTACACACCCTCGGATCACCTCGGTGGCATACACCACTCTCTCGTCAGCTATGGAAACTCTCAAAGCTCGACTCAACGCCTCTTGACTAATACTGATGTGTTGACTAAAAGCCTAAGATACAAAAGACCGACTCGCACCCGAGTCAAATAACACCAAGGCAGGTACAAAATTCACAAGAAAAGTACCTACGCATATCATAATATAAGCACAATATCTAAACATAAAAGTAAATATATGATAGAATACATACCAGCCACGACGTCAGGTGCTGCACGGACCTCCTCCGTTGTCAGCTGGGACACCCTCCCTCGCGCCTTCGGTGCCTCGGCCTTCACCAACTGACCCTCACTAGCTCTCGCAGCAGCAGGGGTAGATCCCTGAGATGCTCCATGTGTCGTTCCTCGCAACTGTGGACACTCCGCCTTCCGGTTCTCGGTCTGGTTGCAATTAAAGCAGACCATGAATCCCTTGGGGCAATCCTTGGCGATATGCCCCTCCTTACCACACTTGTAGCAAGCACCATCCCTACAAAATCCATCATGACCCTTGTCGCACTTTCCGCAAGTGTGACCCTTATGACCCCCAAACCTCGAATCGGTGGGCTTGGCCCGCTTGGCTGCCGGTTGAGACTGTGCCGACCGCCGATCCATCCTCTGAGACTCGTCCTCCTCCCTGGCCTGCGTCTCCAACTCAATCTACCTCTTTTGGGCATTTTCCTAAAGCTCAGAAAATGTCTGGTATGATGAGTTTGCCGGAAACTCATGACTGTCTCTCCTCAGAATGCTCAAATATCGGCTCATACGTTCCTGCTTGGTCAACACTTGCTCAGGGCAGAACATCGCCTTCTCGTGAAACATCGGGGTAATCACAGTAACTGACTCAGTACCCTGCTTGAGGGTCAAGAACTCCTGAGCCAAACGCTCGCTTTCCACCGGGGGAACGTACTCGTCACGAAACATAGCGGTGAACCTCTCCCAGGTCACCACAACAAGCTCTGCTGAAGAATAGTGCGCTGTCACGAACTTCCACCAGTCCTTCGCCCGCAAGTGAAGCTGGTTCAACGCGAACCGAACTATCAGATGCTCCAGACATGAACATGTGTAGAAGCACCCCTCTATGTCAGAAATCCACCTCATCGCGGCTATCGGATCCTGAGTTCCATCAAATTCTGGTGGCTTCGTGTTACTGAACTCCCGGTACAACAACAAGTCACCCCCTGCAGCCTGGCAGCAGCAACGGCCGAAGTGGCTGCTGCAACAACATCATCAGAAAGAGCAGCATACCGCTCATCACAAGTCTCAATCAAGGTGGTCTTAATAGACCCGAACATCTCTGGAATCTTAGACCTAATGGCCGCAGCCACCTCATCGTGGATGATCCTACGGATCTCCTCATCACTCATCCTACTGATCTCTGGTGTGTGGCGTGTCCCAACCATTGTCTATCTCTGAAATACAACATAAAGAAATATCAGGGACTTGCTCGAGTATACATACACTCGATAAACCCACCCTACTTGTTCCTTGGTGCCCTAAGGATTCTTACTTGGACTGTGCACTGACCCGGTGTCTTCAGTAGTACGGGCCCAATACTACCGTCCAAACCGCATCAACATCCACCCACGGATCCCGAATCACAAGTACTCTATCTCTTCTCACGCATAAACTACCCTTCGGTAGACTCTCATAGCACCTCACTGATACCTACTTACTCTAAAGTATCTAATGGCAACAGAAATCTTCCTAGACTAAGGCATCACAAATCAGGCCACTCTAGTCCTAATATGAATACCTAGCCTACTCTAGCATGCATAACGCATTTCAATATATCTCATAACATAAAATGTAAGGGTATTTTGGGAAATCACCATTCGGGCGCAGGCTGATCGTACACACTGCTCACTTGCGTATCTTTTCAATTCTTTTATTTTTCAGAAAAATTGTTTATCTTATGAAAAATCTCTCAAATCCTCAGTTTGAGTTCAAATACAACCGAAGGTGAATCTGAATCCCTCAAACCAAGGCTTTGATACCAATTTGTAACACCGTAAAATTTAAAACAATTTTTCATAAAACATTTCATTATTCAATCTTCCAAAAGTCAAGCATCCAATGTTTCCACAAAATACATAACATAACCCATAACCCAAGATCTCAAAAAAAAAAAACATGACATCTGCAAGTGTGTACTGATCAAGCTGGCGGTTTCTCGCGATCCTCGCTAGTACCTGAAACACATAACGCATAACACTGTAAGCACGAATGCTTAGTGAGTTCCCCAAAATACCACATACTACACATACGCCTTTCCAGGCCATAGGATCTTTCGATCCAAGTGTCTCAGGGGATTTCCATCTCAGACTCTGTTGACCTTCCGGTCCATATCATCTTGACCTTCCGGTCCACATCATACTCATATCACATAACATATCACATATAACTTAAATCACATATACATCATACACATAAGACCTTACGGTCACACATAATTACCCCATCAGGTAAGGCATAGTGAGAAGACTCACCTCGCTGATGTCGGATAATCACTCGTGCCCAATCACTCGACCTATCGTCCTCTTATATCATAAGTACAACTATCATTAATACTTTCCTGACTTTGTGTGATTACTACTATCAAGTCAACACTAGTCAACCCTGGTCAACACTGGTCAACCTTTGACCTGACTCGTCGAGTGCGTTCTGGCAACCCGGCGAGTTCCATCGTGTACTCACGTCCTCTAGATCCCTTCTGACTCACCGAGTCATTCCCCAACCCGGCGAGTCACCAACTGTGTGATTTACGGGGAATCCCTAACCCTACTCGTCGAGTCTGTTCTTTGACTCAGCGAGTCCATCCCATGCACAAACCAAACTGACCTCCTGAGGTCAGATCCGTTCCATTAATCCATAGATCCGACCTTCCCAAGCATGATAATCACGTAAAGTTCATATCTTGATGCACAAACAACATCTATTTGATCTTATATGATGTTTTAGCCCCATTTATCATAACCTATGGTCAAAACCCCCATTGATCTTCATAAAGCTTGATGAGTAAGGCTCTCTAGACCGCTATGGATCCAGATCTAAAGCCTCATCACAAATAGGGACTAACTGGACATCAAATCTAGCCAATAAAGGGTCCAAGAAACCCTAAATCCATATAATCATCATAACAACAGAAGGGGAGCCAAAATATTACCTCAAATGTGATGCTCTGAGCTCCAAATCCACAAAATGTCCACCTCCTTTGCTTCCTCTTGGCTAGAAACTCCTTTTCCTTGCTAAACAATACTTCAAAGGTCAACAATGGCCTCCTCTCTCCCCCAAAACGCTCAAGTGCTCTAGGGTTTCTCTCAAGGGACTGATAGATGCAAATGACGGCCCTAAGGGCCTTTAAATAGGTCTCAAACCCGAGAGATTAGGGTTTCATTAAACAGTGCGGACTCGCCGAGTCCACCCATGAAATCGCCGAGTCCGGTCATTAATCCGGATGAGAATTCGTGACCCTACTCGGCGAGTCTAAGCACGAACTCGCCGAGTCCCTCCAAAAACTCCAAAAACAAATGAATAAAATAATATACTTGGGAATCCGGATGTTACAACATTTCATTTTGTTGCCCAAATTATTTGTGCACAAGTTATTTCGCACTAAAGAAAATTCATTAAAGTTTGCAAATCAGTTACACGAATCATCAAATAAATTTGCAAATTGCAATTCACAAAATAGATGTTTTGTTTGTGATGATTTTATACTATTTGATCATTACGATACCTCCTATTTTAGTCGTTTTAATGAATAAATACGCTCTCTATATACTCTTCATTCCTCACAAAAATATATAGTAAAATTATTTTTATCGTAAACAATATTACATTTTTTTATCATCTAAAGTTATCATTATAATGTGTATTATATGTTTATTATAGAAAAACAAGTACACTACTTGAAAATGTATAATTTCGTTTATATTAAGCATCAAAATATCATATTTGTCCTAATCGTTTTTTATACTATTTTTAATAGTTTATAATCGTTTTTTATGTCTTATAATAGCTAAAAACTTGATTGTGTGGTCCTTAGGTCTAAATTGATGAATGTTTACTTCTAAATTATTGGAATTTGGTCACATTGACAATCACAACACATCATCTTCATCCATCTCGTTGGAATGTATGCATTAATTGTTTAGTTTTTATTGCTGTAGATTATTAATATGTTGTCGGTCGATGATATTTTAAATATTACTTGTGATATTTTGATATTTAATACACATACACACACATGGTTATAACTCGATGATATTTTAAATATTACTTGTGATATTTTGATATTTAATACACATACACACACATGGTTATAACTCGTGGATACCACGGATGAAGAATCAAAACATTAAAACTAAAAGTGTGATGATTGACAATTGATTAGGAACAAAATTAATAATTTACAAACATAGCAGATTTACCCAATATGCGGTTGAAAATTTTAGAAAATATTTAATACATAAATGACATATTCAAGAACATAGAATGCCATATAAGGAAATGTGTTTTATTCATTTTACGGACGAAATCTTAAAAAAATCATTTTACAATGTAGCAAAGCTATAAATGACGGCTTTAATAAAAACATTAAAAATAAAAGTGATTAGAATAAATTTATTAATTGACAAACATAACATATTTACTCGTATATTAAACGGTTGAAATTTTAGAAAATATTTAATACATAAATGACATATTCAGGAACGTAGAATGCCATATAAGGAAATGTGTTTTATTCATTTTACAATCATATACAAAATTTTAAAAAAACTATTTTACAATGTAGCAAGCTATAAATGACAACTTATTAAAAACATTAAAAATAAAAATGTGATGATTTACAAATGATTAGACTAAATTTATTAATTTACAAACATAACAAATTTACCTATGTATTACACGGTTGATAAATTTAGAAAATATTTAATACATACATTATATTTTCAAGAAAGTAGAATGCCATAGAAGGAAATGTGAATTATTTATTTTACAGTCCGTGTTCGAAATCTTAAAAAAATAAAAATACAATTTTACAATATAGCAAGCTATGAATAACATTTTTTCAGAAAATGCTATAGAAGAATCTTGCATTTTTTGTTATTTTCCAGTCTGTGTTCGAAATCCTAAAAAAAATCATTTCTGAAAGTATACTGCTATAAATGATAGTTTCAAATTAGACTTTTATGTTGAGCTCGAGGATTGAGACTCATGATGATATTCAACTATAAAAAATCCAAAATATACTAACTTTTCTCCTTATTTTGTACAAAATAAAATTAGCGTATATTGCTAAAACATGATACAAAACCAATTTTCAAAGATTCCAATTTCAGTAACTTTTAAATACAACATTCTTGAAAAACTAATTTTAATTTGAGGGAATAGCTTCCTTTTGGTAATTTGTTTTTCTTTGGCATGCGGTGAATAACTTTTTTCTACAATTAGTTTAACTTTGAAAAATAGTTTCGTCTCGGATACTAAGGTTTAGGGGGAAGGGTGGTTGGTATTGCTAGTAACTATAATTATCAACCTATTTGATTACGTATCTATTTTCTCGAGCGAAATATTTTTTTTATTAAAGTATTCCAAATTATATTTAGAATACATTGCATATTCGTAATTGTTATCTTATGTTTTTTTATAAAAAAAATTCATAGTTTTTTTTTTCTAGGATGACTTGTTTAGGTAGGTAATAATTTCTATGGCAACCTAGTGATATCTTAGTAATAAATTCTCACCAGTCACACTCGTTTCATTATCAAAAATTCAGATTCAGTGTTAACCCAAAAAGAACTATATAAGAATTTAATCGATTAAATCCTCACTAAAACCATTTTCAAAAAGTGCACAAACAAATTCACTTTAAATGTGAAATGAGCTACCATATAACCTCAAAGTTTAAAAGGAGTTGATTATTATATGCACCTATTTATTTCATATATTAACATTTGTTGGCGTCAAAGACAAACAATAAAGAATATATGACAATTTTGAACCTTCAAAACGAACATGTTGATTTGATATTATGGTACCATCAGTCCAACTCTAATGTATAACCTTTTACTTTTACATCCGACACTTGATATAAATTACTAAACGAAACCATAAAGAAAAAGTTCATAAAGTGTCTACTAAGAAAACATTACAAAGTACAATGCTAAAATTACATTACTCTTTGCAAAGCCTAAAGATTATTTTTTTGTAGGGGTGCATCTAAACATAACCTATACTTGATTAAAGAGTTCCCACATAGTAAAAACAAATACAAAAAAAAAAAGATGTACACATACTAATAGATGCGAAAAGAATATGTATTCTCAATTTTCTCCCTTCACATTAACATAGAAGAATTTCTATACTATCATTCCTTCATCCAAAATAAACAAAACTTTTATCACTGATGTCTAAGATCATAAAGAGTTGCATCGAAATAAGCTAGTATACCAAATGATTATCAAATCACGATTCAAATATCATATTAAACCAATCTAAACTTTCAATTTGAACAAATGAAAAGATCAAGTTATGTAGCATAAAAAAACTAACATGGGCCTTAAAGAGTAAAAGAACATCACATAAATTGTCATGGAACTGAAAAAGAAAACTCAACAATAAAAGATTAAAAATTGTAAAATTATTACAGTACATATCAGTCAAAATACGATATTAATAATAGAAAATTATATTTAAGAGTTGGTACTTATAGTATGGTAGGTGAAAACTATTGCATTACTATCAACATAAAGGACCAGACTCACGTAAATAAATAACCTTCTTGAAATATGAAGTTTTGGAAAACATTGATCATTCGGTAAATAAATTATACAACTATGCAAGAGAGGGAGGACTGGCTTCTTCATGATGCTTCTTTGTCTCCACCTATGCAAGAGCAAGTTAGCAATGGCAATAAGCTTCCACAATATGCATTTTTGGTAAAAAAATATTATCAAAATGAGTAATCTTAAAATCTAGAATCATACATAGGTGACGAGAAAAGTGCTGTTTTGAAAGCTTTTAATAATCACACATGATAGGTTCTTAAAGTTAACCATAAAGTTGACAACCTAACTTTCAAATTATGGACAAATTTTTAAATAAAGAAAATTGACCATAAGTTTGACCATCTACACATGTAAAATTTACTAAGAAATAATAAGACTTATTTTACCAAATTATTCTTGAAAATAACTAAACCTATTGATTTATCGAAAGTAATCTTAAAATCATTATTAGAAGGTCATCATCGTGGATAAGAGGCTAGTGAGAACATATTCACCCGCACATGAGTAAAGAAGGGAATTGTGAACCATAGAATGAGCTTTAATGGTTATTATATTCAATAGCATCAAAATCGTATAGAAACCCATGATACTACTTGTGGTAAAAAGAATACATTGAAGACTATTTATAATAATAGCTGCAAGTTGCAAACAAGAGCTTATACTCAGACATTTGAGAGACAAAATAAAATTTGAAAATGTAAACCAAAACGCCACCAATAAAATTGAAGCAGAACATGATTGTTACCTGAAACCGATCAATCTTCTTTGAGATTTTGTGTATCATGAAGTTTTTATTTCCATACAAATTGAACCTTGTTCAAATATCACAAATTTATTTGGGGCTAAAAACTGAAAAAACCGAACTTGGTTCAAGATTTTGAACTAAATAAGAGAGAGAGAGAGAGATTGCTATCTAAACAATACATCAACCAATAAAAATCGATTTTGTTTCCATCTTTTTAACATCACTTTTTTTTTGAGTAGGTTGCGATGATTGTTCGGTAGTGGCGTTAATGGATGGTTGTGATGGTGAAATAGCAGTTATGAAAGTATAGCAGTCGTGTTGATCATGGCGGAGTAGGGGAGAGGCTGTTGGCGGTGACTTAGGTTTTGTTTGATATGGGGAGTGAATTCTATTGATAGACGCATAAATATTCAAATCCTGAAATGGGATGAGGGTTTTTTGATGAGATAACCCTACCTTCGATGAATAGGGAACTGCAAGTCTATAATCCATTATAAGGAGATTTGATGTATATATGAAGCCTATCGAATTTTAAAATTGGAACATATCAAGATTCCTGAAATCCTGCTAATAAATATAATTCAAATTATTTTATCTAATTTGTTGGGGATAAACAATTGGCAATCGGTAATTGAGGAACGTATGCAAATTTTGTGGGATATGATTGATCTTACGGTAGACTCAAAATGAGCGGGAATGTAAAACAAAGGGTGAACTAAAACATGACACATGACATGAAGGAGATATAGAAAATAGACATCTCGCTCCTTAGAAAGTCTTTTATTAGGAATATATATATATATATATATATATATATATATATATATATATATATATATATATATATATATATATATATATATATATATATTCTGGTTTAAAGTAACCAATGAACTCTACATGTAAGTTGTAATCACAAGAGGTTAATTCCGTATTATGGTTTGAGAAAAGATAACATATATCGATGTTAACATAAATCGACTCGGCGCAATCAAAGTGCTTAAAGAACACTTTGAATTTTCAACTTAAGAAATTAAATCAAATGAAATGACATTCTTTTTCTTATACTTTCGGCATAACTAATTAAATTAAATCAAATGTCCTTTTCTTTTGACCCTTAGCAACTTATATTGTGACACTTGGACATGTTAGAAGTATCAACAACGACTTGCCTTGATCACTTCAAAATGCTTCTGTATATGATTATTTATATAATTCATGAATATCCAACTAAAACTATTAATGGATATATCTGATCCAACTAACTTATTCTAATATTTTTATTTCTTGGACTATTATCTATTATTATTCATATTTAATAGGGATTTTGATACAAAGGTTTTAAAGTTAAAAAAAAAATAAGCTTAACTTCATTTGTATGTTTATTAACCTACGAATTTAACAGTTTTATATTATTTACTTATTTTTATAATTTATTTTAGCATATTTCATTTATAATTTAGTTAATCGTCATATATATATATATATATATATATATATATATATATATATATATATATATATATATATATATATATATATATATATAAAATTGTTATTTTATGAATATATTGGCACTTTCTAGTCTTTGAATATAATTGCAGATTTTTAGAAAACTAATGCGGATCAAAGATGACAAATGGACTTAGTGGACAACGAATTATCGGCTTAGTAACTTTTGGAGTTGATGCAAATTGTGAGCTTGTTGATAAATGGAAGCTTGAAGAAGGTGGGTTTGTATTTAGATGAAGATGAAGGAATATTTTAGCATGCAAAGTTAATTGATCAAGCAAGCGAACGAACGAGCTAACATGTGATTTAAAGAGGGTAAATTGTGTCAAAATTGAAGAAAACTTAAAAACTATGAGCTACAAGGTGATGAGAAGCAAAGTAGGCTAAAGCAATGAAAGCCAAAGACACAAGGAGCCCACTCAGCAGCCTAACCACGAAGTCCACTCGTCCAGCCATTCATGGCCTGCGCAAGCTCTGCTGGCGGCATTTTTGGAATTTTGTATTTTGTGTTAGTTGAAAGTAGTTCTAACGACCCGAAAATTTTCATCTGTCAACAATGTTAGTTTCCGTTACTTTAATACTAATTTTTGTTAGTGATTTCAGAGTTTAAGATTATAATTCAACAAATTAAAATAAAAATGGTGTTAATTTATACCTAAAAGTTTAATGTGTGAGCATTTAAGTTAATTCTAGTCATAACAAGGTTTAATAGGAATTAAGGGGTCAATTTGTCATTAGGGTTAGGAGTATTTGGGATTTACTTATGAAACTTGAGGGTCCTAATTGGAAAAATAAAAAAAAAACAAAGAATTTATCGGATGTGATTATGGGTTTTAAGGCACGTGGCATTTTTTTTCAAGAATGTGTGATTTTATGTAGGCTAACAAATTGAGCATGTCTTTTTCTTTTGCTGGTGTGCATCGATCCAAAGAAAGAAAAAAAGCATGAATGTTGATTGCTAACAATGGAGAAGGAGGTGTCGACATTGAGGGAGAAGCAGGGTAGAAGTTGTGTAACGGGCTACGATTTTGTGATTCAATTTGAGGCTTGGAATCGACTGTGGTAAGCCTCGATTTATTTCTTATAAAATTCATTCACCAATTGATGAGAATTGGTCGATAGTATTGTCAATTTCTTCCCTTTTGTTGTTATTAATCATATCTTCTTTCTCATTATAATCTTTGAATGTTCATATAATTAATTGAATGTTCATATAATTAAGCTCCAGCTTTGTTGGGTGTATTTTGATGGTTTATTTATGTCAAAATCTTGTTATGAACACCCTCAAAAGTGTTATTGTTCATGTCCATGAATTCCTCAAAGTTTTGGAATCATTTCCTTCTTTGTTGTTATAAAATTCATATTTATTTCTATCTCAATTCTAGTAAGTTTATATGAAGTATTTTCCTTAATAAATTCCATGTTTTGAACCATCCAAAAGGCTCTCAAAAAATTCCCTAAATGCCTTTATAAGTGGCTTAATATTGGAGGAAACTTAAATCTCAGGTGGTGTTTTCACTCTTAGCAATATACTTTGTTTTCCCCCTAAAAGCATTGTACTTTGAGTCATGGTTTGAAGTTGAAATTGTCCTCTTGACTCCATGACAAGTTGCTATTGTTAAGATCTTGATTTTCAGCTTTATAGTTATTTTTGGTTATAGCTTAATGGGTTAAGATGTCAATTAACCCTTGAAACCCAAAACTGGCAATTCTAGGAAAATACCTATCTTGCCCCTGTTTTGTAAAACAATATAGAAAAATCATAAGGAGTCGGATTTAGGATCCGTAAACTCTGAAAGTTTCAATTTTGAGTCTAGTTTGTCCCTGATTTTTCCTAGGACCTGATGTTGTCTTTTACCGATGTGAAAATCATCATATGCACTGACTGGGAAAAAATTAGCTGCACATATATGCTGTTTTGTAAAATCCATAAAAAGTTGTAGAAAAATAGTATGGACCTGTATAAGCACTCTTTAAAAAGAAAAAAAAGTCTAAACTACTGGAATTTGGAAAAAAATTGAATTTTACAGGTTTTAATGGTGCTAAAGTGGCCTTGAATAAAGTGTTGTTTCATGTCAAAATCTATGAATTTGGTCTAGTAGTTAGTTAAATGTTTGGGGTATAGAATTGCTATTTTTAATCTTCAAGATTTATATTAATATATTATTTGTGTTGTCTTAGGGTAAATCGTGAAACCTTAACTATTACAAGATTTGAATTGTGGAAAGGGTGCGTTTTGACAATGGTGAGTTAATCTTTGTGGAATTAAAGTACTTTGTTAGGGAATTCCATATCTTAGATGGAATGGAATGAACCTAGTGTGTATAGGTTGCATGTACCCCAATTTTGTATGATTTTTATTAATAATGTTTATTCCTTTTCATATATGATAACTTTGGATGCATTACATTTTAAATGCTTATATTTGATGTGATAGCTCCTGATAGAATGAGTTTTTATTGATGTATGCATGCCATGTTTCATGGAAACAGTTATCAGTGATTATTAGGACAAAGCATTCTAGTGACGTTATAAAGCCATAATGATGATATGTGCATGAAATTCTATGTGATGTAAAATGTTTTATCATGTATTTACTTGTTCGCATGTTTACATATGAAGTAACTTGGGAAGTAACATACAGTTAAGTATATATAATTACAACAAGCATGATTACTTAGTGAGGGTTAACATGTATTTCCTTGAGCGGTGAGTTAATAATGTATTAATAAAAAGGGGAATACACTTAATGGGGTTAAAGGTTGCAACCTAGACTTGGGTGTGTACCTTATCCGACTTTATGAGGTGACCCTTAAGAGCTTAAGCCAAAAAGGCATCTCAGAAGTACTAATAAAATTCTCTCAGTTTTTAAATCATCAAATTCACACAATATTTGTACCAAATCTTTCATAGTAAAATGTATCACAATTGTCAGAGTAACATAACAATCATCAATGCGGAGAATCATCAGGGGATGATGTGCAGTTAAGTCGGGACCTTCCCTTTGGAACTGGAAGTATCTAAAAAATTTTAAACCACAAAACTGTAAGCACAAAGCTTAGTGAGTTTCCCCCAAAATACCACATATTATACATATCAGTGGGCCTGACCCTACATGAATGCTATGATCCAACCATAGTCTTACAATAACTCCTAGATTACAGCCTACTCGTATCCTTTCTACCATGATCCAACCATGGTATTCCATGAAAGTCATAAAGACAAACAAGTGTTGTGATCTAATCATAATCTTTCATACAAGCGTTGTGATCAAACCATAATAATTCATAGTAGTGTTGTGACCAAACCACAATCTTTCATAAAATGTTGTTATCTAACCACAATCTTTCATGAAAGAGTCACAAAGACAATCCAGAAACCTACATAATATATTGAGAAGACTCAGCTATCTCATGAAGTCAGCTAACCTACAACTTAATTCCATACAATAAGTGCTATAACACACGTAACAAATCAAACAAGGTCCAACCTTAGTCTATAATTTAGTATTAGCCATTTGATCAAAAGTTAGACCAAGTCAATAAGTCAATGGTCAAGGTCAAAGTAAATGGTTAGAATCACCATCACTTAACCCTCAAGTCGTGAACAATCCATGATCACATTGTGAGCAACTCACTCGTCCTGATCCCAAACTCGGCCATGATCCAACTCTACCACGATCCAAGCTACTATCATGTTGTGAGGATTAGGTCATCACATTGTGACATAATCAGTCTAAAACAACCGAGGAATCCCCAGTCATCAAGTCATGATCAGGAGGCCGTCACATCGTGAAGAAGGGCTATCTCAGTTGTAACATCCAAATCTTAGAGTTATTTCATTTGATTAAAAATCCATGATTTTGGGTTGCCACAACGTGGTGGAGGCATCACCACGATGTAGCATGGTTAGATGGATCACAAACTTCATTTTGATCCCCACATCGTAGCAGTATATTAGCCACAACATGCCGACCAACTTGTGACAAAAACCCTAGTTTTCGAGTATTTAAAGGATTAAGAGGGCTAGTGTTTGCTTACTGTCAATCTATGTCACTCTCAAACCTTTGAAACCATAACACTATTGTCTCTCGGTGATTCTTGGCTCATTTCTATGCTTTTGATAGCTTATAGTAGAAGAATAAGTGAGTGGATGACATAGATCCTTTAAACTGCTTGTTCGCTTTAGTGCTATGTGAAATTCCGCAAGCACATAGTTCTTGTAACATATAAAACCCATCAATTACCCCACTGCTAGAGCAGATTCGTGAGGCACAAGTTGATGCTATGAAAAAGGAACATCAGAAGAGTGAGTGGATCATGGGCCAAAGATCATCTTTTGATTATGACATCCAGAGATTGTTGATCTCGCACCGTAGGATTTGGGTTCCTTATTTGGAAGGTGCACAACATGTACTCACGGAGGAGGCATACAAATCGAGGTTTTTGGTTCTCCATGGTGCAATGGAGATGTATAGAGATCTCAGACTTGACTATTGGTGGCAATGAATGAATCCATGTATATTGGTATGTAGAACAGTGCTTGATGTGCATGAAAGTCAAGGACGAAGATCAACGTCCTCACGGAAAGATGCATCGACTAGGCACTCCCATATGGATATGGGAAAAAGTCACCATGGAATTCATCTCGAAGTTACTACAAACGACGCATGGGGTAGATTCGATATGGTTCATCGTGGATCGATTGACCAAGAGTGCACATTTTATTCCTATTCATGAGAATATCTGTATGGAGAAGTTGGTAGATATCTATATCCGGGAGGCTATTGCACGTCACAGGGTTCCAGTATTAATGATTTTGGAAGAGGTTTCATGAGGAGTTGGGTACTCTGTTACATTTCAGTATGGATTACTATCTACAGACTGACGGACAGAGTAAGCGGACGATTCAGACACTCGAGGACATACTTCGTGCATGTGTAATTGATTTTGGCATGAGTTGGGATACGTATCTCCTATTATCTAAGTTATCGTACAACAACAGCTACCACGTGAGCATTGATCAACCTCCTTTCCAGATGATTTACAGGAGGAAGTGTCAGACCCCGATTTGTTGGGGCGAGTTTAGAGAACGAGTTATGGGGAGTACTGAGGCAGTACTCAAGACTAATGAATTGATACGAAAAGTGTGCAATCAACTACAAACTACACAGAGTCGACATAAAATTTACGTGGATCGGTGCATTCCGACCTCAAGTTTCAGGTCGGGGATTTTCTGCTCCTCAAGGTGTCACCATGGAAAATTTTCATCCAGTTCAGGAAACAAGGTAAGTTGGTCCCCATGTATATAGGTCCTTTCAGGGTCATTTCCCAGGTGGGAAAGGTGACTTATATATTGGATTTGTCAGATGAGCTTAGTCAGTTCCATAAAACTTTTCATGTGTCTCAACTGCCAAAGTGTTTAGTCGATGATTTCACAGTGGTTTCGATGGATAACATCCAAGTTGATGAGTGTAAGAACTATGTGGACATGGAGACGAAGACCTTATGCAACAAAGTGATAGAATTGGTGAAGGGGCAATAGCGGTACTTGAATGGATCCAAATGGACATGGGAACCTATGAGAAGATGAGGGAGCATTACACCTAGTTAGTTGCAGCGGTAGATTTCAAGGACGAAGTTTGATTCAAGTGGGGGAGATTTTTAACATCTGGATCTTATAGGTATTTTATATAACTAAATAATCATGGTTTCCGGTTGCCACAACGTGGTGGAGGCAGCGCTACCACATGGCATGGATGGAAGGATTGCAAACTTCATTTTGATCCCCACAATGTGGCAATATGTCACACCCCGAAACCGATGGCAGAAACGTTCCGGGGTGGAGGACGTCATGTAAAGTATCACAACCAATGTACATAGCAAGCATAGCAAACACTAAACATTACATTACATAGGAATATTTACATTTGTTTGAAAGCAAAGTAATACATGTTTTACATATACATTAGTATAACAAAAATAGAGACGAGACTTCTATACGCTCCGTCTTGCTCCAAAAGAATGCGGGATACCTGTCTAACGAGAACCTGAGAATACAAGCAGTTTTAAAAATATCAACATAAAGTTGGTGAGTTCATAAGCGGTTTGTTTCTGTTGAAAGAATAAGTTTCCTTCGGTTTTATGAAAAGGTTGTTATCCAAGAAAATCCCATATTTTCTTATAAAAGAAGTTTAGTTATCCGTTTGTTAAACAACCTGATTAAGAAAGATTAAGTTATCCCTGGAAAAACCCTTATTTTCCTTAAAAGTTTGTGGTTGATTATCGCTCCAGAATGAAGTGTACAAGTATCTACCATACTTGTAGCGTTAAGTGAAGTTTCCTGAAAGTCTGGTTATCCTTGAAAAGTACATTAGTTTTAAAACGTATATAAAACTGATAAGTAGGTAGGAAACTAATTTCCTAAGGGTATTAATTTAGTAAGTTCTTTATTACTTAAAAGTAAATCTCCATTATCTAAGTTTGCGAGTTCTATAACCATACGATAAACTAGATATGGCAAGAAGAAGGCCAGTATCATTTTATGACTTTTGTCACCAGTAGACCTGCCGGTCCCACTGTAGCTAGCAGCAAGGTGCGGGGTAGTCATCCCCGTATAGATCTATACACTCAAGTCACGCTATCCTTTCGGGAGATTCTGGTTACAGGGACGGTCCTCCACTCGCGTATCTCTGTGGAGTGTTACAGAGGACGTGTCTCCAATCTTAAGAATAACGAATTTAATAGTAATAATATGGAAAATCCTGTTTGATGAATGGCATGAAATCCTTTATGAAACATAAAATATAACATTTTATAATGAGTTTCGCAACTAGTTTGAAAACTAACTTTGCAAGTTAAACGGTTGGTTAATACGGTTTTCTATGTTAAAAACGTACTGAATATGAAACATTTCATACAAAATAATAAGTTTGAGTACAAGATTTCCTTGTACTTTTGCTTGTATTCGCCCCCCTGAAAACATGAAAACATGGAAAAAGGTGTAGGGGTATGAACTCACCAGACGAGAATGTGCCGGGTAGGATGCTAAGTGTCAGTTTAGGGCTTGAACACGCGCGAGGATCCTATGTAACATGAGGAGATACATAATTGTATCTAATTAGACATTGAACTACTAATTAAGTAAGATAATACACTCCGAGGTGCGAAAACACTTTATCTCAAGTGTTAGGAATGATACAGGTTGCATCTAAGAGGGTGTAGGGCCTAGTTGTGGAGTTTACTCTTCAAGAGTAAACTCTTAGAGGAGATTACGGCCCATAGACCATACCCCCATGAGTTTACGGCTATAAACTCATGGGTGGTGTGTTCTTGGATGTTTAAAGGTCTTACATTGCACAAGGGAAGGTTCTACGATTGATTCAATGGCTTAGGAAGTGATCGGGACTTGAAATGACCTTGGAAATGGAGTTTGCTGCTCACGAAGGACACTTGGAGAGTTTACTTCCCTAAACACATGGGTTTACGGCCATAAACTCATGCTTGATACAAAATTGCATGATTTAAGGTCTCAAATGAAAGAATACAAGGTTCTATGCATTATTCCAAGTCATAGGGGAAGTTAGGGCATCATTTGACCTCCTTAAGGGAGTTTACGTCCAAAGGAAAATTCCCTTGGGGGTTTACGGCCATAATCCCTTTATGGTCATGTTTTATTTGAATTTTAAGGTTCCTACTTCGATGGTGGTTGATTCTAGACATTACCCCAAGCCATAGGAGGTGTTTAAGGGGCAATTTAACACCTTAAAAGGTGTTTATGGCCTATGAAGAGGGGTTTACGGTCCAAGAATGTTCTTGGGCCATAAACTCATGTTTACTCCCCAAATGAAAAAGATTTTGGTGTCCTAAGTTCATTCATGCAAGTGCTTAAGTCATAGCAAAGCACTAGAAGTGATTTGGAAGGGTTTTGGGCTTCAAAACCCCATTTATGGGTGTTTACGGTTTGGGGCTGTTCTATGGCCGTAAACACATGATTTTTATACTTTTGGATGATTTAAACACGGATTTGCATGCTAATCAAGCTAAACAACAAGCTATGATAGATTACTTACAAGTTTGGAGCTTGAAAGAGGTGTTTTTGGATCAAAATTTGAGTTATATATATATATATATATATATATATAGAGAGAGAGAGAGAGAGAGTAGAGAGAGAGTGTTAAAAGGGTGGAAAAGCTTCAAATGGAGGTCCACTCACCCTTATATAGGGTTTGAGTTTGTGGCTCGGTGGAAATCTACCCGATACCGACGTTAAACGGGGCTTTGGTCGTACCCGGTTAAATGGTCGTAACCCGACGTGGTCGTGAATTAGAAACTTTTAAAAAGAATATCGGTGGTGTTTCACGTGTTTCTAAATCATTTGGACACTCATGAAGTCATAATGAAGGTCTTAATTTAATTAACCTAATCTGAAATGCTAACGGAAAAGTTTGATAACGACGAGTTTTATTAACTTAAAAGAGGTTACAATGACGGGATAAATTTCAGGTTGTCGCACAATATATTAACCACGATGTGTCAACAACCTGATGAAAAAACTGAAAATTTTGATTATTTAAAAGAATGTGAGGGCTAGGGTTTGCTTACCCTCAACTTTCATTACCCTCAAACCTATAAAACCCTAACCCTAATTTGTCTTGGTGATTGTTGGCTCATTTCTATGTTGTTGATGGCTTGAAGAAGAAGAAGAAGAAGAAGAAGAAGAAGAAGGTGCCCTAGTGTGTTGGTTTAGCAAGGAAGAACTCTCGCCATCCTCTTGTGCATTCTCTAGACCCTTGTAAGTGCAAAGATCCAAGCTTTTCATTTCTAAGCTTATAGATCTAACTTTATTTTCCCTTTTCTTCTGGATCATGGAAGCTTGATTGAAGGGATTAAATAAAGTTGGAAACTTTATGAGTCATTGAGCTCCCTTTGAGATTATATGTCCTAGATCTAGACTTTCTTGGAGTATTTTGGTACCATGCGTAAGTTGTGATTTTTTTCCTCCTATATTTTGACCTAAAATGGAAGAGACATGCGTTGGATGTGCATGCGTATAATACACCCATATTTATAATCCATTAGGTGAAGGAAAGCTTTCTAGAAAGCATGGTTGAGTACCTTTAGTGATTAATAGCTTAATGGATAAGTCATGTTTATTAGTGTCTTTAAGAACCTAGGTTTAGGGATCCTGTCTTTTTGGAACATATATATATATATATATATATATATATATATATATATATATATATATATATATATATATATATGTCGATCAAGTTGGAAACTTTATCCATTAAGACCCTATGAAGAATCAGATATAAGCTCTGGAGCTCTTGGAATTGGGAGAAAACAACTTAATTCGTTAAGCTTTCTAGACCCAGTTGCCATGACGTGGCCTTTAGGCTGCCCTCACATGGTGATTGGGGATCAACAGGCCTGTTTTGTATTTTCGTGACCACGATGTGGCCAAAGGGAGGCCACGACGTGGAGGCTTATTAATGATTAGTTATGTAACATCCCGATATCAGGTATTTTCAATATTTCTTTTACCTTTGTCAAAGTAGCAAGTTTGGTCCCTTGAAGAAAAAGGATTGTAATTTTGGTTGTACATAGGGAATACGTAAGAGTACACGCAGCGTACTTATGCGACATGAGAATCGTGGATGATCAGCTAGTACGTTGGGCGTACTAGCCCAAACTTCAAACCTTAATTTTAAGGGTTGCCTCTATTTAAATAACATGATGTCCTCATTTGATCATCCTTATCAGCCACCAGAACCTCCTTAAAACCCTAATCCCGAGTTGAGTTGCTTGTGTGAGTTTTTGCAAGCTTTTTTGTGTTCTTGCTGCTTGTAGTGGAAGGAGGAGACTAGAGAAGAAGGAGTAAGTGATAACAAGCTTGTAGATCCAGAAACCTTTCCTCTTTGTGCCTCATGTTTAGGTATAAAGTCTATACCTTGGCAAGATTTTCATTAGATCTTTATGGTTGAAGTTTCATGAACTTTTGTCTTGAGGATTGGACCTTTATGAGTTTGGAGCACTCCATAAAATTGTGGTTGACCTTAAATGTATTTTAGGACCTATAGATTCATAAAAATGGTTGCTTGATCATTCCCTTTAGCTCATGCATGAGTAAAGTAGCTTAGAGTGTGTTAAAAACTAAATATTGTTGCATTGGATCCTTCCTAGCCATGTAAAGGCTTATAGCTAAGAACTTTATAGGTTAAGACATCTTGGAATGGTCAGATATGTGGTTGGGATAGTTATATTAAAGGATTAAGACACAAAGTTGGTAAAAATGGGAATAGACGGAGTACGCCCAATGTACTCCTAACTATGCCCCGCGTAGTTGGTTCCGACGCTGACCATATGTTATTTGAGTAGTATGCCCCGCGTAAGAGTAGGTATGCCCATCGCTCGCTGGGTAGTTGATTTTTATTGCATTTTAATTTTAGTCAAGATTTAGGGTTTTGGACCATATGAAGGGAAAAATAGTATTTTTTCCCTTAGAATATTTAGTTGTGGGATTTGGACTCGCAAGTTGAGTTTTGGACCATAATTATTAATTAGGGTTAATTATTTTGTTGATTAAGTGGAGTCTAGATATGTTAGTTCGGGTGTGAGATTTACTTGTCATAAATATCAGGTGAGTCTGCTCAGTGATTATTACCTGTATGGTAGAATAGTTGTATCTGTAATGACCAACTGGGTCTAGCTGTTATGATTATGTTATGCTGTTTATGTGTGACTAAGACTGCTGATACTCTCTAGGGTTGCTGCTAACCTCCAGGATGTGATGTTAGCCCAATGGGACTACTGATAGTCCCCAGGGTTGTTGATAACCCATAGTTGTTTATTTATGTTGTGTTGTATGTGGTATGTTTGGGAACTCACTAAGATTTGTGCATAAACTTGTTGATTTATATGTGGTAGGTACTTCTGAGTACCGTGGTAGGGCGATGGTCTGACTGTACACACTCGTTGGGAGATTTACTACTGGGACAATTTATGAACTATAATATTTGTGATACTGGTTGTTTTGGATAATTATGTATTTGATAACTTGGCTTGTGAAACCTTAATTTTGGTAAAATGAAAATGAAAAATTTGGGCTAAAATTTGAGGTTTTACAAATTGGTATCAGAACCCTAGCTTGAGGTATTTGGAAGAACCTCTGGGTGATTCCAAACTCGAACTGAGGATTTGGATTGTTTTAAGAACTTAACAAGGAAATGAAGACTTTTATAGGAGAAAAACCCAGAGAAGTTGTGTGTACAATCGAAATGCGTTTAAGCGGTAGTTTTTCAAAATATCTCAATTTATATTATGAGTAGTACATAGTAGATATACCTATATTATAAGCTGATAGAATTGCATGCTAGTTAGTGATATTATAAGGAATCTTGCAGGAGTAGTGTGGTAATGTTGCCTGATTTATGATGCCTTAGCCTAAGTATTCGTTCTTATGAGATTGAATCTATGTTTTCTATTTTCTTCATGGATGCTACATAGTTGTACATAGTTAGGATTTTATAGCCCCAGAATGCCTGATTTAGTGTTTTTTCGTGTTCCTTGTTTGGTTGTGGATTTGAGGTAGCATCATTTATTTGAATGTCTATTGAGTCTTGTATATATTATGTATAATTGGCATACGCGAAGCAAATAGTACGGGCATCAGAGATCTTGTGAGTCAGAGCAGTGCTGGGAGTAGTCTAGAGTCAGTGTCTAGATGCTTAGCTGTGGTTCTAAGGAAATAGTAGGGCGAGTCCATAGCTTATTTGAGGAGGTAGAGTCCTTAGGGTCTTGAGGGGACGACTCAAGACAAAGACGGGTTGGTGTGAAAGGTAGTATTGGGTCCGTACTACTAGAAACAATGGATCCTTATGTGGATCTAGGAGTAACCTCTAGGAACTAAAGGGTCTGTAGGGGTGGGAGTGCCGGTATATGCACTTTAGCCTGATTTTTGATAATTTTCTAATGTCTTTCAGTATGGTGGTTACCCAAGGTTCAAGCTCCAACGACCCCAAAGGGCCGAGTGCTAGCAATGATGAGATCCACACGATTATTGCCGCCGAAGTGGCCGCAACAATAAGAGATGCCATTTCGGAGATGTTTGGGTCTATCAAGACCATGCTGATTGAGACTTTTGACGAGCGCTATGCTGGTGTCACTGAGGCTGATGTTGCCGCAGCCACTGCAGCTGTTGCTACTGCGAGACCGTATGAGGGTGATTCGTTGTGGTATCGTGAGTTCACCAACATAAAACCACCTGAGTTTGATGGGACCAAGGATCCAATTGCTGCTATGAGATGTATTTTTAATGTTGAGGGATGTTTCTATACCTACTCCTATCTGGAGAATCTGAGGGTTCATTTGGAACTGAACTTGGTTCGCTTAGGAACGAAGGACTGGTGGAAATTTTTGTTAGCTGACTACTCTATTGCAGAGCATACTGCGGTGACTTGGGAGAGATATAATGAGATGTTCAGGGACAAGTTTGTACATGAAGTTAAGTGGGAAAGGTTGGCCCAGGAGTTCATATCTCTCAAGTAGAAGATAGAGACATTGATTGATATTACCAAGATGTTTCATGAGAGGGCTTTGTTTTGCCCTTATCAGGTGTCCACAAAGCAGGCCCGTGTGAGTCAATATTTGAGTATTCTAAGGAGGGATATCTATGAGTTTTGGGCAAACACTACTTCTTGGACATTGGCTGAGCTGCAGAGCAATGCCTGGAGGAGAGATATTGAGCTTAACACCCAGGGTAGAACGGAGAGGGAGACCCATGGGAGAGATAAGAGGCCAGTGCAGCCGCAGTTGACAACTAAGCGACCCAAGCCCGTTGATCAGAGAGTTGGAGGCTAGAAGGTCTGCACTTGAAAACAAATACAGCAAGGGACACGAGGGAACCTATTGGTCCGGATCAACTTGCTACCTATATGGCAAGGAGGGGCATTTGGATAGGGATTGCGCCAAGGGATTTTTTGTTTTGTTTCAGCTGCAACCAGACAGGTCGTATAAAGGCAGGTTTTCCTCAACTTGCATCTAGGGTGGTTCAGACTCCAGCCCTCGTGACCATGCGTATCACTGATGGCCGATAGGGGAAGGCCGAGGTACCGAGGGGTCGAGGGTGAGCATTTTAGTTGACAGTAGAGGAGGCCTGCGCAACTCCAGACATCATGACTGGTATATGTTCTTTGTATTTCTGTTGATTTATTTCTGTTGCTTATTTTATCGGTTGTGCAGGTACTTTTATTATGACTTTTGTGCCTGCACTTGTGCTATTTGACTTAGGTGCCAATTGATCATTCGTATCGTCATCGTTTTTTCACGGTTTTAGTATTAGGCGAGAGACTTTAAGCAGACCCTTGAGAGTCTCGATACCTGATGAGTGTCCAGTCTCTGCTACTGATGTCTACCGGGGATGTGTGTTAGAGATATTCGACGTTTTTTTTATCCGATAGATGTTATCCTTATCGCAATAGGAGACATTTGTGTGATCGTGGGTATGGATTAGTTGAGCCAGTTTGGGGTTCTGATAAATTGTGAGCATCAGTTGATGACGGTTCGAGACCCTACTGGAGGAGGACTGACTATATACAGTGAGGGTACTAGATTAGGATCAGCCTTCTGTTTTTCCACTAGGGAAAGATAGAGTTTATAGCATAGATGTATGGGTTATCTGACATATGTAGTGGACACTCGAATTGAGGATAAGGGATTGAACTTTATTTCTGATGTTCTGGTGGTACGTGATTTTCTCGATGTTTTTCCTTAGGAGTTATCGAGTGTGCCTCCTAAGAGGCAAGTAGAGTTCTAGATCGATCCGATTCTAGGTGTGGCGCCGATCGCGAAGGCACCATACTATCTTGGTCCTCCTGAGATACGAGAGTTGTCCTCTCAGCTGTAGGAGCTATTATGAAAGGGGTTAATTCGACCAAGGAGTTCTCCTTTTGGAGCACCAATCCATTTTGTCAGAAAGAAGGACAATTCACACCGGATGTGCATCGATTACCGGGAGTTGATCACGTTGACAGTGAAAAACCATTACCCATTGCTGAGGATTGATGATCATTTTGATCAGCTTCAGGGGGCATCTTGGTTTTCCAAGATCGATTTAAGGTCCGACTATCATCAGATGAGGGTGTGAGAGGAGGATATTCATAAAAGGGCCTTTGAACTCACTATAGGCATTTCAAGTTTGTGGTGATGCCATTTGGGTCCACCAACGCATTGGTAGCATTCATGGACCTCATGAACCGGGTGTGCAGGCCTATGTTAGATCAATCAGTGATCATTTACATCGATGACATTCTGGTATACTAAAAAACTAAGGAACAACATGAGGAGCATTTACGAGAGGTTCTTGGGGTTTTGAGGATAGAGAGGCTGTATACCAAGTTCTACATGTGTGTCGTTTGGTTGCGCGAGGTTTAATTTTTTGTAACATCCATACAAATTCAAGCCAATTTAAAACTTTTTAAAACATTCAAAAACAAATAATTATTACAAAATTGTTTTCAAAATGGTTTCATGTGAGAGTATCCCCAGAATCAAATCATCAAAACATAAGGAGGTGCATGATCACACCTTTGCCTTGCCACATTCATCAGAAGTACCTGAAACATAATAAAAAAGTGTAAGCTCAAAGCTTAGTGAGTTCCCACAAAATACCAACGCCATACAAATATAACCATATCATAACAAACAAACAACATACATATAGAGTCTACAACATGATTGGACCGCCTACACCGGGCCTACAATCTATCTGGCCCACTCTCAGAACCTTCAGCATGTCTGGACTGCTCTCCCGGGCCTTCAGCATGTCTGGACCGTTCTCCGGGCCTTCTGCCTACTTGACATGTCCTTCCGGGCTTGCAGTCTATCCGGTCCACATTGGGTATGTTGGCCTTCAGCATAAAGTAGGTCCGCCTTAAGCCAACCTCCAAATCAAACAATCATGTGCACATAAATATTATACACTAGAATATATAACAGTCAAACCGATCTAATAGATCACTAATAATATCAACATCCTATAACCAGGATACCGACCTAACAGGTCACAAACATAGCATTATCCTACATACCAGGATACAAATCAATAATCATATAATGCAATAAACCCGGATACAAATCCTAAAGCGGTCGATATTGGTGCCTTCGACCATGTTAGTATAGTGAGGACAACTCACCTCACAAGTAGCTCGGGATGATAATGTCAAACTGCTCCAAATGCAACTCCAACTCAAACACCTACTGTAACATCCGAAAAATACAACCAATTTAAAATTTTCAATTCAACCCGATTTTTCATTAAAATGTTTACAAAAAGGTTTTCAATACAAATCATTAGAGTATTCCCAGAATCACATTGCTACAAAATCATGAGGAGCGGTACGATCACGCCTTCGCCTTGCCACAGTTTCCTGAAGAACCTGAAAAACATTAAACCACAACTGTAATCCCGAAAGCTTAGTGAGATACCCCCAAAATACCAACCACGCATACGCCCTTCCAGGCTGCGACCTTCCGGTCCAAAACATATAAAACATACATAACATAATAGAACATAGAACAGCCATGCATATCGGGTCTACCGTGTGACTGGTCCGCCGTATCAGGCCTTCAGTCCACCGGATCCATCCTCAAGGTCTAGTCATGTCCTTCGAGTGTACAGTGGGGTTGGTCCGCCCGCATCGGGCTTTCAACCCACCTGGCCCACTCTCTGAGTCTACAGTGTGACTGGTCCGCCCGCATCGGGCCTTCAGTCGGCCTGGTCCACTCTTCGAGCCTCAGCATGTCTGGTCCGCCCTCATGGGGCCTACAGCCTATCCGGACCGCTCGCTGGGCCTTCGGAACAACCGGTCCGCCCTGGGTATCTTGGCCTACAACACAAAGCAGGACCCGCCTCAACCCATCTCCAGTCCAAACAACCAAGTGCACAAAACATACATTCATATAACAGTCATAATCAAAAAACCAAGCAAGCAGATCACATAGCATATCATTACCCTAACCGGGTTACCGACCTAACCGGTCACTAGCATAGCATCACTCTGTATATCGGGAAACTGACCTTAACAGGGTCTCCTAGCATGTACCATCCTAGCTACCAGGATGCAGACACATCAAACAATAACATAATAACCATATCCGAATCTCAATCCAATAAAGGGCCGGCCTTGGTGCCTTAGACCCTGTTGATATAGTGAGGATAACTCACCTCGAAACTGTCGGCTGAAAGGATAAGATCCCGCTGCTCCGAACTGTGACACGAACTCCTCCGCTGAACATTAAAACATACAACTCAATAAATACCCTTAATTACCAAAATACCCCTGGAAGACAACTGGTCAACCTTGGATAAGTCAAAGTCAACCCCTGACTGACCCTACTCGCCGAGTCAACCTGATGACTCGCCGAGTCCACATGCTCAGAACTTCCTTCACTCAGCGACCCAACTCGCCGAGTCACCCCAAGACTCGTCGAGTCCAACAACTCTGATTCCACTCGCACCCAACTCACCGAGTCATCCCTTAACTCACCGATTCATCGACTCAACCAGAAATATTGGGACTTCCTCGACAAGACTCGCCAAGTCCAAATGGACTCGTCGAGTCCAAGGCTATCTTCAATCTACTCGCCGAGTTGTTCTTCCAACTCTTCGAGTTCCAGGACATCTTCAAGCAACTCATCGAGTCGCCCCATGTGACTCGACGAGTACCACCGGTCTGAATCCATACAGAAGCATCTTAGGCCATGCAATTTATCCAAAACGTAGATCCAACCTCCTACAATCCATCTATCATGTAAAGTGGCAAACTTTACATGAATCTAAAGAGATCTAAGCCTTATTCACCTTAGAACCAAGGTTTGGGACATGGTGGCTTCACTAAGCACTCAAACACAGGAACTTTAATGCACTCTAGGCCTCCAATATTCCAGATCTGAGGTAGCAACCTCAGATCTATCCTCCAAACTCCAAAACATTCCAAGACATACTCCCCACAAACCCCAAAATGATGAAACTAGGAATGCACAACCTAAGGACGAAAGTATTACCTCCAAAAGATGCCTCAATAGCAGCCAAACTCGAATCCAAGCAAAGCCCTTTGATCCAAGCCACTTCTCCTTCAAGATTTCTTCAACCAACACCTTTCCAAACTCTAATTTGCTCCACAAATGAACTCTCCACGAATTTAGGGTTTCTGGAACTCAAGGGGGGATAAGGGAGGCTGTGGAGGGGTATAATGCTCTTTATATAGGGCTCAACCCCGAAAATTAGGGTTTTCTCCACACAGAACCTACTCGCCGAGTCCATCTTTGGACTCGCCGAGTAGGCCAATTGATACGCGACCATAGTCGTGACCTGACTCGCCGAGTCTATCCATGGACTCGCCGAGTCACCCTCTAAAACATACACTTTTAGCCCTTCAACTCTACTCTTGCGATTCCAGGATGTTACAATTCTCCCCCACTTAAATTAGGCTTCGTCCTCGAAGCCTACGGCATCTCATCTTCAAATTACTTCCTACAACACGCCACCTGACCTTGACCGAATCAAGTCCTTCAAGGTACAATCATAGAAACCTGAAGCTCACTTTCTCCTTCCATACGGTGTCCCCACCACCTACTCAAACCGGGCACCAGCGGTACCCTCCGATAACCACACTCAATAACCGAGAATTACCCATGATGCCTTACTGCTCCAATTCCCATCTTTCACTTGAATCATATGGCTATAAAGCCACGAACCATCGGATCCCCGATCCGAATCCCACTCTATCCATTCCATGACGACAGAAAGATCCATTCTTCCATTCCGGAGCAACTCCCCCGAGTTCTCCTCTCGCAATCACACACACATGCTGATCTAGCTCTAGCACCCTCAGGTTTGGAAAACCTGATACACTGATGATATCCTCAAACACCCTTCCAGGATGAACCGGTAATACATACCCAAAACCCTGATCAGAATCTCACTGAGAGTCCAAGAATCTTCCGATGTATCCCTTCCGAACCCCTTTTCCTGGCTCTACGCGCGGTATTCCGCCGCGCCCAGAGCAACATATCAAGCTGAATGAGCTTTTATTCTACCGCCACAACACCCTACTCACAAACCATCGTCGGACCACTCCAATCATAACTCTATACTGCCGCTTTCACTTCCGTGAATTCGCACTCCCTTTTCGGAATTTCATTCCTCCCTCTTTCCTTACCAAGGAAATCACTCGTCCGCCCAGTCACCATGACAGGCACTATGGTGTTCATCGCACGCTACACTACCTCTTTAAAGCGTACCCGACATCCATGCATCACCACCACTCTGACTCTCATCGCAGGGACTCTCAAGCCCATGCACTACCTTCGCTGCTCAAAATTGCTACCCGGGGCCAGACCTCCCAATGTAATCACACTGCAGCATACGCAACCCATAACCTCGAACCGATCCAACAACACTCGCAGAGTCTTCAGCATGACTGGACCGCCTCCCCAGGCCTTCAGCCAATCTGGACCACTCTCAGGACCTTCAGCCAATCTGACTGGACCGTCCTCCGAGCCTTCGGCCTGACTGGTACGCCTACCGGCCTTCAGCCTATCCGGACCGCTCAACTAACATTCATCATTCCGAACTATCCCTTCGGGAAATCCTCCCGTGTATACCGCTCTAGCCCTCTAGGGGTTCCGAACTCTATCTCCATCATACATACTCGATCCCGGCCTGCTCCCAGGCCTTCCGCAATTAAATGCCCTAGGTCTGTATTCCGCCCCACACGCCTGTTACTCACCCATACGAGCTTCCTCTCGACTGATAGAAATATCGCTGAATTCCCCAAGCATCTAAACAAACTCTCAAGCCTAACGATCATCCGGAGAATTTCCAATTCTCCCCCACTTAAGACACTGACAAATAAATCACCGGTCGCCATCACCGATCTCCCAAATCAACCTTGCAGAAAATCAACACTTACACGCAAAATGTTTCTCACCAGCGCTAACAACTTTCATAAAAATCATGTTTCCACACTGAATAACCCGCTTGAAAGGAACCCAATCTTCCAATATCCATTCCTCAGACTGCAGAATCTACCCGGCCTTCAAACCAACGCCGCATCCGCCATCAATCCTCACAAAGATAATCAACGATAGCTCGAAGCACTAATCCATAACCATATCAATCCTTAAGGGAACAAAAGATACTAAGACGAAATCTTGATCACACTCGCCAAACCCTCAAGGGACAACGGATACCACACGAAAACCCGAAACGCAATTCCATAACCAACCAACGAAACTAGCAGATAACAATACTCCACAATAATCATAAATAATCAAAACAATAGAAGGAAACGTACCCGCAACAACAAGCTGAAAAACACGTCCCTAAGCCCTTGGGGGCTCCGCTCCACCCTGACCTCCACCTGTGATCCTCAACGTAGCCGGTGCTGGAGCCTGCACCGGTCCTGCAGAAAGACGTGGACAGTTGACCTTCAAATGTCCAACCTGATGACAATGATAGCATATCCTCAAATCCCGAACTGGCACTGACTGCCGACAATCCCTCGCATAGTGTCCCTCCTTTCCGCACTTGCGGCATGCTCCACCGGACCGACAAACCCCGGCGTGACCCCTTCCACACTTTCCACAGACGTGGCTACCCTGATCTCCCATCCTGGAATCAACGGTCTTAGACCGTTTCGTCGCCGGCTGCGACTGAACCGGAGCGTGCCTCAGCTCACGCATCTGCAACTCAATCTCTAACTCCCGCCGCCTGGCGGCCTCCTGCAACTCCAGCAAAGTCTCGCACCTCTGCGCAGACACAAACTGTCTGATGTCTCTCTTTAGCGTACTCAGATATCGGGACATCTGAGCCTGCTCCGAAGCGAACTCAGGGTAAAACATCGTCCTCTCAGTAAACATCCTGGTGATTTCCATCACCGATTCCGAATCCTGTTTCAGCTCCAAGAACTCCTGAGCCAACCTCTCCCTCTCGACCTGCGGAACATAACGAGTGCTGAACATCTCTCTGAACCGATCCCATGAAATCGCAGCTCTCTGCGCGTCCGAGTACGACCTCGTGGTCAATCTCCACCAATCCTTTGCCCCGAGCCTTAACAGGTTCAGAGCACACCTCACCCTCTGATCAGCAGGGCATGAACACGTGAAGAAACATCCCTCCATGTCTGATAACCATCTCATAGCAACGATCGGATCCTGAACTCCATCAAAAGTGGGAGGCTTCGTATTATCGAAGTCCCGATACTGAAAACCTCTACTGGCTCCTCCCCCTGCCGCTGCGGTAGCCGCCGCGGCAGCCGTCTCCGTGAGAGCCGCATAGCGCTCATCAAAATACTCCACCATGGTGGTCTTGATCGACCCAAACAACTCCGGCAGCTCAGCCCGAAACAATGCAGCAACCTCATCATGCAGGATCTCACGAATCCTCGCATCCAACTTGTGCGTACTCATCTGGCTGACAACCTCGGCTGTACAGACCCACCCGGGACTCCCTCACCTGTTCCTGATCCTGACCCGGATCCACTCCCAGCGTGCCCTGAAATCTCCATACTGAAAATAAAACACCAAAATCTCAGACATATTCCATTAACCCGGGAACCAGCTCTCAACCCAACCCTAGAGGTCATGGTTTCCCTGATACGCGTATGAGTCCGTGCTTTCAGTAGTACGGGCCCATACTACCTTCCACACCTACCCATATTTGTATGAAGTACTCCCATAACACCCTAGCGACATACATAACAACGCTCTATCCTCACAACTAGAGGAACACTAGAAATCTCACACAAGGAACCCTAGGCTAGCAGGCATCATAAATCAGGCAACTCATCAAGAAATCCTGAAGATCCCTAGCCTAATGCTAGCATGCTGTTCTATCAAATATCAATAAAACAATTTTCATGTATGGTATTTTGGGGCTACTTACTGGCTCCGGCTGATCGTACCTCCGCGTCCTCCTTTACTTATTTTGAAAACCATTTTTAAATTCTCTTTTGAAAACCCTCCTCGATTTGAGACTGGAGTCACACAAGTGTTCCTCCAATTCACTCAAACCAAGGCTCTGATACCAACTTGTAACATCCGAAAAATACAACTAATTTAAAATTTTCAATTCAACCTGATTTTTCATTAAAATGTTTACAAAAAGGTTTTCAATACAAATCATTAGAATATTCCCAGAATCACATTGCTACAAAATCATGAGGAGCAGTACGATCACGCCTTCGCCTTGCCACAGTTTCCTGAAGAACCTGAAAAACATTAAAGCACAACTGTAAGCCCGAAAGCTTAGTGAGATACCCCCAAAATACCAACCACGCATACGCCCTTCCAGGCTGCGACCTTCTGGTCCAAAACATATAAAACATACATAACATAACAGAACATAGAACAACCATGCATATCGGGTCTACCGTGTGACTAGTCCGCCGTATCAGGCCTTCAGTCCACCAGATCCATCCTCCAGGTCTAGTCATGTCCTTCGAGTCTACAGTGGGGTTGGTGCGCCCACATCGGGCCTTCAACCCACCTGGTCCACTCTCTGAGTCTACAGTGTGACTGGTCCGCCCGCATCGGGCCTTTAGTCGACCTGGTCCACTCTCCGAGCCTCGGCACGTCTGGTCCGCCCTCGTGGGGCCTACAGCCTATCCGGACCGCTCGCTGGGCCTTCGGAACAACCGGTCCGCCCTGGGTATCTTGGCCTACTGCACAAAGCAGGACCCGCCTCAACCCATCTCCAGTCCAAAAAACCATGTGCACAAAACATACATTCATATAACAGTCATAATCAACAAACCGAGCAAGCAGATCACATAGCATATCATTACCCTAACCGGGTTACCGACCTAACCGGTCACTAGCATAGCATCACTCTGTATATCGGGAAACTGACCTTAACAAGGTCTCCTAGCATGTACCATCCTAGCTACCAGGATACAGACACATCAAACAATAACATAATAACCATATCCGAATCTCAATCCAATAAAGGGCCGGCCTTGGTGCCTTAGACCCTGTTGATATAGTGAGGATAACTCACCTCGAAACTGTCGGCTGAAAGGATATACAACTGGTCAACCTTGGATAAGTCAAAGTCAACCCCTGACTGACCCTACTCGCCGAGTCAACCTGATGACTCGCCGAGTCCACATGCTCAGAACTTCCTTCACTCAGTGACCCAACTCGCCGAGTCACCCCAGGACTCGTCGAGTCCAACAACTCTGAGTCCACTCGCACCCAACTCACCGAGTCATCCCTTGACTCACCGATTCATCGACTCAACCAGAAATATTGGGACTTCCTCGACATGATTCGCCGAGTCCAAATGGACTCGTCGAGTCCAAGGCTATCTTCAACCTACTCGCCGAGTTGTTCTTCCAACTCGTCGAGTTCCAGGCCATCTTCAAGCAACTCGTCGAGTTGCCCCATGTGACTCGACGAGTACCACCGGTCTGAATCCATACAGAAGCATCTCAGGCCATGCAATTTATCCAAAACGTAGATTCAACCTCCTACAATCCATCCATCACGTAAAGTGGCAAACTTTACGTGAATCTAAAGAGATCTAAGCCTTATTCACCTTAGAACCAAGGTTTGGGACATGGTGGCTTCACTAAGCACTCGAACACAGGAACTTTAATGCTCTCTAGGCCTCCAATATTCCAGATCTGAGGTAGCAACCTCAGATCTATCCTACAAACTCCAAAACATTCCAAGACATACTCCCCACAAACCCCAAAATGATGAAACTAGGAATGCACAGCCTAAGTACGAAAGTATTACCTCCAAAAGATGCCTCAATAGCAGCCAAACTCGAATCCAAGCAAAGCCCTTTGATCCAAGCCACTTCTCCTTCAAGCTTTCTTCAACCAACACCTTTCCAAGCTCTAATTTGCTCCACAAATGAACTCTCCACGAATTTAGGGTTTCTGGAACTCAAGGGGGGGATAAGGGAGGCTGTGGAGGGGTATAATGCTCTTTATATAGGGCTCAACCCTGAAAATTAGGGTTTTCTCCACACAGCACCTACTCGCCGAGTCCATCTTTGGACTCGTCGAGTCCATCTTTGGACTCGTCGAGTAGGCTACTTGATACGCGACCATAGTCGTGACCTGACTCGCCGAGTCTATCCATGGACTCGCCGAGTCACCCTCTAAAACTTACACTTTTAGCCCTTCAACTCTACTCTTGCGATTCCGGGATGTTACACCTACATCCACCAATGATCCACTTCCATAAATTCCCAATTTACTAAAAATACTCCTAGAAGTCAAACCGGTCAAACCGGTCAACCCTTGATCAAAGTCAAAGTTAACGGTCAATGTCAACAGTTCATGTTGACCCAACTCGTCAAGTGTAGCTCATTGACTCATCGAGCCCTTCCAAAACTCAAGAAATCGTGAAAACCCTAGTTGACTCGCCGAGTTTCCAGACAACTCTTCGAGTCCATGCGTGTCTAAATGTCGGGAAAACCCTAACTGACTCGTCGAGTCGTCTCACTGACTCGTCGAGTCCATGCAGAAACCAACAACAACCAACCTTTATCTGACTCGTTGAGTTGACCATGCAACTCGTCGAGTCCCTTCAATCCATTTCTCATTTAGATGTTTTTAAGCTACCCCAAGGCTCCAAATTGCAGATCTAACCTCCTAGGGCATGGTTTCCACGTAAAGGTTCTGACTTTACTTACATGCAAGGCCCTAAATGCCAAAACCAAACTAATAGAGAAGTTTGAGGTAAGGGGAATGCCATAACTTGTCAAAGATTGGAACTTTATTACTATAAAGTCTTAGAGGGGTCCAGATCTGAAGTTATAACTTCATATCATGCCCAATACCTGAAATAGCCCACAACCAACTAGAAAATGGACCTACAACTTTTCATGAAGAGATCTAGCTAAATATAAGTCAAGGTAACGACTTGTTACCTTGAAGATGATGCCAATACGAAATAGAAATCAGATCTACAAGCTTCTCATTGCTCTAATCTCCTTAGACTTCAAGCTTCGTTCACAAATCCACCTTTTAAGCTTCTTAATACCCAAGAATGGAGAGTAGCCACAATTAAGGTTTTCTGTGCTTAAGAGGGATGGTAAGGGAGGAAAAGGGAGGCTAATGACCCTTTAAATTGGCTGCAAAACAATGGAAATTAGGGTTTCATTTTCCAGATCTTACTTGTCGAGTTGGGATCCTCCAACTCGTCGAGTAGGTCCCTTAAATCCACACGGTCAGAATCGTTTCTACACGACAAGTTGGGGCATCCAAATCGCTGAGTAGGTATAACAACATAACTATAAGCTTTAAAATTTTATACCTGGGAGTCCGGATGTTACATTTTTGGACACCTCGTCAATCAAAATGGTATCTTGGTCAACCCAATAAAGATAGAAGCGATGATGCAGTGGGAAGTGCCAAGATCTCCATCTAAGATTCAAAGCTTCCTCGGATTGGCAAGTTATTATTGGAGATTCATCAGAGACTTCTCCAAGATTGTTTTTTCTCTCATGAGGTTGACAAGGAAGGATGTTACTTTTAGTTGGGGACATGAGCAACATGCATAATTTGAGACTCTTCGCCAGATATTGTGTGAGGCGGGTATAGTCTCCCTCCCTAATGGAGTTGAGGACTTTGTAGTCTACTGTGATGCCTTCGTTGCAGGATTGGGTGCTGTGTTGATGCAAAGAGGGAATGTAATAGCATATGCTTCGAGGCAACTAAAGCCTCACGAAGCGAAGTATCCCAAACATGATTTGGAGTTGTATGTGGTGGTGTTTTCCATCAAGATTTGGCACCACTATTTCTAAGGTGTTCGGGAAAGGCCAATATGGTGGCAGACACACTGATCCAGAGGGTGGCGAGTGCCCTGATACAGGATGTGTGCATGAGGATGAGCTTAATGACTCCACTGTTAGAGATCATCAAGGAAGAGATTTCACGAAGAGTTGGGTACTTGACTATACTTCAGTACCACATACCATTTGCAGATGGATAGGTAGAGCAAGCAAACTATTTAGACACTCAAGGATATGTTGGGCACCTGTGTCATTGATTTTGGTGGGAATTGAGACTCCCATGTTCCATTGGCTGAGTTTTGTTATAACAACAGCCATCATGCCAGTATCGGTATGCCCTCATTCGAGCTTCTATATGGAAGGAGATGTTAGAATCCTATTTGTTGGTGAGAGATGGGACAGAAGGTCATGGGGAGAATTTAGGTAGTGCTCGAAACTATTGAGCTTATACAACAGGTTCAACAGAGATTGTTGATAGCATAGAGCCGCCAGAAGAGTTATGTGGACCGACGACGTTGTGAGCTAGAGTTTCAGGTAAGAGATCTAGTGCTTATGAAGGTGTCACCCTGGGAGGGTGTTATCTGCTTCAGGAAACGGGGAAAGCTAGTCCCTAGGTTCATTGGTTATTTTCGAGTATTGGACTGTGTGGGAAAGGTGGATTACCGGTTGGAGCTACCAAAGGAGCTGATACAGATTTATGATACCTTCCATGTTTCCTAGTTGAGGAAGTATATATAGCTGGCGAGACAGCTATGGTCCCTTTAAAGGACATTCAGAAAGATGATCGATTGAACTACATTGAGAATCCTGTGGAAATCATGGGCCAGAAGTGAAGACCTTAAGGAACAAGGTAGTAAACTTGGTCAAAGTTTAGGTGCAACGTTGGAGAGGTTCGGAGTGAACATGGGAACTAAAGTCTAAGATGCATGATAAATATCCTGAGGTTTTTTCTATTGATGACTTCGAGGGTGAAGTTTGATTCTTGTAGGGGAGAATTATAACATCCAGATATAAGGTATTTTCATTATTTCTTATACCTTTTTCAAAGTGGCACGCTTGGCCCCTTGAAGAAAAAGGCTTGCGATTTTGGTTGTATGCAGGGCGTACGTACGAGTACACATAAAAAACTCATGCAACATGAGAATCATGATTGATCAGCTAGTACACTGGGCATACGTGTGGTGCGTTGGACGTACTAGCCCATACTTCATGTTGGGTTAAAAATATGTATTATACTATACTTTTCTAGGCAACTATAATTTTTCAGGCTAGTTTACGACTGTATTGGTGTTTACGGCGTGAACTCATTTGCGGTTGTTTGTCTTATATAAATAGTGTTAGTGGAGTCATAAGTGTGTACAACTAGAGGACGAGGCTAAGTGTGTAATTCAAGGTGTGCTAGAGAGAGAAACTAGAGAGAACTTATATATGTGTGTGTGAATCTTGTGTTGGAATTTCATTCTAATCATATAAACATTAAAGATTCATCAAGTTCATCTTCTTCTCCTCCTCCTTCTTCTCCAATTTGATCTTGCATCATCCAATTGATTAGGATTCCGCACCATCAATTGGATCTGATTGATACATCAAGCAAATTTGGGACTTACAATTGGTATCAGAGCTTGGATTGTATCAATCAAATTGGCAAGATTTGGAGTGTTTTTGATCTTTTTCTTTAGGGATTTTTCATTTTTGGATAGTTTTTTGAAAATATTGGGGGTTGTTCTTAGAGTTTTTCATAAAATGAGTTTTTGATCGATTTTTGGAGCAAAAAGGGGGTGGAAAATGCTGTTTTTTTTTCGCGATCCGAAGTAGTGTTCATGGCCTCCGAAGAAGGGTTCTCGGCCGGTCCAAAGAAGGGTTCACAACCGGTCCGAACAAGGGTTTACGACTTAGCAGTCTCGTTTGCGGTCCTCGTGTTTATGGCTCGCGTCCCCAATCAGCCTCGTTCTCAGCCCGACAGCGTGTGCGGTCCTCGTGCGTAAAGTCCTCGCATGTGGTTTAGTTCGCAGTAGCAGCAATATTCAAATTTTTTTAGGGTTTCCCGGATTGGAACCCGGGTTTCCCATTCTTTCCTCTCACTGTGTTACCAACTCATTTAGCTTGCTAGATGTTGTTTTCCCTCCCAATTTAATTCAAAAGGATTCGATTTCTCGGTTCTAATTTCGCAATTTTGACCTTTGACTTTAAACTTTGACTTTCTCGTTTAACTTTCAAATTTTCAAATTTAGTTTCTTGGTTTGACTTTTAAGGTTGACTTTTGAGTTTCTAGTTAAAGGGCATTTTTGGTAAACAATGAGTTCTTCAAACATTCCGGTCAATGAAGTTTCATGTACTAAATCTTGTGAAGCTACAATTAAATTTCTTCGTGAAAGAAATGATATTCTAAAAAGGGTAAATGAGGACCTTAAATATGAAGGCTATACTCTTAGAAAATGTCAGAAAACCCTGAAAGAACAATTAGAGGCCAAAACAAAGGACTTCTAAAAACTTCAAGAAAAATATAGCAACAAATGTGCAAATTATAGATATGTTAAGGAACAGCTTGCTAACATGACTACCGAACTTGATGCATTAAAAGCTAAATATAAAGATGCTGAATTTAACTTTAAGAAATTTGAAATGTCAAGTGAGGTAGTTGTATCCATGATTGAAAAACAATTAAAATTTAAATATAATCAAAATAAGGGTCTGGGGTATGATAGTGTTCCACCTTGTTTTAATGATAACTACACTTCTACTCCACTAACCGAGAAGGAAATTGAAAATGAAGCACATCCTCAGTATGTCCAACCCCCTGCACCAGTTTCAGTTAAGACTGAACAATCAGGGCCAACTGAGGGTGTTGAGATGAATGATACTAATGATTCTACATCTTTTGCAGGTAAAGTAGCGGAAGATGAGAACAAGGAGAACATTATTGAACAAACCAATGTCTCCTTGAAATTTGAATCTATTTCTTCTAACTCAGTTACTTCTGATCAACCTGCTATTGGTAAATATAGGCCACCAACACAAGCTAAACATAGTGCCTGCTGCAAGTGTGCATGTGGGAACAACCAGAAACGTGGCAAGGGTATGCCACCAGGGGCGAGAAGAAATAATTCATGTGTGAAGAAAAAGACATGTTTTCACTGTGGAACACCTGGACACATTGCCAGAAAATTTTCAAATCGCGCATACGTTCCTTACTATGTAAAAGGCTGGCAGAACACGGCAAGTGGAAGATTTTCCAAAAGAAACCCTTCGAGGTCATGTTATACAATGGTGACTGGAATGCACAGAAAGCCAATAATCCAACTTCCAAGAAAGAGAAGGAAATGCCAGCCAGGAAGTCCAATCCAAGAGATGCTCAAGTGAAAGTCATCTCGAAGATCATCTTCAAGTTCAAAAGCAAGTACCAAGGCACCCATCGGATCCAAAAAGAAATGGGTTAAACCCGACTACAGATGGGTACCAATGGTTCAATCTCCAAAATATTATAATGATTCTAATATTTCTACATGTTCTGTTTGTGATAAGAAGAATATGTAATGGGAGAGAGTACCTAGCAAAGATGAAAAAGGTCGACCCAGTTTCAAAATGGACTAGGTTCCAAAGACCAACTGATCCTGCTCTGTAGTGGGCAGCTATGGAGGCATATCATCAGACTTCAATTTGTTGGTAGTCGCTGTTCCAGGAACATGATAGGGGATATCTCTCAACTGTATAACACTCAGAACTTTGTTTGAGAGTATGTATCCATTGTGGGAAGAGAAGAAAGGAAAGGATCACACATGGGTTTTATGCTTAACGATGTGAAGAATTTTCGGACATGTTATAAGATTATGCGTGCTGTTCTCAGACCTTCTGGATGCAAATTCAGTCGTTGACTTACGGTTTGAGTTTTCTTCTCGATACTCCTAAGTTTATTTTACACTGATTCGTTTTAAAGATAATCTTTTATTTTCTTATAGCCTCTCTTTGGTAGGTATTGTTTGGGAACTAATATGAAGTCTAGTGCTAAAGGGAAACTTTTGATGCGTATAATGCACTAAAGCCGAATTGTTTAGACTTTATGTTCAATGTGATGGTAGGCACAAAGGATTCAAAAGGACTAGACATTGATTGAGAAATGAAAGGAATAGACAATATGGACTTAGATAGTTTCATTTGGACTGACAATATGACGCTCGAGTAGATTAAGCAGTGAGATAAACATGAGAACTTGCAGGATACACTAAAAGTCATATGTATTTAGAATTGTGGCTCAACATTTCCCTGATGTATGGACTTATGTCCTTAATTCCGGTACTGATATGGAAACCGGGGGGGGGGGGGGGGGGGGCTTCTAATAATGTAGGTATGTAGGAAATTATTTTCTTGCTTTCTATTAGTCAGTCATATGTTGGTTCCTTTGCGTGATTGGAACATATCCGACCTGGAATGCAACATATGCAACTCTATCTCTATTCATATCCTTATCTATGAAATTCTTTCTATCTGTTAGCCATATGCTGTCCCCTCTGCATGATTGGAAAATCCAACCTGGGACACAATATATTCACTCTACTATCTCTCTAACCCCTATCTATGTTAGTCATATGTTGTTCCCTCTGTGTGATTGGAAGACATCTGACATGGGATACAACATATGCACTTCTTTATCTAACTTCCTTCTGAATGATTGTCTACTCACCTAAAGTAAGGAGTTCTTTGGAACTTCTTGATTATCAGGGGTATATCGGGAAGTGGGAAACACGTTCTAGTGCATCTAAAATTGAACAATTTAAAAGGTTGTGTGTAGATCTCGCTACTTAATTTAAGTGGACAACAACATTATTGGTCGTCGTCAGCTAAATGGTATATTTAGGAATATAGGTGCAATGTCCTGTCTCCTATAATATGTCCAATTTGTCAAATATCCTTTTTGTTTAAGTGGACCACAATACTGGTGATTGATCAGATCTAGACATGTAAGTGTGTGCTAAAAAACAATATTTGATTGCCTGACAACTTTGATCCCAAAATAGTCTTAAATTTAGCTATTATTTTTTGTTTTGGTTAAATTTGTTCATAGTTTTCCTCTATGCACAAATTTAAGGGGGAGAACTAAAAATTTAAGAAAATCAAACAAAAAAAAATCAGAATACCAAAAATCCTAAAATATTATTATTTTTGTTTTATTTCTTTTTCAGAAATTTCAAAAATCCAAAATACTTTTGTTTGTATTCTTTTTCTTTTCAGAAAATATGAAAAATCCAAAAATATTGTGTGCTAAGTTTTCTTTTAGTTTTGGTTTTTATCTCAAATTTTCTTTGTCTTGAAAAGTGAATTTAGATGTAGATGAGACTGATGGAGACTGTATCAAGATTTTCTGAGCCAAAGTTTCATCTGTGGTTGTCGAAGAATTCTCATTCGAAGGAAAACGAAATGAAGATTATTCTTTCACAATCAATCTTTCAAACTCAGTCAATCTTTCAACCTCAGAAGCAAGGTGAAGCTATACTTGAAGATTATGTGACAGATTGCATTGAAGCCTCCTCAATCAATTTGTTGCTATCTTTGAACTTGCTGAAGTGATCCAGAAGATTAGATCTCTTTGTTTTTGTTTATGAAGATTCTCAAGCTGAAAACGCCATTTTTCAAGAATCTTTACAAGAAGCTTCCTCACCTAATGTGCGTTCAGAGTCAAAATTTGAAGAAATACCCAACCGCTCAAAATGAAGTCTTTTATTGAAGATTCATCAAGTTCATATTGAAGCTGTGAAGAAATTAAAGATTAACGCTGAAGCCAAGCTCCAAATGAAGATTGACAAGAATAGCCAGCTAAATTTTTATGGGGAGTTTGTTGGGTCAAAGAAAAGAAAGCTATAAACCAAGGGGGAGGTTGTTGGGTCAAAAATATGGTTTATACTTTACTTTTCTAAGCAATTATGTTTTTTTAGTCTAGTTTACTGTTGTATGGGTGTTTATTGCCGTGAACGTGTTTACGACCGTGAACCCATTTGCAGTTGTCTATCTCATATAAATAGTGTTAGTGGAGTCATAAGTGTGTACGGCTAGAGGATGGGCTAAGTGTGTGTAATTCAAGGTGTGCTAGAGAGAGAAACTAGAGAGAACTTGTATATGTATGTGTGAATCTTATGGTTGAATTTCATTCTAATCATATAAACATTGAAGATTCATCAAGTTCATCTTTTTCTTCTCCTCCTTCTTCCCCATTTTGATCTTGCATCATCCAATTGATTGGGATTCCACACCATTAATTGTATCTGATTGATACATCAAACAAATTTGGGACTTACAGTTGGTATCAGAGCTCGGATTGTATCAATCAAATTGGCAAGATCTGGAGAGTTTTTGCACTTTTCCTTGAAGGATTTTTCATTTTTGAATAGTTTTTTTGAAAAATATTAGGGGTTTGTTCTTTGATTTTTTCATAAAAACGAGTTTTGGAGCAAAAAGAGGTGAAAAACGCTGTTTTTTTGTGATCCAGAGAAGGGTTCACGGCTTCCGAAGAAGGGTTTATGGCTCAGCAGTCTCATTTGCGGTCAGCCTCGTTTGCGGTCAGCACTCGCGTTCTCGGCTCGTCAGTGTGTTCGGTTCTCGGCCAGTATCTCGCATTAGCAACCATTAACATTCAAATTTTTTTGGGGTTGCCCGGATTCGAACCCGGGTCTCCCATTCTTTTCCCCCACCGTCTTACCAACTCATCTAGCTTGCTAGATTTTGTTCTCCTTCCCAATTTAATTCAAAAGGATTCAATTTCTCGGTTCCATTTTCACAAATTTAACACTTTTTGCCCAAAAATCAATTTAGTTTTGTTTTTAAATTCCATTTTCTACCCAAAAATTTTAGTTTTTAATTTTTGACTTTTGAACTTAAAATTTGACTTTGACTTTCAAGTTTGACCTTTGACTTTCTCGTTTAACTTTTAAATTTTCAAATTTAGCTTTTCGGTTTGACTTTTCAAGTTTGACTTTTTAAATTTGATTTTTAAGGTTGACTTTTGAGGTTTTAAGTCAAAGGGCAATTTAAAAAAAAAAACAATGAGTTCTTCAAGCATCCCGATCAATGAAGTTTCATGTACTCCATCTTGTGAAGCTACGATTAAATTTCTTCGTGAACAAAATGAATTACTGAAAAGGGTAAATGAGGACCTTAAATATGATTGATATACTCTTAGGAAAGATAAAAAACCCTTAAAAGAACAACTAGATGCCAAAATCAAGGACTTCCGAAAACTTCAAGAGGAATATGGTAACAACTGTGAAAACTATAACTATGTTAAGAGACATGTTGTGGAATTAACTACCGAACTTGATGCATTAAAAGCAAAATATAAAGATGCTGAATTCAACTTTAAGAAATTTGATGTGTCAAGTGAGGTAGTTACATCAATGATTGAAAAAAAAAACTAAAATTTAAAGACAATCAAATCAATGGCCTAGGGTATCACAATGTTCCACCTTCTTTCAATGAAAACTACCTTTCTACTCCACTAACCGAGGAGGAAATTGAAAATTAAGCGCATCTTTAGTATGGCCAACCCCCTACACCAGCTTCAGTTAAGACTGAACAATCAGGGCCAACTGAGGGTGTTGAGATGAAAGATACTAATGATTTTACTTCATGTGAAGCTAAAATAGCAGAAGATGAGAACAAGGAGAACATTATTGAATAAACCAATGTCTCATTGAGTTGTGAATCTGTTGCTTCTAACTCAGTTACTTCTGATCCACCTGCCATTGGTAAATACAGGTCACCAACACAAGCTAAAAAGTGTGCCTGCTGCAAGTGTGCATGTGAGAACAGTCAGAGACAAGGCAAGGTTGTGCCACCAGGGGCAGGAAGAAACTATTCATATGTGAAGAAAAAGACATTTTTCACTGTGGAACACCTGGACACATTGCCAGAAATTGTCGAAACCGCGCATACGTTCCCTACTACGCACAAGGATGGCAAAATGCGCCAAGAGGGAGATTATCCAAAGGAAATCATTCGAGATCAAAATCACGAAATGGTGACTGGAATGCCCAGAAGGTCAGGAATCAAAATCCCAAAGTCAAGAAGGGAATGCCGGTCAAAAAGTCCAATCCAAGAGATGCTCCAGTGAAACAAATACCGGTTAGGTTAAAGTCATATCGATAGCCGACTTCAAGTCTAAAAGCAAGTACCGAGGCACCCATCCATTCCAAAAAGAAATGGGTTAAACCCGACTACAGATGGGTACGAAAGGTTCAATCTCCCAAATCATCTAATGCATCTAATATTTCTTCATCTTTTATTTGTGATAAGCAGGATATGTCATGGGAGAGAGTACCTTGCAAAGATGAAAAAGGTCGACCTAGTTTCAAAATGGAATGGGTTCCAATGACCAACTGATCCTGCTCTATACTGGAGTAGCTATGGGGGCATGTCATTAGATTTCGGTTTGTTGGTAGTGGCTGTTCCAGACACATGATAAGGGATATCTCTCAACTATACAACACTAAAAACTTTGTTTGAGAGTATGTATCCATTGCGGGAAGGGAAGAAACGAAAGGATCACACATAGGTTTTATGCTTAACACGGTGAAGAATTTTTGGATTCGTTCTGAGATTATGCGTGCTGTTCTCAGATCTTCTGGATGCAAATTCAATTGGTGACTTACAGTTTGAGTTTTCTTCTTGATACTCTTAAGTTTTTCTTACATTGATTCATTTTAAAGATAATATTTTATTTTCTTATAGTTTTTCGTTAGTAGGTATTGTTTAGGAAGTGATATCAATGGAGTGATAACATACAATTTTGGTCTGTGTAAGGTACCAACACTGAAATGTCTAGGCTCTATGTTCGATGCACTGGTAGGCATAAAAATTTTAAATGGACCAAACTAGGTATAGTTGGACTATGAAAGGACTTGGAAAATATGACTTAGATAGTTCCGTTTAGCCTGAAAATACGATGCTCGGGTAGATTAAGTAGGGAGATATACATGGGAATCTGCGGATACACTTAAGTAATCTGTATCTAGAAAGGTGGCGTAGCTTTTCTTCGGTATATGGAATTATGTCCTTAATTCTGGTACTGATAGGGCGACTTCCGATAAAGTAGGTCTGTGGAAGATTATATTCTTGCATTCTTTCTGTTAGTCATATGTTGCCTCCTCTCCGTGATCGGAAGATCCGAATTGGACTGCAACATATGCAACTCTACTTCTATGCATATTCTTATCTATGTAAAATTCTTTCTGATTGCTAGTCATATGATGTCCCCTCTATGTGATCAGAAGATTCGACCTGGGATACAACATATGCACCATTTAATTTCTCAATCCCTCTATCCAGTTAGTCATATGTTTACTCCCTCTGCGTGATTGGAAAATCTGACTTGGGTGTACAACATATGCATTATAAATCTGAATTCTCTCCTAATAATTGTCTTCTCACCTAAAGTAAGGAGTATTCTGGAAGTTCTTGATTACCATAGTATGTTAGGAAGCGGGAAACACATTCTGCATCATCTAAATTTGAACATTCAATAGGTTGTCTGTAGATCTTGCTACTTAATTTAAGTGGACAACAATATCCTTGGTCGACGTCAGATAAATGGCCTTCTAGGAATATCATTCAGGATCATAGGGTCAAATGTATTGTCACCTAATGTATGTATAAATTTGAAACAATTTGTCGTGTTTAAGTGGACAACAATACCAGCGATTGACCATATTTACTTATGAAGGTGGAAGTACTGAAAAATAGATCAAAGTTGTCAGGCAATCCAATATGGTTTATCAGCACACTTCAAACCCTATTTTTAAGGATTACACCCTATTTAAAGAACATGATGTCCTCATTTGACCATCCTTATCAGCCATCAAACCCTCCCTAAAACCCTAATCATGCCTTGAGTTGCTCGTGTCAGATTTTGCATGCTTTTCAGTGTTCTTGGTGCTTGTAGCGGAAGGAGGAGACTAGAGAAGAAGGAGTGAGTGCTAGTAAGCTTGTAGATCTAGAAACCATTCCTCTTTGTGCATCATTTTCAGGTATAAAGTTTGTACCTTAACAAGCTTTTCATTAGATCTTTATGGCTGAAGTTTCTCGAGCTTTTGGCACCAACATTGGACCTTTATGAGTTTGGAGCACTTCAAGAAATTGTGGTTGTCCTTTCATGCATTTTAGGACCTATAGATTCATAAAAATGGTTGCTTGATTATCCCCTTTAGCTCATACATGAGTAAAGTAGCTTAGAGTGTGTTAGAAGTTAAAGATTGTTGCATTGGGTCCTTTCTAGTCATGCAAAGGCTTAAAGACACCAAATTTTGGATTAAGACATCTTGGAATGCTCAAATATGTGGTTGGGATTGTTGTCTTAAGGGATTAAGACACAAAGTTGGTAAATATGGGAACAGACAGAGTATGACCAACGTATTCCTGGCTACCTCAACCATACACTATTCGAGTAGTACATCGCGTGTAAGAGGAGGTATGCCTAGCGTACTCGCTGGCGATTGACTTTTGTTGTCTTTTGACCTTTAGTCAAGATTTAGGGTTTTGGACCACGAGAAGGGAAAATTAGTCTTTTTTTCTTAAAAGATTTATTTGTGGGTTTTGGACTCGTGAGTTGAGTTTTGGTCCTTCATTATTAATTAGGGTTAAATATTTTGTTGATTTGGCGGAGTCTAGATCTGGCAGTTTGGGTGTGAGATTTACTTGTCATCAGTATTAGGTGAGTCTCCTCACTGATTCTTACCTGTGTGGTAGAATAATAGTATCTATAATGTCTAGCTGGGTCTAGCTGTTATGATTACGTTATGCTATTTATGTGTGATTGAGATTGGTGATAGTCTACAGGGTTGCTGATAATCCCCAAAGCGTGCTATTAGCCCAATGGGACTACAGATAGTCCCCAGGGTTATTGGTAACCCATAGTTGCTTATTTATGTTGTGTTGTATGTGGTTTCTTAGGGAAATCACCAAGCTTCGTGCTTACAGTTGTTGATTTATATGTGGCAGATACTTCTGAGGACTGCAGGAAGGCGAAGGTCTGCTTGTACACACTTCCTGGGAGATTTGCTACTGGGACAGTTTATGAACTCTAATATTTGTGATACTGGTTGTTTTGGATAATTATGTATTTGATAACTTGTCTTGTGAAACCTTAATTTTGGTAAATTAAAAATGAAAATGTTGGTGTAAAATTTAAAGTGTTACAAATTATTGACTTTGACTTAGATGTTGATCGTTGGATTTTACCTAGGTTGACTTTTGGGTCAAATTTTCTATTTTAGAAGGTGAATGAAGGTTTCCTTTTGTATAATTGATTATGTGGTGTCTAGCACCCTTTCCTCGTCTCTGTGTGTGAGATTTTTGATTTTGACTACCTTCGCGAGGTGAATTTTCTCACTATACTGTAGGATGCTAGACTATCTTTGTGACTCTTGCATGTTTACATATGTTTGATAGAATTGGCCTGATTATATAGGTTAGGATCTATTATAAGGTTTGGAACCGATTACCTAGGCTGGGCCCGAATTTGTGAGCTAGGCATGGAGGCATGTATGTTGGGATGGTACCTTTCTTATATGGTATGTGGTATTTTGGGGAACTCACTATGCTTTATTCTTACGGTTTGTGTTTACATGCTACATGTACTTCCAATTTGAAAGGGAAGAGCTTGGCCTAATCATATTGCATACCCTCAGATTTTATTCTGCATTATCTTTCTGATTTTTCATTGATGTTTTGAGGATACATTATAATACTTCGATTATCTTTTTATTCGAATGAATGGATGTTGGTTTTGGTTAATTGAAAATGAAAATTTTATTTAGTATTTTTGGGACGTTACATAAACTTAGTGGATTCAGATCTAAATCCATTAAGCCATCCATCCAATCCTTCTGAAAGTCTTCCTATTATCTAATACAACCTAAAGATCGATGCTTTTTGACCATGTATGTCCAATGTGAGTCTAAGGCTCAAACTAGGTCAAAAATGGAGAAACATCACCAAGGATCTCATGCATGAGTTCAATACATTATCCAACTCTAGATCTAAACCATATAAGACTCAAAGGAACTCATGGATCCATAAAATTTTCCACTTTATGGAATCCCACCATTCAACTTGCTAAAACTTTAAGATAGAGGGACAAAAACTTAGATCTAGAAACCTAGAACAATAAAGTTTGGGTCTTAAACAATTACAAAGGTCCAAAGATACCTAAATGAAGTCCCAAAGCTTATCAAGATTCTCACAACACTACCAAAGCCTTCATCCTCCTTCAAAAGCAACCAAAAGCACCAAGATAACCTCAAAAATGAAGTAGAGGAATTAGGGTTTCTTCAAGGGGGTTTAGGAAGTGATGGATGTTGAAGGTGAAGGAAACCCTAGCCCTTCAACTCCTTTAAATAGATTCCAAATCTGGAAATTAGGGTTTTCCCCTGATTAGGTGTCACGTCTTGACACTTAAATGAGACTCACGTCTCTTGCGTCCATGTCACATCGTGGTTATGCCCCCCTACGTCGTAACCCACCCAAAGCTCATACATTACTTAAAATTTCGTACCTTGAGGATCCGACGGTTACAACTCTCCCCCACTTGAAATAGACTTTGCCCTTGAATTCTGCCACCATATACAACTAGGGATAATGCTCCCTCATCTCCTCCTTAGGTTCCTAACTCCACATGAAACCCTTTTGGTTTTTCCATTGCAGCTTACCAAACCCACCACCTTTTTGCGCAAGGTCTTCATCTTCTTGTCGAAAATTTCAATCGGTCTCTCTATATAATTTAGGCACTTATTAACCAGAATCTTGTCCAAGGGCACCACTACGGAATCATCAGCCAAACATTTCCACAGTTGAGAGAAATGGAAAGTTTTGTGCATCTGACTAAGTTCATCAGGTAGATCCAACTGATACATAAACTTGCTTACCTGGGCGATAATCATGAAGGACCAATATACCTGGGGACCAACTTACCATGTTTCCAACATCTGATGACACCTTCAGAAGCACAAAATCCTTGACTTGAAACTTTATAACATCAAAAAACCACAATAAAAATTTTCATTTTTATTTAAAGAGAAATCATTGTTTTCAATCAACCTAAGTCATAACAACCCAAGTTCATGTACAAATGTTCCAAAATCAATGTATCTTAATATCTCTAAAACATATCACCAAAGGATGTGTACGATCATGCCTTTGATGTCCCTTGATCATCTGATATACCTGAAACATAAAGCTTAAACTATAAGCCAAAGCTTAGTGAGTTCCCCCAAAGGACCACACACGACCAATATAGATAAAAACATGCATAAATTGATACTTTAGCCTAACTGGACCGCGTCGCAAGTCCTACAGCCTATCTGGACTGCTCTCCAGGCCTTTGGTCTGATTGGACCGCCTCTCGGGCCTTCATCCTATCCGGACCATCCTCAGGTATCTTGGCCTTCAGCACAAACCATGACTGCCTAAACCTAATAACTATAATATGTCAATATATACAATAACAATAAAATAACCAACAACACATATATTCGTACAGATCTACTAATCTAATACACACTCAGCATAATATCAGTCTATTATAACTGGATTATTAATCTAGTGGGTCGACATTGGTGCCTTTGACCCATAAGTACAGTGAGCAAAACTCACCTCAAAGTCTAAAAGGATAACATCATAGAACACTACTCCAAATGCCAACTCTACAGGTCACCTATACAACAAACAATGACATATACTCATACTTTATATCAAAATGCCCAAAATACCCCTAATTCAAGCTTGGTCATAAGCAATGGTCAATGGTCAAAATCAAAGTCAACTCTAGCTAGCCACCACGTTGTGGCCATCCTTGGCTATACCTAGGCTGCTAGTTGACAGAAGCAGACGGGGTTCGACCCAGTCGGCATGCCATGGCAACCTAAGCCACGTTGTGGGGACTGGTCTGGATAGCTTAAAACATTAAGTCATTTTAACCTAACCTCAAGAACTTGAAAGCTCAGATATGGTCCTTGCCATGGTCTTGATGGATAAAGTTTTCTTCTTTATTACTCAATACCCCTCAATAAGTCAATATCCCAAATCCTAAGTCCTAAGGACAAGTTAATGCATCAAGACTCTCATTAAGCACCCAATCCTTTGAGTGGCACCTCCAAAATATCTAGAATGATTTCATACTCATAATAAACCCTAAAGATCATGGTTTGATGTACATGCTTGTCCAATGAATTTCCTTTTCATTTTAGGTCAAAAACTAGGGTTTAATGACCAAAACTACATGCATGACACCAAAACTAATTCATAATTCAAATCCAATACACCAAATACTCTATTTGACCTAGAGATTCATAAAGTTGCAAAAGTTATGAGATCCCACCACTAAAATCCATCAAGACATGAAGAAAAAGTACAAAATTAAAAGATCTAGTAAAATGACAAGGAAAAGTTTGAATCTTGGACACTCCCTAAGGTCCAGGAGATGTGCTAGCTGAAGAAAATGATGCTTTCCAAGTAACTACTACACCAAAGGCTGACTTCTTCAAAAATTACCAAAAAGCACCAAGAATGCTCTCATAACTTCAATGGAGGCTAGGGTTAGGATTTATGAGTTTGAGAGGGAGATGAAGGTTGAATGATCACAAAACCCTAGCCACCCAATTTAATGTTAATACACAAAAAGTTGATCCCCACACCATCGCCACACCATGGCCACCCAATTTAAAGTTAATACACAAAAAGTTAATTCATATCTGGAACGAATGTTACAATTCTCCCCCACTTAAATTAGAAGTTTTCCTTGAAGTCTTCAACTACAAATAACTTCAGGTAGTGCTCTCCCATCTCTGCATCAGGTTCCTATGTCCATTCGAAACCCCTCCGATGCTGCAACTTAACTTTGACCAGTGGAACCACCTTGTCGTTCAACGCTTTCACCCTCCTATTCAAAATTGCCATTGTCCACTCAACATATTTCAGGTGATCATCGACCTGCATATCATCTAAAGGAACCGCTGCTGAATCATTAGCTACACAATTTAATAACTGAAAAATGTGAAAGGTGTTGTGAATCTGACTGAGTTCCTCAGGAATATCTAATCGATAGGCTACACTTATAACCCTAGAAATCACTCAAAACGACCCAATATATTGGGGAACCAACTTCCCCCTCTTCTTGGAGTGTATTACACACTTCCAAGGTGATACCTTCAATAAAACTATGTCCCTAACCTGGAAATCCAACTCAGATCGATGTCTATTTGCATAACTCTTTTGGTGACTTTGAGCTGTTTGCAACCTCTGCATGATCTACAGAATAAGCTCTGTCAGTTGGAGAACTACCACGGTCTTTCCCATGACCCTGTGATCGACCTCTCCCCAACAGAATGGGGTACGGAAATTCCTCCCATAGAGAAGCTCAAATGATGGTGCTCTGATACTGGAGTGACAACTGTTTTTGTTGTAAGAAAACTACTCTAGAGGAAGGTAGGAGTCGTAACTCCCACCGAAATCTATCACATAGGCTTGCAACATATTCTAAAGCGTCTGGATGGTCCTCTAGCTCTGGTCATCTATTTACGAATGATAAGTAGTGCTAAAGTGTAATCTCATACCCAGTTCCTCGTGGAACCTCTGCCAAAATCGAAAAGTGAAACAAACATCTCGATTAGATACAATAAAAACCAGAACATCATGTCGAGAGATAATCTCACACACATAAACATTGGCCAATTTCTTAGCCGATGAGCTCTCCCGAGTAGCTAGAAACTACTCAATCTCGTTCAGACAGTCCACTATAACCAATATCGCATCAAATCTTTTAGCCGTCTGAGATAGCTTGGTGATGAAATCCATGGTGATCTGTCCCCATTTCCACATGGGAACCTCCAAAGGCTGAAGCTTGCTATGTGGCCACTAGTGCTCGGCCTTGACCATCTGACAGGTCAAGTACATCTCACCATACCAGTCTATTTTCCTCTTCATACACAGCCACCAATAACTAAGTCTCAAATCCCGATACATCTTGGTGGCTCCAGGGTGTATCAAAAATTTTGAATTATGTGCCTCCTCCAACGTAGTTTGCCTAACCCCACAAAACCTATCAATTTCATCCCTGATTCGATCCTATTTCCAATTCTCTTTCTTGAATCCCTTGGCTTGAGACTCCCTAATCAAATCTAGAAGTGGTGAATTGTTCGAAATCCTCATAAATAAGCTCCCTATAGAAGAACCAGCCAACTTGTGGCACAAAGCATTAGTGACCACATTCGCTTTCCCTAGGCGACATAGAATCTCGTAGTTATAATCCTTGACCACTTCAAGCCACCTGTGTTGTCTCATCTTCATATTTTACTGATCCATTAGATATGTAAAACTATTGTAATCTGTGTGGATGGTACACTGGACCCCATAGATATAGTGTTGCCAAATCTTGAGGGCGAACACCATCGCTCCCAACTCCAGATGATGTGTCAGATACCGAACCTCACGTGGCTTCAGCTGCTTGGAGGCATAAGAAATCACCCTCATTCTCCACATGAGTACTATCCCCAAACTGGTGATGGATGCATCACCATATACAAAAAAAGTCCGCAACACCCTTAGGAAGAGTCAACATTGGGGCCTTAAATAACTTTCGTCTCAACGTCTCGACTGCAACCTACTACTCAAACCCCCAGCAAAAATCCATGCCCTTCCTTGTCAGAAGAATGAGGGGTACAAAAACCATGGAGAAATTTTGAATAAATTTTTGATAATACCCGACTAAACCTAGATAAATACTGATCTCCAAGGGGGGTTTTAGGACCTCCCGATGCATAACAACCTCAATCATGGCCGGGTCGATCAAAATATCATTCTAGTTGACGAGGTGTCCCAAGAACTGGACCTCCCGTAACAAAAAGTCACACTTTGAGAACTTGTCATTAAGCATCTCCCTCCTTAAAACTGCCAACGAGTCTTGAAAGTGCTCCTCACGCTGCTCCCTGGTTTTGGAATATACTAGGATATCATCGATGAAATTAAATAGCTGATCGATCGAGCATCAAGCGACACACTTGATTCATAAAATCCATAAATACCAAAGGCACATTGGTGAGCAAAAACGGCATCACCATGAGATTGTAATAACCATAACGAGTCTGAAAAGCTTTCTTCTAATACTCATATGATGATAGCCTGAACTCAAATCGACCTTGGAGAACCAAGATGCACCCTGCAGTTGATCGAAAAAGTTATCATTCCGTGGAAGTGGGTAACAGTTCTTCACCATTAACGTATTCAAATCCAGCTAATCAATACATAGTTGGACCTATCATTCTTCTTCACAAATAAGATTAGCACTCCCTAAGGCGAACTGCTCAATTTGATAAATTGCTTGCTCAACAACTCCTGAAGCTGAGACGACAACTCCTGCATCTTTGGTGCTGCCAATTTGTATGGCACCATAGTAATCAGGGTCGTATCAGGAACCAAATCAATCCTAAAATCAACTTGCCTCTTAGGAGGCATATTGGGTAATTCTTCCGAAAACACATTCGGGAACTCCCTGACTATGAACGCATTTGAAATTGAGACCTCCCTTTCGACCTAAATGTCAACAACATATGCGAGGTAACCCATATACCCATGCTGTAAATACTGTCGAACCATGGCAGCAGAACAAAAGGCTGATCCAACCGTGGTACCCTCTCCATAAATAATCAGTTCTCCCTGCCTTGGGGTTCAAACTAACACCCTCTGTCCCTCACAATCAATCATCAGACCAAACCTGCTCAACAAGTTCGTCCCTACTATCACCCACACATCCCCCATGGGAATAGGGATTAGATCAATTATTTAGGGCACCCTGAAAATCTCCAAAACACAACCCCAATAAATGCTCGATACTGAAACTCGGTGCTCGTTAGCGATGGAATCTCGCAACAGGCATTCCAACTCTCTAAGAGATATATCAAATCGTCTACTAAAGGAGTGAGACACAAAAGACCGACTCATACCCAAGTCAAAAATCACAAGACCAGGCAGGGAGTTCACTATGAATGTACCGATAAGAATCATAAACATAATCATACCATAAAATAATTTTACAGAATAATAAATGAAAACGTTATAGTAACAACATCTGTTGTCACCTTGGCCTCCTCTATTGTGATATGGAAAGCATGAAGTCGAGCCCTCGGGGCCTCCTCCATGCCTTGGGATCCATCCGTGATCCTTAAAGTAGTCGTTGCTGGAGTCTGCAGTGGCCTAATAGCAATCAAGGGACATTGGGCCTTCGTATGGCCCACATAATCACAATGGTAGCAAATCTTGATACTTGGTACTGGGACCTGCTAGCGATAATCCCTCGCATAGTTTCCCTCCTTGCCACACTTTTGTCATCCAGAAGTAGAATGACATACAACCTCTGAACCTTGCCACACTTACCACAAGTGCGTTCCCTATGAAATCCTAATCGAGAATCAGCGGGCTTGAACCGCTTTGTTAAAGGTTATGACTAAACGGGAGTCTGTCTTTGCTCCGTATTTTGAGTCTCAATCTCAATCTCTCACCTGCATGTAGAACCCTAAAGCTCAGCGAGGGTACTATATCGCAGGGTAGACACAAACTCCCGAATCGGGGTCTTGACCATGATCAAGTATCATGACATATAAGCTTGCTCCAATGAAGCATACTTAGGAAAAAATAGAGCCTTCTTAGTGAACATCTTGGTGATATCCATAACTGTCTCTGTTGTATGTCTTAAGGAGAGATACTCCAGAGCAAACCTCTCTCTCTCTCTCTCTCTATCTCTCCAAAAATGGATGATACAAAGTACAAAACATGTTAAAGAACTGTTCCCAAGTCACTGCAGCCCTCTCTACAGGAGAATAAGTACTTGTCGCTAGCCTCCACTAATACTTTGCCCCTAACCAAAGAAGGTTTAGGACGCACTTGATCTTCTGGTCATTTATGCATAAACATGTGAAGATGAAACCCTCCATATTAGACAAGCACCTCATCGCCACAATCGGGTCCTTTACCATGTCAAACTTTGGGGGCTTTGTGTTGCTGAAGTACCTATACTTGAATGATCTACCCCTTGATACGGTAGCAACAATAGGAACCTCAGACACAACGACGTACCACTCATTAAACAGCTCAATCACAACAGTCTTGATGTACCCAAACACCTCGAGGATGGCACCCTGAATAGTTGCAGCTACCTCAGTAGTGATTAACTCACGGATGTCATCATCTGTCAATCCTAACCTATCCTGGCCACCAGCTCTGGAACAAGATCCTCTCATGAACACTATACTAAAAATGAAACAAAAATACACCGCAATTGTACAACAATCACATAGAGGCTAAACCCTTAGGGTTTTGACTTCCTTGTTACGCGTATGGGTCCTATGCTTCCAGTAGTACAGGCCCATACTACATTCCATACGTACTCATATTTGTCTCAATGGACCATCACAAACTAACCTAAAACATTCCCACAAATAGGTTACACATTCATCTTATACTTATTCTCTCGAGAGTGGCAAACCATTCCTCAACTGACCAGCTACACCCATACTCACTCATGAAACTTCCACCAACCATGTAGCTGGTCGTGTATGCTAATCATACATAACACTAGATCGTATAGACAATCGAAAACTTGATTCTACCCTAAGCCCACAACCAAACAAGGAACAGGAAATAAGGCTAAACCAAACATTCTCAACATATATAATCTTAGTTATGTACAACTATGATGCACAATTTAAGCAACTACAGTAATGATGTTAATTTCATCTACCATATAGGAAATTTTCCTAGGATATCATGTATCATACATCAGAAAATTATATCATGCATTTAATGAAGATCCATAGCCTATCACTAGCTTGCAGTTCTATCATCAACAATAAAATTTATGTATCTTAGGGTATAATTTCTTACTTCTTTTGATCGTACACACCTCATCCTTCCTTGGTTACTTTTGAAAACAATTTTGAAAACCATTTTGAAAATTCTTATAGATCCTTAGTTTGAGTTAGGAGTCCCATGAATGCTCATCCAATTATCCCAAACTAGGCCTTTGATACCAACTTGTAGCATCCCAAAATCGCAATAAAGTTTTTCATTTTTAATTAAATAGAAATCATTATTTTCAATCAACTCAAGTCATAAAAACCTAAGATCAAGTACAAATGTTCCAAAATCAATTTATCATAACATCTGCAAAATATATCACCAAAGGATATGTATGATCACGCCTTTGCTCTCTCCGAATCTAAAGTACTTCAAACATAAAACTTAAACTGTAAGACAAAGCTTAGTGAGTTCACTTGAAATAGCATACACAACCAATACAGATATCAAAATGAATAAATTGAGCCTTCAACCTGACTGCGATGCCTCGTTGGACCTACAACCTATCTGGACCGCCTCTTAGGCCTTCAAACCATCCAGACCGCCCCCGGGTATCTTGGCCTTCATCATAGAGCAGGACCACTCTACCTACTAGCCATAATATGTCAACATATACAAAAATGTAACATACACGTTAATAACCTTGTTCGATTATCATGTTTTGTAAAGCTTATTAGCTTAAAATGAATAATATTATATGTTTTTGAGCGTTGAGTTCTAACAAGATAGTTTTTATGAGATTTGAAGTAAAACTATGTTTAGAATCACTCGAAATGTATTGGAAGTCTTATGAAATTCCGATCAAAAGTCAACTATCGAAATTAACGAAAATATAAAGTTTGAAATAAATAAAAATAATGTTATTGAAAGTTGTATATTATCTCGTCAAAAGCATTTAGGCAAAAACCTCATTGAAATCCGAGTTATAACGAATAAGTTATGACTAATCGAAGATCCACGACAAAACCAACAAAACACTATTTAGCATAAAAAGTGAGTTTTCAATAAACTACTTTTTAGCTTTAATGATCTAAATGAAAGTCATAGTATTCGTTAAACTGAGAATTTTTATAAAAAGAATGTCAAAATCTGACTTCATATGAGGAAGTGATGATTTTTCTAAGTTTTGGTATAGCAGTATATATCTAAAAAATCAAAAGAAAGATCGAGTGATTTTTAGCCGACACAACCTAAACAAGAATTGAAGGTCTCGTCAATAGTAGTACAACGATAAAAAGACAGACAAAAACATGTCGTATGAAAAAGTTAGGAATTTTTAACGGATTTTCCTATCCCGGTCTGTTAAAAACAATAATATTAAAAATAAATTCAAAATTAGCCAATGGAGTCTAAACGAAAATTGTAGAGTATAATCTCGCCTATGTGAGCATATAACGAACATCAAAAAATGGATCTCGTACGCGAAAGTTATGAATTTTTTAAGATTTGGGCACGAAATCCAAAGACCTTCGCATACTGGCTCGATCTCGGCCTCACAGGCGCCCCGTGTCCGATGCGTGTCATTGTGGTGGAGATAACGAAACAGAGACGCATGCCTCACGTTATGTTCGACGTGTGGCCCCTCGCATGCGAGCCACGTGCCCCTCCCCCTTACCCTCGTTGCTACTACATGTCCTTCTCCCTTCCTCTTCGGCCTTGCATCCGACACATGTCCCACCCTTCCCCCCTTCAGCCGAAGCTTCGCCTATATAAAGGGAGGTGCGAACCCTCCCAGTTTTGTTTGGAAATTTCACACCTTTTACCCCGAAATCCATTTTAAGCTATTCCAAAATGCCCCGAAGCCCCGAGATCATACCTAACACCCGAAAAGTGTCCCAAAGTGCCCGAAGACCCCGAGAAATTTATATTTTCGGTTTGAAGGTCAACCCTCGCAAGGCCTGGTTTTCATTAAAGCTCCCGATTTTCATCAAAGAAAGTTAATTATAGCAACGAAGTTTTTCCCAAATTACTATTTTAACCTCTGGTTATTTCACTGTGAGTTCAATATAGGGAAAATTTTATGTTATGTGTTGTATATTCAATGTGTTTTCTTGAGTTATTCTAGTTTTATATTGTTGATCATGTAGAGCATGACTCGTAGAACTTCTGGTATTAGCTTTGAGCCTTTGGCCATGTAGACTATGTCTCATATTATTCTGGTATCAGATTTATGCCTTTGGCTATTTAGAGCATGACTGGTATAACTTATGGTATTGGCTTTGTGCCTTTGGCCATGTAGAGCATGAGTCGTATAGCTTCTGGTATTGGTATAGGGCTATGTAGGGCTGAAAGCTTGTATATTCTAGCAAAATGATAATTTGAAATTATATTTCCTGTTCCATTTGGGATGAAGCTTTATTGATGTATATCAAGTTGAAATTTTTATGTCTCATTGATTGTAAATCATTGAATTAGATTATTGATTGGTATGGAAAGCCTATTATATGATACACATATGACTTTGTTGTTCCTTGTCCCGCTTTGCTTCTGTCATATTGAGATGCATATGGCATAACATTATATTGTAACTGTTATTGAACTCACTAAGCGCCACCGCTTATCCCTCTTAGTATTTAAGTATTGCAGGTAATAAGCATCCAATATAGACACATACTATTAGAAGATTTAGAATAGTTATTAATATTACTTCTGTATTTAGTGATCATGTATGTATAAAATCATAATTTCCTGGGTAGTTATGTAGTATACTAAAACTTAGTCGGTTTGTATCCAGTCTTTTGTAATTAAACTATCAATGTAAAATATTGTTTATTAATATGAATGTAGCATTTTTTGAAATAATATGATGTAGTTTTAGAGGGGGGTATCTCTCAAATAACAATCAAATAACCAGCAACACATGTAATCACATAGAACTACCAATCTAATACATACGCAACATAACATCAATCCAATATACCAAGATACATAATCCAGTGGGCCAGCATTGGTGCCTTTGACCAATAATTATAGTGAGGAAGACTCACCTCAAAGTCTGAAAGGACAACAAAAAAATAACACTGCTACAAATGCCAACTCTACATGCCACCTATATAACAAACAGTGACTTATACTTAAACTTCATCTCTAAATATCCAAAATGGCCTAAGTCAAACTTTGTCAAAGTCAATGGTCAATGGTCAAAGTTAAAGTTAATTCCAGCTAACCTCTATGCCATGGACATCCTTGGCCACACCGTGGGTGCTAGTTAATAGAAGCAGACGAGTCTAAACCCTATCGCCACGCCGTGGGGACTGGTCTGGACAGCTTAAAACATTAAGTCATTTCCCTCAATCTCAAGAGCTCCAAAGCTCAAATCTGGTCCTTCCCATGGTATTGATGGATAAAGTTTCCTACCTTAATTTCTCAAGACCCGTCAATAAGTCAGGATCCCAAACCCTAACTCCTAAGGACAACTTAATGTGTCAAGACTCTTATTAAGTACCCAATACTTATAGTGGCACCTCTAAAGTTTCCAGAAGGACAAAAACTCTATTTGTAACGTCCCATTTTCACAGCATTTTTTTTCATTTTATTAAAGTATAGCTTCCCGATTAGAAATCCATTATTAAGAAAAGCATTTATTCCAAAATACATTAATTGAATATTAGAGTAATATACGAAACGTTGTATCCTCAATGTTGTTGCTGAGTGTGTACAGTCCCACCTTCGCCTTCCCACAATCACCGACAAAGCCTGAAAAAATTGAACATCTGGGTAAGCACAAAGCTTAGTGAGTTCCCCATAAAATAACCTATACGATAAACATACATACACACTTAAAGGCCAACAATAATCATATTCGAATCCCCACGCCCAATCATTCCTCAGACTGGAATGCCAACATGCAACGGGTCCAATCAACCATTGGCCTGGAATACCCAGGATTTGTTGGCCTACCGCCTCAACACAAACGCTCTTCCCGAACCTTTGTGCCTACGACTTATAGTCGATCCTCACTGGTATCTTGGCCTACAACACAAAGCAGTACCGCCTCAACCCACTACAAGAATATGTCGATATATAAACAATCAAGGATCAAGTAGGCACTTAATAGATGCAAACATTAATCATACAACTCACTACCACCTACTAGTCCTTTCACAACACACTGTCTCACTACCATCTAACCTCCATGAAATATGTAACCAGAGGCTAGATAGCCACCAAAACAAATGATCCTACTCTAGAGCCAAAACAAAATAAGGAACATGCAAGAAAGCCTAGATCAAGAGTTCTCAAGCTATTTTAGATGACTACATACATCCTTTAGGGCACTCCACTAGATGATAACTAGTATACCACTATTACAACATCCAATCATATAATGATATATACACGGATCTAACATATCAGTATAGTACACTGACATCCTATATACCGGATACAAATATAATAGATCACTACAACATAACAATATCCTATATAATAGGATACATAACCTAGTGTGCTGGCATTGGTGCCTTCGACTCACGTGTATGTTGAGGTAAACTCACCTGAATTGAAGGACTTTGAAATATTGTGATATGATGCCTTTTCTGCATTGATTGCTCTCGTGATTCCCCTAACACTAGAACCAGGTAGAATCTTATGCAATAGCCCAAAATCCTCAAGTTTGACCCAAAGTCAAACATGGTAAAAAATTCAACGATCAACGTAAGTCACCCAAGTCAAAGTCCAAGGCTGCTCAGTACGCCCAAGGTACTGAACGTCTGCCCAACGTATGTGGCCTAATCCCACTCCTTCATTAAGCACTTTATCCCTTAAGGACTTTGGTCCAGAGCACAGATCTAGACTCAAAACATCGACTTAAGTCATAAAGTTTCCACCTTTATGACTTTCCATGGCTAGAAAGGTCCAAAAAGTTAAAACCCTAACTTATTAATCTATTAAGACAACACAACTCTTGCATGGAAGGGATAGAAGGACCAAGATCACATTTTATGGTTCCTAATAGCTCTATAATGGATAACGTTTCTAACTTTATCCATTAGGATGGTCCAAATAAACAAGATCTAGTCTTTAAGTCTCAAAGGGAACAAAAGTGCATCTTTGCTGAACGTACTCCTAGTACGCCCAACGTACTAGGTTGATGCTTCGTGGTCAGCTTTGCCGGGTACGCCCAATATACACTCTGTACGCCTAGTGTACTCCTCTTAACCCAAAACCTTACTAACTTCCAATAGTCATAACTTCTTTGTTCCAACTCCGTTTTCGATGATCTTTATATCCACATAAATGTATTGAAGAGTCCCACACTATTATCTAGATATTGGACTAAAATCTTCTTAAACAAAAATCCATATTTCATGCAAGAACCCGACCTATGACTTTTAGCTTTCTACACTTCAGTCCAATACACAGTTCAAGGGTTAAATCTCTAAACTATCACTACCTCCTTACACAAGGACTAAACTTTATCTCCTTAAGGCCCAGAGCCTTTATACAATCGACTTTTGGCCCACGAACCTAAAATAAGAAATGATAGGAAATAGGATGTTACATTATTTGAAATGGAGATTCATAAAGTTGAAAACTTTATGAGATCCAACCACTAAAATCCATCAAGATATGAATAAAAGGGAAAAAACTCAAAAGATCTAGTAACATGTCAAGGAAAAGGTTGGATTTTGGACACTTACGAAGGTCCAGGAGATGTGCTAGCTGAAGAAAATTATGCTTGTCAAGTAACTACTATACCAAGGGCTTCTTTCTCCTTCAAAAATCACAAAAAAACCAAGAATGAGCTCAAAACTTCAATGGAAGCTAGGGTTAGGGTTTCTGAGTTTGATAGGGAGATAGAGGTTGAATGGTCATGAAACCTTAGCCTTAATATTCTTTATATAGGGCCTAAATCCCGAAATTAGGGTTTTTTTTTTTACTAAAAACACCTGTCATGTCGTGGCACCTAAGGTCACGTCATGTCGGGTCATTTAAATTCCGCTGTCCAAAACTTTATGCCACTTCATGGTGATGCTCCACCACGCCGTGGACACCCAATTTAATGTTGATACATAAAAAGTTGATTCATACGTGGAACAGATGTTACAAACTCGAGGTATGAACGTCGCCCATAAGCATAAGTTTTATGGCGACTCTGTGTGGTCCGTAGCTGATTGCTCACCTACTGTATCAACTTAGTGGACTTGAGTACTAACTCAGTTCTCCCTACAACTAGATTCTCGACCTATTCCCAATAATCTGGGATCCGTCATTTCCTCCCGTAAAGTATCTCGAAGGAGGTCAATTAATACTGACATGGTAACTGCTGTTGTAGGAGAACTTGACTAATAGAAGATAAGTTTCCCAACCCCTGCAAAAATCTAGCACACATGATCTGAGCATATCCTCGAGCATTTGAATAGTCTGCTACTCTATTCGTTTGTCTGGGGGTGATATGCAGTGCTGAAAAGTAACTGATTGCCCAACTCCTCATGAAACTTCCCCAAAACCTATATGTGAACTGAACATCACGATCATAATGAATGTTTGTGTGTATATAACTGTATTGATATAATAATATTTATCCTATCTAACTCCAAATATATACCCATTAAATTTTGAATTCCCAATGTAAATACATACCATATATTTAATATTCTATTTAAAACATTATTAATATTATAGGTTCGATATGGTTTAGAACGATTCGATTTTTGATGAAAACCATAATTGAACCATATGTATTCGGTTAATAAAATTAGAAACATAACCATATCTTCTAGTTATGGTTCAATTATACCGATTAATTTGGATATGGTTAAGTTTGCTGGTTAATATGCCCACCCCTAGTTTCTGGAAGGCTCCTGATTGTAGATAAAAAAGGATATGAATTAGGATTAAATCTATTATTGAATTATTCAAATCTGGGTTCATCTGCAAGTTACCAAACTATAAATAGGACCCTTGTGCACTACTATTCTGTGGCTTCTCATACCTAGAAGGTAGAGAACGAAAATTCCCTCTTCTATCCCCCTCTCTCTTTCAGTCCTAGGGTTTCTTGAGTTTTAGGTGTGAATGTAACCCCCGTGTCTCTAGCTAAGCATTAGTATCGTGATGTAATAGTTAGGGTCAACCTATTTTGAAGTAATAAAGATGAATTATTTGAGTATTATGTGATTTATATGATTTTATATGTATTATACTTATTTATAACGACGTAATAAAAATAAACTAATAGATAGACCCAATATCTATGAAGAAAGTTGAAGTAGTCGTAATAAGGACTTCAGAGATATAAGGAACGCTGAAATCTGACTTATACCGCAGAAGTTATGACCTGTCGAAGTTTTGCCGCAAAACTGACACGACACCGGAAAACGTAAATAGTGAGTTTGCGATTAAATAATTTTTTTCCTTAGTGATCTAAATGATAGTTGTAGTATATGTTAAACCAAGAGCGTGCATAAAACGAACACCTAAATCTGACTTCGTATGAGGGAGTTATGAATTTACTAAGATTTGACATAACAGAATGCAGCCCGGAATTCGAATTTTAGATCAATTGACTTTTAGCCAACACAACCTAAACGAGAATCGAAGATCTCATCAATATGAGCTCAACGATATAAAGATAGATGAAAACAGACGTCGGATGACAAAGTTATGAATTTTTAAGGGATTTTAACTGTCTAAGTCTGTTAAAATAAAACTATAAAAATAAATTCAAAATGAGCCTACGGAGTCTAAACGAAAGTTGTAGATCCCATCGATACTTCCACATGGATATAAAGAATGTCGAAAACAGAGCTCGTATACGAAAGTTACAGAATTTAGAAGTTCAAGGGTTAGGATGCGAGGGGACACATGTACGCCCCACGTAGCTGGCACTATGCTCCACACACTCGCATACGTGGTTCTAGCAGCCTCCATGTCGCCCCATCCGAAGAAAGATTGCTATCCCTCGTACGTGCAACATATCACCTCGTGGTGCAACGTACTAAGTACGCGATGCGTACATCGAGGAGTATCTCCAGCATAGTCCGAAGCAGCTTCCTATAAATATGTGCGAGGTTTCTCTCATTTCTTCTCACTTCAACCTTTCTTTCTCTCTTTAACATCTCTCTAAATCCCTCCCAATCCCTAGTAACTCCTAAATACTAGAGGCGAGTCCCGGAGCGCTAGAAGGCTCCGAGAAGAAGAGGTTTCGGCTCAGAAGTTCTACCCCCGCAGAACTCGGTTCTTATCCAAACCCTTGTATAAGTATGTTATGCTTACCCTACTTTAAGTATAGCTTATGTTTAAGTTTATTATCATTATTATGAACCTATAAACACTAGATGTGCGAAGTATTATAAAATACAAAGTGTTATTATAATATCTTTGAACTACTCGTGGTGCGGGGAATCTGGTTTGAAGGAACACATAAGGTTATTGGATTTCAGAATAACTTTAATGCCAAAATGGTCCTGCCCTTCGATGTTTCATGTCTTCCCTTTGCCTATGCATAATAGTTGAAAAGTATTTTTTCACACTTATAACACAATATAGCTCGTAGACCTAGAGCTAATAATTAGTCGCAATAAGTATTAGACTAAAATCTAGCGGTAATGATACAAGGTTTTGTCGAACGAAAATAGAATCGTTAGAAGCAAAGCGCTTCCTGAGTTTGGAATCATCGCTTTAACAAATGAGTGCATAGTTACTTTTATCTTACAAATAGATATAAATTATTTAACATAAATTACGTGCTATGTGTTCATACTATCTGTGTTCTTGATATCTATGCTGGATGGACAAAATATACATGTTTTATTTGATTTAAATTATATATATATATATATATATATATATATATATATATATATATATATATATATATATATATATAGTATTCCTATAATTATGATGGGTAAATATAGGTAGATGAAATGGATGATGAAGGAGGAAATAAAATTGATGACAGGAATTGATATTTCAGATGATCCTATCATCTAGCGAAGTATAGATGATGACCACATATTATTCTACACAGTCTAGTGGAACGCTGACAAGCTCGCAATCTGTCGTTGTTTTTGAACTAAGTGTTCACCAGATGTACTCTATCCCCCTCATGGTTGCCTTATTTGACATATGTTGCTAAGGAATCCCCTAAGCAGTGTTGTCATCCTGATGAAAATCCTTAGGCTAGGTCCCTTGAATTAGATGCTCTAGGGACAAAGAGTGAGCATAATGTGAACGAGTATTCAGGTTGATTGACTAATGAAATTAATAAAGTTAATTATTGTGGGTTGAAAATCATATGTGCTCACCAGGCTCCCAAGCCTGACCCACTCAGTTTCTTGTATACAGGTAGTGGCAAGAGAGCACAAGAGTGACGATCTGATGAGAGATCAATGGTTTATAGGTCACTAGAGTAATATGTGTTTTTAGGCGTGTGGTTCTTTTATTTATGCTTTTGATCTATATTGACAATGACATCCTGATGTTTTTAATATAATTAGAATACATTTCTTCGGAAATGTTTTGATAAATTCTTTACAATATTTTTGGGAACAAATTCTGCACATATTTCTTCAAAAATATACTCTGATTTTCAAATAAAGCATAACGAAATGGGTCTTTTCTGGCTTTGAAATTGGGGATGTCACATTGAATCATTAGAGGCGGCCATACTTTTAGAGCTTGTTTTTCAAAGAGACTACAAATGGTTTCTAATTAGCTTAATTCGAATTAAGCTAAAATGTATGTGGTTCTATTCATGAATTTGATTATTAAGGTTTATAGTTTTCGGTTCATAAATACATAGGTATTAATTGACAAAAGACATAGATCCGATTCAGGTTGCATTTACACTTAAGAGTTAAGTGAAATTCTACATGTACAAATTAACTATAACCTAAAAACTCCCATAATGACTCATTTTGCGTATGTTGACACTTATTTCTTTGCTTTTTATTTGCCTTGCATTAAAACATGTAACATGATATGACACATTGGAGAGGATGGGGACCTTTAGGGTAGTTACATTTAGTACCTTATGGTGATGATACCATTTTGGACTTTTCATTGAGATTTTATCCACTTTTGGTTTTAAAAACTGGTTGGTGTTGGTTTGGCGAATTTAAGCCTTTGAAAGTGGTTGTTTTTATATTAATATAATATTTGTTAGTTTTTTTAAATAAACTAATAGTAAGACTTTCGTTGCAATATTCCGTTAAATAATATTTTTTAAAAAATTGGATGAAAATCACGCTATTAAAGTAGTTTGGTGAGCACTTTCCACCATCTTTTGGATTCGATTATCAATCAAATTCTCTAAACATTTGAGAGCTTTTGAAGACAAAAAAAATCTTGAAGAACTTCTCCTATCATCGTTGAATATTGATATATGTTTGGTACTTCTAACTTTTAATTTAGTTTCTTGAGTTTAGCCAAGTTAGGCTAAACATTTCTTGGTTGATTTTGATGACATATATTGATAATAAGTTGTTTGAAGATGATTATGATCTTTTGATGATTTTTGATGATTTTTTTTCTTTTGAACTTCCTTCTATTTATATGTTTTTATTCATTAGTTTAGATGTATTTGTAGCGATTAGCTGACTAATTCTACGAATTTTTAATTCTTAATGCTAGTTAACTTTAACTTATTACATGCTTAATGGAAATTGTGACTTTAACTATGGAAATATATTATGATCTCCTCTAGTTATTTTATTAACTAAAAAAAAGTTTAGATGATCTCAAGTTTCTTGCATTGCTATAGCCAAATTAAATTGAACCATAAGCATTGCACTATAAAATCTAATGATAATCAACTAAGTGTCCATTTGATGCAAGCCAAAGTCAACCATATTTCTTCTATTGATTTACATCAAACTTTTGTTTTTGTTGAGGTGTAATTTTCAAGTTTTAGTATAACTTTCGTTTCTTTAAACAAACAAAAGATTAAAAAGTCTCATTTTTACTTTTATTTTAGTTTTACAAGTATTTGTACATTAAGATTTTCATAGAGTTATAAATGGAATCAAGATTTGTGGATATGTTCCATTTACTGCTATACATTATTTTAGTGTAAGATTTAGGGTATTTATTTTGTTGGTCTCGACAACTATAACTCCTTCATATTCGGGCTAGTCAATTTAGAGACAATAAGCATCAAAAATGACTATATTTTATAGAATATTATTTAGATTAAATAATCTTAACCAAGTTATAGTATATGTCACAAGGGTTCCGTACATATAAAGAACGCTGAAATCTGATTTATAACGAAGAAATTATGACCCGTCGAAGTTATACGGCAAAACCGAGACGACACTGTGAATCGTAAAAAGTGAGTTTGTGATAAAATACTTTTTTGCATTAGCGATCTAAACTAAAGTCGTAGTATGTGTTAAACTGAGAATGTGCATAAAAAGAACGTCAAAATCTGACTTCGTATGAGGAAGTTATGATTTTTCTAAGATTTAGCATAGCGGTGCACAACCCAAAATTCGAATTTTTGATTGATCGATTTTAAGCCAACATAATCTAAACGAGAATCGAAGATCTCATTAATAATATCTCAACGATAAAAAGACAGACGAAAACAAACACCGGATGACAAAGTTATGAATTTTTAATGGACTTCATCTATCGAGGCCTGTTAAAATATAACTTTAAAAATAAAGTAAAAATTTGCCGACGGAGTCTAAACGAAAGTTGTAGAGTACGTTGCCACCTATGCATGTATTTAAAGAAAATAGAGCTAGTATGCGAATGTTACAAAATTTAGACGTAGGGAATAAGCTGTTGCGAGGAGGGTGACGTGGCCATATCTCGGTCTTTGCTTGCACACCACGTCGTGACTTTGGATAGCAACACGTCCCTCTCATACGCAACGTACATGGAATCTGCAACGTCCGTCCGAGGAACACCCATCGTACTGAGGATCAGCTGGCTATATAAAGGATGCGAGGTTCACTCCAATTTCTCAGACCATAACCCATATCTTTCTCTTTAACCTTTCTCTAAAACCCTCCAGAAGCCCTAGTAACTTCTAAGTGCTAGAGGAAAGCCCCGAGCACTAGAAGGCTCGCTTTTCGGCTCGAAAGTTCTGCCCCCGCAGAGCCCACTTTCTAGTCATACCTCCCGATAAGTGAGTTATACTTTCACTACTTTAAGTATGGCTTATGTTTAAGTTTATTATTGTTATTATGAAATTATAATATATATATGTATATATACACACACACACACACTATAAAATATAATATAAAAAGTGTTATTATAATATCTTTTAACTACTCCGATACGGAAAATTTTGGTTTGAAGGGCCGCATAGTTTGGTTGGATTTCAGAAGTGCTATAATGCCAAAATGGTCCTGCCCTCCGGCGTTTCATGTCTATCCCATGTCTATACATAGTGGTTGAAAAATATTTTTTTTAACACTTATAAAACAATTTCACTCGTAAATAGTCTCAATAATATTAGACTAAAATCTAGTGGTGATAATACTAGGTTTCGTCGAAGGAAAATATGATTGTTAGAAGCGAAGCGTTGTTCGAATTTCAAGTCATCACTTTAACAAGTGAATGCATAGTTACTTTCATCATACACATAGATATGAAGTATTTAATATAAATTACGTGCTATGTGCGCATATTATCTGTGTTCTTGATATCTATGTTGGATGAACCTAATATACGTGTTTTATTTGATGTAAAGTATATATTTTTTTTATATCTATAAAAATATTAGGTAAAGATAGGTAGTTGAATGATGAGGGATGAAAGATGATATAGATGAACATTGGCAGCTATGCCACAACCTGTAGATTTTTTTGAACTACGATGTATTCTAAGCATCCTAGCAGCTGCGCCTAATTGAGAACATCATAATCCTTGAAGTTGTGCCTAAATGATAATACTGGCAGCTGCTCCTAAGAGAGAACTTCATAATCCTGGCAGTTGCGCCTAAATGATACTACTAGCAGCTGTGCCTAATAGATAACATTGGTAGCTGTGTCATTGATAGCGATGGACTTCGTGTCTATTCCTTAGGACAATCCCTAGGAATGAATGAGTGAATGATAGATGATTGTTAAGGTATATCCTTAAGAAATAAAGAAAATAATATGGATGGATAATTTGGTTAATTGTTTGATGATGAAACATAATAACTTTATTATTGTGGGTTGAAAACCCGATGTAATCACTAGGTTTCCCAACCTGACCCACTCAGTTTATGTGTATCACAAGTATCGATACGAAGCTATATTACGTTGAGAGATTAAAGGAAAAGTAGATCACTAGTGTAAAAGAATGTAAAATCTGTTTATGCTTATATTTATGTATTAACGATGACATCCCAGAGTTTTAATATAATCAAAATACATTTCTTCGGAAATGCTTTGATTATATACTTATCATGTTTTTCTTGGAACAAATTTCACAATATTAATCTTTAAAAATAATACTCTAATTTTCAAATAAACATTAGTGAAATTTTTAAAATGATTGTGAAATTGGGTGTGTCACAACAACTACCATAACTTTGCAAGTTTTCCCTTATTTTTTTCTTCTTTAATCTATAATAATATGCTTTCACATTATCATAAAATTTTCTTTAATCTATAATAATATGCTTTTACATTATCATAAAATAAAATGCGTACGAAAACTCTTATACTTACAATTTTTATTAGGTTTTTATAGTAAGTTTTATTTTATTTTATTTATTTATTTATTTTGATATATAAGTGTTCATGCAGAAAAAAAAATATTTATACATGGAAAATATATTTAATTAAACATTCTATTTATGTTGTTTTTAAATTATATTTCTTTATATACGATATTGATTTTGCTTATTTATACGGTTTAGAATGCAAAAAATATATTTGTTGAAGTATAAATACCTATTTAGAATTTTATCAACTAAAAAACATGTTTATATATATATATATATATATATATATATATATATATATATATATATATATATATATATATATATATATATATATATATATATATATATATATATATATATATATATATATATAGAAACACACGTATAATTTCATAAACATTAAAATATGTATTTATGCTTATAAGTCGGTTCTTCTAAATACATAATATATGTATTTATAATTCTAAAAAAATGAAAATAAAAACATATTTATATATTTAAAAAATTATATAAATATATATTTTCATGTTTTTTCAAAATCCAAATATATTTTTTTAGAAATATTAATGTCTTTTAAAAGTATAAATACATACGTTTAGAAGTATATTTTTTTAGAAATATTAATGCCTTTTAGAAGCATAAATACATATTTTTACATTTCCAGACATATAGATATATTTGTTAGAAATTAAAATTCATATTTTATTTATTGTTTTTAGAAGTATAAATATTATTTTAGAAATATAAATGCATCTTTTCATGTATTTAGAAGTATAAATACATATTAATATTTTAAAATAATATTAAAAATACTATACTTCTTAATACGTCAAAATATGAAATAGCATTTTAAAAAATGCAGATATAATGCTTAATTAAATATTTTTTTTCATATATAATTACGTTTGATGAGTTAAGAAACTCTTAGATCGATTAGATCGTCGACATATTAATCAGCAAAACAAACAAACAAACAAACACAAATAATGCAAGATGGAATCAAATAATGCTTAAAGATTCAAATGTAGTCACGCCTTAGCCAAGCTCGATGAAGAACTTCCACTGTAGAGGCATGCTAGGGTTTGTAGTACAATCGATTACAATAATTATGAAAAGCGATACTTACTAAGGATGCATGCATGCATCTTAAATATTAAAACCTAATGAAATAATCACGGTTGGAGAGGCCCAAACCGGATAACAAAACTAGGCCAAGAAACGAGCCCAAGACGCAACTCATCTTGTCCCAACAATCTCCCCCTTTGCGTCATTAAGGGGCTTGAATTCACTTAGGCTTTGCAACAGAAGACATCTTAACCGTCTTGAAGACCTTCCGTACTATAGCTAAAAGAATTTGTCGGAAAGTGATATACCACCGAAGCATGTCAGTGAATTACTTCCTGTCAGCATCGCTATTCTGCTTACACCTATTCACCAGATCAATGATATGTTCCAAACGGGATGTGGAAAACAAATGTTTATCATCAAGAGCAAACACGAACTTTTCTGCTTCTTTCCTTGTAAACATCACCGTTCGGTACTTTGAATCAATCACTCCCAGCTTCATTCGGTTTGGATCCTGAACTTTCCTAATCGGTTTGATAGTTGGCGTTTTTTCCAAAACCGGTGAGATTTCTTGATCCATCATGGCAACTTCATGAATATAACAGGCAATCATTCGCTTGATATGATCAATAATCGGCTCATATTGTTCCACACTAGTAAGCAGGATGTTGTTCAGCAGAATCCAATAATGTGGATTTAGATTTGGCAGATCAGCTAAAGAGATGTGATAAACCGAACTCTCTGATCCTCTTGTTACTTTGAACGTCACGTTGATGAATTTTCCAGCAGAAGTTGGGTTCATAACCTTCACAATTGTAATCTTTTGAGCACTCCAGGTTAGATGCTGTGGCTGAGAAAATTCCATGTAGTAATCAACCAAATCCCTATCTGTTTTCTGACCTAGTGAGGGAATGGCGACTGTTGGTAGAAAAATGTGAAAAAAATGCTTTCCTTGTGATATGCATATCAAATTGTGAGTCTTCAGAATTCCCGTAGTCAAACGAAACGACTGGTTCAAGCCAATGCGTGCTTAGAAAATCTATAGCTTCTTTTATCATGCACTCCAACATCAATAAAGGAAAAAGTACTTTGCAACTTTCTAATAGGTTGTGAGCCTCCTTTTGCTTTTGCTCCCTTTCTTCAGCTTCTTTAGCAATTTGATAGTTTTCATCCAACTCTCTCTCTCTCTTTCTCTCTCTCTCTCTCTCTCTATATATATATATATATATATATATATATATATATATATATATATATATATATATATATATATATATATATATATATATATATCTTTCTCTGATGCAGACCCTAATTTGGAGGATCGGGCCCTTGCGTTCCTAGAGGCCCACGATCGTGTGACTAAAGGGGCTTCACGGAAATGGCCATTACTTTGGCTACGAATCTCTGTTTCGGGCCTACGATCAGTCAAATCGAAGCTTGGAGCAAGGAGCACGTCTAGAAATCGCTTTCTAAATGGAGTTATGAACAATTTTGTTAGTTTTCCATAATTTTCAGGTTTTGTTTTTGGGTTTGTATTTGGCCCATGGACTTTTAGGGTTTCATTTTAATTTCTGCTTCTTATTTAACTGTTTTTGATGTAATTTGGATGGTCGATCATCAATTTTATGAACTTTCGATTTTCTCCCAAATTATGTGTCTTAACCCAGATTTTGAAGCAAATCCCACGGTATTCGTAGAATCAACCTGGTTTTGAAGGGATTGTGTTGGCTATTCTTTTAGAATCAACATGTTCATTCTTGGTTATCTTTTTGTTGTTTTTTTTCGCTGCATCACTCTCTCTCTTTCTTGATTTCTTCTTCTTAGAGCCGCATCATCATTCTCTTATTCTTCTTCTTCCATGACCCTTTTGCCTTTGTCATTTTTATCAGAACCCGAAGCTTTATTACCCTTCGGTTCTTTTGATTTTGGTGATAGCTGATGAGATTGTTTTTGTTGCTCTTCATGTTTATCTCCCCCTCGTTGAGGAGTAGCAACCGACTCCGGAACATCTACCACTTGGCTCAACAATGCAAGACTGGGACACAATTTTCCACATGATGTTGCTGAATAGTGATTGTAAGAACCAAATCATGAGCATCCAAAATATTGGAAAGAAGATCATAGACATCAGAAACACAACTTCTCATTACAGTTCGCTCAGACTTAAGGTCATCAATATCCCGTCGCGCTTGATTCAACCGAACATTCGGAGTCTTGATCAGCGTTGTTTGACGGGCGAGCTCATCCATCACTTTATTTTCAAAAGCCAATTCTTCTTGGAGTTTATAAAGACGAGAAGCAACCGATGATTAAAAGCATGCTTGATCGGCTTATAGGTCTAAACGAACTTGATCAAACTTCTCTTGTTCATCCTGGAAAGTTTTCGAAAGGGACTCAATTGTATCATTGACCTTGTTGGAGTTAGTTTCAGCTACCCCTGAAGAGATTCTAGAAAAGTTCTCGCATCATTAACCAAAGATTTAACTTCATCAATAGCCTTCTTATTCGATTGAGTTGAAGTATCAACAACATCTTTTGCCTTCTGAATCAAAGATTCATGTTGTTGAAGCACGGTTTCCAAAATTGCTTTAACTGCAGCCTTAGAATAACCCAACGAAGAAGTAGTGGAGGAGGCAATAATGGTATCAAGCTTATCATTCAAATATTTCAGATGTCACTTAGTCACAGGAGCATCATCATCATCATTGCTCTGGACACGATAAGGACTATAGCAAGTGGATTCAAATTTAAGGTCTTCTCCCCCTAAAATGGTATCTGATTCGGTTAATGGGGATGATGACAAAAGAGGTTCATTTTGAAAGGTAGATGCCCCCGTATTAGATACGTTGACACGAGGTTTGATTGTTGCTTGGGAAAAGACTGGTGGTGGAATGGGAGCACTGACTGGTGAAGAGGTATATATAGGTGGTGGACATGGAGCAATTGTAACTGGAACCGAAGTCTAAGGAGATGAAGGAGGAGATGGAACCGAATCATTTATTGGTACCTCATAAGTAGGAGAAGGAGGAGGCGAATGACCTCCTTCAACATCAGAAGGAACTTCATCAGTGTCATCATTATCAGAATTATCACGGGGTTGATCGGAAGGATTGTAATCAGAATCACTGGTTGATGGACTGACCGATTTCCTTCCAGCCTTCTTGACCGTGCACTTCTTTTGAACAGGAGCTGCAGGTTTCACAAACATCCTCTTTTTCGAAGTGGCAGCCTTAGAGGATGGACCTTCCCGAGGGGCTTTCATTGGGTCACTCGTTTAACATGTTTAGCTGGCTTATCAGCATCCTTAAGGGATTGTTGCATCTCCGGAGTATAAACCCTTGGACTAGACTGAGTAACTTTCTTATATGTAGCAATAATCGAGCTCGATGCAGGAATTGAACCTACATAGGAAAATCTTGAGGGATTAGCGACAATGATCTTCATCGTATGAAGCGTGGCAATTGAGGACATTAAGGAGTCCGTCATTGCAGGAACATTAAGTTTTTCCATGGCCCAACGAGTGACAATCGTCCAAAAACGTGCACAAGAAACTTCCGAGTGACGTGAAGAAGAGTCTAAACTCTGTACCAGTTGTGACCACATGATTAAACCAAAATCCAGAGTTATATGTTTGTAGAGCCCACAGAATAAAACCAAGAAACCTTTGCTAGATTTGTCTGAACCTACAACTCTTTCAGCAAAACTCTTGACAAGATTAGTAAAAAGACCATTCCATTGAGGAGGAAGGAATGACTTTTTGAACTTTGTGACTGTGGTCAAAATATACGTGTAGCCAAGATCACAGAACATTGTGAAAAGAGATGACAGGGTAATCGAATCAGGGTTCACCATTGTTTCTTCATAAGGAAGTCCTAGCAAAGAAGAAAACGTGACCTTAGACACGGAGTTCATGTGATTAAATATCTCGAAGAAAATCCTCTCCTGTTTCTTATCGTACGGTGTTGTAGCGTAGACGTGAGATAAGATGGACATTGGTACTATATCAGCCTTCGTCAAAGCCATGACGAGTGGTGAATATTTAAGGATTCTTTTCAAATATGGGCTTTAAAGGGAAGGTTACCTTCAATCGAACTTCGATACTCGAAATAAGACCGAAAGATGGGCTAAGTACTTGTGAGACCAATGTGGTATGTTGAACAAGTAGGTAAGAAATAGTATGAAGTGACATGATATTAATTTTAAATCTCAAAAACAAAAATGAAACTGGATCTTTTGGGTAGAAATGCCTTGGTGTTCAACAATTTCATAAATATCACTCAAAAATAAAATGAGATTTCGAAGGGTAACAAGTAAGAGCTTGAATAGTAAATATTCAGCATCAAATGAGATTTTGGGACTCACTTAGCACGTGGTGTACGCATCTAAGATCATAAACATAAATTTTATGTAACCATAAACCTCATTGGTAATGTTGGGAGTCTCAAGGGTTACATTGGTGGAACGAAACGTAATGGAGAAAGTAGAGGACGTGGTAAAAGAACTGAAAGTAGCTCTGTTATATAAGTATGAAAAAGCAGAAAACTCTTGACTCATATGAGAAGAGTAAGGTAGCTCATGAATCGAATGAATTGAGCAGCCTAATTGGGAAGAAACAATTGGTATAGATCGAATCATTAAGGCTTCACTCAGAGTCTTGGAGGCTTTGGCATACATGCAACAACATGGTTGTAGGGATACTTAGCTAATACAAAGATAAAGAAGTATACCTGTCCCAACTCCATCATTAAGAATGTTCCTTATACATTGATTAGATAAAGAATGAATAATTTAAAACAAAGAAATTTATTATTATTATTATTATTATTATTATTATTATTATTATTATTATTATTATTATTTGAGTTATGGTTTGCATATTCTGAAAAGAAATAAAAATAGAAAATAAATATAATTCTGGATTTTATAACTTTTTCTGAAAAAAAAACAAAACAGAAATAAATAAATAAAAGTATTTTTGGATTTTATGAGAATAAAAAAACAAAAATAAATCATAAGAAAAGAGTGTGTACAAACTATACAACTGAAACCATCACTTTAGAATAGAGAAGCGAACAGAGTCCAATAAGACCGAACACGAAATGGACCGAGCGGTCGCTCTATTTCGCTTCCAACTTTTATGATTTTGGTACAAATTCAGCTTCCATCATTCCTAAGCCTTGTAGGATTTTAATAAAACTGGTTTCATGCAAGGCTTTAGTAAAGATGTCAGCCAATTGATCAGTGGTTCTTACAAAATGAATTTCTATGTTACTGTCTTCCACATGATGTTTGATGAAGTGATAACTCAGTGCTATGTGTTTCATCTTTGAGTGTTACACTGGGTTATGACAAATCCTTATTGCACTCTATGAGTCACAATATAGTGGGATTTTCTTCATGTTCAGGCCATAGTCTCGAAGTTGACTTTTTATCCAAATGACCTGAGATGTACACGATGTTGCAGCTATGTATTCAGCTTCGACAGTTGAGAGTGGGACACATGTTTGCTTCTTTGACTTCCAGCTAACCATTTTGCCATCCACAAATTAGCATCCTCTAGTGGTACTCTTTCTGTCCAGTCCACATCCTCCAAGATCAAAATCTGAGAATGCTTGGACAAAGAACCCTGACTTGGTTGGGTACCATAGGCCGAGCAAAGAGGTTCGCTTCAGGTATCGAAAGATATTCTTCACAGCTAGCAGGTGAGGTTCGCGTGGATTAGCTTGAAACCTAGCACAATAGCATACAGAAAACATTATGTCTGGTCAACTTGCTGTTAGATACATTAGTGACACAATCATTTGATGATAGAGGGTCATGTCAGCTGCTAGTTTTTCCAGAGAAAGTGTTAACTTTGTGTCGAATGCCATTGGAACCTTAACTTTCGAATCTCCCAACATTCCAAACTTGGCAAGCAAGGTCTTTGTGTAAGCCTCTTGATTGATGAAGATGCCTTCGGGTCCCTGTCTAATATTCAAACCAAGGAAAAAGTTAATCAGACCCATTGAGCTAATTTCAAATTTAGTCTCCATTAACTTCCTAAATTCATCCGTTAAGCTAGGATTTATGGAGCCAAAGATGATATCATCGATGTAGATTTGAACTATCATAAAGTGGTCACCCTCTTTCTTACGAAAGAAGGTTGTGTTAACCGAACCTTTTTTAAATTTAGACATTTTAAGAAATCTAGTTAGAGTTTCATACCATGCCCTTGGTGCTTGCTTGAGACCATAAACTGCCTTGTCCAAAATGTAATAGTGATATGGATACTTCTCGTTCATGAAACCCGATGGTTTCTCTACATACATCGTCTCTACCAGTTCTCCATTTAAGAAGGCACACTTCACGTCCTTTTGGTATACTTCAAAGCTCTTGTGTGCAGTATAGGCGAGAAAAATACGAACCGATTCTAGCCTTGCTACTGGAGCGAAGGTCTCTTCGTAATCAATGTCTTCTTCTTGACAATAACCTTTCACAACCAACCTAGCCTTGTTGTGAATTACATTTCCTTCCTTGTCCATCTTGTTCCTTAAAACTAACTTTAGTTCAACCACATAAGCATCCTTTGGTGTAGGAATTAGTCTCCACACTTTTTTTTTCGCTCGAACTCATTGAGTTCATCCTGCATGGCCCATACCCAATCAGAATGATCGAGTGCATTGTTAATCGTCTTTGGTTCAACCTTGGAGACGAACGACTTAAACATGCAAAATTCCACTTTAGAGAATAGTGCAGTTTGTTTCGCTTTCTGTTCAGAACGTGTGAGAACCTTTTCTGATGGTTTACCAATAATTTGTTTTTGAGGATGGTCTTTGGTCCATTTGGTGAGTGGTGGGTAATTAGGATCATAAGAGGGATCCAGTTCAGCATTCACCTCTTCTTCGAGTTCTGATTGAATATCATCATCATTTAGATTCACATTCTCCCCCTCGGATGATGATACTTATCCAGCTTCAGGCTCAAAATTCTCCTTTTGGACTGGACTTTCAGATCGACTCTCCCCCTGGACAGGAGAATCTTGGTTATTTAGAGAAGACGAACCCTCCCCCTGAACATAAGAACTAATTTTTGGGGTTTCACTTGACTTAGGTTGTTTGGTTGCTGTCGGCTGTTCATCTGTCATTGTCTTTGCTGCCTCATCGATTATCTTCTTTAGGTTCTCAACCCTGTTGTATGTAGCTTGGGATTCATAGTGAATAGCCTTTTCTAGTTCATCGAATAACAACATGTATTTCTTAAAGATACTTGAAATTGGTACCGTAACTTGACCAGATCTTGGAAATATTTCCTCCATATAACCTTCGGTTGTTGATAGTTTCTTGATGTAGTTATCATCGAAGGTGACATAGTAGGTGTCTTCAATTTTCTTTGAACGCTTGTTAAGAACCCTATATGCTTTGGAGGTTAAAGAATAACCCAGGAAAATCCCTTCATCTGCTTTAACATCAAACATGTTTCGTTTCTCCTTTGAATTGAAGATAAAGCATCTTGAACCGAACACATGGAAGAACTTTACATTAGGCTTTCGGTTGTTCAAGATTTCATAAGGTGTGATGGAGAATCGTTTGTTGAGATAAGATCTGTTCTGCGTGTAACATGCAACAACAATAGAATCTGCCCAGAAATATAGAGTTAGAGAAGCGAAGGTAAGCATGGTTCGAGCTGCTTCACATAGAGATCGGTTTCACCTTTCGATAATTCCATTATGTTGTGGAGTATATGGAGCAGTGAAGTTGTGAGTGGTTACCTTTTCTGCCAGAAAATCTTCAAAGTCTTTATTTTTTAACTCCAACCCGTTGTCTCTTCTAACGTTTCTAACTACCTTTCGCAGTTCAACTTCTACCTGCTTGATAAATACTCTAACCTTGGAGGTAGCCTCTGATTTCTGCCTCAAAAAGAACACCCAAGTGAACCGAGAGAAGTCATCGACTATTACAAGTATATATCTGCTACTACTAATGCTCTCGATTGAAGATGGACCACATAGATAAACGTGAAGTAATTCTAGTGGTTCAATAATTTTAGTATTAACTCGTGAAGGATGACTCTTTCAACTTTGTTTTCCCATTTCACAAGTAGCACACACGTGTTCTTTGTCAAACATCAGAACAAGAAGACCTCGAACATGATCCCGAAGCCAACACCAACTTTCGTGTTCTTTGTCAAACATCAGAACAAGAAGACCTCGAACATGTTCTTTGAGATGGGAGAGCCTTCGGTGCCAAAACCAACTTTCGTCTGAATGAGCTTTTGTTAGCAAGCAAACTGCTGGTTTTCCTTGTATGGGATTGAGATTCATAGGGTACATCTCTCCTTTTTGCTTCGATTGAATTGAAAACACCACTTGAGAAGCTTTACTTCTAGCAAAGTTGCTAAAATAGTAAAAATAAGAAGGACTTAAAATGAAACCAAAAAGGAAGCCATGATTTTATTATATATCATTGTTTGTCTTCTTTTCAATAATCTATCAGACCTCATCATCGAATGAAACCTTTAACCCGGTGCCAACTACCAGTTGAGAAGCACTGATGAGGTTGTGTTGTAGACGTTCAACGTATGCCACTTTTCGAATTGAGAAATCACCATTGGTAATTATTACCATACTTGATACATCCACCATCTTGAAGGGACCGAAATTCCCTCAGTTCTTCCTTTCTTCATGTCATGTGATGCGACCAGCCACTGTCTATATACCATTCATCATCGAACTGCTCCTCACGCATAACCTGAAAAAATTAAGCAGATTTAGGAACCCAAAGTTTCTTGGGTCCTTATGAGCCTTTTACATAACAAGGAATAGTAAGATAAACATCGACCAAAAAGGTTCTTTTTATTAGTGTTGCTTCAACATTTCTTTTTCTGGTGAAAACTTTGATTTTATTGGATTTGAGTATTTCAGGTTCAGTTTTTGATTCGACGTTAGCAATCTTTTGGTTCTTCACTTTGGATTCAAACGCCGTCTTCTTTTCATCTTCTGAAAAGAGCTTTCCTTTATTCTTTCGATCATTTTGTGAGTGAGAGTGAGAAGGATGATACTTGGGAGTAGTATTAGACTTTTGATCATTGCCCTTACTTGGTCGGGACTCAAAATTACCTTCCCTTTGGTTCCTCTCAACGGTTGATTTAGGATCTAAACAATCCTTTTGGTTTATCACAACTTAAAGACTGAAACTCCTTTTTCGGTTGTCGGCTGCCTGATGACTCAACCTTCTCTTCTGGTAGCTATGCTTCTGTGGACCGAAGCTATGTTTTTAGTTATCTTGATTTTGAAGACCAAAACTCTTCTTTGGGCTGTCTTTATTGTGTTGACCATGAGAAGCTGAGTTTGCTTTTGCTTCTTCCTTTGATTTAAAGGACTTATTGTAGCGAAAGTAATTAGGATTTTGAGATTGCCAAAACTGTTTCTTTTCAGTGAGATTCTTCTTGTATCTCAAATTCTGTTGATGCTTTCTTTCCGAAACTTGTTTTGGATTTCTGTAGATGTTGGCCTTTTTCTTCGGTTTCTGAGAATGAGTTTCACTCTTTAGCGAACATGTCTTACTTGTTGTCATGACCGATTCGCCTGAAGATGTTTTGGTACCACTTGTGCTTGGCACATCAAATCTTGTAGGTTCATTAAGTGGTTCTGTCACATACCTACCCTTCACCATCCATGATGTTTTCTGAGATAGACCTTCTATTTCATCGACGTTTTCAATCGGTGCTGACCAGAAAAACTCATCACAGCCATTAACATTATCTTCTTCTACTAATGTTGTTAGTTTGTCTGTCTGTTGCTGAGTAACTCCTTTAACTGTATAAACTTGATTTGAAGTTGTTTGGATCTTTTGATATACAACAACTTTTTCCTTGAGGACTTAAGTCTTGTCTTTTGATGAGCGAGCGAACTCAACAGAGTTTTCAGAAATAAGATTTTTATTGGTTTCGCGTTCGCTCTTGACAAATTCAGAACAGTCCACCTAATCTTCTACAAATATTTCACTCGTATCATCATCCTCATTGAATTCAGAAGTGTTTTCAATATCATTTTTGTTTTCTGAACTCAACTTGGCATTCAAAGAGTCAAATTTCTGTACAGTTTTGGTTTTGATTTTTAATTTGTCATTTTCATCCAACAAATTTTTGAGCATGTCCTTATGGTTTTTTGACTTTATGAAGGACTCTATTTTGTCCAGACGAATTTTGTAAGAGGGAGAGATATCATCAGAAGAAATAACGTTTTCACAGTTGTATGCATCGACATCTATTTCATCCTCCTTGAACTCAAGGAAGGGTAAAATCATACGATGTATCTTCTTTCCTATATCACAATTAAGATGCAGTTAAGTAATGTTGGAATATAATCTTTTAGAAATTAAACAAAAAAATTACGTTGTTTCAAAAGCTTTAAATTATCTCTTTACAATTAATATGTTTCATCCCTAGACCTAATCAACTCCTTCTCCTTTTGCTCTATCCACATACGCCTTTCCTCAATCTTCGATGATACCCTGCTGACTTGATCAGTTAGGTTAGAGTTCGTGACGCGAGTTTGAGTTAAACTACCATTTATACCAGAATATTTAGATTTTAATCCATTTAATTCCTTTTCATAGTTTGTGATGGGGATATTTAAAGAAACAAGAATAGATTGTACCTTCTTGATCAACTCATCACATTCGTTGATCTGCATACTTACAGGTTTTGCTGCAAAACACATGTCTTCATGCTCTTTCGCTTCGTCTAGTCCCCCATCAGTAGTATGACCTCTCATTTGTGATACCTAAGAGGTCACCATAAGACACTTTCCAGCAACATTCTCTTCTTTTACCAACAAAGCATTGCCATGAGTGGGATTTTTCACTTCTTCATCATCAGAATCAGTTGAACAAACTTCAACACCACAAAATTCATCATCAACAATATTTCCCTACACAATTAGAGCATTCATAGTGTTATTAGTTCCAACTTTCTTCTTCCTGATTTCCTACAACCATCATATGAGATTCGCTTCCTCGTCATCTTCGTCATTCTTTTCAGATTTCTTTCTCAACATACAAACTTTGGCAAAGTGGTTTTTGCCTCCACAGTAGTGACAACTAAAAACTGAGTCACCACAAAGTTTACCTTCCTTCTTTGGTTCTTCGGTCTGAGAGACACTCTTCGGTTCCTCCTTTACCTTCTCAACACTATAACTTCCCTGCCAGTTTCGGTTCTTATTGGCTGGGAATCTTCTTTTGATGAACTTCATGGGATTTGACACCGTTAAAGCAAAATCTTCACTTGTTAGATCATATTCAGAAAGATCTAAATCTTCTTTTTCTTCAGCAGCATTCTTTAACTTGGAGATTAGAGCTAATGACCTCATGCTAGAAACCATTTTCGTTTCTTTAGTCACTACACTCTCATGTGACTTTAATATTCCCACTAGCTTTGCAAGAGAATAAACCTTGAATTGTTTGTATGCCTTCACAGTCGAAACTACAACCATCCATTTGGGTCTAAGGCCATTCATAAATGTGACCTGTTGTTTAATGACTTTCCTTTCTATCCCATGCTTTATCATCTTACTGAGGAGATTATTAAAGCAATCGAAATCTTGAATGAGCTTCTCTTCAGGCTTATGCTTGAAGTCACCAAATTCTAAGAGCAATAACGTTTGGATGGAATGCTCAAGATCTTCATCTGTAGAATGCCGTTCCTTCAACCTGTCCCATATGTCCTTCGTTGTTGTGCATGAACTCACAAATCGAAATGTGTCTGACTGTAAAGCAAGCCTATGCATCCTTAAATCTTTGATGTTGCACTTAAACTTCTCTTTCTCATCTTAAGGAATGTCTTTCACATCATTAACGAGTTTATTATACTCCTTTTGAGTTTTGACAATTCTTGAAGTGATTGAATGAGCGAATTGACCAACTGTTATCGCCTCCCAGATCAAGTATCCATTATCTTCTGAACCAATCACATAGTCTGCGTCCAGACCTCATAATCTTGAGTTTACAGTGTGGGAATTCTCGTCGGTGATCCTTTGTTGTTGGAGATATTGATTGGGTTTGACTGGGAATCATCCATGGACATGACAATGTTTGTATAAAAACCTATTTAAGATCATACTTTTAAATAATTTTAGGGTAAGATTGATTTAAAGAACTACGTCAATAGAGAATGACGGCTCTAACAAAATTAATCAAAGCAGAAAAACCCTAAGATCTTCTTCAACAGAAGAGATGTGTATAGATTACACAGTCTTCTGCTCGGATACCAATTGATGAGTTAAGAAACTCTTAGATCGATTAGATCTTCAACGGGTTAATCAGTAAAACAAACAAACAAACACAGATAATGCATGATGGAATCAAATAATGCTTAAAGATTCAAATGTAGTCACACTTCAGCAGAGCTCGATGAAAAACTTCCACTGTAGAGGCGGGCTAGAGTTTGTAGTACAATGAATGACAATAATTATGAAAAGCAATACTTACTAAGGATGCATGCATACACCTTGTCCCAACAACGTTTTTGTCTGCGTAAATACATATAATATAAAGAAAACATATTTAAGGTGAAAACATAAAATCTACTCTAATAAATGAAGGTCTTTTGCCACATGTCACACTCTCATTCAATTTGCCAAATATCATTTTGTGGTTATTTTAAATTAATTTCTTTTTCATATGTCATTTTAAGGGTTTTTCTATTTTAATAATTTCACATAATGCTAATGTAATAACTAGAATAAATGTAGTAATAATTGAATATCAAATTCATTAATGGACTTATTTTCTTATTTCAAAATCTTCAAATTAAAGCTCATTAGTTTGCATGTGATCACTAGCCTAGCTGGTTGAGATGCATCATGGGTTATAGGCCTCAGTGGGTGAGGTCAAGAGTTCGATTCTTGGCTGAGTACATTTGGGGGATTTTCCTTGGATTAGCGTGGGTTCGATTCTTCGTTCCCTTTGTTGGTGAGTGGTGCCGCTCTTCGTGGTCCGCCAGACATTCCTGATCCACCGGGTCGGGTTACCCTCTATCTATTTGCCGGTTAAAAAAAAACCTCATTGGTTTATTTTGTTTATTTATTTAAATTTAAAAGATAAAAAATATCAATTTTAATAATTCATTATTTTTTTTATTTTCTTATAAATCGAAAGTTCTTAATATATATATATATATATATATATATATATATATATATATATATATATATATATATATATTAATTAATTAACCCATGTAACAGTGTTACACCTAGTATGTATAAACTTAAGGATTTTTTTTATGAATTATGTTTCATTATAACTTGAAAACTTTGTTATTATATATGAGAAAGAATAAAAAATAAAAAAACAACTTGTAAATTTAGGCATCAACTTAAAAGAGAGTTAGGATAAAACATGTTTTATTTTAATAAACTTAAAACTTTTGTTCAAACTTTCAAAAGTCATCTTACTATAATAAATGAATGTGTTTTTACCACTTGTTATACTCTCATATAATTTGTCAAATGTCATTTTGTGGTTCTTTTGAATTAATTTTTTTCCATACGTTATTTTATAAGTTTTTGCATTTTTTTTTAAATTCCACATAATATTTTAATATAATAATTGTAATATATATATATATATATATATATATATATATATATATATATATATATATATATATATATATATATATATATATATAGTAATAAATGGATATCAATTTTATTAATGAACTTACCTTTTAATTTCAACATTCTTAAAATTAAATCTCATTAGCTTTTGTTTAGTTATTTAAATTATATCTTTAAATTTAAGATATAAAAAATATTTCCATTATAATAATTCATTATTTTTTATGTTTTCTTATAAATTTAAAATTCTCAAATACTTAGACTTTTATATTTATTTTTTTGTTTAAGTTGACCCTTGTAATACATGAGTCTCATAACTAGTATCTAATAAGTTGAATATTCAAATAACTTATATATACTTCATAAATAAGGAACCATGATTCGAAGTCCGATAGAAATCATATTAGACAAATCAAGTTGCCAACATTAGCTTTGGGAAAGTTATCAACATTAGCTTTAGGGAAAGTTATCAACATTAGCTTTAGGGAAAGTTTCTCGTGAGGGTAAATATATTTTCATTTTATTTATATTTAAACAATTTTTTAGAGAAAATGACAAAAATAACAATTTGCACTAATTACATTACAAAAATAACCAAAAAAATTGAATTATCAAAAATAGCCACTAATTTCGTAGATGCGATAGCCCCATCTGCGATTTGCACATTCCATCTGCGAATGTACAAGTAGGTTAAGCACAAGTGTGCTTTAGCCACTTGTACATTCGCAGGTGGATTGTTTTTTTTTTAATTTTTTTTTCTATATATAGGGCATTTCACGGTTAAAATCGCAGATGGAATATGTCCATCTGCGATTTTCTCTGTATTCCATCTGCGAATTTGCTTTTTTTTTTTTTTTTTTTTAATTTTTTTTACTTTGACTATGAAATCAATTGGTTTGACTACGAAATAATGTTACTATATAAAAAGTTTTGTAGAAAATTATCAGTTTAGTTGTTATTTGTTTAGGAAATTTCTCTAAAATCTCTCTAAAAAAATGATTGAATATTTGGTTTGTCTTGTAACTGATGGGATATGGCAAGTTATTGAAACAAATCTGGAATACGTATGTCTACATGAGGTATTACTGAATTTGCTTTGATATTTTCTGAGTATATTAGTTATAGTGAATTTGTATCTTTGGTGAGAAAGCAAAATTGGTTTGTTAGATAAATATAGAATTAGTCTTCGTTTCCATCATCCTGAATTAAATTATTATATAGCTATAGTTGAAGACATGGATATTAGAATGTTGATAAATGTAATCAAATGTAGTGGAGGAAGGGTTGTGAAAGTGTTTTTGGTGGTTGATGAAGTAGATGAGGTTAATGAGGGTGGTCACAGTGGAAATCAGCCAATTGGTAATTTATGCAGTTATAAAGGGAGCAACGATCCGATAGGTACTTTCAATACTCCTAGTGTACCTCAGTTTCATAGTGTTGCTGAAAATGTTAATGTTAGTTATTCACCTATTAACTATGTGGATCCTGAGAATTACAAGTATGTTGGTGATGATGATGTTGGTATGTATCTTAATGATATGGGTGGTCGTTGTGATGATGTTGCCAAACAAGAAGTTAAAGTTATGAATAGGCGTGTGGTAGATAAAAGTAAAAAGAAAGAAAAGATGAGTAAAAAAAAGCATGTTTACGGGGATTATGTTGATGGTGCTGATGTACGTTTAGATATAACCGACCTACAAAACAATTCAGATAGAGATGACTTGGGTGATGAAGTTAAAGCTAAGTTTCTCGATAACCTTTTTGATGGTATGCCCCCTGTACCAAAATGCCCGGTTGATATTAATGAAGATATCCCAACACAGATAGTAGATAAGAATCTTCAAAAGATTGAATGTGAGAGTATATTTAAGAACAATGAACTTTTAAAGCGGTCTATTGGTAAAAAAATGTCTTCGAGAAGGTTTTCAGACGAGGAAAAGTAGATCCACCAAATCAAGGTATGAGGTTGTGTGTGTTTCGAAAAATTGTTCTTGGTTACTAAGAGAAAAAGCAATTAAAAATTCTGATTGACTTTTCCAAGTGAATAAATTTGTTGATGTACATACTTGTTCTTCAACAATTTTGCAACCTAATCATCGACAAGCAAACATATATGTTTTGGGTGAATATCTTGCTGATCTTTTGGCTAAAGATTATAGTAGAGTTTATCGGGGAAAAGATATTGTTAATGATATGAATGCTCAATTGAATATCAATATCTCATACCATCTGGCATGGCGTGCGAAGCAATATGCATTGTTGTCGTTAAGGGGTAGGAAACATGATTCTTTTACCAAACTTCCAGCTTATTTCCACAACTTGGCCAAACATAATCCGGGTACTTTCACACATATTAAAACAGATGGTGATGATCGCTTTAAGTTTTTTACGTCGCACTCGGTTGCTCGGTTAGTATTATAATATTTTATTAATTTATTAATTTTTTTGGTGTATTTGAGTAGATATACAATGTATTGTAGGTACGCGCTTTTGTCAAATTTTGTAAACCGACCCTAGTAGTAGATGGAGCCCACCTAAAGGGAGAGTTCAAAGGTACCATGTTATTTACAGTTACTAAGGACGGACAAAACCAAATATTACTGGTTGCATATGGTATATACAAAAATAAGTGTATCGATTCTTGGACATGGTTTTTTCAAAAACTACGTGATTGCATAGGAAATATGCAGGAGCTTACAATTATATCTGATAGGTCTCCATCTATAGCAACATCTGTTACCAACATTTTTCCTCACGCTCATCATGGAATCCGTAGTGTCCATTTGTATTTCAACATAATATCTAGATTCGGGAAGAGTAACACAGTTAAAGGAATTTTTTCGGAGTCTTGTAGGGCATACACAGTTGATGCTTTTGAGGCTGCCATGGATGTTATGAAAAAGACAAAAGAACCAGTATGGGAGTACTTAAAAAGTATAAATCCAGAAACTTGGTCAAGGGCACATTTTAAAGGGAACCGATACAATCTTATGTCTTCCAATAGACACGCACGTAAGGTGCCAATACTTATGTTGATCGATTTTTTTCGTGCAACAATGCAACAATGGTGGTTTCAAAGACGTAACTTTGCAGGTATTAAGTAAATTTTTAATATTAATGTTTTATTAATTTTGATGTTATTGATCTTAAGTTCTTCATTTTGCCTGTTTTTTTAGCGGAAGCAACAACAATACTTACCCCTTGGGCCGATGAAATTGTGAAAGAAAACAAAAAAAACTTTTACTAAGTGGGATGTTCTCACGATCTCAAATACGAAATGCGAGGTCAAAAAGGGGGCACAAAATGTGATTGTTGATTTCCAACATATGACATGTACATGTCGGCATTGGCAACTTGATGGGATACCTTGTGGTCATGTCATAAGATGTTTAATAGTCAACAATTACCAAGACTGCTCTAGGTATGCATTAAATGCTTACTTTACCGAAACACTGAGGAAAACATATGATGAATCAATAAACCCTCTGCCAAAGCCATCCGAATAGGAGATCCCCGATGATTTGATGATTGTTAAGCCACCTATAATGGATAAACGTCATCCAGGCAGGCCAAGAAGCACATACTGCATTCCATCCCAAGGCGATGGTCAAATTAGAAAAGAGTGCTCTACATGTGGTCAAGTAGGACACACGAGAAACAATTGTACTGGAAGGGCGTCTGGTAGTGGAGCACGTCACACAATTTCTACTGCAGAAATGACATTTAATATTGGTGGTTCAGCGAGTTGCTCACAAACACTGATTTTGATATAAAACAACCTTGAAATGAAGACTTGTTAACTTATTATTTATTGTAATTTTTTTATTAAATCTTACAAGACATTGCTATGATTTCATATTTTAGTTTAGTTTGTAGATTATAACAATTAATGAAGCTTTTTTATTATAATATTTAGTTTGCATATTTTAACGACAATTACAACATGCTATTAAAAAAAACAACAAACGATCCTTTTGCAACCTAATTTGTATCATGATAATATTACAACAATTTTGTAACTAATTTTTAAACTCAGGGAACTGCTCATCCTTCGCAGCAAGCCATTTTTCAGTTGTTTTGATTGCCTTTTTACTCTTTTTTATCCAATCTTCATGCTCTTTGATTTTGTTTTTATTGAGGTCTATCCATTGTTGAGCTTGTTTGCATTCCGATGCAATATCAATGGCACGTTGAGTGAGAAGTCGGGATGACTCTTTATCCTCTTCTTGTTGTTCTTCAGCCTTCTTCAACTCTTCAAAATTTTCATCTGACATATATGGCCCGACTGAAGAGGGTGTAAAAAAAGGGTCGACTGAATCACAGTAGTAACAATCTACTTCGTTGCATGAGCAATCTTCAAATTAGTGTGAGGAATTCATAATAAGGTCGACATTATAATAAACTGGTGCTATAAGTGGCATTTATACATACTAGACAGTAATGACAAGTCCAACTTTGGAATGACTAGACAGTAATGACAAGTCACTGCAGTAACCTGCAAATCGTACTGAAACTCTTAAGTGACAATACATAAATGATTGTTTGACATGATAAGTCACTGCAGAAAGCTAATAATCGTAATCCAAATGCAACCATTTCGTAGTCAAAGTTGTAATTCATAGTCATGTATTTATTTATATAAATAGATGTTTAAGATCTAAAAACTAAAAACCCAAATTATAAAAAAAGAAACGAACTCACATATTTAGAAATGTCGTTGAATGCAGCAAGTTCTTCGAATGAAGTACCTGGTTCCAATTCTGAAAAGCCATGGACGACAAATGAGGTGTTGGTTCTTACACGATGCTGGCTAAGTGTTAAGGATGGTGTATCGTTACTTGTTCCCCCGCATTGCCTAGTAGGTGATGAATGGACTCGCATAACAGCTTTGTTGATGCATGAGATGGGACAAGGACAACAACGTCAAAAATCAGATGTTGTTACTAAATGGATGGATGTAAAGGAAGAAGTGACATGGTTCAATCAAGCGTGTAATTATGCGAAAAGTACCAAACTTCGTTGTCGAGACAAAGAAGAGTTTTTGGAAGTTGTTACAGATTTTTACATATGTGAGTGTGATGGCAGAGACTTCGAATATGAGGAAGTTTGGAAGGTTGTAAAAATAATCAGTATTTCATGTAGACCACTCTATTTTCCGTTAATAATAACCCATGGACTTGTGTTTTATTTTAATGGTTTGTTTGTAGTATGTCCTTGTTTTTCATGTAATTGTTGTAATGTTTGTAATGGTTCATGGAATTCTTGTTAGTAATGTATTCTAATGTATTGTGAAAACTAATGCAATGGGCAATTATTAATTGAAATTAAACATAGGAGATGCATCCAATACATAGGAAATACATGAAAATAAAGGTGAACTCACATAATAAACTGAAATATATTTTAAACAAACGGGATATATTTCAAAATATTCCAACGGGCTTCAAACTGGAATTCCAACCTGTTACTTAATGACTTGTATTCCTCTTTAGCAAATTCCAAGATGACCTCCTCAGTAGCATTTAAACGCGTGTCGTCAATTTTGGTATAAAGATCGTTGAATAATAGAACTTCAGTTTTCATTTCATACCATCTTGCTAAGATGTCTAGTTCGTCACGATCATTTCCGTAGTCATTCGGTTTTCAGCGTTGAGAATATTTTTTAAACGGGTCCAAAACATTGGATTGTTCAACTTGCTTGTCTCGTACACATGAATATAAGCACGTGTAAGAGCCAAGAACTCTTCTGTAGCACCTGGTTCCTGGTACGTATTCCTTGTAATTAATAATTTTTAATTCATGAATTTTTCCTTGGACTCGGCGAGTTGAAGGACCAACTCACCGAGTAGGAGCGGGATGAGACGCGGGGTCTGAGCCTCGGACTCGGCGAGTCGGTTCTCGGACTCGGTGAGTAGTCCCTATTTGGGCAAAAACCCTAACCCGGGTGTTTGCACCCTATTTAAGCACTCTAACTCGGCCTCCCTTGTCCCTAACACTTCCAGAGAGCTGTAGAGCGAAACCCTAGCCCCCATATTATTCTTGTGAGTGATTTTTGCTTGGTGAAGGAAGTTTGAATCTTAGAAGATGGAGGAGGTTGAAGATTGCAATGAGGGGAGTAGATCCGAAATCTACATTGTGAGAAGCTTCCATTCAGGTAGAAAAGTTCCTACCTTGATCATTAGTTCATTAGATACCATTTTTGTCCCTAATTGGTGGTTTTCAAGCCCTAAAACACCAAACTCCATGTATTTGTGCTTAATGATCCGAAAGGACTTTAGATCTAGACCTTGTGGACGTATTAGAAGCATAAAGTTTCTGTGGTTGAAGTGATTGAGGTCCCCATTGAGTGTATGACCTCATAAAGAGCGTGGATTTGCCTTTTGGAACTTTTTGGGCAATGCATGCACGTAAAGTTTGCAACTTTACGTGATAAGCATGGCCTAGGAACATAGATCTATGGTTTTGAAGCGTTGCATGTCTCAGATTTGGTCTATATGGGAAATGGGTCAAGGGACTCGACGAGTCCCAAAGAGGAACTCGGCGAGTTCTTTGAAGATGGCCTTAGACTCGGCGAGTTGGATGAACAACTCGGCGAATCTTATGAAGATTTCCTGGTACTCGACGAGTTGTTCTTCAAACTCGGCGAGTCAGATGAACAGTTACTGATTAAGAGGGGTTTAGGTGTTGAAGGTCATACCCTTCGTATCTGCACGCGGAATTAGAAATCTAACGTGTAGCAATGGTCCCAGAAATCCAAATCCTCATAAAGGATGCTCTGGTGAGGATTTGGAAGTGAGTAAGAGATATGCTCGTATGGACTCGGTGACTTATCCTTGGACTCGGCGAGTCGGATCGCGAGCCGGTTCTATCGTCCCAAGTAGTGAGTTAAAGGTGACTCAGTGAGTGGGAAGAGGGACTTGTAGAGTAGGACCGGGTTAGTGGGAGAAGGACTCGGCGAGTCGATGCCATGACTCGACAAGTCCGGTCAACTGGAAGTTGAATTTGACTAACGAGTTAACCTTGGACTAGGGGTGGGTCAGTCATATGACCTAAGGGTGTGTATGAGTGGCTAATCTATGTTTATGATTTATAGGCGGAGGATTACCGATTCAGTAGTCAGGCGCTTAGCAAGGAGACTTCCACCAGCTACTTGTCGAGGTGAATTACCTTCCAGTAGCGGTGGGTCTAAGGACACAATGCCGCCAAACTAGTAGGAGATGTATGATAGATGATTTTCTTTATGATATCATCTAGGTTGCTACTACTTGATATGTTATATGCTAGCATGATACGTTGTATGTGATAGTAATACAGTTCGGTTGTTAGAACCGAAGGGTAGTCAGACACCCCAGTTACGTCTGACAGTATATTTGCATGTTGGCTTGTTATGTTATATGCGTTAGAGGTAGTAGGAGGGGACTAGTCCCCGAGTTCGGTTGTTAGGACTGAAGGGTAGATCAGGCACCCCAGATATGTCTAATAATATGTTTATGTTATATTATATGTGATATTAGTAGTAGGGGTGAAATAGTCCCCGAGGTTCGGTTGTGAGGACCGAAGGGTAGTCAACACCCCAGAATGGCTTGACATGCGTAGGTCGGCACCACAGAATGGCCGTACTGGCTAGGTCGGGCACCCCATAAATGCCTGGCAGTATGTATGTGATCTGATTGTATGGTATGTGGTACGATGGGGGGACTCACTAAGCTTCGTGCTTATAGTTTTTAGTTTTGGTTTCAGGTACCTCTTCAGCGAAGGGGAAGGAGCTGGCGCAGTAGCTGCACATCACACACACACACACACATTGGATTTCCGCTTTATGATATGTTCTGGGATTGTACTCTGACATTATTTTTATTTTCATGTTTTGAGTTTTCAGACACGAGATATGTTTTAGGAAATGATATGATCGGATGATGTTTTACTACAAATGTTTTACAAACCACTTATTTTAAATGAAATTTTTCGGCGTGAAAATTGGGTCGTTACAAGTTAGTATCAGAGCCCTGGTTTGAGGGATTCGGACACACCTTCGGTAGTTTCTGAACTCAAATCAAGGTATTAAAGGATTTCGAAAAAAGAAAAAGTTTTCTAAAGGATTAAGTAAAGAGTTTTAAGAAAGAATGAAGTGTGTGATGTGCGCGACCGACCGAGGTCAAGTAAGTATTCCCCAAGTACCCATACAATGTTATACTATGCTTATCAGTTTTAGTAGAACAACATGCTAGAATAGGACTAAGGATCTAGGAGGATGCCTTACGTGCCTGCTTTATGTGTTCCAGCCTTATGTGAATTGCATGCTAGAAATTGAGTCGACAGCAGTAAAATAGCCTGTTTAGGTTATGCTTGATAGTATGAGTTCAACATTTTATGCTAGTACAATTTCTTGATTATGAGAGTAGTTTGCATGAGTATGCTTCCTTTATCCGAATGTTGCTTGCTCTGTGCTTAGTGGGACTCTGAGTGATGGGAGTTAGCCATTAGGTGAATACGCCACATCACATGTGATCAGGGTTGAATAGTCTCATAGTGCTGGATTTGGCCCTACAGCGCAGCTCTCGTCTGAGTCCAACCATTGTAGGGACGAGTATTTTACTCAAAGGATTATCCGAGCCTCGTCACATGTGATGGTTTTCAGGTGATGGCTAACTGGCATTACAAGGAGGCCTTCAGCAGCTGAGGATTGGTTTAAGTGGAGCTAGAGATTTTCCTAGGGTAAGCCTGGGATAAAGATAGTAGTGGTTAGCAGTGGTAAAAAGGGATCTGGTGGAGTCAAGGTAGTCCTTGAAGAAGGTACAGATAGATGTGGAAGGTAGTATGGGCCCGTACTACTGAAAGCAGAAGATCCGTACCCGAATTAAGGAAGGCTGAGGCAAGACCAGGGAACTTGTAATAGATGCAGTCCCTTTAAGAGGTATCAGTATCACTAATGGTTGCCTATGTGTATTGCAGAATGGTGGTATTACGATCGAGGCCAGTAGTTGGCAGTTCAGGAGAAAGATCAGTTTCCAAGCTAGGGGATGAAAGGCTACGCGAGTTCATCGCGTCAGAGATCACCAGGGGCATCCTTGAGTCGACTCCCATTATCTTCGGGTCGATCAAGGAAGGGATAGTTGAGTTGATGGAGGATCGCCTCAGGGCATTCATGAGAGACATGGCATCTGGCCAGTCGGGATCTTGCACACTGTCCTTTAAGGACTTCAGGGGCAATGATGCGTCGGAATCTCACGGGGCGAGGGACCCCATAGCTGCCAGGCTGTGGATTGCAAACATCGAGTCTGCACAGTTGACTAGCTTCTGCCCCGAGGGGTCGAAGGTGAGATACGTAGTAGGGTGTTTGATAGGCAAAGCTAGAGACTGGTGGGAGTCAATTGGTGACTCATTGGGAGCCTCGGCTGTCGAGGCTATGACCTCGTCGGACTTTGAGACCAGATTCAGGGCAGAGTTTGCACTGGCTGTCGAGCTTCAGTAGCTGGCCAGGGAGTTTTTAGATATGAGGCAAACAACAGAGACTGTGGCGGAGATCACCGCCAAGTTTCAGGAGAGGGAGTTGTTAGTGCCCCAATATGCAGGTGAGGAGGATATGAGGTGGACCCGCTACCATGACATGCTACGAGCTGACATCCAGGAGCATGTTATTTTTTCCGCTTGCCCTACCCTGGATTCCATGATTGCTAGGGCTAGGGAAAGGGAGATTGATCTGGAGCATATCCGGAAGAGGAAGGCAGAGGAGGGGCAGGTTATAGGGGCTTCGAGGAAGAAGCCTAAGGGATTAGATGCTGGTCCGAAAGGCCGGTCAGGACCGGGCCGCTGCAGGAAATGTGGCAGGCCACATGAGGCAGCATGTAGACTGGGATCATCGGGCTGCTACAAGTGCAGCAAGACGGGGCATTTTAGTAGGGATTGTACTGCCCCTGCACCGCTTATTCATACGTGTGAGTTGATGTGCTTGCACTACAACTAGAGGGGCCATAAGAAGGCCAATTGCCCCCAGTTAACAGCAACATCAACGCCATTGAAGGCGCCAACTCCATCGACCCTGCGGATCACTGATGGTCGGCAGGGCAAGGTAGAGGCTCCAGTGGTGAGGAGTCGGGCATTCCAGTTGACTACCGAGGAGGCACGCGCCGCACCTGATGTGGTGACTGGTATGATTCTTTATTTATGCTTTTATGTTATGCTGCTGTAATGTTGATATGTTATATGTATGTGCTCTGCTTAGGATCGTTCCATGTGAACGGTATCCCAGTTCAGGTGTTGTTCGATTCGGGGGTTACCCGATCATTTGTTTCTCTTGCACTTAGCAAGAAGTTTCCTGAGTCTTCGGGCAGATTGGATAGCCCTTTAGAGGTGGAGATTACCGACGATCGATCGGTGCGAGCATTAGAGGTTTTTTGGGATTGTGTATTGAGATTGTTTGAGAAGCGTTATCTGGTGGATCTGGTTCCCATACCTTTGCAGGGGAACAAGGTTATTATCGGTATGGATTGGTTAAGCCCCAATAGGGCAGTGATAGACTGCTCGCAACAGTTGGTGCGAATCAGAACCCCAAGTAGGGGAGAGCTGGTGGCTCAGGGTGAGAGACCACAGCGAGGGCCAGCCTTATGTTCGGCGGCGAGGGCAAGGCACTACCTCCAGCAGCGTTGCGCGGGTTATGTCGCGTATGTTATGGATACCAAGGAGGCGGGTAGAGCGACGTTGGATGAGGTTCCCGTAGTACAAGAGGTGGCGGACGTATTCCCCAAGGAGCTACCTGGGATACCTCCGGAGCGCCAGGTGGAGTTCATGATCGACCTAGCCCTTGGTGTGGCTCCAATAGCCAAGGCACCCTATCGGTTGGCTCCTCCTAAGATGCAGGAGTTGTCAACGTAGCTACAGGAGCTGCTAGACAAAGGATTTATCAGGTCGAGTAGTTCACCCTGGGGAGTCCCGATTCTGTTTGTGAAGAAGAAGGACGGGTCGCATTGGATGTGTATAGACTATCGGGAGCTGAACAAGGTAACAGTGAAGAACCATTACCCACTCCCGAGGATTGATGCTCTCTTTGACCAGTTACAAGGAGCATCTTGGTTTTCCAATATCGATTTGCGTTCAGGTTATCATCAGATGAGGGTCAGAGAGGAGGATTGCAGACCACATTTCGGATGCGCTATGGCCATTATGAGTTTGTGGTGATGCCGTTTGGGCTCACCAATGCTCCTGCCGTGTTCATGGACCTCATGAACTGCGTGTACAGACTGATGCTGGATCAATCTGTGATAGTTTTCATTGATGACATCTTGGTCTATTCCAAGATGCAGGAAGAGCACGAGGGTCGTCTTCAAGAGGTGATGGAGACCCTGAGGAGAGAGAGCTTATACGCTAAGTTCTCTAAGTGTGAGTTATGGTTGCGCGAGGTGTAGTTTCTTGGGCACCTTGTCAACCAGGATGGGATTTCAGTAGACCCGACCAAGGTAGAGGCCGTGATGAGATGGGAGGTTTTGAAGTCTCCATTTGAGATTCGAAGTTTCCTGGGTTTAGCGGGCTATTATCGGAGATTCATCCAGGATTTCTCCAAGATAGTCGTACCATTGACCAGGCTAACAAGGAAGGCTGTGGTCTTTCGTTGGGGGCCTGAGCAGCAGGCAGCGTTTGAGACACTGAGACAGAGATTGTGCGAGGTGCCAATCTTAGCCCTGCCAGAGGGCATAGAGGATTTTGTTGTGTACTGTGATGCGTCCATCTCAAGTTTGGGCGTGGTATTGATGCAAATAGGGCATGTCATCACCTACGCGTCGAGGCAGCTGAAGCCTCACGAGGCGAATTACCCGATGCATGACTTGGAGTTGGGGGCTGTTGTGTTCGCCCTCAAGATTTTGCATCATTACCTCTATGGGGTTCGCTGTACCATTTACATGGACCATAAGAATCTGAGGTACATCATGGATCAGCCGAATCTAAACATGAGGCATCGTCGGTGGTTGGATGTGGTAAAGGATTACGATTGCGAGATCCTTTATCACCCAGGGAAGGCCAATGTGGTGGCCGACGCGCTTAGCCGTAAGGTAGCGCCGATCCGAGATATTTGCCTACAGATGACAGTAGTGACTATGCTGTTGGAGCGGATTCGGGAGGCTCAGCACGAGGCTATGAAGGAGGAACATCGGAAGAGTGAGTGGATTGTGGGACAAGTTTCCTCCTTCGACCATGATAGCCGAGGGTTATTGAATCTTCACCTGGGGCGACAGGTTCTAATGGAGGAGGCGCACAAATCCCGGTTCTCTATCCATCACGGGGCGACGAAGATGTATAGGGATCTTCTTCTAGACTATTGGTGGACCTGCATGAAGCGGGATGTGGCTTAGTACGTTGAGCGGTGTTTGACCTGCAAGAAGGTCAAGGCCGAGCATCAGAGACCGCATGACAAGATGAAACCGTTGGACATCCCGTTATGGAAATGGGAAGATATTACAATGGATTTTATCACAAAGCTTCCCAGGACCGCACGAGGAGTGGATTCGATATGGGTCATCATGGATCGATTGACCAAGAGTGCCCATTTTATTCCAATTCAGGAGAGCATATCGGCTGAAAAGTTGGCCGATATCTATATCAGGGAGATAGTGGTGCGGCATGGGGTGCCAGTATCCGTGCTTTCAGATAGGGATGTGCGGTTTACTTCCAGGTTTTGGAAGAATGTTTATGACGAGTTGGGGCATTTTAGCACCACCTTTCACCCGCAGACAAATGGTCAGAGTGAGCAGACCATCCAACCTCTAGAGGATATGTTGTTGGCATGCGTGCTAGACTTCGATGGTAGCTGGGATACCTATCTTCCGGTAGCTGAGTTCTCGTACAACAACAGCTACCACATGAGTACTGATTGACCTCCCTTCAAAATTTTGTACGGGAGGAGGTGTCAGAACCCGATATGTTGGGGTGAGGTTGGCCAGAGGGTCATGGGGAGCACCGAATTGGTGCTTAAGATGACCGAGATGATTCAACAAGTTCGGAGAAGGCTTCAGACTGCACAGAGTCGGAAGAAAAGTTATGCTGACAACCACCGTTCAGACTTGGAATTCCAAGTCGGGGATATGGTTCTTCTGAAGGTGTCGCAATGGAAAGGCGTCATCCGATTCAGAAAACAAGGCAAGTTGGGCCCAAGGTACATCGGGCCATTCAGGGTTGTAGCCCAGGTGGGCAAGGTGGCATATAGGTTGGATCTGCGAGCCGAACTCAGTCAGATCAACAACACTTTCCACGTCTCTCAGTTGCGGAAGTGTTTGGTGGACGACTCGGTAGTGGTATCTCTGGAGGATATTCAGTTCGATGAAAGCCTGAATTACATTGAGCGGCCTATGGTAATCCTTGACAGGAAGTCAAAGGATCTGAGGAACAAGAGGGTGGAACTAGTAAAGGTGCAATGGCAGCACCGGAAGGGATCAGAGTGGACTTGGGAGCCGGTGGAAGAGATGATCGAGCACTACTCCGAGTTGTTTCAGGATGGAGCAGCAGACTTCGAGGATGAAGTCTAAAATAAGTGAGGGAGATTTGTAGCACCTGGTTCCCGGTACGTATTCTTTGTAATTAATAATTTTTAATTCGTGAATTTTGCCTTGGACTCGGCGAGTTGAAGGACCAACTCACCGAGTAGGAGCAGGATGAGACGCAGGGTCTGAGCCTCGGACTAGGCTAGTCGGTTCCCGGACTCGGCGAGTTGGCCCTATTTGGGTAAAAACCCTAACCCAGGTTTTTCACCCTATTTAAGCACTCTAACTCAGCCTCCCTTGTCCCTAACACTTCTAGAGAGCTGTAGAGCGAAACCCTAGCCCCTATATTGTTCTTGTGAGTGATTTTTGCTTGGTGAAGGAAGTTTGGATATTAGAAGAAGGAGGAGGTTGAAGATTGCAAGGAGGGGAGTAGATCCGAAATCTACACTGTGAGAAAGCTTCCATTCAGGTAGAAAAGTTCCTACCTTGATCACTAGTTCATTAGATACCATTTTTGTCCCTAATTGGTGGTTTTCAAGCCCTAAAACACCAAAGTCCATGTGTTTATGCTTAATGATCCGAAAGGACTTCAGATCTAGACCTTGTGGACGTATTAGATGCATAAAGTTTCTATGGTTGAAGTGATTGAGGTCCCCATTGAGTGTATGACCTCATAAAGAGCTTGGACTTACCTTTTGGAGCTTGTAGGGCCATGCATGCACGTAAAGTTTGCAACTTTACATGATAAGCATGGCCTAGGAACATAGATCTATGGTTTTGAAGCGTTGCATATCTCAGATTTGGTCTATATGGGAAATGGGTCAAGGGACTCAGCGAGTCCTAAAGAGGAACTCGGCGAGTTCTTTGAAGATGGCCTTAGACTCGGCGAGTTGGATGAACAACTCAGCGAGTCCAATGAAGATTTCATGGTACTCGACGAGTTGTTCTTCAAACTCGCCGAGTCAGATGAACAGTTACTGAGTAAGAGGGGTTTAGGTGTTAAATGTCCAACCCTTCGTATCTGCACACGGAATTAGCAATCTAACGTGTAGCAACGGTCCCAGAAACCCAAATCCTCATAAAGGATGCTCTGGTGAGGATTTGGAAGCGAGTAGGAGATCTGCTCGTATGGACTCGGCGAGTCGGATCGCAAGCCGGTTCTATCGTCCCATGTAGTGAGTTAAGGGTGACTAAGTGAGTGGGAAGAGGGACTTGTAAAGTAGGACCGAGTTAGTGGGAGAAGGACTCGGCGATTTGGTGCCATGACTCGGCGAGTCTATTCAACTGGAAGTTGACTTTGACCAAGGAGTTGACCTTCGACCAGGAGTGGGTCAGTCATCTGACCTAAGGGTGTGTATGAATGGCTAATCTATGTTTATGATTTATAGCTGTAGGATTACCGATTTAGCAGTTAGGCGCTTAGCAAGCATACTTTCAGCTGCTACTTTTCGAGGTGAGTTACCTTCCAGTAGCGGTGGGTCTAAGGCTACAATGCCGACCCACCAGTAGGAGACGTATGATAGATGATTGTCTTTGTGATATCATCTAGGTTGCTACTTCCTGATATGTTATATGCTAGGATGATACGTTGTATGTGATAGTAGTAGAGTTCGGTTGTTGGTAAAGAAGGGTAGTCAAACATCCCAGGTATGTCTGACAGTATGTAATGATATGTTTGCATGCTGGCTTGTTATGTTATATGCGTTAGAGGTAGTAGGAGGGGACTAGTCCCCGAGTTCGGTTGTTAGGACCTAAGGGTAGCTCAGGCACCCCATATATGTCTGATAATATGTTTATGTCATATTATACGTGATAGTAGTATTAGCGGTGAAATAGTCCCCGAGGTTCGGTTGTGAGGACCGAAGGGTAGTCAGCACCATAGAATGGTTTGACATGGGTAGTTCGGCACCCCAGAATGGTCGTACGGGTAGGTCGGCACCCCTGAATGATCGTACCGTGTAGGTCGGGCACCCCAAAAATGCCTGGTAGTATGTATGTGATATGATTGTATGGTATGTGGTATGATGGGGGGACTCACTAAGCTTTGTGGTTACAGTTTTTAGTTTTGGTTTTAGGTACCTCTTCAGCGAAGGGGAAGGAGCTGGCGTGGTATCTGCACATCACACACACACACACATTGGATTTCCGCCTTATGAGATGTTCTGGGATTGTACTATGACATTATTGTTATTTTCATGTTATGGGTTTTCATACACGAGGTATTTTTTATGAAATGATATGATCGGATGATGTTTTACTACAAATGTTTTACAAAGCACTTATTTTAAATGAAAAGTTTGGGCTTGAAAATTGGGTTGTTACATCTTCATTGCTCCATGATATAGAACTCATTTTGATTGCAACAAAGAGAGTAAAATCTCAAAAACAATATTTGAACAGCTGTATTGGTTGTTTAGTATACTATTTATTTAACTTAATGTCAATTTATAGTAGTTTATACACAAAATCGCAGTCCAATCTTCTAATATGTCTGCAATTCATAGTCAAAATTAACTGACGATCGTAGTGTACAATACTAATAACACAACATATCACTGTTCGAGTTGACAAGTTACCCCTGTCGAATGACAACACAATACACTGCTACTTCAGTTGACAGACCATTGCACCGGTAAAATAAGGAGTCTCTATAAAAAGTTGTTAATATCCATTTTAATTGTATCGTATTACTTCCCCCTTGAAATTATGGACTCACCTGTACCACATATATGGAGGAACGAAGAGGAGGTAGCTTTTGTTCAAGCTTGGATTATAACTGTAGAGGAGGATTTTCCACCGGGTCCCCCACAAGTTCGCACTGGATCATTTTGGTTTCGTGTCTGTCATTTGTTTCACCATTTAATGGGGCGTACTTAATATCGAAGAAGAAGAGATGTCAAAGCAAAGTTTCTGGATTTGAAAATAAAGGTGAAACAATTTCAATGTATTTATAACAAGTTGGATAATGAACATGCAAATATGGATGAAGACATTCTGCGATATGTGGCTTTGGAACTATACCGTTTTGAATATGATTGTAGCGAGTTTACCCACTTAGATGCATGGAATCTTTTAAAGAATGTCCCTCATTTTTAATATGCATGTTGGTTAAGTTAATTTTTTTTTCGTTAGTTAAGTTGATTGGTGTTGTATGTGTGTTTAGTTACTATTTAATAAATGTCTCTTACTTTTAATGTATGTTGTTTCCTCAATCGCTAATAATACGACATAAATTAAATAACTAATACATAATATGACATAAAATATAAATGGGGCACATGAATAACTAGTACATAACACGACATAAAATAAAAACGGGGTACATAAATAACTAAGACGACATAAAAAAATGGGGTACATAAATAACTAATACATAATATGACATAAAATATAAAGGGGCTACATTAATAACTACTGCATTGAGGGAGGTAACAGGACCATCGTTTCATTTGGTATTTCCCAAAGCACATGTGATGGTATAGTCTTCACCAACTCAGATCCATATGCAAGTCGATACACGAAATTAGTGAACTTGTAATCAACCATTTTGTGAATGGCTTCAGACGTACGGGTATACCGTTTTTTTGCCATTTCCCACAACTACATACCCTTCATTCAAGTTGTAGGTTCGTGGTGACAAAATTGACATCGACTTCAAATGTATCCCCATACAAACATCTTGCCATCCAATTATAAGACTTGTTGACATGTTTTTGAACCTTACTCTCAACATAAGGGGTCAACCCACCAGACAACCTCCCTGGAAAATTTGATAATTTTAGAAAAATATTAACACAAGAAAAAAACTAAATATAACAATCTCCCTTACCCGCCACTTCAGCCCATTCAGCATACTTTGATTGTATCGAGATATTGATTAACTCAATTATCGTTGTTATAGGAAACTCACGTGTAGATCTAATTTGCAAAATTTTAGGGATGTCAATCGATTTAACATTGTAACGTACTTTTGGGAAAAATGCTCGTGTCGATTTTGAAATTGCTATATCGTCAAGCCAATAAATTGGACTCCTAAGCAAGGTGCAGAAAGGTTGTTTCCTACATACACTTTGCAACCTTTCCAGACACAAGTAAGAACCATGAACACTATATGCATTGCATGACTTCCAAAACAACGATTCGGCTTCCGTATTGTTATTTCCGACAAACTCACATATTTTTCGAGCTATATCTTTAGGACAATATCCATGATACGAATCTGGGTAGGCACTCTGAACACCAAAGTCTATTTTATCACATAGGTTGCTTATGAAACCAACCTCTGCATCCTCACCTAAACAATCTTTTAACCTCATCATGAACTATCTCCATGATTCTTTAGACTCTAAGGTTCCCAAACCAATTGATAAGAGTAGGGGTTCATGATTTCCATCTAAAGCCACTGCAAAGTACATTGTTGTCAGATAGCTCCCAATAAGGGGTAAAAAAACAAGTTCATTTCATGAGAGATAAGTAAAAAGTACGAATCTAAATAAAAAACAAACATATATGAGTGATAAGTAAAAAGTAATCGAGATACATTACCATGAAATATTATATAACTCAATAAAAGAAATATGTTATACCACGCAACCTAATGCAACAAAACAGAATTGAAAGCGGTTGATATTTGTTTTCTTAATGGATGTGAAGGTATCAGGATTTGTTCTTTGAAGATTATGCAAGAATATTGGTAGCTGAGAAAAGCTTCTTCCGGTGTAAGTACTCATTTTCACAAGCAATGAAAGTGTTTTACAATCATCACACAAATGCAATTATAATTATATTGAAATTAGTGTTTCTCTACAGATCATACTTCATAGTTCAACTTTTTAAATTCATAATCAAACCAGTTCATTTCATAGTAAAAAATCACTGACCGACAAGACAAGACAAGACAATGTATTTGTCTGCAGTTCATAGTTTAACTTTTTGAATTCATAGTCAAACCGATTCATTTCATAGTCAAACATCATTAATCGACAAGACAAGACAAGACAACACATTGTACTTGTCTGCAATTCAGAGTTCAACCTTTTCAATTCATAGTCAAACAAGTTCATTTCATAGTCAAACATAATTGTCTCTAATATAATTTCTTCTATAAATGGGTGTAAGTCATTATGAGAAATTTATCTGAGAAAGTAACTCCTATTTAATAGAAAAATAAGGCTAATGGCATACTGCAATTGCAGAGGTGAACGTATCGTGAGGATTTCGGGTACAGCTAAAAACCCAGGAAGATTGTTTTACACTTGCCCATATTTGGTATCATGTTCTTAACGTCATGCATATTTAAACCCTCGTGTTTACATGACAACAATTCTTACTGTCTATGTTTAAATTCATAGGGACCAAAATGCTGGTTTATCAGTTGGGTTGATGAAGAAAAGGACCAATCATCTATGGTAATAGCTAAAGTAGCTAACTCTAATAAGCTCTTTCAATCAGAAAATAAGAAGTTGAAGATAGCGTTGGTTTGTAGTTGGGTGTTGTTCTTGGCAGTTCTTGTTTACAAGTTGTAATCTTTTTAAAATGTTTTGATAGTTTTGAAGTTGTTAGGTCAATAAATTGTTGTATTTGTACTTATGTTAAGAACAGTGTACTTGTAACATTCAAACAAATGTTTTTGTCGTTCTTAAGTTGTAAGTATTGATAATTTATTAGTAGGTCATTAATTTGTTGTAATTGTTGTAACGTTAAAACTAAAAATAAACTAATAATCAAATCCAACATTAATTTACATATACAAAAATATAATCCAACTACATAGGACCAAGACTCGACCCCCAAAATTTTTTTGCCATCTCTTGGCGAAACTCTAAAGTTGTGTTCTTTGGGTCAATAAGTTCACGGTTTGGTTGAGCTGAGACTAATTGCTCCATAAACAAACAAACAAAAAACACCACAATCTCTCAAATGACTACTTTGTTGGGGAACATTTTCTTCATAAATGAATTGCATATTCAATGGAATCCTTGGGATGTTCCTTCGGGCCCAATAGTTAATCTTGTCCAAATAATTTGCCACCCGAGATTCAAATTTGGTAAAGGTTCCATCAGATTTGAATTTTTAATAAGCCACTCTACCGGGACTGTCATAAATATGGACTTCCATTGACGCCAATCGTAGTTACCCAAATAGCCAGTGATTAGGTGATGAATGAATCGGCAATAGGACATGTATAAGGATAAGAAAAAAATTATGTTTTTTATATCACAATACAAAAACATAACGACAATATCGATAATATTTTGAATTTAATAAATTAAGTTTACCGTATCAACATCCCACCAAGCAACCACGCAGTTGGGGTACGTAGCAATACCAGCCATAAACGCCCTACTGGGGATGGAACTGATTTCCGTTCACCATATACATACTCTTGAAATGACATATAATAACAAGATGTCATCTCACCATCACTTGGTAACATGTTTTGTCTTGGTGGTTGTCCCTCCTAAAAAATTAAACATATTAAAAATACATATAAAAGTATAATAATGAAGTTTATTAATAATAAACAAAATATTTATAAACCTGTATCTTTGAAAAAATCTTGTTCACATCAACCCATTTCAATTTTTTTGTCGCACTCCGTCGTTTCATCCGAGGCATGTCTCTATTTTTTTTCAATACAAATCCACATGCACGAACAGTCGGAAGCATCTCATATATCCATATCTACAATATTTACAATTACAGTAATAAAAGTTAAAATTAAAATAAAAAACATAACAATAAAACAATTTAAATATAAGAAAATTTGTATACCCTTATTAGAGTCGTAATCCTGAGATGGAGTATTTTAAAATTTGACAATGCTTAGGAAGTGATATTTATTTATCTTGCTCCATGTATCCTCAAGTTCATCAAAAATAAAATCCCATAGATAGCTACCCCAAGCAAAACTAACAAAACAAAAAAAAAAAACAAAATTAGTTATAATATAAATGAACTTTAATAAAATAAAACTTTCAACATAAACAAAATATACATGTTCCAAACATCCAAATTCTCAGCCAAAAAAATCAATCGTGTGGCACCCGATCATTTATTTATTTTCCCAAAAAACCTTCACACAAAATGTATATCAAACATACTCTAACTACATCGGCGTTGTCAACTTCTAAGAATGTTTGATTTAAAATTAAACATTTCAGGTCGCCAATTTTCACCGAACTATTTGTATAGTTCGGAAATAGCCGCTCATGCAATAACCATTTTTTTTTCCTAGTTACTAATTTTTCCGACACTTTTTTCCCGATGTTTTTTGGATACTCACCAAAATTGAAGCCGGTTATCAAACAAAACTCTTCCGGCTCATATACCATTTTCGTATTGCCTACTCTAAAATATAACCGTTTTATTCCATCTGGAGATAAAACAGAGTCCGACCGGATCTTATGAAGGAACATTTTATGGAACAACAATCCGCCCCCTTGTAAATGAGGGACATCCAACAAATAACCAAATACGATATCTCTAAAAATGTCACCACTGACACCATCTAAAACTTCAAGTACTTCTCATATATTACAGCCGGAACGTTTTAAGTTTACAATTGTTTTCAAATTGAAATAATTAAAAATCATACTGCAAAAAACACAAAAACATATTAGAGAACTAAACAAATATTTTGTTTTTAAAATATATGATTATTAAGTGTAATAAGTACATAAACAATAATAATTTATTAATGCAAATACAAATATTTAATAAATAATTTATATATTTACGATAAAAAACAATAGCATACACATAGTATAACAATTTTTCAACTTAAACGAGAAATATATAAACAATTTTCCAAGTTATACGACAAATGTATTTACAATAAAAAACAATAACATACACAAATAACCAAATAACATTTTCTTAAACGATTTTTCAACTTAAACGACAAATATATAAACAAATTTTATCTTCCTAATTATATAAAATAACATTTTCTAACCATATAAACAAACAGTTTTTCAAATAAAACGACAACCAAATTAACAATTTTGCAAGTTATACGATAAATATATACAAATTTTCAACTTATAAGACAAAATACAAACAATTTCTAACGATACTATACAAAGTTTTATACTTCAAAAACAAATATATACAAATTTTCTACTTATACGACAAATATATATACAAACGACTATTATCCACATACTGTAATTTAACTATTTTTCAATTTATAGAAACAATTACACGATAAGAATATACAAATTTCAAGTTATACAACAACTAAGCAAAGGACAAATAACATATTGTAAACATTATTCTAACAATTTATTTAACTAATAACTTAAAAAAGACGCATATTCTAACTATTTTACTAAATGTACAACCACCCGATGCACACTCTACGTAGTCTCTACTTGTATATTCAAACAACTACTAACAAAATAGTATTTAAACTTCAAGTATACTAATAACAAATATTAAAACTATCAAATACAATAAAATTACCCTTTCACAAACATTATAATTTCTTTTTTTTACACTAACTAATATAATAAATAATAAAATAATAAAGAGTTAAAACATTAAAAGAGTTAAAATCTAACAATATTTGTGGGATTGTTGAAATAATCCTCCATTTTCTTCAAAAAATCGCCAAAATCGCCCCGAGAGAGAGAGAGAGAGAGAGAGAGAGAGAGAGAGAGAGTTTCTATAATGAAGAGTGAAAAATGAAGAAAAAAGTTTATATAGGAAAATCCGGAGAAGATCGCAGATGGAAGGCAATTTCGCAGATGGACTTTTCCATTTGCGAATGTACAAGCAGCTAAGCACAATTGTGATTTAGCTGCTTGTATATTCGCAGATGGAAAGCCCAAATCATAGATGGGGCTATTCCATCTGCGAAATTTGTGGCTATTTTTGCAAATTCGATTTTTTTTGGCTATTTTTGTAATGTAATTAGTGTAAATGATTATTTTTGTCATTTTCTCTTATATATATATATATATGTATATATATATATATATATATATATATATATATATATATTTGATCATTTAACTTGTTAAATGAGTTCACTTGTTATCATTGTTATCTGTGATAGCCGATGATACTAGTAATATGTGAACATATTTAACAAATAAATGGTCAAATGTATACAAAAAATACCTAAATATGAACAAAACGATAAAGATAATTACCCTTATAAGTTATTTCCCTTAGCTTGGCCCTACAAACATGCTATTTCCCACCTAGTATAGTTAGGAAAGACGGTTGAATTGATATAGATTCTTGAATAATATTGATATAGATTCTTGAATAATATATGGAAAAAATGTCCACCAAAAGTTTATAGGATTCAAGTGTATGTTCATAATAGATTATACTTTGATATCAAATGGTATGTTATCGTATTAGATTTTCGATAAAATTTCATGATTGGTCTATCACTAATTACAATTATGGTGGATATCACATCATTGTCACTTTACCAAGACACATAATACCACAAAATTGATATACATACTACTATACACTACCACACATTATTTTTTTGTAATTAAAATTAAATAAAAATATAATGAAAATATTAGATTTTTAATTAAATAAAAAGATTACAATACATAAATTTAAAGAATACCAAGCAAATAAAAAAATTAGAAAAGAAATACAAAAACAAAAGTTTCATAAAAACATAATCTAAAGATAGGGAAATCTCCAAAAAAGTCCTAAGATTTTAGTCTAATTTATGAAAAAGTGCTGAACTAATTTTTGTTTACAGAAAACACACAGAATACCGGCTAAAACTTTGAAATAACCCTTTTGGCTGGTTTCGAACATTTAGCCGGTATTATGTCCTTTTTCGTTAGTTTGCTCAAAATATTAGGATTTTTCTGAAAATTACTCGATAACCAAAATATTGAGACTTTTTTGAAAATTACTATGGTATTAATGGATATTATTATTAATAAATCATTTATAAACATAAATTTTTTTATTATAAACAAAAGAAATACATTTGTTGCTAATTTCTAGGAATAAAATTGTCGACTATGTACTTCTCTATTGTTTATTGACCACTTCAAAGTCTCTATGTTCTTCTTATGTATCGTTGTGAGTGTCATAGTAAGAAGTACTCTATTAGGCGTGCCCAATACAAGAGTTGATAATATTTATTAATACACAATCAATAAGTGTCTACTTTCTATTAGGCATGATGCTATATGATCACATGTTATTAGAAAATATCATTACACGAACATATAGATCTTTCATTATGTTCTTTAACCTAACTACCACCTAACCTCCAAACATTACCCGGTAACAACCATAAAATTACACACATCTATCGAGAGTGAAAAGTAAACTTTAACTCACAAGTTCAAATAGATAATCAACCTTCACTTGTTTCCATATAAATTATAATTCACGGTTCACTTTTCACATTTTATAGATGTGTGTTAGTCGATGGTTGTTAACATGTAAAATATGAATGTTGGTTGGTAGTTAGGTTAAACAATGTCACACCCCCAAACCAGAACAACGGAATCGTTCAAGGGTGGATGACTTCATGTAGTATCGTAACAGTTGAATACATAGTATAGAAAGTAAACACAACCATCATATATATAATTTAAGAGTTACATTGTTGGATGATACTTGTTTCAAAAACAAATTACAATATGATGACAAAATGGGTTTAAAACTGACGCTTTAGCATCACTTCACCAAAAGCTGAAGTTTACCTGTATTACTCAATCCCCGAGAAATACAAGTAGATTTGAAAGAGTAGATCAACATTTAAGTTGGTGAGTTCATAAGTATTTAATGTCAATGTTTGTATAAATTTAAATGAATTTGTTTGTAGATGTTTGAAAACTCCTAGAATATCCCATATTTTCTACTAGTATAAAAGTAGTCTTCTACTAAGACCCGACTGTTTCGAATGTTATTTCTAAAATTTTAATATTTTTCCATAAGTGTAAGGTAGTTAAAAAGTTCCAAAGATTATTATGCAATAGTGTTTTTCATGCCTATAATAGAAGATTTATGTATGTAAAAGAATCGCTAAGGCATTGGATAACCCTGCAAATCAACGTGTTTTTAATACTCCATGTGAGTTTTATAACCATACTATTGACTTAGACTGCATGTAACAATGTTCTTCAGGCGTTGGAATGTTATGACGTTTGTTACCCCAGACATGTCGGTCTAATTGCAGCTAACAGTTTAGGTGCGGGATTGTCAATCCCGTATAGATCTATACACAAGTATCACGTTCTCCCTACAAGAGATTATGGTATACAATATAGGACTTTAACTGCATACTCGAAAGTACGTGAAGCTGAACGTCTCACAAAACTTAGTATCAAATAGATTTACGTATGAAAAGCTCATTTGTTCTTGTATATGAAAGTATTTCCCTGATATAGTACTCATAGTATGTAAAATCTCTTGAATATCTAGTAAACTAGACCTATTATTGTTTTTCTTAAATGTATGATTCGTTTGTATGACAAACCCTAGTGCGGTATTAGCTTGGTATGTAAGTATAACATTTGTAATAACTCTATTGAACATTAGACACCAATATATAAATAAAGTGTTTGATATTTATATAACAACATGTTTTTACTCTTGAAGGAAAAATGTTATTGAATAGGTGTTGCATGCGAATGTTTTCATATGATAGTTATGAATCACATATGATTTGTTATATAAAGATAAGTGTAGTAAGAGTTTAATGTCTTCCACACGAGAGTAACCGTGTGTTTACTTGTATCCCCCCCCCCCCCTTTGAAAGTGTACAAAAGCATTTATAAAGAATTTGAAAACATAGTTGTAGGGGTATGAACTCACTTGATACACAGAAGAAGGTGAAACGAAAATTAAGCAGAACTTCGACTAGGGAAAGTTGAATTTCTCGGGATTCTCAAGAATCTCGGGAATCTCGACAATCTCGAGAGTGAAAACCCTTCATTCGTAACTTAGATATGAAGACTGGGGCTTTGGGATGGCTTCGGGGGGTTTAAACGCAAAGCTACAGCATGAGAGGGAGAGAGAGAGAGAGAGAGAGAGAGAGAGAGAGAGAGAGAAGAAATGAGCAATGGAACCTAACACCTTCGGCTGCTATTTATATCCCTATTTTGGGCGCCACGTTGTGGTACACGCCACCACATCATGGTGAGGGATTATATCCTCTTCTATTGAAGAGACGTTTCCTGGCGCACCTGACACCCATCAATCACAATACCACGTCGTGGCTTCTTCACCACGTTGTCGCGACCTGATATCCTCAGATTTTGTGCCGAAAACTTGTAAAATTCGTAACTTCTGCGTACAAGCTCCATTTTTAACGTTCTTTGTATCCACGCGTAGGTGAGATTATGCTCTACAACTCCCGTTTAGACTCCGTTGGCAAATTTTGACTTTATTTTTATTTTTATTTATTTTTAATGGGCCGGGACACGAAAAGTTCGTTAAAAATCCATAACTTCTTCATGTGATGTCCGTTCTCGTCAGAATTTATACGGTTGTGCTACTATTGTTGAGATCTTTGATTCTCATTTAGGTTGTATCAGATAAAAATCTCTCGATCTCTATTTCAAGTATTTTAGCTGTCTGCTGCTATATTATGAACTTTGGAAAAATCATAACTTTCTCATACGAAGTCAGATTTGGGCGTTATTTTATATACGCACACAATCTAATGATATCTACAACTTTCATTTAGATACCTAAGGCTAAATATAATTGTATTGAAACTTCGTGTTTTAGGTTTATTAGTATTGCTGGTTTTTACTGTGACTCTTAGATTGGCCATAACTTCTTCGTTATAACTAGGTTTTTAGTGTTCTTTATATTTCTGAAACCCTTGATATGATGTTTATCATTTTATGTAACCTAATAGAGACTTTTGAACATTCAAATTTTGATGCAAATTTCATTACATTAAAAGAGATTACAATTCTTGACCTTTTAGGTCATTACATTGATTCGAAAATATCGGGTTGTCACAAACAACATAAGAGGAACACCAACATTAGAAGAATGCTAACTAAGTTCATCTCACCATCATACCCACAACAATGCATAGGAAGAATGTAGAGAGTTTGAGTGGTCACGAAGCAATAGAGTACTTAGACCACCAATTTATTCATAGAAATTAGCAACAAATGTATTTCCTTTTTTATAATAAAAATATTTTTTATGTTTGTAAATGATCTGTTAATAATAATATCCATTAATTTCATGGTAATTTTCAAAAAATACTAATATTTTGGTTATTATGTAATTTTTGAAAAAGTCCCAAAATTTTGAGCAAACTAACGAAAAAGGACAAAATACTGGCAAAATCTGCTAAACCGGTCGAAAAGGGTTTTTTTGAAGTTTTAACCGGTATTCTGTGCTTTTCTGTAAATAAAATTTAGTTTGAGACTTTTTCTTAAATTGAACTAAAATATTAGGACTTTTCTGGAGATTTCCTTTTAAAGATATTACTAGTCTTCATTCATGTTTTGTTAGTATAAATGTACCATGGTCTTCTTAAAGATATTCACACGTTTCAACATTTTGAATATTAGGTACTCTTGTTAAAAATTCAGTCAAACCGAGAATGAACTATTAATCCGAGTTAACTATGTTTTTCTCATTGTATGTGCAAATCATTCTACGTACATGTTTAATAACCATATTATGCAGTATAATACATGGATACAATATTGTTTTTAACCAGTGGTGGAACCAATTCGTTAGTAGGAGTAGCACTTGCTACCCTTCATTTCTCCCTACATATGTTAAAATTATATATATATATATATATATATATATATATATATATATATATATATATATATATATATATATATATATATGGTGTACTAGTAAATTTAAGAATTGAATAATGCTCATAATCTAAGTAAAAATTGTAAAGCTTTAAACTATTTTCGGTTAATGAATGACCCGCTAAATTAAAACAGTAGCCCATGCAAAAAAAAATTAAAAAAAATTAAAAAAAAATGCATGGACAAGACAAAAACCTTATTTGGCATCTAGGCTTCTTTTTCCCACTATCTCATAGATAAGGTTGGCTAGCTGTTTCTTTGGCTAGGCTTTTGTTTTCCCACTAACATAGGCTAGGCTAGTTGCTTATTTAGCTTGACTTCTGTTTTTCCACCGGCAAGAATGAAATAAGGATCATTTATTAATTACTTTTCTTTGATTGTTAATGTTTTTTAGGTTAATTTAGTTGTTCAAATCAAAATAAAAAATTAGATAATTAGTTATGTTGTTTGTAGGATTTTATTGAAACCTTTTTAAAATAAAATTAGATGTTGGCAATGGTAGTAGTGATAAAAGTGGTGGAGTGTATTCAACAAATAGATAAATGCTGATGTCAACTTTAAAATATAAACATTTTGCGCTAGTTTGATATATCTAATGCAATCGTATTTAATTAAAAAGAATACTTATTATCATTTATTAAGAATATTTTGTGCTACCCGTAACAGAAGTTTTTCGTTCCACACTTGTTTTTAACCTTTCTATATCATAGAGTCTGTGCAACATATTTCAATACATGTCATATCTGCCTGAGAACTTTATATGCCCGCTTTATGTCATTTCTAGTTTATTCCTAATTTTTAGACAAAATTACATAAATGATCCTCATGGTTGATAAAATCGACCAATTATGGTCACAGATGGTTCCTGTGCTTTCAAAATCTTGCAAAGACGATTCTTTTAACTAACGGTGTTAATTTTTTCAGTTAAGACCTATGTGAAATGACATATTTGCCCTTCATGCATAAGGACGCTTTATGTAATATGTTTCTACCATATGGACCATTTATGTAATTTCCTCTATTATTTTTTTTTTATTTATTTTAATTATATATTTAAGGATTTAGATTTGTATAAATTTATTGTTTAATATATATATATATATATATATATATATATATATATATATATATATATATATATATATATATATATACATGCTAACATTTTTTAACGTTTTGCTCAAATTATTTTTTCTAATCTTTTTGACATTTTCTTCAAGCAAATTTATTAATGTTTTTTATTTTGACGTTTCATTCGAATATTATTTATTTATTTATTTATTTTTTTGATGTTATGTTCGAATACATTTTTCAACTATATAAGGTTGTATAATTATTATTTTTGTAAACTAATTTATTAACATATTTTTATAAAAAAGTGTAAAATGTATGTTAAACATGAATATGATTAATATAGATTAGGTAGACATAGGCTAAGCTGAGACCGCCTCACAACGTTGCCGAGAACGACCAGGTCATTTCACATTAGATTTAAATGTAATTATTTCGATTTTTTTTTTTTTTTTTTTTAGCAGTGTTGTAAAAAATCACAACGCAAGGATCTCTAATCGGCCAAGTAGCGCTTAGGGATTAATCTGAGATTAAACAAGACCTAATTGTGATTTTTACCAACACTGCTAAAAACAAAATAAATAAATAAATAAATAACTCGAAATGATTACATTTAAATTCAATGTGAAATGATCTGGTCGTTTTCGGTAACATTATGAAGCGGTCTCAACGTAGCCTATGTCTACCTAATCTATATTAATCATATTCACGTTTAACAAACATTTTACACTTTTTTATAAAAAAATGTTAATAAATTAGTTTACAAAAATAATAATTATACAACCTTATAGAGTTAAATATTTGAATTAAAAAGTAATAATTATATAACATGATAAACGAAAAAAAAAAATGAAAACATAATTGAATGTGAATTAAGTTACGAATTATAATAACAATAGCCGTGAAATCCTTTAACAAATATAAACATACTACATGTTGAAAAATGTATTCGAACATAAAGTCAAATAAATAAATAAATAAATAATATTCGAATAAATAAGTAAATAATATTCGAATAAAACGTCAAAATAAAAAACATTAATAAATTTACTTGAAAAAAATATCAAAAAAAAAAAAAATTTAAGCAAAACGTTAAAAAATTATATATATATATATATATATATATATATATATATATATATATATATATATATACTAAACAATAAATTTAAACAAATCTAAATACTTAAATATATAATTAAAATAAATAAAAAAAATAAATAATAGTGAAAATTACATAAGTGGTCCATGTGGTAGAAACATATTACATAAAGCATCCTTATGCATGAAGGGCAAATAAGTCATTTCACATAAGACTTAACTGAAAAAGTTAACACCGTTAGTCAAAAGGACCGTCTTTGCAAGATTTTGAAACCACAAGGACCATCTGTGTAAAGAATTCGTCATTAGGACCGTAATTGGTCGATTTTGTCAACCATGAGGACCATTTATGTAATTTTGTCTATTTTTTATGAACATCTTTGCTTTTTTAGTTCGATGTATCATATATGACTTCACAAAGGTGGACTAATATGAGTATATCCCATCAGAAAGGTAGTAACCATGCTTGTACTCATGCAGATTCATAGTGAAGGACATATAACGTGCTTTTTCGGTCCACATATTGTTTAAAACGGGGGACTAACTAAGAACATTATGGTCATTGTTAGACCTTTCAACCCCAAAGAACGAATGCCACATCCTCAAATCTTGAGATACAACAACTTCCAGTATCATAGTCGGCTCACCTATATCAACTTGAATATATTGACCGTGCTATGCATTTGGACATTTTTTCAAATCCCAAAGCGTACAATCAAGAATTATAATCATTCCTGGTAATCCATGCCTTTCTTCATGTGCCGAATACAATTTCTCAATATCACATGTAGTAGGTTTTCTCAAATAATCTTTGTGGAAAACCTCATGATCACATATGCACTAATGACTTATACACTTAATTTTGATCCTATCAGATACTTTTAAATATTCTCCAGATGCATCATTGACTATATTGTATCCTAAATAATACCTAAGTGCACCTACACATTTCTGTATATTACTAATGCTCATTCTACCTCTAACATCTAATTTTTGTTGAAAATATTCATATCACATCTCCTAAATATTACTAATATGTGAAAATAATATACTGTTAAGATGGAATTGAAGTTCGAATGCATCATCATTATAAAACCAATTATCGGGAAAATGATCATGTACTAAATGTTTATGTGCGGCTTGACGATCACGATTAATAATCGCTCTTGTATAACTAACATTCGTACAATCTTCATTAGCTTTGTTTTTCACAACATCAAAGAATGTCACAATAAACTCCCAATCATCATGTATAATACTCATTTGAGCGCGAAGATGATGGATGGTGGCGATCGAAGGGATTATACCAGCATTCGATTCAATGTGTAACACCCTTTGTAGGTTTCAGAGGCTAACTCTCATGCGAAATACAATTCTAAATGAAAACTAGATAGTAAAGGGGTCATTGTATGTTGGCTTGTAATGAAGTTAGCTAAGTCATCCAAAATGAATTTTCATAGGACCAATTCACTTAACCTGATTAAAGATTAGCCTAATCTTGGTGTCAGCTCAAGCTGAAGATGTAAACTTGAATTGACAAAAAATAGAAAAATATTTTTATAAAATTTTAAATTGTTGATTCATTATTTTTATCCATTTTTATATATTTCTATACAAATAATTCATTACTCTTAAATAGCTAAGACACTTTTTTGACTACAAAAAAATATATCAAACATAAATAAGAGTCATCATCCTTAATTTAACGTTTAGTAGCCATTCTTTTCGTCATCAATGATAATATCGTCCATAGTAAGAGGGATCAACATTCCTATTGATATTTCTTAGATGTTAATTTATTCTTAGGTCACTATAATTTTTCTTTCAAGTTTTATAATATTTTTTACATTTTCAATGTCATCCAAGTAGCCTTTCAAGAAAATGCATACTACTCCCACTCTTTTGGAACGGGCTTGTTCTTCTTGTATATATTTCATACCACTAATGAAAATAGTAGACTCTAAAGTTAATGTAAGGTTAGTGGGTGTAACAGCACTGAACCATACGGTTATGGTGAGGTGGCATCGCGATAGATGTTCTTACATCACCTTGGGTTCGTTGTTGCGGTGACCACCACTGCATGCCTTAAAGTCTACGCACCTCTCTATATAACAATGACACACATGTCAAAAGTAAGCAAGGTACAAGGTATACATTGCATGAGTACAAATAAATGAAGTTTTTCTAAAACAAACATGAACATACAAGTGATTTTCAAGCTAAGCAAAATGTATTATTCTTTATGCATGAAGTAAAAGTAAATAAGCTATCACAAAACAAACCATGAAAACACATGTGATTTTCAAGCCAATGAAAAAATATTTTTCTTAACGCAAGAAGTAGAAGCTAATCAAAATGTATTTTTCTTAATGCAAGAGGTAGAAGGTCTCCTTTGATAAACAAAGCATAACACATTGTTTCATCAACCTTGTGGCGTTGATTTTACTTTTATGTTATTAAAATTAAAATATAACTTTATATATTTCTTAAATTATACTTTTATACTTTTATTTAAAAATGAAAAAAAGAAGTAAAAGAAAGTTTGAGGTGGTTATTTTCTAAATTAAAGGGGCGGTAAAGAGAGAGGGGGATGACATAATATTGATGAGGCAACAAAAAAGTAAAGGGAGAACACCCCACCCTAAAAAGATTGGAGTGTAATAAATTATGTGCCATGGTGGCTAGAAATCGAAAACTATGTTTATTTTAAAGACAAAATAAATTGTTAAAGGCAACTCGAACATTTGGAGCATTCTCCTGGGAACATTTGGAGCACTTAGAACAAAATGTAGCACTTGATGTTCATCGAGCATGTGACAAAGGAACATATCATTTGAGATGGCTTTGGATCATCTGAAAAAGGAACATATCAAGTGTCAGAGGAACAAATAATCTAAAAGACTGTTTGGAGTTACTTGGAATGGTGTGACAACCCGAAGTTCGTTTCATCGCTGTAACCCGTTTCCGTCTATAAAATTCGTCTTTTTCGAATCATTTCCATTTACATTTTAAACTTAAGTAATTTATTTCGAGACTTCTATTATGACTTAATTAGTATCCAAACCCATTAGAAACTCAAGAAAACACCCCAATATGATAATTAGATAAATTTCAGAATTGTTCCGCTGGGTTACGACAACTTAATCGGGTGCGACCAAAAGCCTCGTTTAACGTCGGTATCGGGTAGAATTCCACCGTGTCCCAAACCTGAACCATATATAAAGTTTTTAAGCCTCATTTGAAGCCTTTTCACACTCTCTCTAACCTCTCTCCTCAAATCCAAATTCTTGATCCATAATCACTCATTTCAAGCTCCAAATCATCAAGGTAACTATCCTAGCTCCTAGTATAACATCTTTAGCCTTCATTTTCGAGTTCAAATCATGATTTAGGACCATAAACATGTGTTTACGGCCCTGGAACACTCTTGAGCCGTGAACACATATAACATGGGTTTTGGAGCCCAAAAACCCTTCCAAACCACATTAGGAGCTTAGATATGACTTAGGGGCTTACCAAACTGGACTTAGAACAACTTGAACTCATCATTTAAGGAGTAAACATGATTTTACTGCCAAGAACATGCTTGGGCCATAAACACCCATTCATGGGTGGTAAACTCCTTCTAAGGTGTTAAATTGCCATTTAAACACACAAATAGCCTTGAAATAAAGTCTAGAAGCAACCACAAACGAGTTAGAGGCCTTAAACTTAATAAAAACCACTCATATAGGAGCTTACGGCCGTAAACCCCCCAAGGATGGGTTCCTGGGCCGTAAACTCCTAAAACATGGTCAAATGATGCCCTAAATTCCATCCAAGGTTTGTAAAATGAGTTTAAATCACATGTGATTGTCCTAACACCACCAAAACACATAAGGAATGGGTATGAGGGAGCTTACAGCCGTAAACTCCTAGTTTACTGCAGTAAACTCCATTAAATGGTCCATATGTGAGTTTAATCCATTCCTATGCCCTAAATTTGATCCTAGCCAATTTTCCCAAGTGAAATAAGACCATTTAGCACCATAAAACCCCTCATCCATGAGTTCACGGCCGTGAACTCATGTGAAGTTGGTATTAGGGCCGAAAACTCCATAAGGAGTTTACTCTTGAAGAGTAAACACATTATCCAAGCCATATACATCCTTAGATGTCACTCAGGTCACTCTAAACACTTGATTTGAAGTGTTTTTGCATCTTGGAGTGTATAATCATATTTAATTAGTGATTTAAAGTCTAATTAGATACATTTGTATATCATTTCACATTACATAGGAACCTCGCGCGTTATCAAGCCCCGAACCGACACTTAGCATCCAATCCGACATGCTTCTCGACTGGTGTGTTCATACCCCTACCCTTTTTCAATGTTTTTCAAATGTTTTCAGGGGGGAATACAAGCAAAAGTACAAGGAAATCTTGTACTCAAACTTATTATTTTAGTTCAAATGTTTATATCTTGTATGTTTTAATATTGAAAAACTGTATTAACCAAATATTTCGAATTACGGAGTTAGCTTTCAGAATAATCACAGATTTCTTGATAAAATGTTCCAATCTATATTATATTTCATAATCTACGAATAATTCATACTAATCATCAATGAGAACTAACAGAATGAATACGAAAATACAACTAGGAATAGAACGAATACGAAAATACAACTAGGAACATAACGAATACGAAAATACAACTAGGAACAGAACGAATACGAAAATACAACTAGGAACAGAGCGAATTTGAAAGTACAATTAGGAACATAACGAATACGAAAATACAACTAGGAACAGAACGAATACGAAAGTACAGCTAGGAATAGAACTAATACCAAAGTAATAATGCGAATACGAATACGAATGCAAATACAAACACGAATAGGATTAGGAGTAGGAATAGGAATAGGAATAGGAATACGAATACGAATAAGAATACGAATACGAACACAAATAGGAATAGGAATAAGAGTAGGAATAGGAGTACGACTACGAATACGAATGAGAATGCGAATGCGAATACGAATACGAACACGAATAGGAATAGGAATAGGAGTAGGAATAGGAATAGGAATACGAATGCGAATGAGAATGCGAATGCGAATACGAACACGAATACGAATAGGAACACAAATATAAATATGAATACGAATACAAATATAAAATACGAATATGAATATGATTAAGAATAGGAATACAAATACGGAGGCACGCATCTAGGTACATTCAAGTGTAACATAACTAGGATATCAGAATACCTAGCTAATATAACAAGTACGATAGATAATCAAACATTACATTGGGTTTCAATAACTAAACTATACCTTTAGGAAAATAAGGGTTTTTCCTGGGATAATAATTGTACATAACCAGAATCGTGTAACTAAACAGTTAACTAAACTTTACGTATAAAAAAATATGGGATTTTCTTGGATAACAAACCTTTCTGGAAAACCAAAGGAAACTTGTACATTTTCAGAAAACAAACCTCTTATGAACTCACCAGATTTATGCAGATTTTCAAACTGCTTGTATTCTCAGGTCCATATTAGACAGGTACCCACAATCTTTTAGAGAAGATGGAGCATACAGAAGACTCGTCTTTACTTTTGGTCATATGATATATGTATAACCTTTGTAACACTTTGCTTTCAAACAAATGTAGTTGTTCATATGTAATGTAATGTCTTGTGTTTACTATGATTACTATGTACATTGGTTGTGATACTTAACATGAAGTCACCTCCGCCCCAGAATGTTTCCGCCTTCGGTTTCGGAGTGTGACAGATTGGTATCAAAGCCCTTGTTTATAGTGAACTAGTATACCAAACCTTACATGGTATAAGACTATAAACACTAAGGGGCCTAAGTGCTTTTAACTAAAAGTATACCTCAAATATAAGTACTTTCAAAAGTATACAAGTATACCTAACCATCGAAATCTGTAACTACAAGTAGAACAAAACATAAGTAAATGGGTGTTGTACGCTGTGGTTAAACCTGGGCCTTTATGTAGTCGTGTCTAGGATCAATATAGCATGGCCAACTATATTCATTCGAGACACGGACAACATGTGCTTGGGAGTGACTGTGGTGTGCGGCATGCCTAAAACTTAACCAATACACAAATAATGAACCGTCGTTGCAACGAGACATGAAATACTATGGGAGTATTTCTCGAGCCAAATCCGTTATAGAAATCCTCATTCCAGCATTGCTCCTCAATCATTCCTTAAGCAATAGTTTATCTGTTTTGATAATTCATTCCTGCTTTATCGCTTAATAGAATTCTATGTCTATCATAAAGAGATATGCCTTGTTTCATATCTCTTGATTCAATACAGAGGACTTACCATCCTCTCTTTCCGGATCTTTTTAAATCAAGATATCTCCAAAGAAAGGACCTAGCCCAAGGAACAACAACTCTCCGCCGCCATACTCTCCTCCATTCAACAAATTTCAGAGAGCCATCTACTTCTCATAGATAGAGCTTTGAAGCATTTATTGGCATGGACTGATTGAATCTCAATCGTGCTGATATCCTTTGTTCCAAAAAATCTATCCATCTCAACCTTCCCCCTGGTCAAAGTCTTATAATCTACGACAATAAACTTAGTTTCAGCCGTTGCCTCAGGTATACTCCTCTTCGACAACCCCCTGCTTGCAATCCTTTTCAATTCTAGTATTGAAAGATAAACTGTTAGCTATTCATTCGAACATCTTCATAAATACAGTCCTCAACTAGTAACCAAAACGTTTACCATCGAGATAGTTAACGATAAGAAAGAAGGCATGTTACATTCTGAAACGCATATCCCGAGGTACATAGAAATTTTCGAAATCCTCATCCGGATTGATTCCGTAGCCTACAAACTCCGATTACCCTCAGGACATAGCAGCATCCATTCGGTATCCCACGTCTCTGTCCTTAAGAAGTACCTACCCGATGAAACCCTAGTAATCTCTTTAATGAGACCGAAATCCATGAAAGTCTGAACCTCATGGTAGAACAAATCGAAATCATAGATCAAGAGAATAACGTACGAAACAAATTCATATCTCAACAGTAAATCTTCGATGGAATGCCACACTAGGACTCGAATTCACTTGAGAGCGCAGAAATCCAACAAAGTAGAAGTATCCGTATTTCTTTCCGAATCCATAAATTGTATCTAAAGTTTGAATTTTGGGATTAAATTCCCTCTAACGGGGGGATAATGTGACAACCCGAAGTTCGTTCCATCACCGTAACCCGTTTCCGTCTATAAAATTCGTCTTTTTCGAATCATTTCCATTTACATTTTTAAAATTAAGTCATTTATTTCGAGACTTCTATTATGACTTAATTAGTATCCAAACCCATTAGAAACTCAAGAAAACACCCCAATATGATAATTAGATAAATTTTAGAATTGGTCCCGCCGAGTTACGACAACTTAATCGGGTGCGACCAAAAACCCCGTTTAACGTCGGTATCGGGTAGAATTCCACCGTGTCCCAAACCTGAACCATATATAAAGATTTTTAAGCCTCATTTGAAGCCTTTTCACACTCTCTCTAACCTCTCTCCTCAAATCCAACTTCTTGATCCAAAATCACTCATTTCAAGCCCCAAATCATCAAGGTAACTATCCTAGCGCCTACTATAACATCTTTAGCCTTCATTTTCGAGTTCAAATCATGATTTAGGACCATAAACATGTGTTTAAAGCCCTGGAACACTCTTGGGCCGTGAACACATATAAAATGGGTTTTGGATCCCAAAAACCCTTCCAAACCACATTAGGAGCTTAGATATGACTTAGGGGCTTACCAAACTGGACTTAGAACACCTTGAACTCATCATTTAAGTAGTAAACATGAGTTTACTGCCCAAGAACATGCTTGGGCCGTAAAATCCCATTCATGGGTAGTAAACTCCTTCTAAGGTGTTAATTTGCCATTTAAACACACCAATAGCCTTGGAATAAAGTCTAGAAGCAACCACAAATGAGTTAGAGGCCTTAAAATTAACAAAAACCACTCCCATAGGAGCTTACGGCTATAAACCCCCCAAGGATGGGTTCCTGGGATGTAAACTCCTAAAACATGGTCAAATGATGCCCTAAATTCCATCTAAGATTTGTAAAATGAGTTTAAATCACATGTGATTGTCCTAACACCACCAAATCACATAAGGAATGGGTATGATGGACCTTACGGCCGTAAACTCCATTAAATGGTCCATATGTGAGTTTAATCCATTCCTATGCCCTAAATTTGATCCTAGCCAATTTTCCCAAGTGAAATAAGACCATTTAGAACCATAAAACCCGTCATCCATGAGTTCACGGCCATGAACTCATGTGGAGTTGGTCTTAGGGCTGAAAACTCCATAAGGAGTTTACTCTTGAAGAGTAAACACATTATCTAAGCCATATACGTCTTTAGATGTCACCCGGGTCACTCCAAACACTTGATTTGAAGTGTTTTTGCGTCTTGGAGTGTATAATCATATCTAATTAGTGATTTAAAGTCTAATTAGATACATTTGTATATCATTTAACATTACATAGGAACCGCGCGCGTTATCAAGCCCCGAACCGACTCTTAGCATCCAATCTGACACGCTTCTCGACTGGTGAGTTCATACCCCTACCCTTTATCAACGTTTTTCAAATGTTTTCAGGGGGGAATACAAGTAAAAGTACAGGGAAATCTTGTACTCAAACTTATTATTTCAGTTCAAAATGTTTATATCTTGTATGTTTTAATATCGAAAAACTGTGTTAACCAAATATTTCGAATTACGGAGTTAGCTTTCAGACTAATCATCGATTTCTTGATAAAGTGTTCCAATCTATATTATATTTCATAATCTACGAATAATTCATACTAATCATCAATTAGAACTAACAGAACGAATACGAAAATACAACTAGGAACAGAACGAATACGAAAATACAACTAGGAACAGAACGAATATGAAAATACAACTAGGAACAGAACGAATACGAAAGTACAACTAGGAATAGAGGGAATATGAAAGTACAATTAGGAACAGAACGAATACGAAAATACAACTAGGAACAAAAAGAATACAAAAGTACAACTAGGAACAGAACTAATACCAAAGTAATAATGTGAATACGAATACGAATGCAAATACGAACATGAATATGATTAGGAGTAGGAATACGAATACGAATACGAATGCGAATACGAATATGAATACGAATACGAATACAAACACGAATAGGAATAGGAATAGGAGTAGGAATAGGAATACGACTATGAATACGAATGCGAATGTGAATGCGAATACGAATGCGAATACGAATACGAACACGAATAGGAATAGGAATAGGAATAGGAGTAGGAATAGGAATACAAATATGAATGCGAATGTGAATGCGAATATGAATACGAATACGAATACGAATAGGAACACAAATATAAATATGAATACGAATACAAATATAAAATACGAATATGAATATGATTAAGAATAGGAATACGAATATGAAGGCATGCGTCTAGGTACATTCAAGTGTAACATAACTAGGATAGCAGAATACCTAGCTAATATAACAAGTATGATAGATAATCAAACATTACATTGGGATTCAATAACTAAACTATACCTTTAGGAAAATAAGGGTTTTTCCTGGGATACAATTGTACATAACCAGCTCGTGTAACAAAACAGTTAACTAAACTTTACATATAAAAAAATATGGGATTTTCTTGGATAACAAACCTTTTTGGAAAACCAAAGGAAACTTGTACATTTTCAGAAAACAAACCTCTTATGAACTCACCAGCTTTATGCAGATTTTCAAACTGCTTGTATTCTCAGGTCAATATTAGACAGGTACCCACGATCTTTTAGAGAAGATGGAGCGTACAGAAGACTCGTCTTTACTTTTGTTCATATGATATATATATAACCTTTGTAACACTTTGCCTTCAAACAAATGTAATTGTTCATATGTAATGTAATGTATTGTGTTTACTATGATTACTATGTACGTTGGTTGTGATACTTAACATGAAGTCACCTCCTCCCCGGAACGTTTCTGCCTTCGGTTTCGGGGTGTGACAAGTGGCTTGGAGCAACTTGGAGTGACTTGGAGAAACTTGGAGCAACATGGTCTAACATGTTGCACCAAGATGATGTTGATCCATAAAGATGTTGCGTCAAGCGAAAAGTAAGTTTGTTGAGCCATGTGAAGATGTTGGACCAACATGTAGAATTTGAGACATGAAGGAGAAATTGTGCCACTTTTAGGAGATGTTGAGCTACGCATGAAGGATGTTGCACCATCATTGCACAAGATGGGCTAACATCATACATGTTGTGCTATCTTAGTGCAATATGCGCCATCTTGGTTTCTTGATGTGTCATGGTATTTCTGATGCACCACATATGCTATGAAGTCCTATATGACTCTTAGAAGTTGGTGATGCTCAAGAACTACACCATGTTGTACTGCAATGATGGATGTTGGGCCACTCGTGTTCATGTTGTACTATTATGGCTCAAGGTGCTCAATCATGTGTGATAATGATGCTCATGGGTTGTATGACATGGATGAATGTTCCAGAAGATTTTGCTTTGCGAATTGTGATTGCTTCATACCATTTATGGGCCTATGGGCTTAGTCCATTAGGGCATTAGGTCTGATCCCTCAAGTATTAAAAAGGATGCATGCTAAGTCATTTTGTCTTTTGTATCCTTAATGAGTATGACGAATCTCTGGTGAACACTACTTGTAACGTCTATTTGAGAACTCTGAAATAATGAATATTCTCCTCCTACCCAGGGACATAGGTCACCTTGACCGATCCACGTAAATATTGTGTCTTTGTTTACTTTTAGTATTGCTTGTTATCTGCATTACTTCGTTACAAGGGTCATCAAAACTTAGCAAGTGGCATCAAATTTGTTTTAAGTCTTGAAAAATATCATCTAATTTACTAACAAGTGGTATCAGAGCATGGTTTGTGTTCTTGTGATTAAAGATGTCTACCCACAAATCTGATTTGGAGAAGTTCAATGGTTTATATGACTTCAAAATGTAAAAGGTGAAGATGAGGGCTATTCTTGTTTAATAAGTATGTACAGTGGTACTATAAGGAGAAGTAAAACTACCAAAGGACATGGTGGTGAAAAGGAAGGTGTGTATTTTCGCAAGAGCGCATAGCGCTTATCTGTTGAGTTTAATAGATGAAGTAAAGAGAGAGGTCATGGATCAAACTAGTTCCTTTAAGCTTTGGGAGAAATTATGTGATAAGTATCAAAACAATTCTCTGACAAATATGATGTATCAGAAGTAACATTTATATACTCTTAGGATGTCGGAAAGCACCTAAGTGAAGGATCATCTGGATAACTTCAATAGGATCATGTTGTACTTACAAGGTGTGAATGTAAGGATTGAAGATGAAGATCAAGTACTTATTCTCTTATGTTCACTGTCGAATTCTTATGAGAATTTCATTGATATCATGTTGTATGGTAGGAAAACGATCAATGTGAATGATGTGAAGGTTTCTTTGACATTCAAGGAACTGAAAAAGAAAAGTTTCAGTTGGAGAAGAAGTTCCCAGTTCCAGTTTGTTTGCATGCAGTGGATGTACATCAGATAGAGGTGGAGGTAACAAAGGTAAGTCAAGTTTTGAATTTAAATCCAACATCAAATGTTATAATTGCAAGGAAAAGGGGAACTTCAAAAGAGATTTTCCATTGCTGAAGAAAGGGAATAATTGTGTTGGGCCAAGAAACAACGATGTTGTTGTGAATCAAAGAAATTCTGGTGAAGGGGATGATGGTGATGTTTTGACAGTATGTACATCTAGTTTTTCTGATGCTCAGGTGTTGGACTCTGCATGTATCCTATCATATGACATGCAATCTTGACTGGTTTGACTCCTTCAAAGACTGGAATGACACAATCAAGATGGGTGATGATTGCGTGAGAAATATCAAGGGCAATGGCATGGTACAAATCAAGATGCATGATGGTTTGGCCAGGAAAATAGATTGTTAGTTCATCTCAGAGCTTTGATAGAATCTTATTTCTCTTGGCACTTTTGGCGAAGGATGGATTGAAGTATTGTGGAAATGGTGACTGGTTAAGAGTCTCCGAGCATGCTCTTGAAGTTATGAAGGGGAAAATGAATCATGGTATTTATATCCTAGGAGGCAGGATGATTAGGGGAATGGTTGTTGTATCCTAATCCTTAGATCAGTATGATGATGAAAGAAAGTTATGGCATCATTAGTTGGGACATGTGATCAAGAAGGGGTTATTTGGTGGAGATGTAACTGGAAATGTTACAACTAGTGAAGCTTGTGTTCATGAGATACACAACAGGGTGAAGTTAAGTTCATTTCAACACTCAATCAAGGAGATTATCGAGTGTGTACACTTATATATATGGGGTCCCTTTCCTATATCGATGATTACTCCAGGAAGACCTAGGTGTACTTTCTGAAGACAATGGAACAAGATGAATTTTTGGGAGGTTCAAGGAGTGGAAGACCATGATTAAAAAATAGATTGGGAACCATGTCAAGTTACTCAGAACGAAAATGGGTTGGAGTAATGCAAAGTTTTGTTTGACAAATTTTGCAAAGAAAAAGCTAGAGCGAGGCATCGCAACATGTGGCTAACACCACAACAAAACAAAGTGGCAGAATAAATGAACCAAGCATTGGCGGAGCATACTCAGTGCATGCGATTATCTGGTTATTTATCGATGAAAATATGGATGGAAGCAGTTGATACTGCTTACTATATGGTGAATAGAGCTCCATCAATTGTAGTTTATTACAAGACTCCTTAAGAGGTGTGGTCTTGAAAAATCTATGAGAAATCTGATTTACAAATGTTTAGATGCCTTACTTATGCTTATGTGAATGATGGTAAACTGGAGCCGAGGGTAATGAAGTGCATATCTCTAGGATATGCATCTAGAGACAAAGGCCATCGTATGTGGTGTATAGAAGAATGAAAGTCTTCAAACTCATTATTATCACAAATGTGATCTTTAAATTTTCTATGTGTAACCAAATAGGAGGTGGTACATTTGTTACGGGGAACAATTAGGGTGCTAAACAGAAGGTGGATTTTAAAATAGAAACCCCACAAAGTTTTGTCATAAATGAGGAACGACAGAGTGACATTGATTAACATAGAAATGAGGAATCACTTGAACAACCTAGGGAAGAAGTGTCTGGTGATGCTGATGTAAGGAAAGACAAGTTGAAGAAGCTTCTATAAAATGAGTTTGTGATGAACGGTTTAGGAGCTGAAAAAAAATAACAAGGATGGATATTATGAGTGATAGAAGAGTAGGATTTTTATACATTTATCACTACATTGAGAAAGTCTTGCAGTCGTTCTAGCATGATCAATCCAAACATATTGTTACTTCTTTGGAGGTTTGAGACAATCAGGGGAAAGCTAAATTGGAAGTGATCAAGTGCATCTTGCGACACTTGAATGGAATGCTTGATATTTTTCTGGTGTATGATGTAAATGCATTACATACATACATGGTTGGATAGATAGAATCGGACCATGAAAGTGATCTATAGAAAAGTAGATCATTGGCGGTTGGTTTTTCTTAGAGTCTTCTTTTGAAGGTGTGTAAACCTACAATGTTATATGAATCCAAAAGACATGGGGACAAGATCCATTTCCAGAAAGAAGTGCATGCTTTGCTTGGACTTCGTATATGTTTGTACGAGTTAAGCCCCTTTAGGGCTTAATGGTAGGAAGAGAGAGGAAGTTCTTGTTTAAAGTGGAGGTTAGAGGATGCTCAAGTCAAGGTGGATATTTTTAAATGTGACTCGAGCATTTGGATCATTCTCATGGAGCATTTGGAGTTGTAACATCATGTTTTGATATGTTTCTTATTTTAGGATTGTAGGAAAAGGCCTTGGGCTTCAAGGGAATAAGGTTTAGACCATGATGGATGTTGATAATATTGATTATGTAATCTAAGCCCTTGGTTTGTGTTTTGGAGCTAAATGAAATAATGGGAAAAGTTATTTGTTAGTCTTCTTACAGGGATTATGTTTTTTAGTTCGACATGTGTTAAGCTAAAATTAACTAGATAGAAGTGAGTGGCTCATAATTCCTTTATGTGGATTAAAGAGTACCGAAAATGGAGTTAAAATGAAAGAGTTATGGCTATTTCAGTTGAAGTGAATTTGGGGGACAATCGGCACCACAGAGTGGGGATTAGAGCCCACAACGTGGTAGTCACCACAAAGTGGGGATCAGAGACCATGGCATGGTAGTCTGTTAGGACCAAGCCCATGATTTTAGGGTTTTAAACGTATTTACGCATAAGGTTCCTAATTTTTGGGCATTTTAGTAGCCTCCCTCATTTTTAAAACCCATTGGGAGAAACCTAGCCTCTACCTTCAATATTTAAGCTTCTCCTATCTCCTCTCTCCTCTTTTGGGTGTGTTTTATGATATTTTAATGTAGTTTAAAGATCAAAAAGGATCTTTTGGTTGCAAGGAATGATGCTTTAATTTTAGATCCATCAAAGACACTACATTTCTGGAATATTGTTAGTATAAAGTTCTAATATTGCTAACTAGATCCTTAGGTATTCTCATTTGGGGGGTTTTGGCACTTTTTGTTCCACTTTAGAGTGATCTTGGAGTTGAGTGGACTCCAACATATTTTGATCAGTTTGGAATGTCTCTTGTACCCTATAGACTAGGAAAGTTATGATATTTTTCCATCCCTTTTAGCCATGCAAGTTATCTTAGTCTTTTGGGCCATTTTGGTGTATTAAAGTTTAGATCTTGAAAGATTGTAGCATTATTACGGATAAAGTTGGAACATTTATTCATCTATGTCACACCCCAAAACCAAGAACGACGGAAACGTTCTGGGGCAGAGGACGTCAGGTATAGTATCACAACACAGTATAACAGTAAACAAGCAAACAACATCATCCGTTGCATTAAATATATAATTTTAATACAAGCGTGTTCCGTATAGTTATAGACACCAATAATGTAAATCAAAATAATAAGATGAGTCTTGAACGTGCTCCATCTTCTCAAAAGTTGGTCTTGGTACGTGTCTATTGATGACCTGAGAATACAAGTTATTTTGAAAGAGTTTATTAGCATTAAAGCTGGTGAGTTCATAAGTATTTTCGTGTCGGTGGTTGTATCAAAATGTTTGAATGTAGTTATAAACACGAGTTTGTAACCATTGGTAATATAAGTACGTGAATGTTTGTAAGTGTTTGTAAAAGTTCGAATCTCTTAGAAAAACCTATATTTTCTATTAAAAGTAGCCTTCTACAACGGCATAACTGTTTTGTATGTTCGTTTACTGTAAAAGTGTGTAATTTTCCCAAGTGTAACTATCATTCTCAAAATATAGTTTGTACATTAATGTTTAAGTGAAAAGATCACTAAATATGTAAAGGGTAAATTAATGTAGTATTGTAGTGTTGTATTATAGGAACTACTGCTGTACTAACTACCTTAAACCGAGTTTATATTAAGGTATCTTGTGATTAATTATGCCATTCTATCGACTGAATAAACAACGACAAATATAGGTCGTAAAATGAAATGACGTTTGGCACCCGCAGACCTGCAGGTCCAGCTGTAGCTAGCAGCAAGGTGTAGGATAGTCCATCCAGTATAGATCTATATGCAAACTCATGCTCTCCCTTCAAGAGACTCTGGCAACAACACGGGTCATGACATTGAAGTCATGCTCCAATTCGGATCACAATGGATAATGTATTCATGTATATGTAATGTAATGTTACTCGTACTAGTATCGTTGTATATGTTCTCTTTCTAGTATAGTTGTATATGTTCTCCTTCTAGTATAGTTGTATATGTTCTCTTTCTAGTATAGTTGTATATGTTCTCTTTCTAGTATAGTTGTATATGTTCTCTTTCTAGTGTAGTTGTATATGTTCTCATAATAATAAGTATTGACTCATGAATGAACTGACTCATTGATCTAACAATAGTATATGTATGATCCTGTGTTTCCCCGATGGTAACTTACAAATGATGTAACTAGTATGTATGAACATGGATGAACTTTTATGTCTATATATGTACACATGATATATAATTAATATTGAAATGACCTTCGGAACGCTACCCGATATCCCACCAGACCACATCCAAATCGAGGAAAAGGAAATAGGGTGTGCGGCCTTCCTAAGCCTTTTAAACATTGCTCATATAACTATACATACACGGGCATGCAATTTATAATAAGCATAACAAAGTTTAAGTAAAGGTATTTGATAAGTAAAATAGTTTCTAAAACAGTTTGAAGTAAACAGTTTGAATAGTAGTAAAATCATTGGTTTTGTAGTTATTAATCACATGTGATTTATGTAATAACTATAAGTATTCAACTTGTATTCCTTCCATAAAATCATTTAAAACAATTAAAAGTATTTCAAAGGTTAATTAAAGGGGTATGAACTCACTTGTGGTGAGCGGATTTGATTGAAGTGTCGGGTACGGTGCTAGGTGACAAATGAAGACTTGTACACACGCACGAGCCTAGTTATCATATAATGAACATATATATATATATATATATATATATATATATATATATATATACATACATACATACATACATATATATAACTAATTAGCCAATTTATAATTAATAAATTTAGTTGGGACACCCTAGAATATGAAAACACTTTGTTTCAAGTGTTTAAGATCACAAGGGTTGCACCCGAGTGTTGGTAGACAAGGCTAGGGTGTTTGGAGTTCAAGGGTAAACTACCTTGTAATTTACGGTTTTGATGGTCAAGACGTAGGGAGTTTACAGCAGTAAAGTCTAGAGTTTACAGTCGTAAGCTCTAGTCTTTAAGTCCAAGTGTTGTTTTGTGGTTTAGAAAGCCATTGAAACATTTCTACTAAGTGCTTTGGCCTTTGGAATGGACTAGGGCAACAAAACGCCTCATTTGAGGATTTTATGGCCTCATGGCGTTTTCCTTTGGGTTTAAAAACCGTAAACCCATATGGAAGAGTGTATAGCCATTTTTTCAAGTCCCTAACATAATTAGGTAAGTGTATAAGTTTATAGGCCTAAGGAAGGAAAATGACCCTTTAACATACTTTAGGGTGTTTACGGTTTTGGGAGATCCCCAAACCGTAAACACCTATATTTGTGGGTATTTTATGTTTTTCAAGGCTTAGACACAATAAAGGAAGGTTTAAATATGTCAAGGATGGTTTATACATCACACTAGCGCTTAGATAAGGACTTAGGCACACTTTGGTGCACTTTATGGTGTTTATGGCCCAAGCATTTCCTTGGACCGTGAACACCTCTTGCCTTGTGTTCTTGACATATTTTCTTGGTGTTTAAATGTAATACTAGCTTAGAATCACTCAAGGATGGAAGCACTTACTATTAGAAGGCTTGATTTGAGCTAAAAGGCCAAGAACACTTAGTGTGTTCTTGGTGTTCTTGGTGTTCTGGAAAATCTAAACAAAAATCGAAAATGAATGGATGAATAGATGCACAAACACTAGATTAAGTGTTTTACTAACTTGAAATGATTAGAACACTTTCAAGATTGAAGATTTGGAATTAAATCTTGGATGATACTAGAGACAATTTTTGGAGTTTACTCTTTTGACTATTTGGGGAGTAAACACAATGACTAGTTTTTGGGGAGTAAACTCATACATATGTATGAGTTCGCGGTTTTTGGGTGAATTCTAAACCCAAAACATAAAATTTTGGTCGGGTGTATCTAATACGCGAAGTGTTTGCGGTTTTCAAAAATCAAAACCTGAGACGACACTTTCTTTCACCCGTTCGTTTAAAAATAATATTAAAATAATCAAATGAACTTTATATTTCTTAAAAATAAGAAATAATGAGATTAATTTATGACACGAAGTGGTTGACTTTTAGGGTTTGACCAAATGGAAATTTCGAGTTGTCACATCATCCCCCTGTTTTAGGAATTTCGTCCCGAAATTATAGTCTAAACAAATAAAGTAGTTACAATTAAGTAAGAAAAAAGGTGAGGGTATTTCAGTTTCATATGATCCTCACGCTCCCAAGTGAATTCCGATCTTCGCTTGGCGTTCCAACGAACCTTCACAATCAAGATACGGCTTTGCTTTGTTTGCTTGACTTCTCGGTCCATGATCTCTACTGGTTCTTCCACGAAGTTGAGGCTCTCGTTGATCGCGATCTCATCGAGTGGGATTACAAGAGTCTCGTCGGACAGACACTTTTTCAAGTTAGATATGTGGAATGTAGAATGTACGTTACCAAGTTCGTCAAGTAGATTGAGTTTGTATGCTACAGGGCCGATTCTTGCGAGAATCTCGAAGGGCCCTATGTATCTTGGATTAAGCTTCCCACGCTTACCGTAGCGTATTAAGCCCTTCCAAGGTGAGACTTTGAGAAGGATTCGGTCTCCCACCTGGAATTCTAAAGGTTTCCTTCGCTTATCAGCGTAGCTTTTCTGTCGGTCTCTAGAGGCTTTCAATCGTTCACGGATCTGAACGATCTTCTCTATCGTTTCTCGAATGATTTCTGGGCCGATGAGAGTACTGTCAGAAGCTTGCCCCTAGCTAATTGGGTATCCCCCACTTCAGCCCAGCACTGAGGGGATCTGCACTTTCAGCCATAGAGGGCTTCGTATAGAGAAGCCTTGATGCTCGTGTGATAACTGTTATTGTAGGAAAACTTGACAAGGGGTAAATGAGTATCCCATTCCTTTCCAAAGTCAATCACACAAGCTCTAAACATATCTTCAAGTGTTTGGATGG